>NC_137170.1:130155000-130780000 GCF_951804945.1 Podarcis cretensis | reverse complement strand
TGCAATAGGTCTTACAGGAAAAAGCAAGGGGTGAGAAGGTGAAAAATGGCTTTGTCATGTATAATGAGATAAGAATCCAAGGTCTTTGTTCAGACCAGGACTCTCCATGGTTTTAAGTTTGGTGATAAGTTGCAATTCAGCAGCTTCTCTTTCCAGTCTGTTTCTGAAATTCCTTTGTAGTAAAACAGCTACTTTGAGATCTTGTATAGAATGTCCTGGGAGATTGAAGTGTTCTCCTACTGGTTTCTCTGTCTTGTGATTCCTGATGTCTGATTTATGTCCGTTTATTCTTTGGCGTAAGGTCTGGCCTGTTTGTCCAATATAGAGAGCTGAAGGACACTGTTGGCATTTGATTGCATACACAATGTTAGACGATGAGCAATTAAATAGTCCCGAGATGGTATGTGTGATGTTGTTGGGGCCAGTAATGGTGTTGTCCGGGTGTATGTGGCAGCAAAGTTGGCATCTGGGTTTATTGCAGGCTCTGGTGCCAGTGTCCGTGTTAGGTCTGGTTGTAGTATTATTGTGGGTTAGGAGTTGTTTAAGATTGGGTGGCTGTCTGTAGGCAATGAAAGGTCTTCCTCCCAGAGCTTGAGAAAGAGAACTGTCGTTGTCCAGGAGAGGTTGTAGATCTCTGATGATGCGTTGTACTGTTTTAACTTGGGAGCTGTATGTGATGACTAGAGGTGTTCTGTTATTTTCTTTTTTGGGTCTGTCTTGCAGCAAGTTCTCTCTGGGTATCAGTCTGGCTCTGTTGATCTGTTGTCTAACTTCATCTGCTGGGTATTTTAGTTCTAAAAAGGTTTGCTGTAGATCTCTTAGGTGAGAGTCTCTGTCTGTAGAATTGGAACAGATGCGGCTGTAACGTAGTGCCTGGCTATATACAATGGACTGTTTGGTATGTTTGGGATGGTAGCTAGAGGCATGTAGATATGTAAATGATGAAAAGGGCAAGGCAGGGGACGAGTGTGGAGGAGCTGAGCTCTCTGGAGAAGACTGGCTGGGTTGATTTCCAGAGAGTTAAGGCTGTGCAGAGGACCCCAGGACTTGCCCCCCACCCCCAGGAGACCAAGAGAAACGGAAGAAATCCTACTTACAGTCTGCACATTTTGTTCACAAAAAATCCCACCCACCACTCTAAACTAGCTAACTAAAATGCCCACCCAAGACTAACTCAGACCCCAACCCCAGCCCTAAGCCTAACCCTAACCCCCACCCTAACCCTACACTCACCCCTAACTACTCCTCTATGCACAAGATAAATATATACAAAATGTGCACAAAAATGTAAAATGAAAATATGAAAACAAAAAACCAAATAAAAAAGTAAAATTAAATGTTAAAATTAAAAAGAAAGAATGAATAAAATAAAAATAAATAGAATCAAATGAATCAAATAAAAGTAATAAATCAAATAATCAAATTAATACCTCTCCTTTTCATCTCCAACCACCACAACTCCTCTCTCTACTACTCAGCTTGCCTCAATGGCTGCCTGCAAGTGGTGGCTTTTAATGGAGAAGCAAGAGATGTCACAAAGGAGGGCAGGTCCTTGTCACCGTGGCAACCTCCCCACCGGGACCTGGCCCCTCCTGAGAGGCGATGCTCCACTGTCAGAACTTGGAGGCACCTGCTGTTCCGCCTGCAGCCCCACTTCCAGAGGGAGACCATCCCCAAATTCTTCAAGGCAGGCTGGGGGTCTCCATAGCGCAGGATTGGACCATCTCCTTTGCATGCAGGCCTTCTGTCCTGGGCAGCATCTCGGGGGGGGGGGCTGGGAATGCCCACCCATCCAAAACCCTGGAGAGCTGTGGCCAGTCAGTGCTGGCTAATTGAAGAAGGATATTGAGCATCTGAAAGGTGAGCAGAGAAGGGTGACTTGGATGATGAAGGGTTTGGAAACCAAGCCTGATGAGGAATGGTTGAGGCAGCTGGGTATGTTTAGCCTGGAGAGGAGGAGACAGAAAGGAGAGCCATCTTCCAATATCTGAAGACTGCAAGAGGGAGCAAGCTTGTTTTCTGCTGCTCCAGAGGGGAGGGCAGAACAGGAGATTCAGACCAAACATTAGGAAGAACTTTCTGATGGTAAGACTCTGGGACGGTGGTGGACTCTCCTTCTTCGGAGGCTTTTAAGCAGAGGTTGGATGCCAATCTGTAAGAGATTCAGCTGCAATTTTGGGAGCGCATAGCACTGGCCTACTTTACAGGGATGCTGAGCATCCGAAAGTGCCTGACAAATGTTGAGCCTTCCATTTCATTGTGGGGAACAGCTGCAGCGCATCAGGAGGCGTCCCTCAACTTCCATTTCTACTCTTTCCTGCAGCCAAAGGGGCTGGGCTGGATTACCAAACAGGCAGAGTAGGCACTGGCCTATGGGCCCCACACTTTTTAGGGGTCCCGCAACAATGCATCAAAATAATTTTGATTTTCACTTGAAAGAAAACAATCAAGCTTTCTTAGGTAAAGGTAAAGGTACCCCTGCCCGTACGGGCCAGTCTTGACAGACTCTGGGGTTGTGCGCCCATCTCACTTAAGAGGCCAGGGGCCAGCGCTGTCCGGAGACACTTCCGGGTCACGTGGCCAGCGTGACATCGCTGCTCTGGCCAGAGCCAGAGCCAGAGCCGCACACGGAAACGCCGTTTACCTTCCCGCTGGTAAGCGGTCCCTATTTATCTACTTGCACCCGGAGGTGCTTTCGAACTGCTAGGTTGGCAGGCGCTGGGACCGAGCAGCGGGAGCGCACCCCGCCGCAGGGATTCGAACCGCCGACCTTTCGATCGGCAAGCCCTAGGCGCTGAGGCTTTAACCCACAGCGCCACCTGCGTCCCCTAAGCTTTCTTAGTTCAAGGTTATTCCAGCATGCGCACGACGCCTGCCCCCCGCCCAGATTTTGACTGCCAAGGGGCCTCCACAGAGTTTAATCCAGCACTGCCCCATGAACAGCCCAGTATACCTGAAGGAGCGTCTCCACCCCCATTGTTTTGCCCAAACACTGAGGTCCAGCTCCGAGGGCCTTTTGGCGGTTCCCTCACTGCAAGAAGTAAGATTACAGGGAACCAGGCAGAGGGCCTTCTTGGTGGTGGCGCCCACCTTGTGGAACGTCCTCCCATCAGATATCAAGGAAATAAACAACTATCTGACTTTTAGAAGACATCTGAAGGTTGCATTGTTGGGTGTATAAATGATGTTTGTTTTATTATTATTGTTGTTTCTTATATTGTTGTTTGTTTTTTCTATTGCTTGTATGCTTGTTTGTATGTTTTTTTCTTTTTTCTTTCTATAAATGTATTTGGAGATTATGTCTTTATTGTTTTAAAATAAACAACTATCTGACTTTTAGAAGACATCTGAAGGCAGCCCTGTTTAGGAAAGTTTTTAATGTTTGATGTTTTATAATAATAATAATAATAATAATAATAATAATAATAATAATATTCTGTTGGGAGCCGCCCAGAGTGGCTGGGGAAACCCGGCCAGATGTGGGGGTATAAATGATTTATTATTATTATTATTATTATTATTATTATTATTATTACAACATTTTCAGGTTTTTTTGCTGCCTACCTGGGACTTAAAAACATAAGAGGCCTATTTACTGCATATGACTGGTGGGCTATATTCAAAATGGTGGATCACAGATTGTGCAAGCCTGTCCTAAGTCTCCAGCACACCCACTGGACATATATATATATATATATATATATATATATATACACACACACACACACACATATACATATATACATACATATATATATGATTATTATGTCCAGTAGCACCTTAAAGGTAAAGGTAAAGGTACCCCTGCCCGTACGGGCCAGTCTTGACAGACTCTGGGGTTGTGCGCCCATCTCACTTAAGAGGCCAGGGGCCAGCGCTGTCCGGAGACACTTCCGGGTCACGTGGCCAGCGTGACATCGCTGCTCTGGCGAGCCAGAGCCGCACACGGAAACGCCGTTTACCTTCCCGCTGGCAAGCGGTCCCTATTTATCTACTTGCACCCGGAGGTGCTTTCGAACTTCTAGGTTGGCAGGCGCTGGGACCGAGCAGCGGGAGCGCACCGCGCCGCAGGGATTCGAATCGCCGACCTTTCTATCGGCAAGCCCTAGGCGCTGAGGCTTTAACCCACAGCGCCACCTTAGAGACACACTCTAAGTTAAAGCCTCAGCGCCTAGGGCTTGCCGATCGAAAGGTCGGCGGTTCGAATCCCTGCGGCGGGGTGCGCTCCCGCTGCTCGGTCCCAGCGCCTGCCAACCTAGCAGTTTGAAAGCACCTCCGGGTGCAAGTAGATAAATAGGGACCGCTTACCGGCGGGAAGGTAAACGGCGTTTCCGTGTGCTGCTCTGGCTCGCCAGAGCAGCGATGTCACGCTGGCCACGTGACCCGGAAGTGTCTCCGGACAGCGCTGGCCCCTGGCCTCTTGAGTGAGATGGGCGCACAACCCCAGAGTCTGTCAAGACTGGCCCGTACGGGCAGGGGTACCTTTACCTTTACCTTTAAGTTTGTTCTTGGTATAAGCTTTCAACCAACACGGCTACCTACCACTGGACTTAAGTAACACCTCCACACTCATGGATTTTCCCACTTACAAAGTAACCAGGTCTAGCAATGTGCCTTCCCTCTTCAATATTATGTTAACAGACTTAGAATAGTTGTGGATTAGCTAGTCAACACACCTACACCTGCATCCGTACACACACACACACACACACACACACATATTTGGCTTTAGATTGAAAATGATGGTCTGCACTCTGCACCTTTGAAAGTCGTCATAAATGCTTACAACTTGCCCAAACTTTGCCTGGGAGACCAGAGAACTGTTTATTAATTCAATAATATTTCCTATCAGGTTTATTTTAATTGCTTTTTGCCATCTTTCCCAACAGAGAGAAGTTGTCCTTGGGCCAAACTTACGATGGGTATAATTAATTTTATGAAAATAAAACAAATAAAATTATTATGAAATAAAATTATTATGAAATATAGCCACAGCCCTATTTGAATATCCTTTCCTGGTATACATAGGAGGGAGAGAGGGGAAAATATCAAGATGTCACTTTTGGGGCACATTTTATCTTCCAGTCATTTCACCACCTCCCTCCCCCAATTTAGACTTAATTTCTCATTTTCATAAGTGCATTTATCACCCATCCTTTTAGGCACATCGAGACTTAGAAAAACTGCAGAGAACTTTTTTCAAAATCGGGAGTGTTGAACTTTAGCAGATACCAGAAATACTTGGCTTCAAGAGAAAAAGACTTCCAAGTTCGTTTATTATATTTCATATGCTGTGATTTGAAATGACCAATTAAAATGGGGGGGGGGGGAGCTAAGCCATTGGGATAATTTGACGTGATCTACAGAAGCAGCTCGTCGTTTTCCCCTCCAAGTTATAGAAATGTGGAAACAAGGTAACGCAGGGCAATGCGGAAAAAATGACAGTATTTCTTTCCAACAGTGTCCAGCCAAATGCTCAGGGGAGAAGCCGGGCCCAGCAATGCGTTTAACGGTAAGCATTTTGGCGGGAAAGTGTGTGTGAGGGGAAGGAGGGAGGAGCGCCTCATGTCGCCGTTAAATCACCTCAGGCCTTTGCTGCGGCGGTTGGCCACGCCCCCTCCTCACCCCGACCGTTGGCTTCTTCGTGGGGGAGGCTCCCCGAAGCAGTGAGCCCGCCTCCCCACTTGCCCCGCCCCCCATTTTTGAACTCCTGTCGTCAACGTTATTTTCCTGTCAGAGACCTTAACGTGTGGGGTGCAACGGGCCCACCTTGAAATAAAAAGACAGTACCCGTTTTCTGCGCCATCCCAACACCCATAATTCCCACCGGCCCAGTTCGTCGGGGTGGGGGAGGGCGGCCATGGGAGGGGCGGTTTTGCGCTGGCATACCTAACAGTGGCACACCTGCGGCACACCGCCTGTGGCACACAGCCTGTAGCACACTGCCTGTAGCACACTGCCTTTAGCACACCTGTGGCAAACTTGCAGCACACCGCCTGTGGCACACAGCCTTTGGCACACCTGTGGCAAACTTGAAGCACACCGCCTGTGGCACACAGCCTTTGGCACACCTGTGGCAAACTTGCAGCACACTGCCTGTGGCACACATGTGGCACACTGTCTGAGGCACACTTGCAGCACACCGCCCGTGACACACCACCTGTAGCACACTGCCTGTAGCACACCTGTGGCACACCGCCTGTGGCACACCTGCAGCACACTGCCTGTGGCACGCGTGGCACACTGCCTGCGGCACACTTGCAGCACACCGCCTGTGGCACACCGCATGGCACACCACCTGTAGCACACCTGCGGCACACCGCCTGTGGCACGCCTGTGGCACACCGCCTGTGGCACACCGCCTGTGGCACACCTGTAGCACACCTGTGGCACACCACCTCTGGCACACTTGCAGCACACCGCCTGTGGCACACCTGCAGCACACTGCCTGTAGCACACCTGCGGCACACCGCCCGTGGCACACTTGCAGCACACCTGCAGCACACTGCCTGTAGCACACCTGTGGCACACCGCCTGCGGCACACTGCCTGTGGCACACCTGCGGCACACCGCCCGTGGCACACCTGTGGCACACTACCTACGGCACACCTGTGGTACACTGCCCGTAGCACATCTGTGGCACACCTGCAGCACACTGACAGTGGCACACCTGCAGCACACCGCCTGTAGCACACCTGTGGCCACTGGTGGAGGAAGAGTCCGGTGGGAGCGCACGACCCCCGGCAGCACGATCCCCAGGATGCCATCACGGCTGTCCCCCCACCTGTGCTGGGCGCCCTGCCCCCGCAGGTGGCATGCCCTGCTCCCAGGATGTGCACCACGCCCCTGCGGACAGCGCACCCCGCCCCTGGGATGCGCACCAGCCCCGCCCCGCCTGCTCTCCTCCCCCAGTGGTGGAGCATGAAGCTCTGCCACTGCCTGTGGCACTTTTGCGGCACACTACCTGTAGCACACCTGCGGCACATCTGCGGCACACTGCCTGTGGCACACCACCTGTGGCACACTGCCTGTGGCACCTGCTTATTGCTGCCCTTGACTCAAGTGCCTCCCTCAAACCAATCAAAGAAATGCGATGAGGCAGACCTGGAAAAATGTGTAGAAAAGTGATTGTGGTCACCGAAACAGCATTTCAGGTTATAAATGAAAATTGCAGCTCTTTCTCCCATGTGAGAAGTTGCCTCAGGCTCAACCAGGGGCAGACTTTGGTTATATGGCAACCTGAGAGAGGACAAATTTTGGTGCCCCTCCTCCCCTAAGTATTTCTTACTTTCACAATAATTCCTTTTGGTTCAGTGGCTTTTTACGGATCTTCTCAGACGCTACCCCTATCAATACTGTATAGGTTTTATTATTATTATCATTATTATTTTGCATCTTCTCAGCTCAGTGCCCTGTGGCAGGGAACCGGCCACAGCACCCTAAATCCGGCGTTGCCTCAGCACAGGGATATAAAGAGCTTTCTAGCATGTGCGTCACTATAAATTGGTGCTTTTCAGAAGAGTAGCCACCCTGAATTGCTTTGGGAGGAAGGGTGGGAAGGGAAATTTAATAAACAAATAAATAAATGGACGTGTCAGGCTCTGGTAGCAAGAGTCTGGTGTCAACTTCAGACCTAACACGTTTATTATGGTAAACTCTTTTGTGGTTTAGTGATTCGCCTTTGTGGCACTGGGCAAAGTAAGCTTTACAGAATGCAACAATAAAGAGGTTTAAAAGCAAACAACCCCTTTTTGAGATCAGTTTTGGGAACTGAAGTTGCCACCATGGTTTCCTGCAACCAAAGCCCTCGACGCTCCAACAGTACTTTGATTCCTTTCATAGAGCTCCATGGAAAAACCCAAGTGTTTTTTTATTTTCTGATTTGTTAGATCCTCAATAAATATCACTCTCTGATGCACACTCTATTCATGGTGCACACTGGTGTTTTTTGTTTCAGCTGTGATAAAAATCACAGCCGAAACAAAAACATCAGTGTGCACCATGAACAATTATAGAAAGAGCTAAAACCTAAAGCTGAGTTCCTAATAAAAGCATTTGGCACTTTTGCCATTTGGACTCCTCTGCCTCCTGAACTTTTGCCTTGTAAATAAGCCCACAGAAGTTACTAGCCTACAATTAAGAGAGAGAGAGGGTAGCTGGGGCTTCCATACTGGTCCCGGAGATTAGGAAGCCCTTTTCTGCAGCCAGCATGGTAAAAAAAAAACAGGCTACTAGTGGCTCCTTTAGCAGGCCATTTAAAAAGTTGCCTTTTATCATATGTGCCCGTCCACCACAAGCCTCCTGCGTCAACTTGCTGGCCAAGGAGGAAGGGGCAAGTGATCCTTCGCTCCTCAGCCAGGCTCCTCACTTGCCTGTATAGAACTCCTAGTTGCCTATAGCAACCAGGAGAGTTCTTAAATACAAAGTTTTACCAGCCTCGCATAGCTGCTTGCATATAGACTTTTTAACCTTGCGTTGAAGGATGTAAGTAAGTCTCCTTTCAAGCCCTGAAAGCTGACCAAGGGCAGTCTTCAGGTGACTTAAAGGTAAAGGTAAAGGGACCCCTGACCATTAGATCCAGTCGTGACCGACTCTGGTGTTGCGGTGCTCATCTTGCTTTACTGGCCGAGGGAGCCGGCGTACAGCTTCCGGGTCATGTGGCCAGCATAACTAAGCCGCTTCTGGCGAACCAGAAAAGCGCACGGAAATGCCATTTACCTTCCCTCCAGAGTGGTACCTATTTATCTACTTGCACTTTGACATGCTTTCGAGGTTGGCAGGAGCAGGGACCGAGCAACGGGAGCTCACCCCGTCGCGGGGATTCGAACCGCCGACCTTCTGATCGGCAAACCCTAGGCTCTGTGGTTTAACCCACAGTGCCACCTGCGTCCCACTTGCTGAAACCTAAAAGGAAATGTCTAGGGCCTGAAGGTATCCTTAAGCTGCTTGTGAAAGTCGTCACTGTGGTGGTAGCAACCACTGGGGCACGCTCCTTTGGAGACCAGATCCGCCTCCTTTTTGGCAGCCTCTCCCCCACCCCACCCCACCCCGCCAATACCACCGCTTCAACAGCCTCTTGGCAAATAGGAAGCGCTGCTGGTCTTCTCCCAATGGCAGAGGGTTGGACTACAGGGGTCGGCAAGGTTTACCTCGCCTGGGCTGGTTCACTCCAGCGGAGATCCCTTCATGGGCCGGACTGTGCCTGCGATTTCCAGTGCCTGCGTCTGCACAGATGCGATTTCCGGTGCTGTGGAAGCGAGTCCCCGTGCTGTGCCGGTTCAGCGCAGCGGGCGGGGACTTGCCGGGCGGGCAGCTCAGTTTGGGGGTGGCTCATGGTCTGGTTAAATGACCCCTATGGGTCGCTTGTGGCCCATGGGCCTTAGGTTGCCTACCCCTGACATAGGCTTTCAGTTCTACAACTGGGCATGCGTCATTTGAGATGACGGAACATAGGAAAAGGGACTGTTGCTATTTAAACCCCACCAGTCTACTACCCTTAGTATTGCAAGATTGTCCTGAGAGCACTTGGACTAAAACTGTCAACCAAAAAGCTTTATTTTTCTGGTTTATCACCGCAACAATTATTAACACTGGACTCCAGAAAAGCAAATAATTTAGACAGCACCTATCGAGCGACAGAATAAATTGGCCACGATAAGGAAATTTTGTCCATGGTATGATTATTTCCCACCTAGTCATTTTGACGCTCCGGCACCCTGTTTGCAAAATTTGACAATTCCAAAATACAGACACGCTTTTGCTTTCGCAAGATTGAATATACTGCCTTCGGCTGTATTTGAGAGTTGATTTAAAAAAAATTCTCTGGAAAAACAGTTGTGTCCCTGTGGAGATGGCAGTATTGAGTCAGTGGCTCATGCGCTTCTGGCTTGCACTCTGTATAAGGATTTGAGGTTATTGCCCCTCTATTATTCTCCATGTTGGGTCGCTCAACCATTGCTACTGTGGCCTTCCTTTTAGCAGATCAAGGTGATCAGGTTACAGCAAAAACTGCAAGGTTTTTAGTGGGGGCAATTAGAATAAGCTCTATTATTTGATTATTGATGTAAACCTCTAAAATATATTTTGTATAGTTACGTTTTTACCTCTATCTTCAGTTCATATTATTTTATTTTATTGCTATGGCTAGTGGCTGATGCAAATAAAGATTCTTCTGATTCTGAAAAGGACTGTTGCTGTCACTTCTCCAAAAAGAAAAAACAGTCTTAAAAATTCATAGGGATCTCAATCTGAAATAGCTGTTCAATAATTTAAATTTCAGGGAGTTCTGTAGTAAACAATGGCATTTAATCTGATACGGAAAACTGATCTAGTTAAACCAAGCATAAATATCAAGTTGCTAAGCATCGCATCCCAGTGCAAACTTAGACTGTAGCTTGCAAACTGTGTACAGTATTTCCTTTCAACCAGTCCAAGAAAGAAAGTTTACACTTTCTATATTTTAAGCTTGAGAAATGCACTGAAGTGGTACACCGTATCCCCAATTTTATCTTCTTAGATACTTCTTTATTGGACTTGTGGACATCTATTTACTTTTGGGTTTAGTCACTCCATGGACACCTTCAAGCAAGACCAGTCAGTAGTCAGCAGGATGCAGAAAAAATACTGGAAAACAAAACAAGTTTTAATAAAGGTTACAGGAAAGAAAGAAGATGAACATGTGGTAGCATCTGACGCAGAATTAGATGCCAAAATAGAGGTAATTATATACATACATATATCGGAGAGAGATTCATTTATAAGTACAGTTCTTTAATAATACCATGGGTGGCATACAACTTTTACTCAGAGTAGAACCATACCATTAAATCAGGGCTATTACTTCCAATAGGTTTACGCTGAGTAAAACTTAGCTGAATTTATCAAATGGTTATTGATTCAGCTTGTATTTGGGAGGATTGCTAGTTAAATCAACAGTTATTTCAATGTTCACTTTTGTTTTTCTGGCCAAATTAATTTGCTGACACACCTTTTATTTTTAAGGTTTTTCACAGCATTCAGGTGACCTGTACAGATCTTCTGAAGACAATTGAAAAATACCAGCAGAGACTTAATGGTAAAATGGACAAAAATCTACCTGTTTGTTGCTTTATAATAATGCTTTGCTTGATGTCAGATTCCTTAATCCATGTTACAGTGAAATAAGATATATATTCTATACTGAGTGAGATGAATGTTTTCAGGCTTTCAGTTTTTGCCATATATTATTCATAGCACTTTACAACAAGAGGTGTACCATAAGTTAGTTAATAATTCCTGCACTTTCAGGTTGTGAGATTGATATTAAACAGCTGTGAAGATGGTGGCAGGCAGCAGAGTGAATCAGGCCCTTGGAATGTACTTTTGAATGCTTGAAATATCCCCTCATGGAATGGAATGTCAAAGGACCCAGTTCCTTTTCGATGTGACCACAGGGCTGCTCACCCATCTCTACTTTCAGTAGTTAATTCATTATATCCTTGTTGTCAGAACAGTGCAGCTATGAAAAACTACAGTAAGCCTATGGCTAAAGCCAAAATCACATAGTCAAAACACATTGGGTTCAATGGTGGGTTTGACTCTCATGAGCATGCGTATCCTGCAATAGAGAGAACCTCACATAGTTTATGATCTAACAACGTCACTAAGAAGAATGCTTTTCCTTTCTTGACCTTGCTTTTAATTTGTGTGAATATGTGTGAACTGATTTATTATGTATCTCCCTTTTGTAGATCTATCTGAGCAGGAAAACGAACTAGGGCTTTTTTTAAAGTTGCAAGCAGATCAGGGTGAAGCTCAAATTGACAAGATGACTGATGCCACTGGCCAGGCCCTCTGTTCTTCTTCCCAACAAAGGTTTGTGTGTCGTATAAAAATAATACGTTGACTAAGGGACGCGGGTGGTGCTGTGGTCTAAACCACTGAGCCTCTTGGGCTTGCTGATCAGAAGGTTGGTGGTTTGAATCCCTGCGCCGGGGTGAGCTTCCGTTGCTCTGTCCCAGCTCCTGCCAACCTAGCAGTTCGAAAGCACACCAGTGCAAGTAGATAAATAGGTACCGCTGCGGCAGGAAGGTAAACGGCATTTCCATGCGCTCTGATTTCCATCACAGTGTTCCGTTGCGCCAGAAGCGGTTTAGGCATGCTGGCCACCTGACCCGGAAAGCTGTCTGTGGACAAACGCCGGCTCCCTCGGCCTGAAAGCGAGATGAGTGTCACACCCCATAGTCGCCTTTGGCTGGACTTAACTGTCCAGGGGTCCTTTACCTTTACCTTTTACTTAATACGCTGACTGTCAGATCCTTTTCTGATGTTCCAGAGTGCAAATTGCTTGAATTGAGACAAGAGTAAGAACACTTCTTTAAAAACCAATGAATCCACAAGTGTTAATTTCTCTCTGCTAGCTCTGTTTGGGTGTTCTTCACTCCCATGTTGAACTACATGAGAACAAGGAGCACATTGCACCGAGTAGCCTCATGCCTGATGTGGCACATTCTTCCCTTGATATCTGCAAATATAGCACAAATGTCTGTAGTGAGAGGGCCTTTGCGTGTATCACTGTATGTGTGAAGCCTTCTCTGGAATCTGCAGGCAAGATAGAAATTCACTAGGGGAAGGGAGGGTATGATCTCGGCTGTATCTGACTGGGCATGATAGGTAAGACCAGTTTTTGAAAATGTCTGCATAAGAAACTTCTGCAAAGACCATTTTGACTAAAAGCGTCCATGCAGAATTCAAATTGCATTCATATATGCTCAGGTTATTATTTGCAAAAATAAACTTTGCTGCAAAATTACATGACTTGACTGACTATGAACATATCCACGAAATAGTGTTTAGGATTAATGGATAAAATTCCAATTTTTTAATGGTATTTTTGAAGTAAATGCAATGTACATCTCAGTTGGATAACGTTTAAGATATTAATAGTCTGGTGCTCTTTATTGCTATGCAAGCTCAACTTCACATGAACCTCCCATTGAAATCAGGCTGCAGTTTTAAAAAACCTTTTTTCAGTATAAAAACACATTTCTTTGTTATAAGGTAAGGGCAGACACAACTATTTACAACATGACTAGTATTATTTTACTTAGAAGTAGGGTTTCAGTATCACTCATGGTTGTTGTACATACATCATTGAATGCAACACCCTCAACTTTATTTGCTTTTTAACAAGGACGTTAAAATAGTAACATGAATTAAGCCTTTCTGCAATTCAAATATTGATGATTGGAACTGCTCATTGTCCTCTATATCCTCTGCCATGTACCACTGGTGTTTTGATGTGATAACTAATCCAGTTCACTTTCCCCTCACTTCAGGCTAGCTCTTTGCACGGCTTTGTCTCGCCTCGGACA
Organism: Podarcis cretensis; assembly: GCF_951804945.1. NCBI lineage: Eukaryota > Metazoa > Chordata > Lepidosauria > Squamata > Lacertidae > Podarcis > Podarcis cretensis. The sequence goes on along the minus strand of NC_137170.1, from coordinate 130,766,648 downwards.
AGAACTTACAACCTTTAGTCGGAGAGCCGTGTCAGATACTTTGCTTACAATCAATCGAATGGAGCAGGCGCGCACAGAGTATAGAGGGGCTTTGCTGTGGATGAAGGATGCTTCGCAACAACTGGACCCAGACACTTGCAAACAAATGGAAACATTCAGAAAAGTAGATATTCCCAAAGCTAAGATTTCCTAGGCCAGGTTTCCCCAGCCTGTTGCCCTTCAAATGTTTTGGACTACAACTCCAATTATCCCTGACCATTGGCCATGCATCCTGATGTCATGTGTGCAACATTGCTGTTAAGTTGTGGGTGAACATATCAGACGACACAGCGATTCTTCAAACAGCTCTTGTTTATTCACAGGCCAGAACAGAACTGAACTGAAGGGTTCAGCCAGCCTGCTTATATAGAGCTCCAGTACAACGTTACTGTAACAATTTTCTAAAACTATCCAAACACTGAACACTTTCGATCCCTTATTTGCATAACTATCTACAGTATCCCCCTGCTGGCCCAGGGTGAGAACTTCAGTACATAACAATGCCCCCCCCCCCCCCCGTGATCATCCTTGCAAGCCGGCGCCTCTGCTAATGGGAATTGTGATCCGAAAGGTTGGGGTAGACTGTTGTAGGCCCTGTTTCTTCCAGGAATTGTATCTGGAGAACGTTTGGTGATGAGTTTCAAGCACATGCACTCTCTTCCGAAATGTTTCCATGCTCCATCACACCAAGAAGTGGGAATCCCATATTTATTTGTACTTTAAATCCCCCTGGTTCTGCAGGATAAAATGCATTTTTAGAGATTTCAAGAAAGGAGTTAAAGGGAAAGAAACAAAGGCTTACTTGTCTTTAATTAAGAGTAATAACTCCTGGGGTGTGAGTTTGTGTAAATATTGGAGGAATAGGAAGACACATCCTCCTAAATAATCACTGCAGAAGTAATTTATTCTTTTGCTTATGTTTGTTTGAATTGGCAAGGAGATGTCCAGTCAGTGCTTCAGCGTGTGAGGAATATGTAGAGTATACACATATCAGTATACAACATACAAAGAAGCTAATGGGAGTTGTCATAGCACTAATACAAGGTTAACTGTTTCCCCATACCGTATGTGCCAAGCCTGATCTTATAGGCTGCTGTGCTTGTGCAGAAGCTCATATGATTAGGCTGCTAAGTATAAATAGTGAATTTTAGAGCATGCACCTAAACGAGTATTGTGCTTATTTGTTTGCTTTCAAACATCATTTCAGTTTCCTCTTTAATTATTCTAGGTGCAGATGCAGGTAAGAAATACCAAAACACAATTTGATAAGCTGAAGACGGATGTTTGTCAAAAGGTGGATCTTCTTGGAGCCAGCCGCTGTAATATGCTGTCACACTGTCTTGCTGCCTACCAGGTATCCGCTTCCATTTTAGACGGCGTGAGAATTTCTATGCCATTGATGAATGACCTTTGAAGCTGAACATGTTTAGCTTAATGTAGCCCCTTCCTGTGTTCATAATGATCTAGTAGGCGTAGGATGCTTAAGAACAGCTGACTGATGGAAGTATAAACGATATATTAGGGTGACCTAGGTCCCATCTGTGGATGGGATGCGGGTGGCGCTGTGGTCTAGACCACCGAGCCTCTTGGGCTTGCCGATCCGAAGGTCGGTGGTTCGAACCCCCACAAGGGGGTGAGCTCCTGTTGCTCTGTCCCAGCTCCTGACAACCTAGCAGTTCAAAAGCATGCCAGTGCAAGTAGATAAATAGGTACTGCTGTGGCAGGAAGGTAAACACGTTTCCGTGTGCTTTGCTTTCCGTCACGGTGTACGGTTGCGCCAGAAGCGGTTTAGTCATGCTGGCCACATGATTCAGAAAGCAGTCTGTGGACAAACGCTGGCTCCCTCGGCCTGAAAGCGAGATGAGCGCCGCAACCTCATAGTTGCCTTTGACTGGACTTAACTGTCCAGGGGTCCTTTACCTTTACCTTACACATTTAAAAGCAGCATCATGCCACTTACCGTATTTTTTGCTCTATAAGACGCACCAGACCACAAGACGCACCTAGTTTTTGGAGGAGGAAAACAAGGAAAAAATTTTTCTGAATCTCAGAAGCCAGAACAGCAAGAGGGATCGCTGCGCAGGGAAAGCAGCAATTCCTCTTGCTGTTCTGGCTTCTGGGATAGCTGCGCAGCCTGCATTCGCTCCATAAGACGCACACACATTTCCCCTTACTTTTTAGGAGAGAGAAAGTGAGTCTTATAGAGCAAAAAAATACGGTAAATCAGTCACAGCTTCCCCCAAAGAATCCTGGGAGCTGTAGTGATGTTCAGGGTGCTGAGATTGGTTTAACAGTTAATCCCTCTTTCGAAGCAAGTCAGAGGATAGCAGCTATATGAGGGGAATAGGAATCTCCTCACCACTCTCCGCAGCCTTAACATAACTACAGTTCCCAGAGTTCTTTGAGGGAAGCCATGAATGTTTAAAGTGGTAGAACAGTGTCCTACATGTACAGTGCAGGTGGGGCCCTTGAATAGTTAAAGGCAAGCTTTCCCTGTTCACCTTAGAATTAGATCAGTTTTTTTAAAGCTCCTGTAGAACACCCAGAAAAAAAATGTCTGTTTGTTTTTTCCTCCAGAAAAAGACAACTCCACCCTTGCTCTCTGTGCTGTTTCACCTTTTTTCCAAGCTAGCTGTGCAACCATAATTGACTAAAATGTGTCCCTAAATAACAGCTCTGGAGGGCAAGTGTTTCCTGATGATACTTTAAGTGTAGCCTGTCCACTTCAATGCAATCATATAGAAAAATAATGACATCTATTCATTATTTACTGTATATCCTTTGCTATTTCAATTTTGTGCACAAAATGATTTTTTAAAAGATAATATCTCACTCACACACACACGTACGTACATATACTGTAAATGTATTTTACTTTGCTTTCTTTAGATGACCTTTTTGCATTTCTGTGAAAAGACTGTTCAAAAGATGAATGAAATTAATGAAGGCTTTGCGCATCTCCACTCGTATCATCAGAATGCATGTGAGGTAAAGATATTTTTCACTTAGTTGGTCAATTAAAAAAAACATGCCAGGTCTAGAGAAGTAAGCATACTGCATTTTGCTAGCTAGTTTGGGATTGTGTTTCCTTGCTTGTATCCGTTTTATAGCAGAACCTCAGTTGTTGAATGTAATCTGTTTCGGTAGACGATTCAACTTCCGAAATGTTCAACAACATATGCACAAAGGGCTGCCAGCAATTTCCACTGAGAAAATTGAAAAACACTCCACAGAGGCCGTTCGACTTCTGAGGCACGTTCGAAAACGGAAGCAATTACTTCCGGGTTTTCACCGTTTGGCTTCCAAAACATTTGGCTTCCGAGTTGCTCAAAAACCGAGGTTCCACTGTATTTCAAAATATACTGTTTAGTATTTAGGTCAGTCAGCACAGCATATTCTGCGCTCCAAGTGTATTTTCAAGTGTATACTTAAAACATCTTAGCCCCAAATTACTCATTTTGGAAAGATAGAAGGCCACTGCCAAGCTGTGTCTTCCTAGCAAAGTGTAGTTGAAAAAACGTGTGATGTGATAGCATCATATTGATATCTCCCTGTCTCGTGCTGCTTGTGGGGCAGAGGTGTTGTCAGGGAGAGGCAAACGGGAAAAGATGAAAGGACAGAAACCAGCAGTTATAGAGAGCCTAAAGAGATTATCAGCAGCTTGTCGTCTGACAGTCAGTCTGACGTAGAGGGGGACGAGGATGAGCCTGGGACAAGTCATGCTGTGCACAGAGGAAGTAAGGGGAGGAGTTTTCGCAGACTTGCATGCTGGGTGCGGAAAAGGAGGAAGTAACATTAGAGGGAGCAACTCCGCACAAAGGGGAAGGAGGTTAATGGAAACGCTGGAGATGTACGTTTGAACTTTGTCAAATAAATCAATTGTTTGGAACTGGCTGGGAGCCCGGAGTCTTATCTATGGCCAGCTGGACAGCACTAAGCCTCTGACAGGTGTGAAAAAACTTAAGACATGTAATGACATGTAATTAATTTTCCCATCCACAAGTTATGACTTTTCTTTATCTGAAATACGTGGTGTGAGCCTTAGGTGTAATTCCAAAAAAACTTACATATGAAACAGGATTGGGCTTACAATCACCTGGGAGAAAGTAGTGGTTTGTCTTGCAAGGCGACATCATGACTGCCAGCATATTCTCCTCTATTATTTTAATGTCCTTTTAGTTGTTTAGTTGCAGTTGGCTCCTTACCTCTCTCGCCCATACCTAGCCACTGTGATCCACGCGACGGTCACCTCCAGACTTGATTATTGTAACTCGCTCTACGTGGGGCTGCCCTTGAGACTGACCCAGAAACTCCAGCGGGTGCAGAATGCCGCGGCGAGACTCCTTACAGGGTCCACGCTGCAAGATTCACATTCACCCTGTTACGGAAAAATTCCGGGTGCTGATTTTCCTTGCCACCCGGCTCGTCGGACAATGTCCGCGGGTCCTAGCGGAAAAATGAGTTCAGCCGGAGACAGGAGCAATGAACGGAGATCCCAAGTTTATTGCGCAACAGGTTCAACAAGTGGCATTGAACCCCGAGAGTGGGGCGACATAAACTTTTAAAGGTTCCCTCCAGGTCCCAGAATACAGTGCAGAAAACGTCACATATACATCATAAAGAGGTGGGGTTACACGGATCAGCAGTACAAGAAATTGGGTGATGGGTTTACACAAATCAAGGTGGGGCTACATAGATCAGCAGTATAGTAAGGTAGGCAGGGCGGAGATCAGCAGTACAATAAGGTAGGCAGGGCAGAGATCGTATGGATCAGCAGTATAGTAAGGTAGGCAGAACAGAGATCAGCAGTATAATAAGGTAGGCAGAGCAGAGATTAGCAGTATAATAAGGTAGGCAGAGCAGAGATTGCCTGGAGTGGTAGAGATATGCATAAACGTTTCCTGAGTACAGGTGATGGCAAGACAATGGCATAGCCATGCATCGCCCATTATCTGGTATTGTCCGGAGGAAGGGCTTGGCTGGACCATCCGACAGGATTAGGGTCTTAACACCTTGCTTGAGGGATTATGCTGGACAGGGGGGTGTGATGGAGTCCTAGAGAAATTGAGCAAACTGGCACGTTGATTTTCTATGAATTTTATAGATTTTAGTCCCTTTTGACATTGACAATTGGAAATAAATTGATATATTGTAGCGAAGAAGAAGGTGAAGAAGACATGCCCCCCCTTCCGTAACAGTCCCCCATTCGGAGATAGATTTGCATTAAAGTTCTGTAAGAACTTGCAAATCTTTTCTCCGCACCCTAAATCTCGGTGAAGGTAGGGGTGCCGTGTGAGTGGGAATAGGCCCTAATGGAAAAGGAGGTGGGTTGAGCAGGGCAGCAAAGGAGGGAGCAACACTGACCAATACAATGTACATGCGTGTTATAGATATGCGCTAACTAATAACTTAGTATCTACCGTACCAGAGGTGTGGGTTTATGCAAACCTGAAAGGGACTTGCAAATCATGCCTCTTAAGGCCATTTGCAAGTATAGTAGTGCAGATAGCTGGATATAGGATATCGCGTAAAAGGACACCTGTCGTATTTTGTTTAATAGTGGTCTATGCTTTACATTTAGCAGGAAGGTCCACTACTGACTGAAAAAAAAATGCAGTTTGCTTTGTTCCCCGCCATTTTTGTGTTCTCAGGTGTCAAGGTAGCTCTTCTGTGGTCTCACAGTAGTGGCAATCCCTGGTGAATCCACTTAGGGCTTTCATATTAACCATGTTGCCTGGCACCCATCACAGCTGGCACAGGTTTGGACACGTCCTGAGGGAAATATCCTAGCCTTGGCCATTCCATGGGATTTTATTATTATAGGCTCTGGTCTTGCAGTCATGGGAAGTTGCTCACTTGCACATTAAGGACCAAAAGCTAATTGCAGCCTGGATACACTTGCCCAATTCAAACTGAGTCCAATTTGAATTTATCTTGCCCCATGGTTCTCAACTTCCCAAACCAATCAGTTAAAATAAAACCACTCTTAAAGGGCACTCGTCCAAATAAGTCAATTTAACTCTATAAGGGATGATTCCTGCTAAACCAAAGCATATATACCTTCCTGAAGCTTTTCCTTGGTAAAGTGAGTTTTAGCACATTTTTAAAATGGGTAGGGAAGTTGGCAGAGTGCCAGGTGAAACAATGAAATATGGTTATAAATTCATCTAAGTCTAAACATTGGATTACATAATAGCCTGATCTGTTAAAAGGCATAAAATGTATGAGGATCCTCCACTGGGGTGTAAGGAATAAGACATTAGACATAAAACACACACAAAAATAGCCACAAAAATAGCCCCCCCCCCCCATTTGTGGAAATGACACACTGTCAGACACATTTCAACATTCCTACGTAATAACACATAATACAAAACAAACTAATTAAATATCAGTTGCATATCTTGAGACATTTGGGATATTTTATATATGTATCTTGAGGTTCAAAAGTCAGAAAATGTCCTTGTAATTCAACTCCACCCCCCGGCAGTCTATATCCTTTGAAAGAGATAGCTGTGGCCACTTTGAAAACTTTGGTGTCTTGTTGTTGTGGTGGCGAAGCTTTTCATTAGGTCCGTAGTAACACACTTGTAGAAGTGATATCCTGTAAGGGCAGGGTGGACTTAAAAGACACAGTTAAAATAATAAAACACACACACAAACACACACAATGACCTATGAGGAACCAAAATAAATAAATGCTAAGACACAGAATTTTAAGAAATCCGAAGTAACAATGAAAATAAAAGAGTGTTTCTTGATGTGACAACATCGGCTAGAATGTTAAAAGCAAAATACTGGAAAATGACTTAATGGCAATTTAAAGTTGTGCAAGTACCTTGAACTAGCCAAATGACAGAATTAATAAGAAATGCTCAGGCAAAAGGTAAACAAATACCATTCCACAAACAATGTTTGGTTATGCTTCGATTAATTTCATAGACCATGGAAAAACGGATTAAATAAATGGAAACAGATTATTTGTAACTTTAAAAGTGTCAAAGCCACAAAGAGATGGAAGTCACTACTACAGCAGGGATTTCACAGAACAGAAAGAAAGTTGTTGTGGGAGGAAAAAGGGACAAACACTTTGTTATCGGGGTTCACATATCCTGTTAAAAGGGAAAATTATTTCATGTGAGAAGCCTGTCAGGAAATGCTGTTCCTAAAATTGCACATAAACAAAGTCTGTGACTTAAATCCCATTGAGGGGTGGAATGCTTTGATATTTACCTGTGAAAAGAATTTGGCATGTTAAGATTTCAAACTTGGGACACATTAAGGGTGATTTCTCTCAATGGTTCCAAGTTTTACATAAACCTCCTCTCTCCCCCCTCTACAGTTCCCCCTCCTTCCTCTCTCTCTCTCTTTTTCCTATCTCTTTTTTTTTTTAGCTGATCTAGTCTCTGTGCATGTGTGGAGTTCATGTCTCAGCAAATCTTCTATACTATTGAAATGTCGCATCTTTTGGCAAAATTAGAATTTGAATAAGGGAAGGGTAAGGAGGAGTAGATTTTAAAAGAGGGTTAGATTTAAAACAAAAAAGAGAAACTCAGCAATTGAAGTATTCACCAACAAAAGCTAGCAATTTCAGCCCAAGCAAAGCGACTGCTTCCTTTATGTACAGGAAAGGGCTAATATCCCTCTGGCCATTCGCAGAACAATGCCACGCCCTTATATATGGGAAAAATGGCCAGAGAGTCAGAATTCATAGGATTTTTTTTAACATTTTAAGTTATTTCGGCCTTCCCATTTGCAGACAAAAATTTTCCTGCCCCTTTATTTACAGGATTGGTCAAGGCCCATATGTATTTGTATGTGTTTAAACTTTGAATTGACTTTGAAGTCTGATTTTAAATAGTAGACAAAATGATAAACACTGTAATCACTCAAATGCTTGATATTACCAGTTGTGCTTCAAAACATCACAGCTTCACCTCTCACCTTTTAAAACTAAAGAGCAAAGCTAGGCTGAATTTCAACTCCATCACCACACCAGAATTAAGAATTACCCTGCAATGCTTGCGGACACATGTCCTTCCACACAGCCACAAATTGGGAGAGTTGAAAGGGACCCTAGGGTCATCTAGTCCAACCCTCCAAAATATGGGGTTCACAGCAAGATTTCACAGCAAGATTTGTACTACCAAAGAGATACACACATACTTATGTACACAGGCACTACTGGGGAAGAGAGCACACTCAATGCTCCTATCATGTACTAAGGAAGAGGAAAATAAAAGTATCCAGTTTTATACAGAACCCTCTAAAGGAAGAACAGTTTCCTAAGATAAGATAGGAAGAGAATCTGGGAGAGAATATTTTATAAGCATAGGGTTATTTCAGTTGATATACCCACTCAAATAATAGAACCAGTCCTGGATTTGATTTAATGTCTCTGAACTACGATTTTTAAATAACGATATAAAGGAAGGTGAGATGTCGGGTACTTTTAGCAAAGAATGTGCCCCCTTCCCTTGTTGAAGGAAGCTCACTCAGGAGTAAATTCACTTGGCACAGAAGTAAGAAGGGGGGGGGGATCTGAAAGAGACAGAACCAAGTGGGGGAGGTAATTTCCAATAAGAAGCCAGGAAACCCTAGTTGATCTTGTATCAGGACTGGACTCTATAGATAGACAATTGTTGTCTATCAAAGCTTCTACCTTTTATGTGCTTCATGAAATAAATATACTGCATTTTAGCTTGAGAGAGCAGTTGTGCTCAACTACGCTTTTGCAGCAGAAACATCTAATTCACATTAGAAACATTCACATTCCAGAAACATTAGAAACATTCACATTCCAAAATAGACTGTAGACTCACAATCTGAAAAGTTGCGGCAAAGCAAGAGGTGGGGTAAACATTTGCACCCTTCATTCTCATTTGGTCTTATTTAAGACTGATAAGGTCTAGCATGGCTTCCTTAGTTTTAAAATTTTGAAGCAAGCTTGCAGTTTAAACTATGCGCGCTTAAGAAAGGCAGTCTGTCAGAGACAGAAGGAACAGACAACACACATAACAGACAACATGTAAACACACATATTCTCATATATGTATTAACACACAACACACATAACAGACAACATGTAAACACACATATTCTCATCCTTTAGTTGGTTATTGCAAGGAGTTGGGCTGCTTCCTTTAGCTTCATTAAGTGAAATTAGTAGGAAGGTCCCACATGGTTTTAAGAGCCTCCTTGCCTCTTCAAACACCACCAGTTAACCAAACTGGCAGGGCTCACAATGCTTAGTTGACTGGGTAACCCTTTATATATAAGCATGCGTTGTTGTTGTTGCTTTTGTTGTTGTTTTCTTTTGGGGGGGGGATAGAGAAGGGAGAAGGAGAGGGGTTGATTAGGATTTGGGTAACTTGTACAGGGGGCTATAGTAAAGAGGGGTCTTTCGTCGCTTGGCGACTTCCTTAGTGGGTTTTTAAAGAGCTCTAGCTATCCGGTTCCTTATATTTCCTTCCTATTTCCTTAGTCAATAACCTGGGGTCCTTTTCCACTCTGCCGATCCTGCCCAATTCCTCATGGGCTATCCCTCCTGGCAACCTCCTACCTATCGCCACAATCTCAGGAAAAGGGGCCCTACTGAACGCCCGCGCCGTGCGGTGCCAGATCGGGTGATCCCTGGATAGAGTTTTGAACCGAAAATCCCCCTTGCTTTTGGAAGCGGGCTCACGCACGCTACACGTGTTACGTGGCACCGACCAGTGCGGCTGGGATTGATACAGAAAGCCAGACCCCTTCCTGCCCCCTCCGTAAGGGCGCTCGGGAAGTTCGGAAGAAGAATTCCAGACCCTTGCTTCAACTGAGAGAGTCCGTTGCGGGGAGTCGGCTGTCTTTCCAAGCCGGGTCTCTCCGTCTTATTTTCGGACCCCCAATTGGTGCAGCTGACTGGAGGGTTTGAGAGGAGAAAGAGATAGAGCTCAGAACCCCCTTTTGGGTCGAGCAGCAGTCCACGGTCTCTCTCACCAATTGGACCAAGAGACAGGCGAGAAGGAGCGATAGAGAGGAGGGCAGAGAATTCAGTTGCCAGGAGATTTCCACCCCTTTCCCACCAGTGCACTGGATTTTTCCTTTTCCTTATACTCACGTGTCTTCTATGATGATCCCGGGATTGATGAATAAGCCGGCTGGATCCCTCTTTGCTCCCCGGCTGAACTCCTGGGGCTTTTGATTACCGCCCGGAAGATGGCCGGGGGTCCAAAGGATCTTCCCAGGCAAAATGGCCTGGTGCCGGCTGAAGATTTCGGGGCCCCCGGTCAGCAACGCGGGAGAACCGCAAAGCCCCACGTTGGGCGCCATCTGTTACGGAAAAATTCCGGGTGCTGATTTTCCTTGCCACCCGGCTCGTCGGACAATGTCCGCGGGTCCTAGCGGAAAAATGAGTTCAGCCGGAGACAGGAGCAATGAACGGAGATCCCAAGTTTATTGCGCAACAGGTTCAACAAGTGGCATTGAACCCCGAGAGTGGGGCGACATAAACTTTTAAAGGTTCCCTCCAGGTCCCAGAATACAGTGCAGAAAACGTCACATATACATCATAAAGAGGTGGGGTTACACGGATCAGCAGTACAAGAAATTGGGTGATGGGTTTACACAAATCAAGGTGGGGCTACATAGATCAGCAGTATAGTAAGGTAGGCAGGGCGGAGATCAGCAGTACAATAAGGTAGGCAGGGCAGAGATCGTATGGATCAGCAGTATAGTAAGGTAGGCAGAACAGAGATCAGCAGTATAATAAGGTAGGCAGAGCAGAGATTAGCAGTATAATAAGGTAGGCAGAGCAGAGATTGCCTGGAGTGGTAGAGATATGCATAAACGTTTCCTGAGTACAGGTGATGGCAAGACAATGGCATAGCCATGCATTGCCCATTATCTGGTATTGTCCGGAGGAAGGGCTTGGCTGGACCATCCGACAGGATTAGGGTCTTAACACCTTGCTTGAGGGATAATGCTGGACAGGGGGGTGTGATGGAGTCCTAGAGAAATTGAGCAAACTGGCACGTTGATTTTCTATGAATTTTATAGATTTTAGTCCCTTTTGACATTGACAATTGGAAATAAATTGATATATTGTAGCGAAGAAGAAGGTGAAGAAGACATGCCCCCCCCCTTCCGTAACAACCCGGTGCTATACCAGCTGCACTGGCTCCCGGTGGAGTACAGGATCAGGTTTAAGGTGCTGATTTTAACCTTTAAAGCCCTATACGGCCTAGGACCCTCGTACCTACGGGACCACCTCTCCTGGTATGTCCCACGGAGGACCTTATGGCCTTCAAACAAAAACATCTTGGAGGTCCCAGGTCAAAGAGAGGTTAGGCTGGCCTCAACCAGAGCCAGGGCTTTTTTGGCTGTGGCCCCGATCTGGTGGAACGCTCTGTCACAAGAGACCAGGGCTCTGCGGGACTTGACATCTTTCCGCAGGGCCTGCAAGACAGAGCTGTTCCACCAGGCCTTTGGCCAGGGCACAGCCTGACTCCCTCCTTTGGCAATCTTCACAGAACTTTAGCCCAATGGTTGCCATCAATTTGATTTGAATTAATTTTATAATGAAATGATTTTAGAATGTTGTATTATTTTATTGTTGTTAGCCGCCCTGAGCCTGGCTTCGGCTGGGGAGGGCAGGATATAAATAAATTATTATTATTATTATTATTATTATTATTATTATTATTATTATTATTATTAGATTTAGGAAGGGCTATTCCAGTTTGGAGAGAGATATTTGTACTGATTAAGTCCCTGCTGGAACAACAGCACCTCCATGGCAAGAAGTGTCCCCAAAAGCCTTTTAAGATGCATGACTGTCTTGAAAGGAAAGGGAAAAATGAAGCCTTAACTGTGACCATAGTAATAATATGAAAAAGAAACAAGGCTTGGTAATTCTATGAATATGTGGCTCGAAGAGTCTGCTTCCCTTTTCCACGATTGTGCTTAAGGGTACAGCCCTTTATTTTACACCAGCTGTGGGGCCTTAGCACCTGGTATACCTTAGCACTCGGTCCAGTATACCCGAAGGAGCGTCTCCACCTCCATCGTTCTGCCCGGACACTGAGGTCCAGCACCAAGGGCCTTCTGGCGGTTCCCTCGCTGCGAGAAGCCAAGTTACAGGGAACCAGGCAGAGGGCCTTCTCAGTAGTGGCGCCCGCCCTGTGGAACGCCCTCCCAGAGAAAAATAACTACCAAACTTTTAGAAGACATCTAAAGGCAGCCCTGTTTAGGGAAGCTTTTAATGTTTAATAGGTTATTGTATTTTAGTGTTTTGTTGGAAGCCGCCCAGAGTGGCTGGGGAGACCCAGCCAGATGAGCAGGGTATAAATAATAAATAATAATAATAATAATAATAATTATAATTATAATTATAATTATAATTATAATTGTAGAAGCCAGTGGGGTACATAAAAGCCGCTGTCAAGACAGGTGCGCAAGGGGGGTGGTGTTAAGTTGTGGGTGAACATATCAGACGACACAGTGATTCTTCAAACAGCTCTTGTTTATTCACAGGCTAGGACAGAACTGAACTGAAGGGTTCAGTCAGCCTGCTTATATAGAGCTCCAGTACAATGTAACTGTAACAATTTTCTAAAACTATCCAATCACTGAAGGTCACTTTCAATCCCTTGTTTGCATAACTATCTACAGTATCCCCCTGCTGGCCCAGGGTGAGAACTTCAGTACATAACAGGTGGGAATATGAACAGGGTTGTGTGATAGGGGTTGGATGGTTGTGGCATTGTCCCATGTCTTCTCAGGAGGATTCCAATTAGGTCCTGGGGCTGGGGTGCTAGCCTGCAGGGGTGTCTGGGGCATTAGAGATCTGTATCCTTGACTCGTGTGATGGTGGGTGTTGTGGTATTGCGTGCTTGTGTGTTGTGCACATTGAGGTGGCATCACATCGCCCTGCCATACCCTCAGATTAGCCAGTGTGGATTTACTGCTCCATTTGTAGCCAGCATAAGAGCAGTGCCTCTCTCATGTCGTGTGACTGGGGGCCAGTGATGCTGTTGTCAAGGACGTTGGAGGCACGGCTCATTTTTGCTGTGTTTTTACATGCTTCTCCCTCTTCGTCCTGTGCAGAGTACATATTGATACAGTGACGTTTCACTGGCATACTGGTAGCATTGTCCAGCCCCAATGTAATTGTGATAAAGAAGGGGTCCAATATAAGTCAATAGGTAAATAAATCTAATTACGAAGCATAGTATTTATTCTTTCTCCCTAGAAGATAACCCATCAGATGGGTTACTAGCTTAGCAATGTTCTAATATCAACAGCAAGCTTTCAACACGCACAGTACTTGTTTAAAACAAATTACATTAAGGTTTTCTGTTTTTTACTATGGTGGCCTGACAATTATATGTATAGGAAAGCTAATACTCTTACACAACCAGTCTTAGCCTAATACAACTCTTGTTGGAGGAGATCAAACTATAGGCAATTTTATTTTAAATGACAATTTTATGAGCAATTGCAGAAGCTTGTTAACCAATCTACTGAGGAAGAGAAGGAGAATGCGGAAGAAGAGAGCACCCCTGAAATGCTTGATAAGTAAGTTTTAATGGTTTAACATGTCAGAGATCTAAATAGCCCAAACTGAGCACGTAGTCCATCTTTTTGCATGCCAGGTAAGGCTAAGGAGGGAGCAAGGCTTACTTCATTTGCTGGAGGCCGCATGGTGGTGGGGAGAAAGAGGCAGACCAAGTCAAAGGGGTCAGAGCAACTTGTATATCTTGACATCATACAGTGGTGCCTCGCAAGACGAAATTAATTCGTTCCGTGAGTTGCTTCGTCTTGCGATTTTTTCGTCTTGCGGAGCGTGGATTCCCGGGTATTAACGGCTTTAAGAAAAAGGAAACAAACCTGCAAGACGTTTTCGTCTTGTGAAGCAAGCCCATAGGGAAATTTGTCTTGCGAAGCAACTCAAGAAACGAAAAACCCTTTCGTCTTGCACATTTTTCGTCTAGCGAGGCATTCGTCTTGTGGGGCACCACTGTAATTGTTACCATCCTGGTTGCTGAGAGTCTCTGGAGGAGACTGGCCTAACCATTCCCTTCCTTCATTCTCCAGGCTCTTGCAAGTGAATAAAGATTTCCTTAGCTGGTTCTCAGTGTCATTCATCTTGAGTGGGGACCTGCCAGTGTCTATTCCATTTAGGGTACACTTTAACAACTGATTCTAGGACATTGGTCTGAGGACCATTTTGTAGAAGCTAAGCAGCTCTGAGCGTGGTCAGTGCCTGGATGTGAAAGATGGGCTATAAAGATGCTAAATAAATAAACTGAAATGAACAGAAGAGTCTGCTCATGAACACCTGGACTGCTTGATGCTCGGTGTAGGATGGGTATTCATGTGCTGCCAGGCCAGTTGGAGACACTAGTGCATGGGAGGGGGGGGAGGAAGAGAGATCCTCTCTAGGTGCTGGATCAAGCAGGTACACACAGCTGCTGTTACTCTCTAAATCCGGGGTCAGCAAGGTTTATCTTGCTTGGACCCAGTGGCGTAGCGTGGGTTGTCAGCACCCGGGGCAAGGCAAGTAATTTGCGCCCCCTAACCCGTGGATTTGCGCCCCCTAACCCGTGGATTTGCGCCCCCTAACCCGTGGATTTGCACCCCCTAACCCTAACCCCCAGATGTTGCGCCCGGTGCGGCAGGCCCCCCCTGCACCCCCCACGCTACGCCACTGCTTGGGCCAGATCGTGCGCCCGCCCACAAATTTTGGCATGTGCAGATGCGATTTCCGGGGTCTGCGTCTGTGCAGATATGATTTCCAGCGCTGTGGAAGTGAGTCCCCACGCTGCACTAAACTGGCAAGCGGGCAACTCGGTTCGGGGGCCGGTCAAAAGACCTCAGCGGGCCGTTTCCGGCCCCTGGGCCTTAGGTTGCTGACCCCTGCTCTAAATATTTGATGCACATGTTGAGCGTCTGCGCTGTATCTTTTACAAGGGCTGTCAGATGTGATCAACTTGGTGAATCCAGCGAGCATGAATACCTTGTTGTGGCAATGGGAAGCTACCAACCTACACCCTCCCCACCCCCCATATCCCATTTAGAGACAAACAATACCCACTGGTTTTACAACCCAGGCTGTGGGTTTTCAGCTTTTAAAATAAATTCTTTCTAAAATTAACATAATACTTAAGGGCAGGGCATTTTCAGCCGGAACTCGCAGGCACCACTGCCATTATAAGAGAACAAGGGTGGCATTCATGGTGAGTTCCGGCACTTCTTTTTCTAGGGGGGGAAAAGCACTGATTAAAGGAAATAGAGCAACTATTCTGTGCAGATATTATTCCTTGGATCTTGTCCATATGAATTCAGAAATAAAAATTGGAATCCTAAGAAAACTTACCTGGTGATATGCTATTTTGAACTCACTGGGATTTACTTTAGAGAAGGTATATGTATATAGGCTTGCACTATTTTTACTAATATTACCACAAATAAATGCTTGCAGTGGCATAAAGCTTGATAAGACTTTTATTTATTTTTACTCAAGGCTGATTTTACTGGATGAAGATGCCTCTGAAATTCTTTCAGACTCAGGTAAGATGCCAAATAGTTGGTTAGATTATCTCTGGAACCAGTAACAAAGGCTTTGTGGTGTTTCAGGGCCCCCAGATGATGATGAATATTAGGGAGTGGGGAGCATTTTGGATTCGCCACTCCATTATTCTTTCCCTTGCATTCAAAAGGTTCCAGATTTAATTCCGGGCATCTCCAGGAAGGGCTGAGAAAGAGTCCTGGCTTAAACCTGGAGTCTCACCGCTAGTCAGTGCCAACATTAAGTAAGCTTGATGGAACAATGATCTAAATCGGAATAAGTCAACCTACTGTAATATTTATTTAGTTCCAAATTCATTTATAGAATATTCAAGAGGTGTACAAAAGTAGAGCATAATACAGTGGTACCTTGGGTTAAGTACTTAATTCGTTCCGGAGGTCCGTTCTTAACCTGAAACTGTTCTTAACCTGAAGCACCACTTTAGCTGCCGGAGCACGATTTCTGTTCTCATCCTGAAGCAAAGTTCTTAACCTGAAGCACTATTTCTGGGTTAGCGGAGTCCGTAACCTGAAGCGTATGTAACCTGAAGCGTATGTAACCCAAGGTACCACTGTACTAGTAATAAAACAAAATTAAAAATATGAAGCCAACAATAATAAAAAAGCTTCAGAAAAGTTATGTACTGAGTTGAATAGGATCCAAAATGCAGCAGTCTGATTGGTCCTAGAAGAATGCAGCAGTATGATTGGTCCGCAGGAGCCACCCAATCCAGCTCCAGGTGGAAGTGAATCCACAACCTGATTGGCCTACAGGAGAATCCCGGAATTAGCCAATCACGTGCAGCCCATTGTGTAAATAATGTATATAAAGCAGATATTGTGGGGGAACTTCCATTTCCTCCTCACCACTATGAGCTGAATAAAGAGCATGAAATCCACTCTCAACCGAGTATATTTCAAGAAATAAGCTAGTCTAAGAAGTCAAAAAGAACTAGGCTATCATAGATAAAAGCATGTACAGTACTTGAGTCACAGTACGGTTTACTGCAGGATCATGCAGCACCATCACCAAATCGTCATCCACAAATCTAAGTGAGAAGGATGTGCGTAGGGGGAGAGGCAGCTTCTCAGATACCCTGGTCCAGGGCTACATTTAGCAGTAGTAGGGAGCCTTTTCTGGCCAGTGGGCCAGATCTTAATGGCCCTTATGGGCAAAAGTTTGCAGGTGAGTGAAATTGCACACCTGTCAGTCACCTGACACAATAGCCCTTTGTAGGTTCCCTGTGCTGCTGGCTTAAACCTCCAAAAATCAGAGGTTTATAGAGGAGAGCAGGCATGTTTAACAAAGGGCTTTGAAACAGCCTCACCCTGTTTGAGCCTTTGGTTTTTGGAGGTTCAAAGAGCAGTGCTGGGAGGGAGAAGTGATTTCCATTGAATAAAAACTACTGTCCACTCCTTGAGCAAGGTACACTTACACCATCTATCAGTTAAAAGAGGTTTAAAGACTGTCTCAAGGCAAATCTAAAAATATGTAGTATAAACACCAACAATTGGGAAACACTTGCCCGCGAGCGCTCCAACTGGAGAACAGCCTTTACCAAAGGTGTCATGGGCTTTGAAGACACTCGAACTCAGGACGCAAGGGAGAAACATGCTAAGAGGAAGGCATGCTTGGCAAACCCTCACCATGATCAACTCCCGCCCGGAAACCAATGTCCCCACTGTGGAAGGACGTGTGGATCCAGAATTGGCCTCCACGGTCACTTACGGACTCATTGTTAAAACCGTGTTTATGGAAGGCAATCTTACTCGGCACACAAGCCAAAGCTGGCAAAATGCACTCCTATTATATTATTATTACATTTACATTTATATCCCACCTTTTCCCCAGTCTGGTACTCAAGGCAGTTTACAGATAAAAATACAAAAACATACCGGTATATGAAATAGAAAACGCTAAAAACGGAAAAGCTTATTGCTACATTGAATACAACCCTATGCCTTTAGACAAAATAGAATGTTCTTTTTGGCTTATCTAAGGCTGCAATCCTATACCAATTTACCTGGACATAAGTACTATAAAACTCAATAGATTTACTTCTAGACAGACATGCATCGGAGTGCAGTATAAGTTACATGTGATAAAATTGAAAATCCGGGATAGGGATAAGGTGGGTATAATATGTAGATATAAGGATGGAGCGTGGCATCTTCTGAGCGATAAAGTGAATGTAAAGATTTGTTTCCCAAGGTTGCAAGAACAAAACTATTAAATAGTAAGAGCTATATCCAATTAAGTCATGCTCATTAGACATATTAAAATCAGGGACTTGACTAACTTAGGCCCACTGATTTCAGTGGGTCTACTCCGAGTATGACTTAGTTAATTACATCCCACAATATGAAGCTTTTACTGGTATTTTTGTGTCTGATTTTATTTGTTGCATTATAGTAGCATATTCACTGAGATGATGTAACACCATAAGCAGTATTATTAATGGACAGTGTTGAACCAGATAGATTATTTAGAAATTTCTGCTTGGGATTTATACTTTTATATTTGATACATTTATTTCCAAGAATATTTTCTTCTGGTATTCCAGGGTCAGATGAAACAAAAGAGAACCTCTGTCAGATGAGCAAATCTGGTGATCTATGCATCCCTGAAAAAGGTAATAATTCTCAATCTGCAAAAAAAAAATGCTTCATTTTATTCATTCATTTATTTAACAAAATAATATATGCTGCTTGATTGCAATAAAATGTCAAGATAGTTTGTATGAAACATTATAATAACTATATAAAATAATAGAAAATTAATATATTAACACTTTCCTTTCACAATGGCATTATCTGTGTACAGAAAATATCTGTATTGTGATGCGTTAAGGACAGTGTGATTGCATTTTTCCTTTGATATTGGGTGCCTGGGCTACACAGCTTGCTTCATATAGTAAATATGATGATGGGTGGGTGTGTATACAAAAAAGCAAAGGGGGAGGACAGAGGTCTAGACACCCATGTTCTCTAATGCCCCATTGTTTTAACAACAATTTGGTGAATTCATTAATACCTTCTGCGATCTTTTTAATTGCATTCTCTACAATTCTGCCTCAATTCCTTTTTATTATCTTTTTTTGTGTATTCTTTAAAGGAGTGAATTAGTCTTCTCTTCTGTGGTTTTAAGCCTCTCTTTCTTTTTACTATCTCTTAATGAATTAGTGTGGCCTTTTGGTCTCCACTATCAACTCCACATTTATAACATCCACCACCTCTCTTTCTCCTCTTGACCTGAGGAATCCCATCACACCAGCAGCTGTCTTGCAACTTACCAGCTGGCTTCAGGCTCGCTGAGTTTAAGTTGGAAAAGGGACTAGGAAATACGGGTAATTTTCATGCGGTTGCTAGACAACCAAGCAGTCATTCCCTGTCATTTCTCAGTTAACAGGAAGTATTAGTAGATGCCTCCATGGTTGCTGAGTAACCACTTGCAATCCTCTCCATTTCCCCCTCCCCTGTCACTTAAGGTTTAGTGGCCCAGCTGCCCTGAACTTAGCAGAAAAGTACTACAGCTGCTGCTATTACACTATAATTTATAGCAGCAGTAGGAATGCTGCCTAGAACACTACTGAGCTGTTTTTTGTTTGGCTCAGCCATAGCTACCTTAATTATTATTTTTTCAAAAAAGTTTATTGGTTTTCACAATATTATAAACAAACAAACAAACACACAAGAAAAACATAAATCATAGCCTTACTGAAAATTACACTTATTAACTTTGTTAAGTGACTTCCTCACTTCCCCTTGGTTGAATTTCATTGCATGTCCTTTTAACGGTTTTCCAAATCCCAATTCTTATGAAATTTAACTTAAACATTAACATCCTTAAATCTTCACCTTATGGAATTAAACATATTAATTCATCACTTAACATAAATAAAATCCTAAGCCAATTAAGTATCTGCAAGCTTGCAGTCATAGCTACCTTTAAGCACAATATTTTACAAAAGTAGTAGAAGCTATCAGCCGTGTTGACGTGGGACAGCATCCGGTTCTGGATGACTGAAAATAAAGCAGTCATGAATAGGAGAGTACCTGAATAGGGGCAGAGGAGCGATAGATCATTCTTGATTAGGGGAAGAAACACCTCTAATATTCATTTACACTGGACAGCAGCTGGCTCACAAAACATCCTCCCTCTGTCTCACCACACCCAGCCTTCTTTGCCGAGAACTCAGGCACAGTCATTATACCTTACTTGGGTTCTGCACCCTCTCCTTTTCATGAATGTAGGATTGTCCAGGCATTATCCAACCCATTTCTCTTTCCTTGCTACCAGTTCGTTTTCGTCTTCCTGAAGCACAGGAGGCAAAGTGGCTTTGCCAAAAGCCGTTCCATAGCGTTTGCTGCATCCTCAGCTGTTGAGGCCGCAAGCCAAATAGCACACACAAAGACAGGCTTATACCCTAAAAGCAGATCTCTTCCAGCTACGGCATCTGCCAGTGACTGAGGCTGGCAAGCACAGCGCTGAACCCGAGAAACTTGTATGCCACAAGCTAGCTCCATGCAGACTAGACCCAAGTTGCCTACAGGCTGAGGCACGTTCGCAGCCTGTACTTTTCTTCATAGGGGTGCTAAATAGCTTTCATCTTTTAAGCAACTGATCTAGAGGAACGTTGTTTGTAATCTCTTGCTGTTGAAAGTTCTCTCGGGGTTTGAAATAAGGGAGTCACTTTAGTAAAGGTAAAGGGACCCCTGACCATTAGGTCCAGTCGTTGACCGACTCTGGGGGTTGCGGCGCTCATCTCGCTTTATTGGCCGAGGGAGCCGGCGTACTGCTTCCGGGTCATGGGGCCAGCATGACTAAGCCACTTCTGGCGAACCAGAGCAGCGCACGGAACGCCGTTTACCCTTCCCGCCGGAGCGGTACCTATTTATCTACTTGCACTTTGATGTGCTTTTGAACCGAGCAACGGGAGCTCACCCCGTCACAGGGATTCGAACCGCCGACCTTCTGATCGGCAAGTCCTAGGCTCTGTGGTTTAGACCACAGCGCCACCTGGGAGTCACTTTACAACCTATTCAATTAGTCTGTCAGTTTGTTTTCATGGCACTAATATTGGAGAACTGTATTTGGGAAATGTGTGTAGATGAAAACCAAGCCATCAAGTATTTTCGAATTCTTACGTACCAGGAATTTTCCATCCCTATATCACTCTGCAATACTTCATTAACTACAATGCCTTGGCAGTAACAACCTTTGGTGGTAAGTTGTGTAAAAAGTAGGAATCTCTGTTTATCTCAACCACCACACTTCTCACTCCAGTCAACATGTAGCAACTGATTCTGTGCCCAGATTCTTTTACAAAACTAACAAAACACTCTGTCAACTAGTTGTACAAGCAGGTGGTGTGTATCTCTCTCCCACTTCTTTCTGAAACAGCCAAGTGTCAGGATTTTCATTTTTAAAATGACCTTGTGCAGTCTTTGCTACTGGCTAGGAAGGAAGACTTTAATTATGGGGCAAGTTTCTCAGGTCCAGCTCTAGGATCACATTGTGCAATCACTAGAGATCTATGCAAATTAGAGATCATTTGTGGTATGTTATTGTATATTGATATACTTGAGAACAAAGAATGACAGTATTGCTAAATAACTTTCTGAGGCATAAGTAGCCCCCAGGGGAAGAAATAGGCTGCTATTTCTTTAACCATCATCTTTTTATTTTACATTTATTTCAGAATTTCCAACAGATTCTTTGGAAGAAGATTTTGAGAGAGATTTTTCTTTCCTGGAGAATTTATCAAGCCCCAGTTCTTCAAGCAGAGGAAATATTATACAGGAATACCAAACTGCAGATGATAATGCCTTCATGGCTCCCCTGTTCAGGAACCTGCAACAGAGGCAAAATCCCTGGTTTACTCATCTGGATTTCTGCCTTCACAGCTCCTCGATTTTGGCCTTCATAGTAAGTATTAGGAAAGGCAGTTTTTTAGTAACATAAATGGAGGAGAAACATGATTTAGCAATGAATTGAATGAGGGGAATGAACAAGACAGGGAAGCTAATGATAAATACTAAGGCCATGTGACTGTCAACAGGCTGGTGATGTCAATGGATAAAGAGTGTCAATGAACAGAGAAGGGCTTGGGAGAAAAGATTAAAAGTATGATCTTGGACATACTGAGCATTGATAATGCACCTGAACAGAAACACCAGGGAGGCACTTAGATGGTGGGATTAGATGGAGAAAGTTATGGGGAAGAGAGGTGGCAATAGATATGTACATGTATATATTTAAAAAGTTTGCAGACTCAGATTGCCTACATAATTGACACCTGCATACCATCCAACTTTTTCAGGTAAAAAAACCAGGACATGCATCTTCTGGGATGTGCTCCCAGCAAGTCACATGACCCACCAAACCCGTCGGAGAGTGCATCACCCAAAATGGCCGCTGCGATCTCATGCGAAATATTAGCATGTACCCCTTCCCCCCACACCGTGACACTTGGCAGGCATGCACCTGCTGTTCCTTGAATATTTGCTAGCCCCCCAAATCTAAACTTTTGCCATAGTTATTATTGATGGTGTAGAGGTGGGCTTACCTGAACAGCTGTAAGCATTAAGAAATTAATCATTATGTGGGTTTAGTCGTGAGTGGAGAAGCATGTGTTAAATGGTACTGTGTCAAATTAAGACGATCTTCCTGTTTTTCCCTCCCAAAGGTTGGATCGCACAGTCAGAATCTCTAGATCCTTTTTCCAAACCAGAGCCGGAGAAGCAGCAAGGACCTTCACAAACCTCACCAAAGATGCCACAAAAGTGTAAGTGATATATTTCACACAAATCCTTTTGTGGGATGTGCATGTTCATTTTGTGCAATGTAGAGGGACACAGGTGGCACTGTGGGTTAAACCACAGAGCCTAGGCTTGCCAATCAGAAGGTCGGCGGTCCGAATCCCCGCGACGGGGTGAACTCCCATTGCTCGGTCCCTGCTCCTGCCAACCTAGCAGTTCGAAAGCACGTCAAAGTGCAAGTAGATAAATAGGTACCGCTCCGGCGGGAAGGTAAACGGCGTTTCCCTGCGCTGCTCTGGTTCGCCAGAAGCGGCTTAGTCATGCTGGCCACATGACCTGGAAGCTGTATGCCGGCTCCCTCGGCCAATAAAGCGAGATGAGCGCCGCAACCCCAGAGTCGGCCACGACTGGACCTAATGGTCAGGGATCCCTTTACCTTTACCTTAGCTTCTGAAAAGGAAGGTAATCCTTTTTTTAAAAAAATAATATTTATTAAGAGTTTAAAGATTACAAAAAGAAAGAAAAAGAATTAAACAAATCAACATAATAAAATACAAAAACAGAAACAAAAACACTACATAAAACATTGAATTAACAAAACAAAAACAATTAAAAACACTTCCAATATTTTCAATCTTAACTTTCATTCACTTGTTTCACTCACTTCCTCACGCCTCCCTTTTTGTATTCCACTTCAATTAACTGTTTCAGCAATTCCTTTCCATCTTCATCTATTTTCTGTCCTATAATTAATCTTAACATATTCTAACCTTGTTTTTTCCCTTTAATACATTAACAATCTATCTGTGCCTAGTTCCTTATAACATTTCTGCCAAAGCCATATAACTTCATTCCACCATTTTTCTACAGCTCATTAATTTTACAATATTTCTGTAAATAATCTTTAAATGTTTTCCAATCTTCTTCCACCGACTCCTCTCCCTGGTCTCGGATTCTGCCAGTAATTTCCGCCAATTCCATATAGTCCATTGAAAAGGAAGGTAATCCTGACAACCGTAATGTACTCTGATTCCCCTGGGTGAGAAATCAACGCTTTAAACAAACTGTAAATGCAAGTTTGAGGGAGATACAAATGTGGATTCCCCCCACCACACACACACACACATACACATTGAGCATGAGGTGAAACCATCGTTGGGACAGGGCAGTGTCCAGTAGAACAAGAAAGCCCCTCTAACCCCGTTCTGGTCTTCCACTTTAAATGGCAGCCACAGTAGCTTCACTATGTAAATAAAATTCCTAACGAAAAGTAACTGAATTATATGTAATGCTTGCAGTACTAAACAGACTTTTACTGTCCATTGACCTTGATTGTTAGGAAAGCAGTGGTACCTCTGGTTAAGTACTTAATTCGTTCTAGAGGTCTGTTCTTAACCTGAAACTGTTCTTAACCTGAAGCACCACTTTAGCTAATGGGGCCTCCTGCTGCCGCCACGCCGCCGGAGCACGATTTCTGTTCTCATCCTGAAGCAAAGTTCTTAACCCGAGGTACTATTTCTGGGTTAGCAGAGTCTGTAACCTGAAGCGTATGTAACCCAAGGTACCACTGTACTTGTTTGTTTATTAAATAGTTTTTAAAATTAACAGCTATTATTTCTAAGTGGCTTAAAAGGATACAGTACAAAAAAGTAAAAATCACCAATCCACTCATTAATTAAGATGAAGGAAGAAAATGTCTGAGCAGTAAAAAATATTTCTTAAAAGCTCTGTCTAGGTCAGGGGTGTCCATTCTCCAAAAAGGGCCGGATTTGATGGTGAACATGCGTGAGGGCCGACCTTTTTCTACGATGATTTTTACCCCTAAGTTGTTGATTTTTTTTTTTAGGATTTGACCCCAATAGATAAACTGCCACAAGGGCCAGATGAAACCCTCAAAACAGACTTTGGACATGCCTGGTCTAGGTCAAACAATGAAATCCGTTTCTTTTACCTGTATTTCAGCTGTGGAGAAGACTAGTAGCCAAGACATGTCAGCCTGGTTTAGTGCCTTTGCAGACTTGGATCCTCTTTCAAATCCAGATGCTGTTGGACGTTCAGATGATGATCTCCTTACTGCATGATTAAGTGTAACCCAGAACATAAAACTACTTTGGTATGAAACTATCGTGTCCTTCCAAGAGAGACTTTAAGACACGGTTGCAGACATCATCGCAGATAAAGAACATCCATGTTGTTTACATCAGGAGTGTAAAGACCACCTATGTTTCTTGATTTCATGATCATTTCCAATGCTATAAAACTTTATTAATTACTACTGCAGAAATGTCTTACGACACAATTAATTAGGATTTCACCCATAAATTCAATAAATGAAAGTTATAGGAAGCTGAGCAAACCATTTTATCTTTACCATTACAGCTAGATAACTAGTGTTCCTTATGTTAAGTCCTTGGCGCATATTTTTGCTTAATCACTTCTTGGACTTTTGCCTCCTTATATTTCATCTGTTCTTGAAGGACAAGCACTGTAGACGATACAGTTATATGCATATATCATCAGTTTTCCAAACCTTTTTCAAAATGCCCAGTACATTGTAAAAATCCCTATATTGCATATATAAGCTATTTTTAAAGTACCTCTGAAGCAGGATAGATAAATAAGTCAAGTATCTTGCAGCTACTGAAGATCAGTTATGCTAAGAGCTCCAACTAGAGTCCCGCAAGCCCTTTATAACTGGAAAAGGTGCATTAGGACCAGAAAAGTGAAGTTAAATGCTTCCCAGCCAATGTTTCCTTGCTGCTTTTTTCTCTCTGAAGAGTTCCAAATTCATGTTGCCCCCATCTAGAAACACAACAGAGATAGGAAACCTGCTGGCCACTTCTTGGGTTTCTGTTGTCCCTCCTGAACATGCTCTTAATGTTTAAAAAGGGCTGTCTGCTGATGTACCGCCTATCTTGGAAATAGAATTTTAAGGCACCAGAACCCTGCATTGGTTGCCTGTATTGGCAATCTGTTTTCCACAGTATTGCTCAATTATTTGCATCACTTGAGAAAGCAAACATACCTAGTACTGAATCTGATTTCATCTTTCATCTGTTATACAACTTCATTATTTGGAAACTGATTTCTAAATAATCTGTGAACAGTATAGCTCCCCTCTATATATAGGAAAATGTTAACAGATACACAATGCTTCATATTTAAAGATATATTCTATTTAGAGACATGTGCCTTTTGAATTTAAATTGGTAGCTCATTCTTCTCCTTGTGATTGCTTGCAGTTTCTCAAGCCAGAATAAAAAATGTTACAGAACCATCTCATATAAATTGTCATAATTTGGTGAGTACTTTTAGAAAGCATGAAGTGTCCTTTAATTAGAAAAAAATATATATTTCACTAGTTATTCTGGTAATCAATTAGTGTAATAAATATTGTTTGAAAGTAGAAACAACATCAATAGTATTATTCTGCAACAGACTTGTTGATTATTGTTGTCAAATATGGTTACATTTCTATTCAAGTTTCACATTTAGACCTAGTCTACTGTCACATCTTATCTATGTAAACTTCCTGGCTGCTTTTGTGGAATTATGGTCCCGTTCTTCTTCATTATATAGTATGCTATATTAAAGGATTTTGGGGAAGATAAGAGACTAATGCAGTTTGAAAAGCTAGATGTGATGATATGAAAAATTATACTTCTATGAATAAAAACTTTTCCCCAGCTACGTTTTAACATCCCTTATATGGGTGAGTAGAAAGACTCCTCCACTTGGAGTGTGCCTGTAAGGAACCATTTTATATCACTTTCTTTGGGCTTCTGAAGTACAGCACATCCTTTTCTGGGGCAATTTGCAGTCTTTTTGCTAGATTTAGACCTCATCCTGGGAATCGTAGCTTGTTAAGGTGCTGAGAGGGACGCAGGTGGCGCTGTGGGTTAAAGCCTCAGCGCCTAGGACTTGCCGATCGAAAGGTCGGCAGTTTGAATCCCTGCGGCGGGGTGCGCTCCCGCTGCTTGGTCCCA
This sequence comes from Podarcis cretensis, assembly GCF_951804945.1. Lineage (NCBI taxonomy): Eukaryota > Metazoa > Chordata > Lepidosauria > Squamata > Lacertidae > Podarcis > Podarcis cretensis. Next base: position 130,740,312 of record NC_137170.1, on the reverse strand, counting down.
GCGCCTGCCAACCTAGCAGTTCGAAAGCACCTCCGGGTGCAAGTAGATAAATAGGGACCGCTTACCAGCGGGAAGGTAAACGGCGTTTCCGTGTGCGGCTCTGGCTCGCCAGAGCAGCGATGTCACACTGGCCACGTGACCCGGAAGTGTCTCCGGACAGCGCTGGCCCCTGGCCTCTTAAGTGAGATGGGCGCACAACCCCAGAGTCTGTCAAGACTGGCCCGTATGGGCAGGGGTACCTTTACCTTTAAGGTGCTGAGAGTTGTTCAGAGACCCCCTATTCCCTGAGTTCCCTGGGAAGAAGGAGTGACTATGAAATGGTTCTGATAGCTGTGACTCTGTTAGGACTTCATCCTTAGTGATCTAGTTCAGCGCTACTCAAATTGGTGGCCTTGCCAGCCCAGGTTGGTAAGGGGCTTTGGGGAACAAATATTATACCAGTCCTTGGCACATGGGGTGGTGTGGGGAGCAGGGAGATTGTCAGTCTGCAACATCAGATCAATTGAGAAGAACGCACACACAATAGATATACACGTATACAATCCATAGCTCTGGGAGCTTTTAAAGCCATGAATGCTGAGTATTGTACTATACGGAGGTTCAAAAAAAGTTTTGGTCTGTGTATATGAGGGAAAGAGAATGTTCATGGGATTAATTGAACATACATTACATCAATTTCCCTTGCTTTCACAACTCACATAAGCAGTGCAGCTGCTCACCCTAAGCACATGTGAAGTACAATCCTATGCAAATTTACTGAGAAATACCATTGATTTCAGTGCTGCTTACTCCAGGTACATATGCAAACGATTGCATTGTTATTTGTATATTATTTTCAGTACAATTCCGATCTAGGGGGTTTAGCTCTTGCCTGTCGTTTTGCATTTAGGAAGAAGGCAAAATATTAAAACTCAGAGGCTTTTAAGAATAACAAAAACAAAGAGTTTCCAATTAAATGCAAACATTCCTTTTTAAAGCACAGGACACAGCACTTTAAAAAATATATGGGAGCTGGGCTTCAATGTAGATTCTTATTACTCTCCATTTTGGGCCATCACTTCCATCGTTTCCAAACCAACGTTAAGGACAAAGATAGATTAAGTGGCTGGCAGAATTCAGAGATGTCTTCCGAAACGCAGATGCCAGTTTCTCATACAGAACAAGCCACTTTATATCTAAATGGGGTGCAATCATTTGTTCGTCAGATTTCTTCCACAGATAGGCAGAAAAGGGATTAGAGGGGATTTGCAGAATTATGGAATAGGCATGCTGTTAAGAGTTGACTACTCAGAGTGTTGGGTTAAGCCTTTGCTCCTCTTAATCTATGCCAGCATTATAGCAAATCTCTTACATGCAGACAGTAAACAAGGTAGCAATATGGCATGTCTCATTTCTGTTGTTTTGATGTCTGGTTTCTTTTATTCGGTTCTCGGGCAGAGCAATCCTATACTCTTAATTACCCAGGGTGGTGGGTGGGGAGGGACAGAAAAGCCACTGCATTCTATATGCCGTCAGCCGCGAAGACTAGGGAAACTCGCCAGAAAGCAAAGAAACGAAGTGAAAATGTCAGACACAACTCCACTAGCCCTGGAAACACCACCAGTAGCAACAACCAATCAGGGACTGCATCAGCGGTGACACGCCTACATGGAAAGAGCGAATGAATTCACAATGACAAGGGCATGTCCTCAGCACACACACACACAACTGCATCAGCACCCCACCCGCTACGATGCCATAGCACACCCACGCCAGGAGCTCCAGCTCCAGCACCACTCCTGCCAATCCCTAGACAGTCAGTCCTCCAGGAAGGGATTTGAAGCCCCTCACCCCCTTCACAACCACGGTTTCAAAACATAACACGTCTATTTTGGACTCGGAATTTTCTCCTATTTTTGTTCTAGAAATACGTTTTACTTAATAGTTAATATGCAACTCAAATGACGTATCACCTTCAGAATATGCCCTTTATTGGACACAGTCACATTAATATAGCCTTAGCATTTATGCACCATAAGTACTGCAATCCCCACAGCTCTATAAAGCAGCTTGGTCTATTTTGTAGGAAAGGGAAAAAAAATTGGCACAACGTACCGTATTTTTCGCCCTATAGAACGCACTTTTCCCCCTCCAAAAATGAAGGGGAAATGTGTGTGCGCCCTATGGGGCAAATGCAGGCTTTCGCTGAAGCCTGGAGAGCGAGAGGGGTCGGTGCGGACCAACCCCTCTCACTCTCCAGGCTTCAGGAAGCTATCCGCAAGCCTTGGGAGCCCGCGGGAGTTCCTGCCGGGCTCCCACAGCTTGCGGAGAGCTGCCTGCATCCCTGCGGATAGCAGCCTGTTCTGGGGGCTGGGGTCGGGGGAAGCTTGGGCTTCCCCCGCCCCAGCCCCGCGCCTGGGGGGGGGGGAATAAATTTTTTTCTTTATTCCCCCCCAAAAAAACTAGGTGCGCCCTATGGGGCAAAAAATACGGTAATCTAGAGTTTCTGTGAGAGCTAGGATTTGACTCAAGAACTCTTGGGACACTATTATCCACTGAAAACCCTGGCTCTAGAAAACAAAGAGAGGGGTGTGTGTGCAAAGGCAAGCCCTTCTTCAAATTAAGTAATTTTTAATAGAGGCAGTGTCAATTAGTTGGAGATGTTTGCTGTAAAACAACCTTTGGCAATTTCAGACAAATGGAATGAAGATTTCCAGTGGGTGTGGTAAGAACTTCCAAAATAAATGTCTCTGTTGATTATCATTTGCAAGTCTGGCTTCACATGTTAGTGCTCATGTTTCATTATGAAACTTTCAGGGGATGGGGGGGGGGAATCAAACACACAAGTCTTCACTTGAAATATTTATTGAAAGTGTGCGAGTCCCATAAAGGTGAGCAAAACGTTTTTGTAAAAAAATTCAATAGAATTTTTTGCAGACGTAGATCTTACATAATTAAAATAAAAAATAGAAAAACAGGAAATGCCCAAACACACTGGTGTGCACTGAGAGGGAAAAGATTCTTATAAAGTCTTACATAAACAAACATCACTGGCTTTGCAAATAGAGCATATAGCCATACAGTCTACCAAATTAGGCGTGGATTTCTCCATAACGTCTTTATCCCTAGGACTGGCATAAAACAGGACAGCCAGTCTCTAGCAAGGGGTGAACCCGGAAGAGAAAGATATCACATGCCACTGGCAGTGAACCGCTGTGATAAAGTCACGTTACACAATATCCAGACAGAATTAGAATGGTAGGAAAGATACATGTTGGGGAACATTTCATTTCCATTTGCAGATCTAAATAGGACACTGATAGCCAAACAAGATGAAATCAGAAGTCAAAGAAAACATCCATGCTTCGTTACCAACACAAGTAATCTGCCTTTCCATTACCTAGTACTGGAGATATACTTGTATATCAGTTTAAGGAAATATGACTTTCATGACTGATGAGGCCTTTAGATGCTCCAATCTTAATTCACTGCAACTTTGTTTTTAGTGATAAATGCATATTATGGTTAACAACTTTGTTTTTAGTGATAAATGCATATTATGGTCAACAATACCTTGAAACTTGCCCAATACAGTGTTATTTAGCCACACCAACAACTAGCTAAAACCACACATACATTTCTTCCCCCAAAGGATCCGTTTCATGTCACTAACAGTTTACACCTGAATACAAACATAGCCATTTAAAGACAATTTTACTGGTGTTCCTTTTTTTCAGATGGAGAACTTACAACAAGCAGCAGCAACATCTCAGATTGAATTAAGCAAAATAAACAAAACCAGAATGCCTATTTTCATAGGTACAAGGAAATGTCACATTAGGTTAGCTTTCCCCCATATTTCCCATCATACCGCCCCCCCAACCGCCTCTTGTTGCAGCCTCTCCCCACAACGGAAAGAAAAGCCATAGAAACAGGACACAGCAAGACGACACAATATGAGTAGCGAGACCTCAGATTCTTCTCCCCCCGACAGTTTTAGGAGTGTTGTGGGGAGCTAGTGGCAGTAACTCTCTTGCTCTCACCAGGGTTGCAGACATTTCTGTTTTGCTTCTACATTTCTGGACTTCTCTCATCTCCAACCAGGAACTGGAATTCTAACAGGGAAGGAAGTAGCCTCTGTTGATCTTCCCCAAGTCAACTCCTGGTTGGGAGGCAAGGGAAATGCTGAAAACAACTATCTCCCTTATTCCCCTAGCTTCATTTGGAAGAGAGAGGGAGGCAACAAAACTTTGGAGTGCATCATTCCCCGCTCGTCTCCTCTAAGCAGCTTTGAAGGAAAGGGGAGATTCGTTTCCCCACACATACAAGCTGGTTTGGGGGAGTGGGAAATGGAGGGTGAATCCCCTCCAAGCCAACCCCCACACTGCAGGTGGGACTGAGAAAGAGGCAGTGCATCTTTGATGCACTGCTGGTCGTTCCCCATTTTCCAAGTTTCCTGGGGACCTTTTCTTGTGTAAGAACAACATGAAGCAAACAGAATGCTAACAAGTGGCATGAATGTACATGTATGTATTGTGTGTACATACTTATAACACCCACCCACCATGTATGTGGAAAAAAATGGCATAGCTATTACAGTTTAATAGACACTCGGCAATCCTGACAACTGGCGATAATGAATTTGATCTCATTATTTCTAACTAGCTAAAGCTGGATTTTCTTTATTCTGTTAGACCTTTTCCTTGTCCTAACTTCTTTGCTTTTGATTTTTTCCATGAACACTGTCCTCTCTGGCTATTCTGCCTCTCTTAAAGTCATGGGCTGAATTGCTCTAATGTCACAGAGGGGTAAAAGCAACCCAGAAGTAGGCAGTGGAGTGCAAAATCAAGGCTTGGAGAGAACTTGTAAGTGGAATGTTAAAGAATAGTAAGCAATTTTTATTTAAATCATTACCTGGCCTGGACTAATGTATGTTGGTACAGATCAGTTGAACATCTCATTGCATTTAAGTGGACATTTACTAGCCAAAAAAGAGCTGCTTATGGTTTGCATTTCCTCAGAATTTTCAATAATTTCAAATTATTACAAGGGCTAAACACTGTTTTCTTAATGGAAGCTGAAATGTCAGCTTTCTCATATTCATCTGCAGGCCAGCCTGAAGTGTGTTTCTCACTTTTTGCTCTGAAGACATGGGAAACTTCAGTTTTGAAGGCTTATGTTTTATATACCGTTCCAAGTTGTAATTTGGCCCTTAGGTACTCAATGGGAAAATTGAGTGAGGAGCTTCATGTAGTCTCTTATAAGCTGCTGTTTAACTTAAGAACTGGAATTGGGTTTAAACTAAATGCAAAGATTCCTCTAACGCAGAGGGAGCCTACCTTCCCATGTTTCACAAAGCCACAACATTCAATTTAAAATAAGGTTGTGTGTTCACAGAAGTTACGCTGATGAAACACATTGCTTGACAATTGACCTAGTTTTAAAATACTACGTTTTCCCATTTCATCCTTACCTGTTTCAAAAAGGGGTGAAAAACCTGATTTTAACACTCGAACTCAGCTGACTCAATGGTAATGTTTTTGCTGCAAAATAAGCAGTCCGAAGATATGTCAGGCAAGTTAGGTTCGAGGAATGGGGGGGGGGGGGTGGAGGGGGAGGAACAGACCATCTTGCTGTGCTAATACAAAATATGTAAGCAGAACACAGCAGAAACAAAGATATGCAAGTACAATACAGGACCAAGGTACAAAAATGATGAAGTAACACTTTAAAAATAGTTCCAGAAGCATAGCTTTGTTAGTCTGTTGCAGCAAAAACAACAAAGTCTTATAGCACCTTAAAGACTAACAAGTATATTGTAGCCCAGAACCTACTTTGCTGGGTAGGTATGTATATACCAAACTGGGTAGGTATATATACCCTGAGTATGGAGAGGTGTTTTTGTTTTTGAAACAAAAAAAAAAGCCATAGAGTGAAACCAAAAGGCCAAGCAATGTAGGAGCTGGTATATCTGGTATTACTAAGCAAGCAAAAATGAATGCAAGAACAAATGGATGTTGGTGTGACCCACTCCAAACAAGTGGTTACTGGGGATGAATAGACATAGTAAGATGAACAGCAGTAACAGTATTGCTATGCCTTTCAATCACACTAAGTGAATGGTCGCACTAATGCTACAATATTTTCGTTAGTCTAAAGATACCAGGAAAGCCTCCCTTAAAAATAATAACTTTCCTATAACTGCATAGCTTGGCACCAATTAATTTTGAATCATTCCGTACTAATAGCTCCTTTGAAAGTACTAGTCTACCTTCCAGGATAATTTGCCATTTTGGAGGCGTTTTGGAATCTGAAAGTGTGGCCTTTAAGCAGCTGCTCTAGCTCGAGTTGTTTAATGAGTCTCGGTAAAATCTCCTTTCGTTACCAGATTAGTTCATTGCCCTTCATAAACAGATTTAGTAACGGAAACTCCATCCCATTTTTGATTGTTACACCATTACAATTATTTTTTAGAAAGATCACAAAAGAAATGAAATGGGCCACAACTGCAGACCAATATTAAAGAATCAAACGATCCTTAGGTTAACACCCTAACAATATTGCTAGTCAAAAAGGAGACTATATCCACTGAAATAAATTGCTTTAACAAACATCATGCCTGACAAACTTTACCCTCAAGAGACCCACAAGACAGTACTTTGACAAGCAGGAAGAACCATGCATGGCCATTTCAAGATCATATGACTACACAGTTTATATAGTAGTGGCAAGACATGATAAGATTGGGGTATAGGCCAAAAGGCAATTCTAGATTCTGAAAGCGACACAACAAACCAAGATGTCCCAGGAGGCACTGATGTGACGGTTAGTTGGCATTTTGGGGGGAGAGGGAGAAGGGAATATTGTTCTGAAACACAACACTAGGAACAAGTCATTACACTATTGGCAGAAGTGCTCTAAAACACTATTTCCAGACAGGTACCTCTATTGTGAGTGATTCCCACCCCAATGCATGTCATGTACCAATATTGCTTCTCTTCTTGGTCTGAAAGAGATTAAGCTTATTGTGGGAGGATGTGGTCACATCACAGAATGCTGGTCACATCGTAGAATGCTGAGAAGATTCAGTCCTTTGGTCCCAAGAGTGGAAATGATGTAGCAAGAAAAGTGGGATCATCTTGCTATGCATCAAAAAGCTCAAGATTCATATGAACTAATACTTCTTACAGTGCCATTTGCTTGTTTCTCCCTTGCAGATCTTTTGCAAGGAACAGCTGGTATGTCTTGAATGTTTCCTTCTTCAAAATTGAAGATTGGTAATGCATCAGAAAAAAATTGGTCTTCCCAAATTGTAAAGCATTATGACCTGTCTCCCTTTATTGTACCAAAGCTTTTTTAAAAAAGTGCAGGCCAGAGATTTAATTTGAGCCTTCCCACGACAAGTACAGCAGTTTCTCTGCCACTCCTTTTCCTAGATCTCACGCCAGCCTAACAGTCATGGTCATGGAGATCAAGATACTAGTATGACCTGTTTATGGAATTGCCAGCAATCATGATGCAAACAGATGTGATTTGGAAGGCATAATCACAACTAGCTTCAATAAAGTTCTCTTAAAAGTTAGCAAAACCAAGTTTATCCTTCAGTTTCTTCACCATGTCTCGACTGCTGCAGCACCGACATCTGCGGTATAATTTTGTTTGTTCCGCCAGGGAGCCGCTCTTGGACCGCACTTGCAGAGATGGAGGCCATGGCAATTGGCTGCAGCAATGCAGGTGTCATACCAGGCGTGACGGTCAGATTATGAGTAGCACCCTTGAGTGTAAGATCTTGTGTGGGAAGAAGTGGCTTCAGGATACTGACCAGGCAGAAAGCAGAGCCACTTTTCGGAATGAAGTTTACTTTATTTTTGTCAGGACAGTAAAAGGCCGGAATTTCATGCAAGGGCTTTGGCCTACAAAAGAAAGAATAACAATTCAACAAGGTTTAGTACAGAAAGCTAAATATTGCCAGCATTCTGAATATGTTAACTGCAAATCTCAGATGCAATGAAAATTAAATATGTGGATGTTAGCACACATGTGTGAAAGGAAGAAGGCATTTTAAAGTTCATAATGGTAAAAAATTATCCTTTCTTTTTTCTAATCATTTTTTAAAATGACTTACAGTGTTTGTTGTGCTGATCCCAGAGATCAACAAATATGTCAACAGGTTCTCCATTACTGGATCAATGTAAAAGCATGGAAGATTTTAAAATCACAAAGAGTTATCCCATGTGTATCGGGAAACCTCTTTCATATCGGTCTCAACTGCCTGATGAAGCATTACAAATGGCTTGATACACAATTCAACAACTTTAGAAATCCTTTTTTCAAGACTATCGGGTTGGGTTCCAAGAAATGCAAGTAGAAACAAGCTATTGGAAAGGGACTTTCCTATTGTTTCCTCCACACTGAAATCTGGTGACCCCCCCCCGCCCCTGCAAAAAACAAAAACCTGTTCCTGTGAGCTGGGTGACTATTGAATGGCATGGGATAGAACACAGTGGGGTGGAGGGTCCTTCAACTCTGATGAACAGGGAGAACAGATGGCTGCAGTGGTGAGGTTGCTTGGATGAAAAAGTTCCCTTTTGCTAGCCTCCTTCCACTCCTCTGTAATGTGATGTGGTATCTATCACTTTAACATAGGTTCACATTTACCAAGCTGCAGTTTGGTGCAGGGATGATTAGCAGTTTTGACCAGAGGATTGTACTGAGGGTTGGCAGATCTTCTGAGGGCTGCATGCCAGCATATAACATGCCCAGGGCCAAGACATACCCACCACATTGTACAGGGGGCACCCCCCCACACCCTTTTCTCTTGATCAGCAGAAGAGTGGGGGTTGTTTCCTCCCCATTACAGCACTCATCCCAGTCCAACACTGCAGTGAAAAGGAACCCCCTCAATATACTTACATAGGCACATCTTTTCCCTCTGGCATTGCACCACTGCTAGAAGTGAAAAACAACCCTATTTAGCTGTGGCACTGTGTCAGAAGGAGTAGAAGTACCTTTGCAAACGCAGCAGGAGCAAGAGGAAAAGGCAGATGATTTTGAGAGAGGTCTGGGTCACTACTGGAAACAGCTCAAGGACTAAGATCTGTCCAGTGTGGAGGCTTGTCTGAAAGTACCCATGATTTACTGAATCGCAATGGTCATTGTCATCTTAATCCTACATAAGGCAGTCCACAACTGAACCCAAAGCTGGCAAAAGCCACCACCTTTCCCAAAGGTGAAAAGAATTGAGGAGTCTCCCTTGTCTTGCACTTCCTGACATACTCAGAAAGTAGAGTGAGACTTCACGGTTTTCCAAGTGTTTCCAAATCAAAACAAGCTCATGAGATTCTGCTCTTCTACAGTCTCAGAAGAAGATGGTGTTCTCCCTGATATGAAGTTGGGTCTCATAGTTTCACTGCTTTCAGAGCATCTCCAAGCTGGTGCAACAATGACACACTCCAGCTAAGAGCTTGAGAGAAGTCAGCCCTGCCTTAGACTGAGGGTGTTCTAAGTTCCCCAAAAGCTAGCATGGCAGGGACCAAGCCTTCACCTCTCTATCCAATTTGCAACTGAAAAGGGATGGGGCCATGTCCCACAGTTGTGCTAAGCTCTGAAGGAGCTCTGAGTGTCTCCAAAGGTCAAGGCTGGGTAATTTAGAAAATTAACCTGTGGTACGTTTTCCTTATGGGACGCCGGTGGCGCTGTGGGTTAAACCACAGAGCCAAGGGCTTGCCGATCAGAAGGTCGGTGGTTCAAATCCCTGCGAAGAGGTGAGCTCCCATTGCTCGGTCCCTGCTCCTGCCAACCTAGCAGTTCGAAAGCACGTCAAAGTGCAAGTAGATAAACAGGTACCGCTCCGGCGGGAAGGTAAACAGCATTTCCGTGTGCTGCTCTGGTTCACCAGAAGCGGCTTAGTCATGCTGGCCACATGACCTGGAAGCTGTACGCCGGCTCCCTCGGCCAATAAAGCGAGATGAGCGCTGCAACCCCAGAGTCGTCCGCGACTGGACCTAATGATCAGGGGTCCCTTTACCTTATAAGTTTTCCTTAAAGCAAAACTGCAGGCAAAGAAAGTGTTTTTCATGTTTTAAGAAAACTAGATATTCCACACTTTAGGAGTTTCTCTTTTGGGCTTTGTGTGCAGTGCCAAAGCTATGTGGTCATTCTCCAGATCTATTACATCCCTTGCTGCTAGACAGCATAAACCCCTTTATCACCAAGTCTGATCACTAGTAAAAAGCTCAATTTGTGTGGCATGGTACGTTTTTAGTCCCTAATCACTGACCAAAGAATAGTATTTGCCTTCTGCCAGTTGCCATGGTAGATTAGCAATATATCAGAGTTCTCATTGATGAAGCAGCTTTGGGTCTGATCTCTGTTACCTAAGCATTCCCTAAAAAGTGGAAGGGGGACAACGACAACTGCAGACAGTTTTAAATGATTACTGAATTATGAACTGACAAAACGATGGAGCTGAAGGAATAACCTTAGGAAGAGTCTATACAGAGATTAGCCACTAAAGCTGCATTGCAAAACAAAAGTTTAGATATTTCTAAAATGTTAAGACTTTGTAACTATGAAGTACGGTACTACTTACAAGCTTTCCTCAAAGACTTTCACCTTCTCACAGCCCTCTGGAGGTTCACGCTTGAACATATAGCTGTTGTTGGGTTTGGGCGAGGTGGCGTATTTGGGCAGAGGAGAATTGTTTCCATTCTCTGTAATGAACAGAGGTTTAGTTCCTTAAAACATACCAGTACACTTGACCTTGTTCCTCCCACACTCTTACTGGTATTTCTTAAAACCAGGGCCTCCAGCGTGGCCCCCAGACATACCAGTGTACCCATCAATATCCCCCAACAGTGCCATGAGAAATATCAGTAAATATTCCCTCAAAAGTCCACAATGCACAAGAGACTATTTCCTCTTTCTGCTCAGTTAATAATAATAATAATAATAAAAAAAATTTATTTATATCCCGCCCTCCCCAGCCGAAGCCGGGCTCAGGGCGGCTAACAACAATATAATAGTACAACATTCTAAAATCATTTCATTATAAAATTAATTCAAATCAAATTGATGGCAACCATTAGGCTAAAGTTCTGTGAAGGTTGCCAAAGGAGGGAGTCAGGCTGTGCCCTGACCAAAGGCCTGGTGGAACAGCTCTGTCTTGCAGGCCCTGCGGAAAGATGTCAAGTTTCCGTTTTCCCATCACACTTCAGCAGATGCCTAGGCCTGGAATTTGTAATATGCTTTTATGAGCACTTCTCAGCGGGTACCTTTATCTCTGGGGTCTGCAAGTAGGTCATCAGCAGAACATGGGCTCTCCTCACTGCCCTCATTGGAAATGGCCAGGAATGAGCTTGGGGACACAGACTGGGATCTGCTGCTGTTGTTGCTGCCCTTCTCTGCCCCGCCAGGAGTCTGCGTGTCAATGCTGCGGGTACTGCTACTGCGCTGCACCAAAGGTGGAGGGGCTCGGTGCCCATCTGGAATATCTTGCGGCTGTGAAGAAAAAAACGTGTGTATAAACTTCTTGCCATGCAGCAGACCACTAATCTTGTCTGGATAAGAAATTACTTTACATGTTAATAGACTACTTTAGTCTTTTGTATCAATAAAGCTCTTTAGTAGAAGATTAGTTATTCTTCAGACTCCAACAAAAAGAAAGAAAGGGAGAGGGAGAGAGAGATGGAAGTCAAACTTAAGGAGATTTGAGGTCTAGTAAAGGATTCTGAGCAAGGGGAAAATATATATCTACTTAAGAGGATTTAAAGGGATGATCTTGTACAAAAAGCAACCAAATTGACTGAAGCAGGGTACTTCATGAATGACCCCCTTCTTCATGTCTGGTTTCCTTTTCCTTTCCCAATGACATTCATTGACTCCAGAAACTCTCACACATGTGTGTTTCATCTTGGAAGTGTTGAATGCACAATTACTTGGATATTCAGAAACAGTAGGAAGGCCTGGATGTAACACTCCTGGCTTAATAATCTAAAGCAAGAGGGGGGAACGTGTCTCAGCCTGAGGTCAGCGTTCCCTTCTGAGGAACTTTCTGAGGATCAGAGGCAAAAGCGGGCAGAGAAACGAATGCAAATTTCACCTCTGTAAAGTATTTATTTAATTTATATACCGCCTCTCACCTGAAGATATCCTATATATAAAAGTATATGATAAAAGCACAAAATAAATAGTTAAAATAAAAGCAAAACAAAGCAATAACCCCCACTCCCACAAAGTAGGCTGCTTTGGACACCCACCCCTCTTTCAATCCTGCATCTAGGCAAGCAAAAGTCATCATCAGAGTTCAAGGACACATTCCAGCCAGGCAAAGAATCTCAGGCTGTGAAGCAGGGCCAGTGACGGGGTGTCTGGAGTGAGCTCCAAGGGCCAGAGACAGAGAGGCCTAGAGCGCCATATTCAGTCCTCAGGAAATCGGGTTCCCCACCCTTCAACCAGAGTCTATTAAGCCAGCAACAAGTGTCCAACTCGCATACTCCCTCCTCGCCTTTCCCCTGCATGCCATCTTTGGTGCCTAAATTGCAGTCTCCACAGTGCCCCATTACATCCGAAATGGTGGTTTAATGCCAATTTATTAACCAAGGTTGGTAATCAACTAAACTTTGTGAAAGTAGAAATGCTTATGCTCCACCCCTTCTCAATTGCTGGCCCCCAATCTGCTCTGGAGGGTTGGAGGAACCCACCAAACAAATCTGGGAGAGTTGGGGGGGGGGAGAGGCAGAGTCCCAATGTGGAAATGGGAGTTTACATAGCACTACACTGAATATAACCCCAGGTTCTGAAACCATGGTCTGATCCTGATTGAAGATTATAGTTAATAAACTGACATTAAACCACGATGTCCTGTTTCAGACATGAGGAACCTGTGAATTTATTCAGCCAAAATCAGTGCAAAAAAGCTGGTGTGAAAAAGACGGATGAAGGCATGAGCCCGATATTGATTTCTGATTTTCGAAACCATGGATCCAGGAACATTATGTCTAAAAAGAATTTCATATCTTTCATATTCTGAAGATTAACTCAGTCCATTTCACATACTAGCATAAGACCGCAATTAAAACCTATTTGATTGCAACAGTATACTCACAATAAGTTGTTCCTCCTTCTCTCCTGTCTCCTTTATAATTATTTCGATCTCCTGGTTCAGCCCCTCTATGCTGTTACGGAAGCGCGATCCTGTTGACTTGGCAATTGGTATCACAGGAACTAGCACACTCTTTGGGACAGGTGGCTAGACAAACCCCAAAAATAGTAATTGAAAAATGCTACATTTCTGTAGTTTAATATAGGACAACGAATGAAACTTTAGCTCTCAGCTCACATTCTATTAATACGACACAGTTAAGCCCTGAAATGGCTTGGTACGAGGTTATCGGAGAAATGGCCTTCAAACATAGAATCTTCCCCATACAACAGAATCTGCTTCATATGTCCTCCGATTGTGTTTTCTAATAAGATTGGTTAGGCTGGTATGCACATTGGAAAAAGACTTCACAGGGGTGACTCCACAATTACGGACTCCCTTCCAATTGACTTATGCCTCATCTTTTTGGTAAGGTGTTGAAACGGACCATGAGAGCCCAGCCATGAATGATATCCCTCTATCCCATCACCTCAAAAATTTCACTTCATTCCTTCCTCTCCCAGAATACCTCAGCACTTGTGATTTGAATCTTCTATTGATGAGGAATACAAGATATGGTATAATAAACTGCAGTGAGTGCATTTGTTTTTCTAGACTATGAGCATACCTTAGATTTTAACATGTACAGGTGACAAGCATTTTGCCCCCAATCTTCCCTCTTCCAGGTCCAAAAAGACCCAGGCGAAATCGAACATCATTTGTACATGCCACCTGCAATGTGCATGGGGAATAGTATTTGGATTGAGAATTTCAACTTATGTTTCTTTCATCTGAGTGTGTAACTCTATCCACACTGTGCCTGCTGGAGGCTCAGAACCAAAAACAGATTTGGGTGTTAGGGCTCATAATTTGCCTAGCAACCACTCCCCCAAACCTAGTCTTTTTCTTTCACCCATTACCTCTGATATTGTATACATGCTGATCTTCAAGTTCTGCAAGGCACTCAAATCTAAAGCAAACATTTGCTCGGCTGTAAAGCTGCATGTCACTTATTCTGTCATTATTATTTTTGTGCCTCGAGTGCTGACAGCTTCCAGACTTTTGGTGGGAGTTTCTGTGTGTGACACAGCAACTAAAATACAGCAAACATCCCGGGACGAACGCTTTCCAATTTTTACATTAACAATCGTGATCGTACCTGGCATTGGTTAATGGCTGCATGATTACCATGGAATGGAGATTGTCTTTCTTTGTCCCGATGATGCCTACTGCTGTGTTTACTTCTTTGCAGCTGCTGGCGTAGCTTGGCTATCTGAAAGGACAAACATTTTAAGTTTCCCTGTAAAATTTATAATGAAAAGTCTGAACAATTATGTCATAATGTACAGTAAGTACTGTTACTATCATAGTAACCACTTAGGAACAGTGCACAAACTACTAACATTAAGATGTGCATTCTCCCTCCCCTCAGAAACATGTTGACCACAGCAATAATAGGGATGCCTATGTATCAACACGATCATTTACTGGCTTTTTTCTTGCCTTCTACTTGGCTTGGAGTGGAAGCAGAATGAAGTTGTCTCCAATCTGCCTTTGTAGCTCATTAAAAAAGCAGGATGGAAAGATGTGTGCCTCACCAAGTGGGAACTCCATCACAGTGTGAAAACTGAATGTACGTTGATGGAAACATTGGTGTTTCCATTCCACATGGGGGAGAAGGCTCGTTGGACACCTGCCATTCAGCCTTTGTTTTCACTGATATCATGGCAGGCGGGCACTGCCACCACCTGACCTCAACTATGAGCAAGAGGCATGAGAAAGAGCTATGCCAAGACAAGCTGTAGTGGCTGGGGCAAGGGGAGGGCTGAGACAAATTCCCTCTGCCTATAACTGAGTTGCATCTGTACAACTTGGTTGCACAGATTTGTTGGTTGGCAGGAAGTAGACCCATGGGGTATTTCTCCCCGTGTTGGGAGGCACTCAATATTCATATCGTATTTCAAACACCAGCAGTGTTTGTAAAAAAAGAGAGAAGTAAAAGTTGACATAAAAGAATAATTTGGCTGTATGTTCTCCATGGTTATCAATCTGATGAAACTGAGACTTAGCCATCTTCTTACCATGCATGTCTCTAACTATGATGTCTTCTTCTCTATTACATGTTTCTACACCAATTCCACGTGCTAGAACTTGACCTTCTGAGCAGTCAGATGGGTGGCTTTGTTTACATTTAGAAGAGCACCCCATGTTTTATTGCTCCTCTTGCTAGTACAGTGGTACCTTGGGTTAAGAACTTAATTCGTTCCGGAGGTCCGTTCTTAACCTGAAACTGTTCTTAACCTGAAGTACCACTTTAGCTAATGGGGCCTCCTGCTGCTGCCATGCAATTTCTGTATTCATTCTGAAGTAAAGTTCTTAACCCGAGGTACTGCTTCTGGGTTAGCGGAGTCTGTAACCTGAGGTATCACTGTACAGCATAGGAATGGGGAATCTCTGTCAGCCTGCAGGCTGCATTTTCTTGAGGGCAACCTTCCAGGGACTACAGGCCAGTGCTGGCCAGAGGCAAAAGAAGGCAGAGGGGTATGATCTGGAGAAAGTTCTAAGGGTAACATAAAGGTAAAGGTAAAGGTACCCCTGCCCGTACGGGCCAGTCTTGACAGACTCTAGGGTTGTGCGCTCATCTCACTCTAGAGGCCGGTAGCCAGCGCTGTCCGCAGACACTTCCGGATCACGCGGCAAGCGTGACGAAGCTATTCTGGCGAGCCAGAGCCGCACACGGAAACGGCGTTTACCTTCCCGCTAGTAAGCGGTCCCTATTTATCTACTTGCACCCGGGGGTGCTTTCGAACTGCTAGGTTGGCAGGGAAGGGTCACATTGAGAGGCTCAAAGGGCAGCATCTGGCCTCCAGGAACCTGAGGTTCCCCACCCACAATGTTGAGAGATCACATATCTCTCATGTTGTGTAAGGAATGTACTGTACAATCATTTGCAGCTATTGTGTGTATTGACTTGAATACAGCTAAACATGTTTCTCAACCTCTTTAAGTTGATCTGTGCTGCCCCAAGATGCCGATCGCTTATGAGAGCCTTTCTTCTTTTCCAAGTATTCTTCAGCCCAAGCACTTTCAGTCTAAGACAAGGACAAAGGGGAAAAAAATGATTCTAAAAAATTAAAATCAGAGGCTGACTAGAAACAGATTGGATCAAAATAATTTTCAGAAATACAACATGCCAGACCTTAAAAGTTTAGTTCCCTAAATCATTCTGAAACGAATAGAAGAATCTATTCCTAAAAGAGCTATATAAAGGGCAATACAGAATACAGTGTATAATGCCTTTGATTTGGTCTGATCCACATATACAAATGCAGTCATTTACTGGCCTATTAAAAAAATTGCCTGTCAGATATCTGGTGGGCAAAATCTGAAATCTAAGCTGAGTAAATGCATGTGTAGCTAACAAAAAAATTAATTCCCGCAGATAAGCAGACCTTTTATGGTCAGATTTAATTTTAATGTACCAAATTGAGGACACAGAATTAATACACTGAACATCCATTTTTGCATATTCAGCAAAAATTGCATTATGGTTTTTACAGTCAGAAATGTTATGAGCTGATGCTTCAGGGGAAATTGAACAACTCAATATCCAACTGTTACAACACTGCAGGAGCAGCTTGCCTGCTGGGATAGAGCCACAACACGAGCTTCCTGTCAGTGGAGTCAATGTCACTTAGCAGGAGGGCAAAGTAGTGGGGAGATTAGGCCATGTGAATGCACTGCAGCAGCCACACAGCCCAAACTTCCCTGCCACCTCGCAACCTCCGTGCTCCTCTTGGTAAGTGAACCCAGGTTTTTAAATGACTGGCACTGTTGTGACCATCCAGGGACCTAGCGATGATGAAATAAAAACCATCTCATCTGCATAAAGAAAGCAGTACTGGAATTTTTTGATTGCCAGATAAGGGAGGGAGTGGATGGCAGGGAGTGCTCCTGAACTACAGCCGAGTTGCACCCTACTCACATTTAACCATCCCAGGCTTTGCGAAGGAATTTAGCAATAGACAACTTGGGAAGAAAACAGTACATTTTGGTGCCAACATCACACAGCAGGAGTCCTAGGCCTAAAGAAGTAGGAATAGCAAAGCAATCTACTCCTCCAAACCTCTCCCAAGGCCAACCCTTTGAGAATTAAAGATATCTGTACACCTACCAGCACAGAGAAGAACGAAAGAAACAGCAAGTCTAACTTTCAAACAATGATTCAACAAGGAAATAAATTCTCTCCTATTGGAAGCACGGCAGGGCAACCACCATTTTAAGGCTTCAGCAACCAAGAGAGAAAAACCAAAACACCTTTGGAAATTTACAATTGAAGTTCTAAGAACTCACATGGCATCACTATCTAAACACGAACTCAGCTCTATGTAAACTATCCGTCCATTTATCTGAAGCCAAAAAAGAAATGGGTGATTGTGTGAGTAATTTAGCTTAATTGATATTAAAAAGGTAGAGTTTCTCTAGACCCCCTCCCAAACAAACAAACAAACCACCCCAGGCTTTTCCTTCTGCCTATATCTATCTCTGCTCCTCCCTTCACATTGGTCTCTCTCTGCCTTCCCTCTCCTTCCTTCAATTGTGGAGGGGAGGTAGTAGAAACACAGGGAAGCCTCCCTGCAGGGCTTCCTCCACTAAGAAAAACATCAATTCTGGTTGTACACAATTTTTGCATATATGTGTGGCCCTTAGAACTAAGCAATGCAACTGTATATTATTTATGCAAAGATTAAATAGCAGGGCCAAAATATTCAATCTGAAGGAGAATCCCCAAGGCCAGATTGCAATATACCGTATTTTTCGCTCTATAAGACGCACCAGACCATAAGACATACCTAGTTTTTGAAGGAGGAAAACAAGAAAAAAAAAAATATTCTGAATCTCAGAAGCCAGAACAGCAAGAGGGATCGCTGCGCAACAAAAGCAGCAATCCCTCATGTTGTTCTGGCTTCTGGGATAGCTGCGCAGTGAAAGCAGTGATCCCTCTTGCTGTTCTGGCTTCTGTGATAGCTTCGCAGCCTGCATTCGCTCCATAAGACGCACACACATTTCCCCTTACTTTTTAGGAGGGAAAAAGTGAGTCTTATAGAGCAAAAAATACGGTGTGTGTGTGTGTGTGTGTGTATATATACACACACACACACACACACATATATACATATACATATATTGTATTTTACATCACTATTACAGTATAGCTGTAGTATAAGAAACAGCAGTCATTTGTCCCGTGAATTAACTTACAGTCTTTCCCAAAGGAGGCATATCAGAATAGGTTGAAAGAAGCATTGAGAATAATTAAAAAGGGTCTCCCAAACACCAGTTGCTATATGGCACTCAGCACCATCTGGGCTAAAGATCCCGAAACTAGTTGTCAAACGACTGTAGGGCTCTGGGAGCAGGAGGAAGCTATCATTTGCTGTTGTGAATTTCTTGCAGCTTAGAGCTTTCTAATGTCTTATTTTTATACCTTTTACAGTTTGTAGTAAGAGGAACTGTAAATTATCACATAAATAATGAACGGCGTTGATTATTTATATAATTTAGATATAGGCAATGTTATTCGCTCCTTTTGCACTCCCCCTGTAAAATGGCCCAGTAGCTGTTTCTGAGGACATACTCTGGGTTGTTGTTGTTGTTGTTGTTTTAAAAAGATAATTAAAAAAATTCCCTAGGCTCTTGTGACTCATATTCAATGCAGATGAGAGATCAACAAGTCCAACTTCCAACTTTTCTATTGGATTGCCGAAATACTTTTGAATAAAATAATTCAGAACAAAACATTAATCAATTCTGTAATGTCCCTTGCAAAATCCAGTCTGGATTGGGGACACTACCTGGCTCTCCTTGGCCCATTGTTCTAAATTATTTAAAAGAAGATGCATGTACATTTTTGCAGGAACATAAAGAAAACACACATTGGGCTATTATTTGGGGGCCATCTATCACCTTTCTTAAATATTAAACTAAAATAAAGCCTGCTGACAATATTAATTATGTCTTGAACTGTCAAGAGCCTCTGTTACCCATGTCAACAACTGCCACAATATAATTTGTTAAATACTAGACATGAAATGACACACCAAATAAGGTAAGGATAGTTAGAGAAGATATTGCTTACTCATGTTCAATGCTCTATGCACTCTCAAAAATATATATTTTTTTTATTTATTGCATTTATATGCCACCTTTCCTCCCAAGAGCTCAAGGTGATGTATATAGTTCTCCTTGCTGTTTTATCCTCACAACAACCCTGTGAGGTAGGTTAGGCTGAGAGCGAGTAACTGGCCCAAGATCACATAGTGAGCTTCTTGGCTGAGTGGGGATTTGAACCCTGGCCTCCCAGATCCTAATCCGACACTAACCACTACAAAACACTGTATGATACGTACCACATACATGTATCATAAAAACTACATGAGAAATATCTATGCATACAAGAAGGAAAGCAACAAAATACATCAACTCATGATTAATATACCAGGCACTGGAAATTCATGATGTACATAGTAAAGGTCTCAATACAGTGGGGCCCCGCAAGACGAACGCCTCGCAAGACGGAAAACCCGCTAGACGGAAGGGTTTTCCGTTTTGGAGGCGCTTCGCAAAACAAATTTCCCTATGGGCTTGCTTCGCAAGACGAAAAAATCTTGCGAGTTCCTGCGGTTTTTTCCCCTCCCCCCCTTTTTCTAAGCCGCTAAGCCGCTTATCAGCTGATCCGCTAAAAGCCGCTAATCCGTCAATGGGCTTGCTTCGCAAGACGAAAAAACTGCTAGACGAAGAGAATCGCGGAATGGATTCTTTTCGTCTTGCGAGGCACCACTGTACTTCCATTTTAACATTTTAGACCAACATTGATGAAATTTTAACAAATGTTATGAACAAAGAAGAATGCTTTCAAATCTTTAAGCATATGAATTCAGTAGAAAATGTCCCCTGCTGAACTTCTGTGAACCCACCACAGCAGACAGGAGTGGTGCTGACATTTCTTACCCCTACCTGGCAAGTGTTTTTCCCTAGTATATACGAACTCTTACCTGTGTGGCTTTGTCCCTCATGCACGGTGCAGCTTGACCGTGATTATCACGAGGCCATTGTCCAGCAAGATATGGAGCAGCAAGTAGGTCTAGTGAAGGGGTACGTCGAGCAATACTGGAAGGGCTTGATGAAGGTGGCCGTGGTTTATCAACTAAAATAAGAAGAAGAAAAAGAAAAAAAGATGACTCTGAGAGGAAATAAAGCCTACTGTTACACAGATTTTCATTCTGCATATCATGCATTTGGACTGTACACAACTGCTAATCGTTTTATTTATGAAGCTGTTATGTATAGGTTTTTAAAATATATATATATATATATACTTCTGACTCACATAGCACTCAGCTGCCAACAATGAATATTTAAAGTTTAGGCCTTGAAGACTTTTTAAATGCACAGGTGTATTAAACTGTGACAGAATAGGCTGACAAACTTTCCCTCTGTTTGACTACAGTTTGACTGATTGGCAGTCCTAGGTTAAATACACTATCTGCCTTCTAGCTGGTCACCTCATTTACATTTTTCGAGATAAATTACACTTCATTAACTTATTGTTTAATACTAGGAATTGTGCTTCTAATTCCCTGTTGCACAATAAAACCAAAAAAGCCTCAAACCCAGAGTAGTAGTACCCACACGTAATAATTTATCAGAAGACTCCATTTCCCCCCAATATATTGCTTTTTTGCTTTCCTCAACATTAGTAAAACTTTTGAAAAGTGGATTTTACAATTTAAAAATCACAAACACATACTGAATCAGTTATCTGGGAAAGCAATCACTAGAATTGCAACTATAGCAGAGCTACCGTTTCCTGAATAAAAAATATAATCAACTACAGCATAGCCATCAACTACACTCCAATCCATACACACAATTAAAAGTCATTATTATTCAGAGAACTCACTCAGGCACACAACGTGACTTTTTCTTTTCATCCAATTTCTTCTAAAACTTCCCAGAAATTCATGAATAGTTTATTATGCGCAGGGAGCAGATGTTGAAAAACAAAAAATACACAAAACATAGTGCGCATGCCCACACAACAACTCTGGCAAGGGCACAAAGTTTACCATTATTTTATTAGCCTAGAAGCTAGTTTGCTTAATGCATTACACACCGAGCTGTTTTGCTTAAAATGCATTATACACCTTCATGTAGTATAGTACACTATACTGCATAAAGTAATTGAGCACCATACGACCAATACTCCCATTTGCAGATAAATGCATATATATATTTTAGCATCAGCCCAATAAAAACATATACTATGGTTAACTGCACAAGGTTTGCATATATACTGGTATTTCATCCCCATTAACAGGAGAGTAAAATTTAAATATATATTCTCACTATATTATTTTTTTCTGAATCCATCCAATGTATTTTTCTCATCTAGCTCCCTAGGCTATTTCAGAATATTTCATTAAAATACTGTCTGCACTTCAGCAAATTGTGTAGTATTTTCATTGTCATTTCTTCCCTTGTGTTGCTACTCAGCCCCCCCTTCTTTTCCCACAACTGCTCAGCTGCTAGCTTCACATGATGTGACCTACATAACAAGAGATGCACTTGCTTCAAGATAGCAGTTACAACAGCTGGGCTGATGAACAATAGAGGTATTTCAGAAATGTCTTAATTTTATTAGACTTAATTATACTATAGTCAATGGTTCCAAAACTATTCAGTGTTCCCTCTGCCTGAAGTTCTCTTGTTATAGGATACTCGTTATTGGTCTTATATTTAGTCAATCAGATGTTTATTATGATCAACCAACCAGTAAGACAAAATCTAAAAATACAAAAACACAGCCTCAATGAAGCCAATTGTTTTAAAAAATGACAAGCTAAGAACGAACGATCATAGCAGAACTAAGAGGCATGATATGACAACATTCAGATATTTTTGTCACTTGCTTGGTAATCACGGAATATAGTCAGAACAATTGACTAGGAAATCACCTCATAATTATGCGTTATCTGATAAAAACAACAGTAAAACATGACTAGACACTCTTTCAACCTCTGAGTGGTTATACAGGCAGGATCTATCTTTACGGGAACTCTAGGAAATCTGCTATCTAAAGTCTTGAAAATGGGCCAATAAAATATCTCTTCTGCACTTGGGCACTGTCAGAAAATTTAAAATATGCCATTCAGTTATTAGAACAAGATCAGCTAAGACTCAACAACTGTGGAGTACATGGTCCATTAGCCAATGCAACCAGCTTTTGCACATGTATATTTTCATTCTTAATTTCGTCAGATTTGGCTCATACTAATTACGACGACATCAAATAAGAGAGAGAAAAAACATCTCATACCACCCCCTGCCCCTGATGGAACCTTAATACTGGTCAATTTTTCAAGAGAAAATTCAATTTCTGGAAACAATATTGAGGCTCCAAACAAAATCTGGGTCACAATTTTTACAGTGCGCACTCGTATTGCAGCTGGAACAAATTGACTTCTTTTTGTGTAGAAAATTGAAGAATGTTTTTACTGCAGACTCTGCTTTGATCTTTGCTAATTTACCCTGTACATTACAGATAACAGGCATGAAACCAAATCCTGAGATACTTCTAAGAATCGACTTGTCCTATCCTCTGCCCATCCGCAGTCCAATAATATTTGGACTTCCTCTTTGAAAATACCATAAACTTTGACTTATCATTGTTAACAGTTAGAGATTCATTTCCACGATGATTTATATATCCAACAAGTTGTCATCAATTAGTTTAGGTTAGGAAAGTGAGATGGTATTGAACCCAGAAGTTAGGCCAAACATAAATTATGTAAGATGAGAGAATGGACATATCCTTCCACAACTTCATGGCTGGAAAACAACAAATCCAAACGATTACTAGGTTGCTGTGCTCATATATTCTGAAAATATATGTGCAGATACATCAATTATGTCAAATACAAGTTATTATCAGCATTAGCAGAAAAATACATTGATATTTGCTACTGTATTTACAGCAAATATCATGGCAATTAAAGGTTTGTGCCGCATCCGTCTGCTGCCCAAGGCATTCACATAAAATAGTACAAATACAGTTAAAACAAGGTTTCAAGATGAGAAGTATCTCTACCCCAGTTAAAAACCTACAATCTATAAAACATGATAAAAAAATTAAGTACCGTATTTACTAGAGTCTAATGTGCCACTGAATCTGATGAGCACCTCAATTTTCAGAACCTTGAAACCAAAAAATCTATTTATTAGCAAAGGTAAACGTGCTATCAAATCTAATGCGCACCTTAATTTTCACAATGCAATTTGGCCAAAAAGGTGTAAATAGGTAAATCACCATGTAACTGCAATATATATTTGTTGGCATTATCTATGTTTCTGCCAGAGTACACAAACAGGGATAGGGCTTTTTGCTAGGCACCTAAACGTCATGCTTGCCATCTGGAAAGCAGCAGAACAGTAACTTAACTGCTACACAATTAGAGTTCTGCTAACTCTAAGCTGGTAACAGATGCTAGCTTCCCCAGTGCGTATCATATCACCACCACATAAAGGTAAAGGTAAAGGTACCCCTGCCCGTACGGGCCAGTCTTGACAGACTCTGGGGTTGTGCGCCCATCTCACTTAAGAGGCCAGGGGCCAGCGCTGTCCGGAGACACTTCCGGGTCACGTGGCCAGCGTGACATCGCTGCTCTGGCGAGCCAGAGCCGCACACGGAAACGCCGTTTACCTTCCCGCTGGTAAGCGGTCCCTATTTATCTACTTGCACCCGGAGGTGCTTTCGAACTGCTAGGTTGGCAGGCGCTGGGACCGAGCAGCGGGAGCGCACCCCGCCGCAGGGATTCGAACCGCCGACCTTTCGATCAGCAAGCCCTAGGCGCTGAGGCTTTAACCCACAGCGCCACCTGCGTCCGCTCACCACCACATAGGAAGAAGTAATTCAGAATGGGCTTCACCTAGCCAAAAACATGTCCGACTGTTTAATATGGGAAGTTCTGACACCAATGGTATGGTAGCTTCTGCATAGTTTGAATGTAATCTTATTTTAAAAATGATGCTAACCATTCCTCTTGCGTACTTCTGTTGTATGCTGATAAAGTATTGACTAGGAGCAGCTAGCCAAAATGTACCATTTATGCTTAAAATCCCCACAAATTATTCAATTGTATGCTACAATGCGAGTGAAAATGTGGATGCCTGCTTGATGATTTCAAAAGCTGCTGGAGATGACGAGCAGCAAGGTGAAGGGGGGGCATTCTGGCGACAGCGGAAGAGGAGGGTTGGGGCGTGAGTTCAGGCAATGAAACAGAATGGGCCATCCCTGTCCAAGAAGGGAAGAAAGGAAGGGGCACCCACTCACTCAAGTGTTGTACACAAGCTGCAGCCTTTGTCTAAAATTGTTAAAATGTGAAATCAAATGAGGGTTTCTGAACCAGTGGTCTCATCACTGCTCCTTCAAACCTATGGAGATTTCTCCTTCACTTGTAAGGATCTTTTCCACTTCCTCAGGTGTCACAAACTCAAAGTTATTCATCAAAACAGGACAATGCAGAAATTGGCGTTCAAGTCAGAAAGGATAAGAGCAATTGCATCCATAACTATTTTATAAATAGATAAAACTAGCTTAAGTCTTGTAACTTTGTTTTCCAGACAAACCAAGTGGCAATGTGTTCCACCACTAAATGGAACAATTCCATTTTGGGGTTCAATATTTTTTGTGAAACGTTTAAGTTTACCATTGCACAAGCCAGTTGGACCTGTTAATTTAATTTCAGCTGTAAAACTCCCACTGACTTTGAACTAGGTTTTTGTTAACCTTTGGTCAGCCCAAGCTACTTTCCCCTGTATTAAAGGAAGAGGGGTTCCTCCATAAAGTTGGGGTGATTCCATGCAGTTATTTTTAAACATCATTTTAAAGCATACATTTTCAAAAAATTGTTTAGAATTAGTCAACTGGAGCATTAATTTCCATAACGGAAAGAGGCCCTAGGATCTTAATTCACTGGGGTGATTCTTTGGTTCAACCAGCAGCCACTGATCAATCCAGAAATACAACTGAGGATAATATGTGCAAAGCGTTTTATGCATTGACAAGAGAGCATCTAAGAGGCAGAATGTAGCCTCTGGAAAATCTAGGGATTGCTCATCCAGTATTGGTGTGTGTGTGTGTGTGTGTGTGTGTGTGTATAAAAGCTCCAAGGCTCAATGGCAGTGGGTAGAAAGTCAAGAGATTCACTGAAAAACAGATAGACCCCGAAAGTAGGAATAGTCCTATTAGTAAAATGCAACAGTTCAGAGAGATCCTAGTGCCATATTTAGAGATGATTTTAATGACACTGAGGAAGCAGGCCCTATTTCAGACATATGGAAGAATTCTAGGAACATAGTGATTCTATAGAAATCATGTATTTACCGGTACTTGATCAGGATCAAAAACTAGTTACTGCTATTCTTGCCTCTATACTGAATACTACAACCATTGGTATAATCAACCTGGATTAGGTAGGATTCATACCAGGATGCCAAATGTAAGATTCAGATATTCCCACTAAAAGAGGCCTTGAATTGCATTTACTATCAAGTATAGCGCCACAGCGGGTGGTGCTGTGGGTTAAACCACAGAGCCTAGGACTTGCTGATCAGAAGGTCGGTGGTTCGAATCCCCACGATGGGGTGAGCTCCCGTTGCTCGGTCCCTGCTCCTGCCAACCTAGCAGTTCGAAAGCACGTCAAAGTGCAAGTAGATAAATAGGTACCGCTCTGGCGGGAAGGTAAACGGCGTTTCTGTGCGCTGCTCTGGTTCGCCAGAAGCGGCTTAGTCATGCTGGCCACATGACCCGGAAGCTGTACACCGGCTCCCTCGGCCAATAAAGCAAGATGAGGGCCGCAACCCCAGAGTCGGTCACGACTGGACCTAATGGTCAGGGGTCCCTTTACGTTTACCTATAGGCCAAATGCTAGGAATGTTCTACTTTATGTTTAGATCCAGCTGAAAAGTCCCTTGTAGTCATAGGGGTTGTTATATATGGAAATTGGGAACCTCCCTTCCATTCACACAGGGAATGGAAGAAACTGCAGTCATTTGACCTGTGGTGAAAATTTATATCCTGAAAATGGAATAGATGTAGCCTCAACAATACAATCTGCAAACTGTTGCAAGCTTTCAGCCTATGTTGTAAGCTTTCTAGCCTATGTATGGGACTCTGCTGCATACAACTTTTCTATTTCTCCTCCAGTGCCTTGTATAATCTGGTTTATCTTGTTTCTATTCCTTCCAGGCAATCTCCTTGTGTACAAATTACAAACTTGATCACAGAAGGACCAAAAGAACCTTTCCAAACTGAGTGAATGGGTGATAAAATGGCTAATGCAATTAAATGTAAGCAAACACAAAGTGATGCACATTGGGGTAAAAATCTTTCACATTTACATGCTCATGGGGACAGAACTTTTGGTCACAAGATAGATTAGTGAAGATGTTGATCTAGTGTGAGGCAGCTATGAAAAAGGCAAATTCTATGCTTAGCATCATGAAGAAAGGAACTGAAAATAAAAGTGCCAATATCATGATGGCGTTACACAAATCTATGGTGTGATCACATTTGGAATACTGTGTACAGTTATTGTCACTTCAACTGAAAAAGGATACTGGAGACCTGGAAAAAGTTCAGAAAAGAGCAATAAAAAAGATCAAGGGGATGGAGTGACAACCCCCCCCCCCAATGAAGAAAGGTTGCAGGACTTTTTATTTAAAGAAAAGGTAAGCAACAGGTGACGTGATAGAAATCTATAAAATTATGCATTGCATGGAGAAAGTGGATAAAAGAAGTTTTTCTCTCTGTCTAATAAAACTAGAAACTTGTGGATATCAAATGAATCTGAAAGCTGGAAGATTCATGACACTTATAAGGAAGTGATTCTTCTCACAGCACATAGTTAAACTATGGAACTTGCTCCTACAGCAAGCAGTGATGCTCATGGCTCTCAAAGAGAATTAAACAAAAATTTGGAAATTAGGGCTATCAGTGGCTACTAGCCATGACGGCTGTTACCCTGCCTCCACACAATTGGAGGCAGTAATTGTTCTGAATATCAGTTTCTGGAAAATACATGAGGGGAGAGTGCTCTTGTGCTCAAATCCTACCTGCTGGAGTATTAATAAAAAATAAACTTGGCACTCATGTATATGTGTTAACATTTTTGTCTTGTGGTATAAACTAGTATCAGAAAAATTTAATCCGCCTTCTAATATATCTATATATCTAACACATTCTTTTAAATGATATACAAAGTGAAGCATTACCCCAAATAAAAGCCCTGAAATAATGCATTAATCTTTTGAAAGTATGCTTGGGGAATGTGTAGATAAATACCACACAACACATATATTATTATTTGCAGCATTCATTAATCTTAAGTGTATTAACTTTACTGCAAATGCTAAATTTAAGTAGCGTCCATCTTTCCAAATCAATGGAGATTTATGTTATTTACCTATTTGCATTCAATTTAATGATTTGAGAAGTATCTGTAGGAAACAAAATTGCTAGATATGTTATAACCCTTCAAACTTCTATTTTCACCTTCCTGACTATTTCCTGTCAAGTAAAGGCATTCCAATAGCCACATGGAAAATCAGCATGCCACAAAGCTATTAACTGTAAATTTCTTAAGTGTTTGAAAATTTAGTTAAAAGGTAGGTGGGGCAACATCATACTAGTCATTCCCGTAACAAATTCTGACTCAGTGCTATTATCAATTATACATATCAATGAATAGGAGCCTTCAGGACATAAAAGTTTTCTGAACAATGGCCTCAAGAATAATTACTCTTTCATAGCTCTCTTCAAGACTGAAAGAAAGCTTAAAAAGCAGTCACACTTTCCAAAGTCCATAGCAATTGATAATGACAAGTCAATACTGTCTTGAAGACTAAGGCTGCAATCCTAAACAATGTTACAGTTGAGAGTGGGTCTTATTGTTCATTAAAGATACTTGAAACAACCAATAAAAGGCTCAGCTTTGACTAGATAGAGACTCTGGTCAAAGATGAAACGTATAATCCATGCAAGTAGTTTCAAGACAGATCCTTTCTAGATCACATTTCTAGTTTTTCCAAGATTTGGGAAAAGAAACCTACTGTATTGTTCATACCTGCTTGATTCTACTACGCATTCTTACCGGGAAGTCACACCAAGCTCAATGAGGCTTGCCATCAAATAAGCCTGCAGAAAATATGTATGCTGGCTAATCCTAACCACATTTTCTCATAAGGACGTCTTGGGATGATGTTTTCAAATTCTTCTGTCCTTAAAAGTTAGTATTCTTAAAAAAAATTATAAAGGAAGTACCTTAGTTGTTAAGATATGCTTCTTTAGCACAATCTAGCTTCTTTCGCAATAAGTTTTGCTAGTCTATCTGCCCACACATCTGTTTGGTATTTCATGGCATAGTGAAGGAAATGGGGGTGTGCATGTGTGCAAGAAAGGAGAATTCTCCATTTTATAGAAGCTTCCCTGTGTGGTTGCAAAATAGCACTGGTAACATCCCAAAGATAACCAGGCAAGTGGATATTTATATGCTTGTTCAAATAATAGTAGTGTACAAATTTCCAAATAACCTCTCAATCTCACTACAGGCGGCGACAATTTCGTGCAGGGGTTCTGTTCCCAGGCCCCATGCACTGCACGACAACAGAACATGCATAAGTGTGCCCCGCCCTCTTCCGGGTCCAATAGTCCCGCATGTCAATGGGACTTGCCTAGAATGGTTGCTGCCTGTCTATAAAAAATGTTACCTATTCTTTGCATTCACAACTGTCTATAAACAGTTTCAAATACAACACAATCACAACATATGTGCAGGTTCGATTCCAAGGGTTCTACATATATGCAAAAAACATGTATACTCAAGCTGCCCACTTATAACCATCCCTAGCCTTCTGGACCAATGAACTGAAGAGGCCTTGCTGCCGCAGCCCAAGGAAGGCAGAGTGCTTAAAAGCACCAGGCAGGCAGCCCAAGCAGACACAGTGCAAAAAGTGCTTTTAAGCTCTTTGCCTTGCTTTCATTTAACTTGTGCAATTTCAACTAGCCTGCCTTCAACCATGTATGGTTGAAAGTGCATGAATTACATGTGCATACAACAGAGGCTTTCAACCTTTTTGAGTCCACAACTCCCTTCTTTTTGCAGCTCCCCTGTGGAAAGTTCCCAGCAGGACCCTATACAGTCGTACCTCGAGTTGAATGTGCTTCAGGTTGAGCGCATTCGAGTTGCGATCCGTGGCAACCTGGAAGTAACGGAGCGCGTTACTTCCGGGTTTCACCGCTCGCGCATGTGCTCAAAATAACGTCATATGCATGCTTGGAAGCGGCGAAACGCGACCCGCGCGCCGTCGCGTCTTGCGTTCCATTTGGGATGCGAATGGGGCTCCGGAACGAATCCTGTTTGCATCCCGAGGTACCACTGTACCTATTTACTCAGACATGCTCAACTAAGTTGTAGGGAAGCAATAAATAAATGGCGCTGCACCTGACCATCATTCACGGCGCCCCGACACCAGTTGAAAACCACTGGGGTAAGATGCAATTGTACTGTATACAACAGACCTACTTAGGGAGGTGCTGAGTACTCCAGGGCACTATGATTGTCACTGACTTTAACATTTTGTATCTTCATTGGATAAAGTAGTGCACTGTTCTGCTCCTACTTCTTATCTTAACTGCATGGAGAATGCTACCAAGACAGTCAAATTTCCGTGGTCTTTCTCCTTCCCTAAGGTTGGTTTTAAACCCCTGCACCGGTCCTGTAGTGTATAGACTACAGCATGAACCTAAAAAGATATAGACTGTGTATACACCATATGTTTAAAGGCATGACTTCCCCCAAAGAATCATGGGAACTATAGTTTACACCCCCCCACACACAGAGAGCTACAATTCACAGTACCATTAAACTAGTTTCCAGGATTCTTTGAGGAATCAGTCATGTGCTTTAAATGTATGGTGTGTACTCAGCCATGGAACTGTGAACAGAGAGGCTCAAGGCCACTGTTTTCTCAACAGAGGGAGGGTCACTAAAGCAAATACTTTCACCCTGGTGTCAGTTCTACAGATCCTATACAAGTATCTCACCTACTCATTTTAGAGAAACTTGTGAATGCTAGAGCTCAGGTATTCCAAAACCTAATCTGCAGAAAAAGACACATTAGTTGAAACTTACCAGTGTAAAGGAGGACACATGTAACTACCCAAACTGTCCGCTGCAAAAAACGTTAAGTCCTCCCCACTCAGCTGAACAATTGCTTTCAAAGATCAGGAAATATTATTTAATAACATACTAGCTCCCCTTCAACCCTTAATTACCATCAACATATTATATTTTGTAATGTTTTACCACCACAAATCAATGTAAAGCTGTGCTGTAAAACCAGGCCAAAACAAGAGCATCTGCCTTGCATGCAGAAGGTCCCAATTTCAATCCCAGCATCTTCAAATAGGACTGGGAGAGACTCCCTGCCTGAAACCCTAGGGAGCCACCATCAGTCAGGGTAGACAGTATGGAACTAGATGGGCTCCGTACCATGCAGCTTGCCACGCTCCTATTAAAGTGAAACATGTCTAGACACATCCTTTGGCTGCCCGGATCTCTTTTCAGGCACCACACCATGCTTGGCGGTGCTTTCCTTTCCACAGGTCCCTGTACACTGTGCCATGGAAACACAGCTCCCTAGGAAGGGAGGCGAGTCAGCCTCCCAAAATTAGGGGGGTGAGGAAGTTATTCAATGCACTACAGCCAAGTCACAGGATCTGCAAATAACAGGTGAGAAATGACAACAACAACCCCCCACCAAACAAGGGGCTCCAGAGCCAAGGGGTCCACAAGGGAAGTGCAGAGATGCCCAAAGCCCTGGCGGCCTCGTGGTCCAGCTCTGCAGGAAAAGCCCTCGCCATCTGCTCGAGACGAAAAGCAGGAAACCGGTATGGTTAGGGCCAGTTGGCAGCAGCTGGGGGGGGGCCGCCGGTTTCCTCCGCCTTAAGTGCCCCTTCCCCCCCCCCAAAAAAAAAAAACCCCACCCCTCACCTTTGCAAACAGGCGAACTCGGGCTCTTCCTCTCCGGAGAGGCCCTGCTTTGCTCGGGCGACCGCCTCCTCTGCCGGTGCCGGATCCTTCCCCCGGAGGACGAGGAAGAAACCACGGCGGCGGAGCAGGCGCTGCTCTCGGGCACAGGCGGCGAAACCGGGGAGGAGCAAGGCGAAGGGCTGGAGCCCGGCAATGGCGGCGCGGGGGGCGGCGGCGGCAGCTGGTGCAGCCGAGGGGGGCTCCCGCGAGGCCCGGCCCCGCGCGTGGGGCTGCCGCGCGTGGAAGGCGGCGGCGGAGGAGGAGGAGGAGGAGGGAGGGCGGCGGCGGCGGCGGCGGGGGTCTGCGTGGCTACGGCGGGGCTGCCACCGCCGCTGCCGTTACCGGGCGCCGCGCGTGTCGGGCTGGCGGTGCGCGAGGAAGGAGGCGGCGGCGGCGGCGACGAAGAAGAAGGAGGCGGCGGCGGCTGAGGCGATGTCGTCGTCGTCGCCGCCGCGCGTGAAATGCCGCCGCCGCCCCTCGTGGGGCTGCCGTGCTGCTTGAGCTGGAAAGGCACCGTCGCCCGCATGGGCTGCAGGCGGCTGCTGTTGGCGCTGGCGGCCCCGCCTGCTCCCGCCGACACAGCCGAGGCTCCCCCCGCCGCCAGGGAGGTGGCCGGGGTCGGCGAGCCGCTTCGCCTCACGCGCGGCGGGTGAGAAGCCATCCTTCGGCCGGCTCTGAGGTAAACGGCGCTGAGGAGAACGGCCGTTGGGAGGGGGGAGGGGAGGGGGGAGAGGAGACGCCAGTCAGTCAGTCAGTCAGTCAGTCGGTCGGTCGGTCGGTCGGTCAGCCAGGCCCCCTTCAGCAATATAGCTCTCCTCACACACGAGCGGAACGCCGCTCCGGCCGATGCGACCGCTCCGGCCGCCTCATCAACAATAGTGGCCGCACCGGCCTCTCCTATTGGAAGCTCGTCGGCGCCGTTGCTGCCGCTACAGCGCGATGATTGGGCGAGGGGCGTGGCCTGGGGGTTCCCCCCCCCTCTCTCTCTCTCTGTGTATGTATACGCGCGCGCGCGCGCGTGTGTGTGTGTGTATGCGCGCGCGCCCGCGTCGCGGGGTGGGGTGAGGCTTAAAGGGGCAGCGTCGCGAGAGGCGAGACGGGAGCTGAGTGACAGCTTGCGGAGGCGTTCCACGCAACCGCACGCGTGTTTTTCATCGCGAGCGTGGGAAGGCAGGTGAAATGGCTGGGTCTTGTTTTAAGATACAGCGCCCCATCATGGAAACTAGATGATGATGATTAACAATAAAAAAAAATTTATTTTTATTTTATTTTTATTAAATTTGTGCAGGTGCATAGTTACCTTCATGGAGAACATTCATTGCATGTGGTTTGCATGCATGCATAAGGTCTCACTTTCCATTAGTTTTCTGTTCCTGGCAGTGCTGGGAAAGGCTTCTGCCCAATATTATTATTATTATTATTATTATTATTATTATTATTATTATATTAATTGTACCCCTCCTATCTGACTGGGTAGCCCCAGCCACTCTGGGCAGCTTCCAACATGAAAAACATGATAAAACATTAAACATTAAAAAAACTTCCCTATACAGCGCTGCTGCCTTCTGGTGTCTTCTAAAGGTTATACTGTATTCGGACCAACATTATTAGGGGCAGACTGGACACAAAATTGGGGTGGAGTGGGGAGTTGTTGCTATTATTGCTATTATTTATTTATTTTTGTATTTTTATTTAAATGTTATGAATTACGTGGAAATTGTTTCAAGTTGGTTGTGTACTTTTTGATGTTTTTTTTGTCATTATGAGCTTTTGCTCATGCTGTAAGCCTTCTTGAGCATGCTTTCAACTGTGGAAAGGTTGGCATCGAAATAAAATTCTGTCCGTGGTCCATATATGTAGTTCTGCTTCCGTTTTCGAAATGGGAGATATTGGAGGTGATGTTTAAGGCTGTGTTTGTGCTGCAAAGGGCCAGCAGACGGGAATAGGAAGCTGTCCTTCTCCTGCGTCAAACTACTGGTCCCATGTACCAGTTCAGCACTGTCTGCTCAGCTCTGCAGTGACTGAATAAAGCGCTCTGGTTATCTCCTGCTTGGACCACTGCAATGCGCTCTGTGTGGGGCTACTTTTGAAGGTGATTCAAAACCAACTACTGTATTTTTCAGTCTATAAGATGCACCCGACCATAAGGCGCACTTAGTTTTTAGAGGAGGAAAACAAGAAAAAAAATATTCTGAGTCAAATGTTGTTGACGAGGAAGGAGGAGGGAGGATCAGGCGAAGTCATCATAAGAGGCACTGCACAGCTCTCCCTCTTGCTGTTCTGGCTTCAGCGATAGCTGCGCAGCCTGCATTCGCTCCGTAAGACGCACACACATTTCCCCCTTACTTTTTAGGAGGGAAAAAGTGCATCTTATAGAGCGAAAAATACGGTAATCCAGATTGCGGCAGCTAGACTGGTGACTTGGCGCAGTTTCCGGGGCCATATAACACCAGTCCTAAAGGATCTACACTGGTTCCCAGTACGTTTCTGAGCACAATTCAAGTATTGCTGCTGACCTTTAAAACCCCAAATGGCTTTGGCTCAGTATACCTGAAGGAGCGTCTCCACCCCAGTTGTTCAGGCAGGACACTGAGGTCCAGCTCTAAGGGCCTTCTGGCAGTTCCCTGTAGCAAGAGGTAAAGCTACAATGAACCAGGCTGAGAGCCGTCTCAGTAGTGGCGTCTTCCCTCTGGAATGCCCTTCTATCAGTTGTCAAGGAAATTAGTAACTATACAGTGGTCCTCTGGTTACGAACTTAATTCGTTCCAGAGGTCTGTTCTTAACCCGAAACTGTTCTTAACATGAGGCGTGCTTTCGCTAATGGGGCCCCCCGCTGCCGCCACGGCACTAGCACACAACTTCTGCTTGCATCCCGGGGCAAAGTTCTCAAGCAGGAGCATCTCTCGCAGGAGCGAGACTCCTTACGGGGTCCTCACTGCAGGATCACATCACCCAGTGCTATACCAGCTGCACTGGCTCCCGGGGGAGTACAGGATCGGATTTAAGGTGCTGGTTCTAACCTTTAAAGCCCTATACGGCCATGGACCCTTGTACCTACGGGACCGCCTCTCCTGGTATGTCCCACAGAGGAACTTACGGTCTGCAAATAAAAACACCTTGGCCACAGAGAGGTTAGGCTGGCCTCAACCAGAGCCAGGGCTTTTTCTGCTGTGGCTCCCATCTGGTGGAACGTTCTGTCAGAAGAGACTAGGGCCCTGCGGGACTTGACATCTTTCTGCAGGGCCTGCAAGACAGAGCTGTTCCACCAGGCCTTTGGCCAAGGCACAGCCTGACCCCCCTCCTTTGGTAATCCTCACAGAACTCTAGCCCAATGGTTGCCATCAATTTGATTTGAACTGATTTTATAATGAATTGATTTTAGAATGCTGTATTATTTTACTGTTGTTAGCCACTCTGAGCCCGGCTTCAGCTGGGGAGGGCGGGATATAAATAAATTATTATTAAAAAGGTAAAAGTACCCCTGCCCGTACGGGCCAGTCGTGACCGACTCTGGGGTTGCGCGCCCATCTCGCTTAAGAGGCCGGGGGCCAGCGCTGTCCGAAGACACTTCCGGGTCACGTGGCTAGCGTGACGAAGTTGCTCTGGCGAGCCAGCACCAGCGCAGCACACGGAAACGCCGTTTACCTTCCCGCTATAAAGCGGTACCTATTTATCTACTTGCACTTAGGGGTGCTTTCGAACTGCTAGGTGGGCAGGAGCTGGGACCGAACGACGGGAGTTCACCCCGCCGCGGGGATTCGAACCGCCGACCATACGATCGGCAAGTCCTAGGCGCTGAGGTTTTACCCACAGCGCCACCTGCGTCCATAAATTATTATTACTATTATTGTTATTATTGTTATTATTATTAATTATTATTATCACTTCTGGGTTAGCGGAGTTCGTTACCTGAAGCGTTCGTAAGGAGGATGGTACATAACCCGAGGTTCCTCTGTATTACAGTCTAGCCATGGGCTACCAGTTGCTGATCCCTAGTCCACCTGGGGCCAGCTCCAGAAGCAGAGAAAAGGTGCAGGCAAACAGCATTTAGAGCGTGGGTAGGCAAACTAAGGCCCGGGGGCCGGATCCGGCCCAATCGCCTTCTAAATCCAGCCCACGGACGATCTGGGAATCAGCGTGTTTTTATATGAGTAGAATGTGTCCTTTTATTTAAAATGCATCTCGGGTTATTTGTAGGGCATAGGAATTTGTTCATTCCCCCCCCCAAAAAAAAATTATATAGTCCGGCCCCCTACAAGGTCTGAGGGACAGTGGCCTGGCCCCCGGCTGAAAAGGTTTGCTGACCCCTGGTTTAGAGCAACAGGATGTGTTTCCAAGCCATTTTGTAGGATGGGGTTTTGCAGGGTTTGGCCCTCCACTCCTTTTTCAGTTTCCCAATCTGTTAGCTGCTAAGCAGGACTCCAGTTCTTACAGTTTTATCCATTACTGTATCAACCCTTTCAAATTGTCCATCATTCTCCAATTTAGGCGCCTGTTATACTAGAGTAGCTTGCTTGCTATTGCACTCCTTTGTTTCATTGTTGTTGTTTAGTCGTTTAGTCATGTCCGACTCTTCGTGACCCCATGGACCAGAGCACGCCAGGCACTCCTGTCTTCCACTGCCTCCCGCACTTTGGTCAAACTCATGCTGGTAGCTTCGAGAACACTGTCCAACCATCTCATCCTCTGTCGTCCCCTTCTCCTTGTGCCCTCCATCTTTCCCAACATCAGGGTCTTCTCCAGGGAGTCTTCTCTTCTCATGAGGTGGCCAAAGTATTGGAGCCTCAGCTTCAGGATCTGTCCTTCCAGTGAGCACTCAGGGCTGATTTCCTTCAGAATGGATCGGTTTGATCTTCTTGCAGTCCATGGGACTCTCAAGAGTCTCCTCCAGCACCAGAGTTCAAAAGCATCAATTCTTTGGTGATCAGCCTTCTTTATGGTCCAGCTCTCACTTCCATACATCACTACTGGGAAAACCATAGCGTTAACTATACGGACCTTTGTTGGCAAGGTGATGTCTCTGCTTTTTAAGATGCTGTCTAGGTTTGTCATTGCTTTTCTCCCAAGAAGCAGGCGTCTTTTAATTTCGTGACTGCTGTTCACCATCTGCAGTGACCATGGAGCCCAAGAAAGTAAAATCTCTCACTGCCTCCATTTCTTCCACTTCTATTTGCCAGGAGGTGATGGGACCAGTGGCCATGATCTTCGTTTTTTTGATGTTGAGCTTCAGACCATATTTTGCGCTCTCCTCTTTCACCCTCATTAGAAGGTTCTTTAATTCCTCCTCACTTTCTGCCATCAAGGTTGTGTCATCTGCAAATCTGAGCTTGTTGATATTTCTTCCGGCAAACTTAATTCCGGCTAGGGATTCATCCAGCCCAGCCTTTCGCATGATGAATTCTATATATAAGTTAAATAAGCAGGGAGACAATATACAGCCTTGTCGTACTCCTTTCCCAATTTTGAACCAATCAGTTGTTCCATATCCAGTTCTAACTGTAGCTTCTTGTCCCACATAGAGATTTCTCAGGAGACAGATGAGGTGATCAGGCACTCCCATTTCTTTAAGAACTTGCCATAGTTTGCTGTGGTCGACACAGTCAAAGGCTTTTGCATAGTCAATGACGCAGATTACCGTACTTCCATGCTACTCCCTGTGCCAGCCACAGTGAGGCAACAGAGATGTTCTCATGGAATCATAGGACTGTAGAGTTGGAAGGGACCTCGGGGGTCATCTAGCCCAACCCCCTACAATGCAGGAATCTCAGCTAAAGCATTCAGGGCAGATGGCCATCCAACCTTCTTAGAAGCCTCCAACGAAGGAGAGTCTACAACCTCCCGAGGGAGACTGTTCCACTGTTGAACATGCTTGATGGCAGATCCTCCACCAACATAGCTGTCAACTTACAGATTTGAAAATAAGGGACCAGCAGCCTTGAAAATAAGGGACCAGCAGCCAAAATAAGGGACCTGCAGCCTCACCTGTTCCAGGCACTCCAGTCTTCCTGTCCTCCTGCAGTCTGGTCAAACTCATGCTGGCAGCTTTGAGAACACTGTCCAACCAACTTTGTAACCAGAGGCTCAACTGAATAGAATCTGAATCACATGCACCACAAGGCCTATGCAGCCTCAACTTAAGATGGCTCCCCGGCCTGGCTTTGCACTGCAAAGTTTGCAGCAGCACATGTAACAAAATGGCGTCCAGCATTCAAAACCCCCCTCAGCTTGCATTAAGTAGCCACACACAAGGCATGCAAGCTCCACCCCCCAGTCGTTCTTAGACTTCTTATTGGGTGAGCAACACGGCCAAGCAACACAATTGGAGCCTCCCTCCTCCCTGGCCGGCAGGGAGGGAGGGAGAGGAGCTGCTTCCTTTGAAATTTAAGGGACATCATTTAAGGGACATTTAAGGGACATCCATCAATAAGGGACAGCAGCGGGACATGGCGCTGGAATAAGGGACTGTCCCTTCAAATAAGGGACACTTGGCAACTATGTCCACCAATCCAACTCACATTATAGCCTCGGGTGCAGTCCTTTCTCACATTAAATATTTGCCCATTAACTACTAACCCTGAGGCTGAGAAAGGGGTGTGGGGCCAGGAAATGCAGAAGGAAACAATCTGGCAGGTTAAAACCTGATAAAGAAGCAACCCTATCCTTTTCCCACGCCTAGTGCGACGCCCCATATATAGAAGGGAAAACCTGCTGTCGCAGCTTGTAGCAACTATCTGCAAGTTATAATTGTATCCCACCCTTCCTCCCAGGATCTCAGAACAACAATTTTGGCCTCACGATAACCCTGTAAGGTAGGTTAGTTTGAGACACATTGCCTAAAGCGCATCTGCGCGTTTCACAGCCAAAAAAGAGGTTGAAACCACACCCAAAGCTATGAACTCACTTAATTGCCATATCGCTCTGGTGATATACTGGTTAAAACCTCTTCTGCCTTCTTGTCAATCAAAACCAATGCCTTGTCCTTTAAACTCTTCTTAAATGCCAACTGTTCAGCAAAAGCTTTTTTGCATTATTACTGATGGTGCAGCTCGGATTGAACCCTGAGGTTCAGAGTGTCACAACCGTGAAGGTCCCCAGAGAGTGGCAGGTGATGGCAGCAGCAGCAGCAAACAGTGCTGATGTCGGTCACTGCAGCATCCTTTATTCTTATTTATTTATTTTTTTAAAAAATTAAAGTTAGGGGGCAGCTGGCTAGACATGCCCATGGTTACAGATTCTTCTTGCATTATTTCCACTTAAAAATAGGTCTTGTCATTTCCCACAACGAAACGGTGCTTATCGCTCGATAAATGTACTCAGCATCCAGGCGGCAGAAGCAAATTCCCTTTTAGTCCTGCAGTCACCATGGTGCTATAATTTAAGTGGGTTTAATATGCGAAACTGCACATGCTGAGAATATTCATTAAAAAAAAAGAAAGAAAGAAAAAATTCAGGGTTGGCAATTTTTATTTGTTTGCATTTTGCTCTAACATAGCAGGAACGTAGAAGCAGTTGTAAAGCACAGAACAGCTGGCGGTGTGGGGGAAAGAGAAATGTTAATTGCGCGCTTCTCAACGGAAGTAATGTGCATGGGCCACTAAAGGCCACCCTCCACTATTAAGCCCAGGAGCTAAAATTACCTAGCTGCACTACTGATCATTATGATCTCACCCACACCCCACAGGAGAAGGGAGAGGTGCACTTTTCTCATTTACTGAGAGTACTACTGACTGTCTCCTAGACTCCACATGTGAATTGTGATTCTCTGGTTGTCCACACCACATGCTGTAATGTGTACCATTTAGAAGAGAAGAAGAGTTTGGATTTGATATCCCGCTTTATCACTACCCGAAGGAGTCTCAAAGCGGCTAACAATCTCCTTTCCCTTCCTACCCCACAACAAACACTCTGTGAGGTGAGTGGGGCTGAGAGACTTCAGAGAAGTGTGACCGGCCCAAGGTCACCCAGCAGCTGCATGTGGAGGAGCGGAGACGCGAACCCGGTTCACCAGATTACGAATCTACCGCTCCTAACCACTACACCACACTGGCTCTCGTAACCATTTACACACACACACACACACACACACACACCTTAATTGTATAGGTATGCCCTCTGCCAGCTTTCCACACAAGCCCAGAACTAACTATGCAAGAAGACATTAGTCCAAATGCAAATAGGTGTATGTAAGGTAAAGGGACCCCTGACCATTAGGTCCAGTTGTGACCAACTCTGGGGTTGCGGCACTCATCTCACTTTATTGGCCGAGGGAGCCGGCGTACAGCTTCCAGGTCATGTGGCCAGCATGACTAAGCCACTTCTGGCTAACCAGAGCAGTGCACAGAAACGCCGTTTACCTTCCCGCCGGAGCGGTACCTATTTATCTACTTGTACTGGTGTGCTTTCGAATAGCTAGGTTGGCAGGAGCAGGGACCGAGCAACGGGAGCTCACCCCGTCGCAGGGATTCGAACCGCCGACCTTCTGATTAGCAAGTCCTGGGTTCTGTGGTTTAACCCACAGCGCCACACGCGTCCCTTTAATAGGTGTATGACTATAGTACAAAAAAGGTGTGTGTGTGAAATTGAACCGTTTTTGGAGCACCGCTTTGATTCCTTTCTTCCGCAATACATTAATCCCTTACTTTCCAAACATAAATAAATGAGTTGTTTGTTTGTTTGTTTGTTTGTTTGTTTGTTTGTTTTCAGCAAACACAGTGGAATATTCTTACACTCTTTACTTCCCCTTTGCAACCTGTTTGAGTACTATAGCATCTGACTATGCATGTCTTTGTGTTTCAACTCATGCAATTACAAGCTGGTGTTACCTCATTTAATGTGGTTAATCTGCCTGGTTAAGAAGAGATACCATTTTTGCCCCTTTCATTTTTTGCAGGAGGACTGAGAGGAAACGGCTATCTCTGGAGAGTTGTTAAGACTTGCAGGGCCTTTCCAAGATTGTGGCCTAAATCTATAGGAAATCTGTTTGAGCTAGTAATAGCTTCATGCCCACCTTCACTAGCTAAGCCAAGGAGTGTTTTTACAGCTAAGACAGTTCAGGCATGACTGCTTTTACGAAGCAGCGTGGGAATGACGGTAACAGAAGCAATTACTATAGATCATTTTATGTCCTGGCTGCCAAGACAGTTCAGTGACTGTCCTAGAGCAAAAACAATCTCCTCGTGACACTGAGATTGGAAGAGCTTCAAACAATTCTTTGTGGCACTCTGCCAGTGTTTCTTTGTTTCATTAATACATGATAAATGGAGTAAGGGAGGGGAGGGTAGAATCAAAATTGTTAATCCAGTCCAGTGTTCAGTTTGGGCCTTGGAAGTCCTAGGTGCATTTTGCAAGTCAGCAGTGAACTCAGCTTGGCCTCTTGAGAGCCAGTTCTCGCCGTAAATGCTCATTCACCACTAAAATGCAGCCCCTTTTTTGCAAACCAACCACAATTTCCCGCCGCAAGGCTGGGTGTGGCAGTAACCGCTTCGTAGAGGGCATGGAAGAATGAACGAGATCTGAAGCACCATATTGCCTTGGGAATTATGCCATCTACAGAAGTCAAAATATGCATCAAGGAGACAAAGACTAGTCAGAGATCTTAACATCAATGGGGCACTTCATTAGGGAAGGGCAGCATCTAGTTCAGGGTTTCCCAAACTTGGATCTCCAGCTGTTTTTGGACTACAACTCCCATCATCTCTAGCTAGCAAGACCAGTGGTCAGGGATGATGGGAACTGTAGTCCAAAAACAGCTGGAGACCCAAGTTTGGGAAATAATAATAAAAATAATAATTTATTATTTATACCCCGCCCATCTGGCTGGGTTTCCCTAGCCACTCTGTGCGGCTTCCAACAAAACACTGAAATACAATAACCTATTAAACATTAAAAGCTTCCCTAAACAGGGCTGCCTTTAGGTGTCTTCTAAAAGTTTGGTAGTTATTTTTCTCTTTGACATCTGGTGGGAGGGCGTTTCATAGGGCGGGTGCCACTACCAAGAAGGCTCTCTGCCTGGTTCCCTGTAACTTGGCTTCTCGCAGCGAGGGAACTGCTAGAAGGCCCTCGGTGCTGGATCTCAGTGTCTGGGCAGAACGATGGAGGTGGAGACGCTCCTTCAGGTATACTGGACCGAGGCTGTTTAGGGCTTTAAAGGTCAGCACCAACATTTTAATTGTGCTCGGAAACGTACTGGGAGCCAGTGTAAGTCTTTCAAGACCGGTGTTATATGGTATCGACAGCCACTCCCAGTCACCAGTCTAGCTGCCGCATTCTGGATTAGTTGTAGTTTCCGGGTCACTTCAAAGGTAGCCCTACGTAGAGCGCATTGCAGTAGTCCAAGCAGGAGATAACTAGAGCATGCACCACTCTGGCGAGACAGTCTGCAGGCAGGTAGGGTCTCAGCCTGCATACCAGATGGAGCTGATAAACAGCTGTCCTGGACACATAATTGACCTGTGCCTCCATGGACAGCTGTGAGTCCAAAATGACTCCCAGGCTGCGCACCTGGTCCTTCAGAGGCACAGTTACCCCATTCAGGACCAGGGAGTCCTCCACACCTGCCCGTCTCCTGTCCCCCCCAAAACAGTACTTCAGTCTTGTCAGGATTCAATCCAGATCTATGGCGAAAGAGTAGCAGGATTCCACATACTTTTATTCAGCTTATTTCAGGTGAAATAGTGTAGTTTGACAGTGACTGCGAGTCACTGCAAACAGCTACTCCAGGTTTCGTTGGCATTCTGGGGTGCTGTTTGAATTCTGCACCACGGCTCTTGCTGTGACTTTTCTGGTCCTTACAGCCACATTGGATTAACACAGACAACACCCACCCTATCTCCTACCTGTGCCCTAGGTAAGAGGTGAGAGTCATTAGCTTACGGCAGGGAAGGGGGGGGGCGAAGGAAGAAGGCTTCTTCAGAATGTTTTTAAAAAACCAGTTAGAAGGAAATGCTTGAGAGTTTCATCAGTTCAAAGAAAAGAAGTGGGTAGGACCAAATAAATTTTAACAATACAAGGATTAAACTGCTCCCCTGATGCTCTGTATCAGGACTGATGCTGTTCAGAAATGATCCAGAGTCAATGATGAACAGCAGGTTCGCAGATGACCACTAAATAAACATTTAGCATGATCAAAAGCTCTCTGCAAACTGGTGACATAATGACCATTGTGTTTCAGATCCGAACTAGTGGATTTGTGGGCAATACATGCTCGTTTTTTGTTTTGTTTTGTTTTTTCCTCAAATGAAAAGTAGCCCAGGAGGCTGTGATGCTGAGCAGAATGGGAGAGGGAGGTCCTTTCCCCCAGTGCAGGGAGAAAAGCAACTTGGGGAGGGTGATTTTGAGCAGGCAAATGGTGCAGAAGTTCAGGCTTGAGAGCAGCCTCTACCCCTGCTTGTCCCGTCGCTCAAACTGGCATGGGAACTGAATTACAGAAGCAAAGCAAAACACGTGGGAAACACGTTTCTTCCTCTCCCACATAACCTGTAATTTGACTCTCTAGCTATGTTCGTTCACACTTCCATTTACTATGTACTCACTCCATTTCCTTTTTTAAAAAAAATATTTTTTATAAAGTTTTCGATATTTTATTACATTTCATTATCAAAAAATAACTTAAGACATTGCTTAAATAAAGCATTGACCTCCTTCCTTCCCTCTAACAGACTTCCATATCTCATTACCAATTTCTCCACATTCCTAAATTCACTTTTTTACCTTAAATCAATCTTTTAACAATCACCTACTTATAAGTAAATCAGCTCCTTAATTTCCCATTACCAAACATTTTAACTTTAACCTACAAACGTATTCAACTGTTTGCAATTTTCTTTCATATAGAATATAAATTTGCCCCTGTCCTTTTGGAACAAATCATCACAGCGATTCTGAATCTTCCCCATCAGCTCCGCCAGCTCCACGTATTCGACCATCTTTACTTGCCAATCTTCCAATGTGGGGAGTTGTTGTTGCTTCCATTTCTGGGCCAGGAGTATTCTTGCGGCCGTTGTTGCATACATGAACAAATTTACATCTTTCATTTGGATTTCCTCAATTAACCCCAACAGGAAATCCTCTGGTTTTTTGCTGAAATTATACTTAAATATCTTTTTCAATTCATTATATATGGTATCCCAAAAGGCTTTAATCTTGGAACATGTCCACCACATATGCAAGAAATTCCCCTCCTTCTCCCTACATTTCCAACAAGTTTTATCCTGGTTTTTATACATTTTGGCAAGCTTCTTTGGTGTGATGTACAGTACTCACTCCACCTCCAGTGCTTTTAATCCGTGTTCACACATCATCCAAAATGCATGTGCGTCCTGTACTTTGCTATGAAACGCTACTGTTTGATGCAT
Organism: Podarcis cretensis; assembly: GCF_951804945.1. Lineage (NCBI taxonomy): Eukaryota > Metazoa > Chordata > Lepidosauria > Squamata > Lacertidae > Podarcis > Podarcis cretensis. Next base: position 130,696,687 of record NC_137170.1, on the reverse strand, counting down.
TGTTTCTCAAACCAGCTTCACACCGATTAAGACGCTTCTCATTCATCTCTCGCCAAGGTGTGAACACCTTGGCATAGGATAATTACATCCTTTGGCAGATGAAGGTGATGGACTTCATGGAACTGGCGGAAATGACTGGCAGAATCCGAGACCAGGGAGAAGAGTTGGCGGAAGAAGATTGGAAGAAATTTAAAGTTTATTTACAGAAACATTGTAAAATTAAGGAATGTTAGAAGGAGGCTGGAATGAAGTTATGTGGCTTTAGCAGAAATATTATAAAGGATTAAGTAAAAATACATTGTTAATGGATGAAAGGAGGAACGGTAAAGTTATATTATATTAAGATAAATTATAGGATAAAAATTGGGAAAGATGGAAAGGATTTGCTGAAATAGCTAACCGAACTAGAATACAAAAAAAGGGAGGTGCGAGGAGCTCAAGGAAACAAGCAAATGAAAGATAAGTTATGGGAAGGTTCGTTGTGTTTTTTAATTGTTTCTATTTTTCTGTTTTTCTGTTTTTTATAATTTTTTCCCCCTATTCTCTTCTTTCTTTATTGTGATGTGTTGTCAAGTTTTTGTTTAACTTGGAGTTATCTCTTTTTCTTTTTGTAACATTTAAAACTTTAATAAATATTATTAAAAAAAAAAAGGATAATTACATCATTGTCCTGTCAAGACGCCATGGTGCAAACACAATCAGATAGAAATCTGACACTAATGAAACTGTGCAGACAGGAACAGCTGGTGGTGGTGGGGCAATGGCAACAATTCCACCTGGGCACTAAGATGGGTATAATGTGAACACACCCTTCCTGTGAGACAATGCAGAAAAAATGCTAATCCTATTCAGGGATTGGATCGCAACTGCCCAGAGAAACATTCTTGGAGTCAAAATCCATTGAAAATACTAGATCAACAGGCTCCAACAGCTGAAAGGGAACTACAGCGGTAACTATACAGTGGTACCTCGGGTTAAGTACTTAATTCGTTCCGGAGGTCCGTTCTTAACCTGAAACTGTTCTTAACCCGAAGCACCACTTTAGCTAATGGGGCCTCCTGCTGCTGCTGCACCGCCGGAGCACAATTTCTGTTCTCATCCTGAAGCAAAGTTCTTAACCCGAGGTACTATTTCTGGGTTAGCGGAGTCTGTAACCTGAAGCGTATGTAACCTGAGGTACCACTGTAATACCTTTGTACCTCTAGATCAGGGGCAGGCAACCTAAGACCTGTGGGCCGGATGTGGCCCAATCTCCTCCTAAATCCGGCCCGCGGACGGTCCAGGAATCAGTGTCTTTTACGTGAGTATAATGTGTCCTTTTATTTAAACTGCATCTCTAGGTTATTTGTGGGGCCTGCCTGGTATTTTTACATGAGTAGAATGTGTGCTTTTATTTAAAATGCACCTATGGGTTATTTTGCGGGCATAGGAATTCGTTCATTTCCCCCCAAAAAATATAGTCTGGCCCACCACATGGTCTGAGGGATGGTGGACCCGTCCACGGCTGAAAAAGGTTGCTGACCCCTGCTCTAGATGGTACCTTTATGTAGAATGCTGGGGGCCCAGTCTCATCACCTTATATTAAAAAATTAAAATAAACAGATGAAAATACAAAAAAATAAAAGCCGAACCATATACAGTGGTACCTCGGGTTAAGAACTTAATTCGTTCCGGTGGTCTCATCTTAACCTGCAACTGTCCTTAACCTGAAGCACCACTTTAGCTAATGGGGCCTCCGGCTGCCGCCGCACAATTTCTGTTCTCATCCTGAAGCAAAGTTCTTAACCTGAGGTACTATTTCTGGGTTAGCGGAGTCTGTAACCTGAAGCGTATGTAACCCAAGGTACCACTGTATTGTGTAAAAATAGTAAACAGGTGGGGGAGGAGAATGGCGGTTGGTAGATGTGTATGTATTTAACATAAGCTGTACTACATGGAAATACTTGGCATGCAAGCCTGAAGCTTTCCTGCTAGGAATAGTTGGCAAGGAAATCAAAAAAGAGGACAAAAATCTGTTTCTATATGCCACAACGGCCGCTAGAACTATGTTAGCCCAAAGCTGGAAAATGGAATTAATACCTTACCAATGAAGTGAAGGGAAGTCCGAGGCTCGGCAGAGCCCAAAATAACTGTGTACTATATATATGATTCTTGAAACAGCTATGTTATATGCAACTTATGTAATCTAGACGTAATCTAGATGTATAATCAATGGAAAACCAATAAAAATTTATATGGAAAAAAAAGGAAATACTTGACATGCATGGTACATTTCGTGTGGAGATTATGGCTCTAAAATTCTACTGATATAGTATCAGCTTCGCTTAACTAGATACAGATTTAAGACCCCTCATTTGTTATCTGACATATTTGACTCGCACTTGTGTTTTCAAAGAAATAAGTGCCCCAGCTGCCTTATATGCCCCCCCTAGGCGTGGGATAAGCCACCTTTCAGCAGCTAGCTTGTGGATAAGTATCTGACATTTTTATCAGGGTGGTTCTTGCCATCCACCCTATTAATTCTGTCTAATTCCCATTGGAAATTGTTTTCACATTGTGCTAATCTGCTGGATCAGTGGTTCTGAGCCCTTCATTGAAAACAACTAAATCCTTCGTTTTGCTTTAAAAAGAACAAAAAAAGTCAAGTCTCTCAGAGAGGCTTCCCAGTCTTGTAAAGGCCAGCAATGAACTGGACTGTGAATATATTATGAATTAATAGATAGTAAAAGCTAGTTTTTCCAGTCTACCAAGGCAGTTTTAGTTGGGCCTAGTTCAGGGTTTGCCAGCCCAGTCTTGCACAGGGGCCACAGAATGAGCTCTTTCTTTCTTTCTTTCTTTCTTTCTTTCTTTCTTTCTTTCTTTCTTTCTTTCTTTCTGTCCGTCTTTCTTTTTTTCTCTCTAACCCTCCAAGAAAAACGAGTATGAAGCAGAATGTGTAAGTACCCGAAGCAGAGACATCACCTTGCCGACAAAGGCCCGTATAGTTAAAGCTATGGTTTCCCCAGTAGTGATGTATGGAAGTGAGAGCTGGACCATAAAGAAGGCTGATTGTCGAAGAATTGATGCTTTTGAATTCTGGTGCTGGAGGAAACTCTTGAGAGTCCCATGGACTGCAAGAAGATCAAACGTATCCATTCTGAAGGAAATCAGCCCTGAGTGCTCACTGGAAGGACAGATCCTGAAGCTGAGACTCCAATACTTTGGCCACCTCATGAGAAGAGAAGACTCCCTGGAAAAGACCCTGATGTTGGGAAAGATGGAGGGCACAAGGAGAAGGGGACAACAGAGGACGAGATGGTTGGACAGTGTTCTCGAAGCTACCAGCATGAGTTTGACCAAACTGCGGGAGGCAGTGGAAGACAGGAGTGCCTGGCGTGCTCTGGTCCATGGGGTCACGAAGAGTTGGATACGACTAAACAACTAAACAACAACAATAACAAGAACCTGAAGCAGGAGGACTCCTCATGTCCTGCTTGCAGGCATCTCAAAAGCATCTAGTTCAGGGTTTATCAAACTTGGGTCTCCAGCTGTTTGGACTATAACTTCTATCATCTCTAGCTAGCAGGACCAGTGGTCAGGGATAGTGGAAACAGTAGTCCAAAAACAGTTGGAGAAACAAGTTTGGGAAACTCTGATCGATTCGGTCACTGTGGCAACAATATGCTGGATTAAGGCAGGTCTTTGGCCTGATAGAGCAGGTTTCTTCTTATATTCTTGGTTTTAGCACTACATCAGTGGAATGCTCTCCACAGATGTCTTCATTGTTTAGCTTCAGACTGTTCAGGACTTCTACTTAGAGATGCATTTCAAAGCAAGCGGCTGCAGTGCAATAGGGAAAGAATAAGAGGAAGAGCTTGCAGCACAGAGAATCCTTTTCCAGTCACCAGGCCCTGCCTAAAAAGGAGAGTTCTCATGGGCATAGTGCAAAGAGAAATACCGTATTTTTCGCTCTATAAGATGCACCAGACCACAAGACGCACCTAGTTTTTGGAGGAGGAAAACAAGAAAAAAAATATTCTGAATCTCAGAAGCCAGAATAGCAAGAGGAATTGCTGCACAGTGAAAGCAGCAATCCCTCTTGCTGTTCTGGCTTCTGGGATAGCTGCGCAGCCTGCATTCGCTCCATAAGAAGCACACACATTTCCCCTTACTTTTTAGGAGGGAAAAAGTGAGTCTTATAGAGCAAAAAAATACGGTATTTGCAGATCTTAGCAAGAGAAGTTGGAATGACAAAGCTTGGCTCCTTCTCACCATTTGTTCAGACAAGCCCAGACAATTAAGACTTATTTCAGGGTTTCCTCTTGCTCCCTTATTTAGGGTGTGAGCTCATAAAGGAAGGAACCATTTTTGGAGAGAAAATTCTGAGAACAATGGTGTATTGCTGCAATATGAACGGCGATAACTTCATTTCTAAAAAATGTAACTTTTAACATGTCAACTGGATAAGCAAACAGACCAGAAATCTGGGTGGAGAACCTTGATCCCAATTGCACACAGATGGTGGCCTGAGACATGGGTAGGCAAACTAAGGCCTGGGGGCCGGATCTGGCCCAATCGCCTTCTCAATCTGGCCCACAGACGGTCCAGGAATCAGCATGTTTTTACATGAGTAGAATGTGTGCTTTTATTTAAAATGCATCTCTGGGTTATTTGTGGGGCCTGCCTGGTGTTTTCACATGAGTAGAATGTGTCCTTTTATTTAAAATGCACCTATGGGTCATTTTGGGGGCATAGGAATTCGTTTTTTTTTCCTTCAGAATATAGTCCGGCCCACCACATGGTCTGATGGATGGTGGACCTGCCCACGGCTGAAAAAGGTTGCTGACCCCTGGGCTAGGGAGTAACGGTAAAGGTAAAGGGACCCCTGACCGTTAGGTCCAGTCGTGGCCGACTCTGGGGTTGAGGCGCTCATCTCGCTTTACTGGCCGAGGGAGCCGGCGTACAGCTTCCAGGTCATGTGGCCAGCATGACTAAGCCACTTCTGGCGAACCAGAGCAGCGCAGGGAAACGCCGTTTAAGTTGCCGCCGGAGTGGTACCTATTTATCTACTTGCACTTGATGTGCTTTCGAACTGCTAGGTTGGCAGGAGCAGGGACTGAGCAACGGGAGCTCACCCCGTTGCGGGGATTTGAACCGCCGACCTTTCGATCGGCAAGTCCTAGGCTCTGTGGTTTAACCCACAGCTAGGGAGTAAAACCTACATAAATCTGGATTGGCATCCCTAAGGTGGTTGGATGGCACCTTGTACGCCTCCTTCTGGCAACTCCTGCAGCCAAGCTTGTGTCAAATGTATTGCTCTACTTTCTTTTGAATCACATCAGCAAGGCCAAGAGATGGGTCATTGTCCAGGCAGCCTCGGACCTCCATACACGCTGCCCATTCCTATTCCTTTTCTCAGGTGGCATCTTCTACCCAAGTGACGGCAGCTATTACAGCATTACAGTTTTTATTTATTCAATTTATATCCCACCCTTCCTCCTTAAAGAGCCCAGGGTGATATCACTTAGCTGTTGAACCCTGGCGCTAGGCAAAATTGTGTGACATTAGAGGTTTCTTCAAGTTACCATTTTGCTACATCACTACAATAAACAACCACTCTAACAATCCATTCCCAGCCTACAAAACCTTCTGTCTCTTTCTTTGGCGATCACTCGTAGCTGAGTAAGATTGTCTTCTATAAACACTGTTTTAACAGTGAGTCCGTAAATGACTGTGGAGGCCAATTCTGGATCCACACGTCCTTCCACAGTGGGGACAAGGGTTTCCGGGTGGGAGTTGATCATGGTGAGGATTTGCCAAACATTCCTTCCTCTTAGTGCGTTTCTCCCTTTTGTCCTGAGTTTGAGTGTCTTCAAAACCCATGGCACCTTTGGTAAAGGCTGTTCTCCAAATGGAGTGCTCGCAGGCCAGTGTTTCCCAGTTGTCGGTGTTAATACTATTTTTAGATGTAAAGTTTCTGTCTACACACATCTTGGTCCACAGATAATGAGAGAGAAACTTCTACTGCTTCCAATGGAAAAATATACCTTGCCTGACTTAAGAGGAGATACTTACTCATCATGGGCTTTCAGGAGAGTACTCTTTTTTATAAGCCGATTTACAACAAAGTATACATGATTGAAATAGATAATATGGAAACCTGAATTTAGGCACATTTCCCCCCTAACGTACTCTTGTAACATGCCAAGTCAGAAGATGGTTCTTCTTTCCCAGCAGATAAATATATCTTAATCCCATGCTTTAATAGTAAGCAGTGACATCTACTGGTCGCACCATAAAGTTGTCAAACTTACGCACACATACACAAAAAAACCCCCAGCTCTTTTCATGAAGGTGATTTTTATTAAATGGATTAATGCATCATTTTACAGCAAGACTCCCCGCGCACCCCCCAAACCTAAAGAAATGTTTTTAAATGTTCCGATCCAATTTCTTTGTATCGATACAGTCTCTTTGTATAGGTTCATATATAACAAGTATTCATAGAAAACTCTGAAGTGGCTTTTAAGAATGTCAGCTTTCATAGCGGCATCCACAGATGATTTTAAAAAGCGGTACGTTTCATTCGTAGTCAGACTATCCTGTAATGCGCAACTTAAAACAGCATAGCAAGGTACTGTGCAGCTTATACAAAAGTAGTAAAATCAACCATGTATAAATTTGACATTTCTGCAGAAATGTGTGAGAAGCACTACAATAAGAGAGTTCTGAGAGGGCTAGTATTCTTCGGCTCTTTCTCCCTAGAAATCTCGCTGTGGACATGAATGCCATGTAGCTCAGTGTTTTCGTTTTTCCAATTTGAGGCTATGCATGGCTTCGTGTTTAAAGTTGTAGGAATATCGCCATTGTCACAACACACCATCATTGAGATGGAGGAAACTCTCAGCCCACAGTCATTGAGAAGGGTGCTTCAACCTTACATGCATGCCAATACAATCCAGTTCCCTCACACTTGAGTAAGCAAAGAAGAAATGCAGCTCAATAGTGTATAAGTGACACAAATAAAGAGGTTTGGAATTATCATTTCCTTAATTTGCATTGTCAGTTTCTTTTGGCACTTACATTGGAATTTTCCATAGTGCTGTTAAGATACAAAGAACCTTGTTTCAAGCTACCAAATACACAGTGCATAACACAGTATTTGTGCGAAACAGGTATTAAATACTAATAACTGGAAATAGACCTATGGGGGGGGGAGGGTTCCAAATCTGAATGATGTGCTTTAAGATAATTAAAAAATTCTGTTTCACTTGTTAAAATTGTAGGGAAAAAAGAATAATTCCTAATTTCCGATTGCATCTTGTATACCTCTATGAGCCAAGGCACACACCCAACTCTGACGTGGTATAGTATTTTATGTGTTTTATTTTCCCTTTAGTCTCATTGTACTAATTCACACACACCGCTAAACTATGATTTAGTACTACATGAATGAGCTATGATGAGCCTGAGTAAAGCTTTGAGCTTGCATATGTTGTTAATTTCATTTCTTCCTCCCCTCCTCTTGCAATACCTGGCTTCAGTTTTTACAAATCCTGGTATGTCATGACGATAGTTAATGAAACCAACTTTATAACCCAAAGTTTGGAATTGGCTCGTTTTGAAATTGATCAGGTGTGTTCTTTTCTACTGTCTCCAGTTCATACATAATGAGAAGCCAAGATTCATGGAAACCGTTAATAGACATAGCAGAAGTCTTTCTCTTGGCTACGTAGAAGGAGAATGCAAGCTGGTGGTTTTGCTCTGGCTCATTCTACCTTGTGCATGTACCACGAACCATGGTTCAGCATTGTATGTGAACATGTGTACACAAGGCCACCAAGTTTACAGGTCACGTAATGCCTATTTATATTTCAGCTATGAAAGTTCATGCCAGAATGCATTTGTTAGTCTTTTAAGTTCCTCGGGATTAGTTGCTCTTTTGTTCCAGTTTAGGAATTTTATAAAGCAGCTTTGTATATGTATCTTCTCCTGCGGTCCCGTGTGTAACAGTGGGGTGTATGTCAGCAGAGTACATCAGACTCATAACTAATTTTTGTCTTTAAAACATTTAAGCAAGTACTCTGTTGCTACTCAAATAGTATGAGACTGATACTGTTAACAGTGCCAACTACTATATCCTCAAAGTTTAAGTTCTAAGGAACAAGGAAATCAGTGCTTGGAATGAACTAGTTTGGTTGAAGAAAGTTCACTGAACTAGTTCAAAAAATCTCTGGACTACACTTGAAAGTGGTCCCCATAACTGCTGGGTGAAGTAAACTTCTAGTTCATCTTCACTTTCATTCCCTTCTCTTCAGCCTGGCAGGAGACCCAAACTCTCTCTCTCTCCCTCCTCCCCCCCCCCCCAGTCAGTCAGACATCTATAAGGAAAGTTAGAAAGCAAACCATGGAGGCTTATTAGACAGATATGGAGGTGTTGTTAAGATTGCTCAGTAACTTAATCACTGTTGTTATGTAATCAAAAGGAAGGAATGTAAGGCATTTCCTCTACCTTCCCTACCGAAGAGATTTGCTCTTTTTCAACAGGGTAGTTTGCAGTGAGAAGTACAGGTAGAGGAACAAAATGAACGATGCCTTTAACAGCTGTGTAGCTGGCACAAACTGAAAAGATTCACTTGCTAACATTCTGTCTGTTAGACATCTTATTAGCTGTGTACCCCTATTTCCTTTTAGATCCTATACTTCTGCACAGCAGGTTATGATATTCTGAATGCTGATTTTAGGCTGAACTTTTTATGTATTCATTTGGATGAATTAATTGAACAGGTTTTGTTTTGTAAAAGGATGAACTGGAAGTAGTTCCCTTTGGGGCAGGGTTAACTTGAACTAGTTGTGTTTTAAATGAAACTTTCCAAGTGCTGAAGGAAATATTGGAAAGCTGTGTAAAATGGTACTTGGACCAAATGGTTTTCTTTAAAAATGAACAGCAGGACACAAAGGGAAGTGGGCATAAATCTGTGTGGCTGGCAAAATGTATAGAGTGGCAGAAAGAACTTAAAATTGAGCACACATGCTAAGCATGGTGTAAACACATGCCGCGGGACTCAATGGTCACAGAAGACAGCGCATCTGTTCAAACTCTTGAAAATGGTTCAAAGTGAGCAGGACTCCTTCGCTGATCTGGATCCGACGAGTGCCCACTGTCACTTCTGCCTTCTCCCGTCCCAAGGTCCCAATTACTTACCTTGAGACAGGGGGAGCCAGTGGCGGAGAGCAGGGGGCATGGCTGGCACGCATCCTGGGGGCATGGCGCACACCCCGGGGACGTGACATGCCATCCGCAGGGGCGTGGCACGCGTGCTGGGGGCATGACGCATGGCCCACAGGGGCGTGGCACGTGTGCTGGGGGTGTGGCACGCTGGCTGCAGGGGTGTGGCACCCAGTGCATGCGGGGGGCAGCCACGATGGCACCCCACTGGGATCATGCCGCCAGGGGCAGTGTGCTCCCCCTGCACCTCTGCCAGTGGGGGGAGTCAAAGATAGCAAAGAGCACCCAGAGGCCCCAGCAGAGCATCTTTCTTCATTGGGGATGGGACTTACCGTATTTTTTGCTCTATAAGACTCACTTTTCCCCTCCTAAAAAGTAAGGGGAAATGTGTGTGCGTCTTATGGAGCGAATGCAGGCTGCGCAGCTATCCCAGAAGCCAGAACAGCAAGAGGGATGTCTGCTTTCGCTGCGCAGCGATCCCTCTTGTTGTTCTGGCTTCTGAGATTCAGAATATTTTTTTTCTTGCTTTCCTCCTCCAAAAACTAGGTGCGTCTTATGGTCTGGTGCATCTTATAGAGCGAAAAATACAGTGATACTATGAGTGATTGCTGGGAAGAAGGCTCTGAGAGGGGCTCCAGAACACCCGTTGCCTCCGTTCTTCTACCGTCCTGCCCTAGCCTCAAGATATATTATTCAGGTTGGTGAGATGGGAGGCAGTGGTCACTGTGAGGACCAGCAAGCCTTTTGCAAGTCCTCAAACTGGACACTTCCCCCCCCCAAAAAAAGGCTTACACTTTTGTGAGTGCTTGAACAGGGTACTCGCAAAAGCATGATATTTTTCAGGTTGAATGTTAGGGTGCTTGTGTATCCCTGTTGAAAAAAAGGGTTTGCTTACTCCAGATATCCTACCGTCTCAGAGCACCGAGTTTACAAAGCAGCAACTGTGCAGCTGTTGCTCATTTTTCTCCACAGGATCCAGTCTGTCTTCCTCAGATATGCACACCTCTTTCAGCGATGCTGTATTTTACCAGCACTCAAATGGCAAGATTTTGTTACTGCTGAATGCAACTGTCTTCCCAGTTAGCAAGGCCATTGGAATTCATAGTGCAATACAGTTGAATGAATGTCACGTATAGCTGATGGCTAATGCCTATGATATTTTATTATCTGAATTTCAGTACTTAGCCTGCACTGGAGGCGAAAGGGACATTCATCCCAGTGCCCTATGACATGTTCCTCTTAAAAAAAAAAGTTGCAGATAGGAGGAGAAGAGGATTGGGTAGGGAAGGGATGCTTAACATTTACCCAGCCATCATGTTTCCTCTAAAACTTGCTCCCTCAGACACATTTCCATCTTATAGGGAGTCCTTCCTCTTTTTGTATGGCTAACTATGTCATTGGTTATAGGCTTAATATTTCCAATCAGTATATTTTGTACGGTATGTCTGGAAAAAGTTGCAACAGAGATCTGAGGCATGTGTTTACTGAAAAAAAGGCATCGAAAGACATACATAATATGATAAAAAGCAAATCACATAAAATATTCTTCATTATATAGACTGATGGAATAGCCTTTTATAAACTTTAAATTCATTTGCATGTTACAATTATTTATTACATTAAGGGATAACCATATGGACAAAAACAAAGTCAACGGCCCTTAGCAATGCAGCGGTGCAAAAAGACTTGTTAACTACTACACCACAAATAAATTGCTGGTAGGCTTTTCCTTTCAGATACATATCTATAGTTCCACCCCTCGCCCCAATTTATAGGCATAGAGGATTAAAAATCATTTTGTGAAACACTGGGTACTGCAGAACAAGCATGTGACCTTGAAACTTGTGATACTGTTCACTCAAGTAAAAGAAATATCACTACTGAACAGAACACCTGAAAGGCAGAATGAATAACTGACATTTGTTATATCTTAACACAAAGAGCAAGCTTTCTATGCTGATCCTCCATGAATTAAAAAGCCGATTCTCACATCTTCCATTTATTTTAAATCCTTTGCTTATATGTATAACTTAAGCACAACTACAAGAGTGCAATTGTTTTAACTTGTGCATTATTTCCCTTCCCTTGAATTACAGTACAAGTAAATATTTCTTGTGGGGGAAAAGATGCAACTGCCACACTAGAAAAATAAATTGTCTCTGACTTGCTTACTAATGGGACTTTGAAAACATTGCTGCATTCCTTTTTAGAAAACTGTTCTCACAACATGGCAAAAGAATGCAACTTTTGATGAAACACTCTCACTCCAAAATATCATATAGAGGTTCTTTCTCCCTAAATGCCTATTTACTGATATATTACCATCAGTATAATTTGAAGAAAGAGAACACACACACACCCCACCTCCAGTAACTGTGCAAAGATAATCCAAAGGTCAAATCTCTATTTTCAGGGAATGGAGAGGGCTGATTTGCCATCCTTTTGTCATGAGCATTTGGACTTGGCACATCCAACTACGCAGATGTGAGACATTAGTGAAATCACAATCAAACCATGCAATCGTTGGCAATAGGTCTCGACATGCAAAAAGGTCTAAAAAATAAAAAGGAGCCAAAAATCACTCACACAGTTTCATTTGCACAAACACTCCACTCTTGAATATTTTTTAGTAGCCTCTTTCCACTTTCTGTTAATTTTTAAAATGTGGTTGTGAACTCCCAGTTAAGAGGACATGCACTGAGAAGCTGCCCAGCTTTTGGAGTGGAAGATATACTATCCCTGAACTACAGCATGGTTCCCCAGCCCAGAGAAATTCCCAGCCCAAATGAGCCCTCCCTAAGTCCTTCCAATAGGGACACAAGTGGCGCTGTGGGTTAAACCACAGAGCCTAGGACTTGCTGATTGGAAGGTTGGCAGTTTGAATCCCCGTGACGGGGTGAGCTCCCATTGCTCTGTTCCAGCTCCTGCCAACCTAGCAATTTGAAAGCACGTCAAAGTGCAAGTAGATAAATAGGTACCACTCCAGTGGGAAGGTAAACGGCGTTTCCGTGCGCTGCTCTGGTTCTCCAGAAGCGGCTTAGTCCTGCTGGCCACATGATCTGGAAGTTGTACACCGGCTCCTTCGGCCAATAAAGCGAGATGAGTGCCGCAACCCCAGAGTCGGCCATGACTGGACCTCATAGTCAGGGGTCCCTTTACCTTTACTTAAGTCCTTCCAATACTTGAAAAGGGGAGATCACCTGAAATCTGGTTTACTCAAAGCAGGATTGCTGGCTCTTTGGGATTAACTACGCAATCCACACAGCTCAGTTTCCTCTTCAAAAACTAGGCTACTTATTCTAGTGTGTTCCTTGAGAGCTCCTTGGGGATAACATGCCTTTTTAAAACTAAAGTTCCCAAAATGTGTCTCCTAAGGGCTGTCATGGGAATTGCGCAGCTCTTTAGCTGATGCCACAGAGCTTCAAGGCTGTCAAGCTGCTTCCTATGAAACAAGCCTCCAAAACAATGATTATATTGATTGCCTAATTTTTTCAGTGGAAGATTCAACACTGTTCAAAGTCCAACTTCTGATTTGAAAACTAAAAGCTGCAAATATTAACCTCAAGCTTACGCTAAAAGGAAATTAAAACAAAGTATGGCAGGGCCATAACTCCAGTAAATGCACATTGTATGAATTTAGGCCAAAAATTCAAAAAGCCTATGCCCCGGGAACGAGGCAAAAGGCCGCAAACCTTCTTAGCCTAGAGTAGATTGTTGTAAAATAATCACTTAACACAGTGAGAGATAAATGATGAAAACTGGGCTATGAATGGGGGAAAAATTGATTAGAGGGCTTTTGATGTGGTTATCACAGGATGAAAGCAGTGATCTTATTTGATGGAAAACTTTAAACATTAACCAAGTCCATGACAGATTCTAAATGATATCATAACTTACTTAGCATCCAGATATTCTAGACCAGGATTTCATTTAATTTAAACCACTTTGAACTATTACCTTCATTGGTCTAATCTAATCAAACATCACACAGTGGAAAAAGTTGGTTTATTCTTCAGTAGCGGGATATAACTACAGTGGTACCTCCAGTTGTGGACGGGATCCATTCCAGAGCTCCGGTCGGATCCCGAGGTTTCCATAACCGGAGGTGCCTGTTCTGCGCATGCATGCAGTACGATAAAGCGCTTCTGCGCATGCAGCAAAACCCAGAAAAATACTTCCAGGTTTGCCACTTTTGTAAGCCGAGGTTCTACTGTATTTCGAAAAGAGTGCAGAGTTCAGGACTTTAAAGTGGAAAAAGTTGGTAAGAACTGAATTAAAGAAATAAACAATTTTTTAAAGGTCTGAAAAACAGAATGAAGCAGTTCATCAGAAACTTGCATGAGGACAATGTGCTGTAGAGATTGTGCTATGTGGCCCCCCAAAAAAACAGTTATGTAAGTCTTGGATTATGATAAATCAGAACTCAATCTTTTATTTAGAACCTGATATCATACTAGATGCTATTTAGTGATTGTAAATATATATCTTGTTAAGGTTACATAAGTCTGAACAACAACTGAGACAACAGGGCTTCATGCTGTGACAAGGGCCAGTTAGCAAATATTTACTCATTTCTGTCTAGGGAGATATCCTTATTGACTTTCAAAATGGTGCTTTTATGGGGCCAGATATTTTAATAGTCATGCACAAATATGTACTGTTACATGTATTCTAAAATATTCTAAAATGTTTTCCTTAGAAAAAACCCTGATATGTTGTGATGATAGGTACTAAAGGGGCAATTAATGCGTAAGCAGGACATTTCTGAAGGAACTGGGTATTTTCACAATATTCAAAAGCTTTAATTCTAGATACACTTACCTGAACTCAGTGAGATGTTCTCCTTAAGTAGACATGTAAAGGAATGCACTGTAAATCAGCCAGTTACATCTAGGCAATCTGATGCAACACTGAACTAGGCCATCAGATTTGGGCAGTTAAAAGTACAGAGGCATAGGAACTCATTACATGACTATCATGCAGATGAGTCCATGTTTTAGCTTGTCTATCAAAAACCTGTCTTACCAACCTACCTACAGTAAAAAAATTAAGATAACTTACCAAGATTAGGCAAAAATGTTCTTTTCAATATACACCAAAAGCATTCATTAAGGAAAAATGTACATAAATACAAAGCATATTTAACTTTCAAATTGTATACGACAAGAGATAAAATAAAATGGTAGACATTTGGGGTCAGTTTACACATACCAGAGTTATAATTTGCACACGCATCATGGCTTGGTGAAAAAAGATACCACAGATCATCTGTCCCATATAGAGCTTTTAAACTTTGTAAACCTGCCAATGGTGAGGCATGTTTATCAAGCTTATTAGGGCAGATATCTACCTCTGCTGATTGTACAAACTGACCCTTTGATTCCTTATATTTTGTTCAGCACTTTCTTGCTTAGAGTTTTCCAAAGCTGCATTGTCCACTATGAAGAAAGCTGCAATTTGCTAATTTCGAAGGATGAAAGAAAGCAGAAGTTTGTTCTTTTCTCCCCTCCTTCCTTTTTAAAAAGCCCTTTTAAGGCAGGGAAAATCATGCATTAACTGTGACCTTGGAGCACACATATAGATAGATACAAGCAGCTGCTTTAAGCTGATTATGCTTTGCAGAGTTCACAGTTGGATTTCATTGGCTGCCAAATCATTAGATTAAAAACCCCTACCACCCTTTAATTCCAAAAGGGGAACTGTGTAGCAGGGATTGAAACACAAAGCATACTGTGAACTACAGACTATTGCACATTTCAACATAACACAAGTGAAAAATAGGGCGTTTAAAAGATAATACACTCTGTCACACAGAAACATACAAACGAGCTTGTGCACAGAACTCAAAACATGAACGGCAAACACCACTGCAGCCAGGCGGCTTGTGTGTTTAGTGACCTTTCGAACCCGGTCCAAACTGATTATCAGCAATACATTTTTTTGTTTTTGTTTTTTAAAAAAAATATTTTGAGACCACGTCATTCGATACACATATATATAATTCTGTGGTCGGGAACAGACAGATGTAATTTTGCAATACTAAATAAAAAGTGCAAAAAATGTTTCAAAAAAAATAAGAACAAAATTAAAAATATGGAAGCATAAGCTAAAAATCGTCTGCATAGCTGAAATCTATTTAAAGCAAGTCCTCAGTAAGGGGTGCTGACAGGAGAAGGAACCCCCCCCAAGGTCTTCTGCATGTTTGTTTAACAGAATGCAAAAATGTCATTTTTGTCAGCTTTTAAACAATTCACAGACAGTTCACGCCTGTATCCTTAGACACCATAGTTGTAGCAGTACCTCCTTCTACAAGGAAAACAGCTGTGCTGGACTTAGAGCTGACTACCCTATCACTGCCATTGTTGTTGACTTCACAGTCCAGTGGTTCTGTAGAGATGACCCATGTTGACGGGCGCCACCGCTTAAGGGAATATGGTGTTTTCACACGTTTCTTGATCTTTTCTCCTGAGCCGGGTTTGCCATCTAGGGATGACTCACTCACTAAAAATAAGCAGAATACACACAGTGTCATACAGGAGGAAAGAGCAGA
Source organism: Podarcis cretensis (assembly GCF_951804945.1). Lineage (NCBI taxonomy): Eukaryota > Metazoa > Chordata > Lepidosauria > Squamata > Lacertidae > Podarcis > Podarcis cretensis. Next base: position 130,680,929 of record NC_137170.1, on the reverse strand, counting down.
AGTGGCAGAAAAAGAAAATACGTAATCTTATCAAAAGCAATGGATGACAGGATAGGTAGACTTCAACAAAGCAGCCCTGGAAACTCCCCTTTCAAAATAAATCCTGGGAACTAGGTCTACTGTATGTAGTATTAGTCATAAGTATTGCCATTTCTCTAGACAGTATCTTAAAAAGCAGAAACATCACCTTGCCAACAAAAGTCCGTATAGTTAAAGCTATGGTTTACCCAGTAGAGATGTATGGAAGTGAGAGCTGGACCATAAAGAAGGCTGGTCGCCAAAGAATTGATGCTTTTGAATTATGGTGCTGGAGGAGACTCAAGAGTCTCCAACACCATAATTCAAAAGCATCAATGCATCAAAGCATCTTCTTGGACTGCAAGAAGATCAAACCTCTCCATTCTGAAGGAAATCAGCCCTGAGTGCTCACTGGAAGGACAGACCCTAAAGCTGAGGCTCCAATACTTTGGCCACCTCATGAGAAGAGAAGACTCCCTGGAAAAGACCCTGATGTTGGGAAAGATGGAGGGCACAAGGAGAAGGGGGCGACAGAGGACGAGATGGTTGGACAGTGTTCTCGAAGCTACCAGCATGAGTCTGACCAAACTGCGGGAGGCAGTGGAAGACAGGAGTGCCTGGCGTGCTCACGTCCATGGGGTCACGAAGAGTCGGACACAACTAAACAACTTAACAACAACAACAACATTGCCATTTCTGTCACTTTATGTACATGATTTCATTTTTTAAAGGATTCCACATTTTACTAGAGACTTAGTGTGCTGTCTTGGACCTGTTTTTGTGTCTGAAAGCTTAGCTGCAGACAGTGGTGGAGGGCACCAAGAGCAGCAAACAGGCAGGGGCGTGGCACATGTATCGATTACATAGCCTAATACTTACGGATTCTTTCTTGTTAAAGAATCAGATTTAAAATGGCAGATTTAAAAACGAACTGCTGCTTCTTTGTGTTAATTTGAAGTCTTAAACTTCCCTTAGCAATGAAAATGATAGCTCAATCAGGGGCAAGCCAGAATTAGAAACCATGTTTGAAGTGGATTTTAAAATCAGGGTTTGGCAAACCAATTACAGCAGTTGCTCTGCCTACTAAGAATTTCAAAGCTAAAAGACTGGTGTGCTGTGCCAAGAAAAAGAAAGAGCAAAGTACCTTAAACTGTGGCTTGTGTTTGGAGCTCAAGCCATGGTTAGAGTTATTAAATATGGTTAAGTGTAATACACAGTTGGCACAAAGGATGAATTAAGTCTATGCAACCTCTACCTGGATTCTACTGTCTCAATTCTATCGAATCTTACCTTAATATGAATAAATGTTATATTCACAATACTGAACCATATTGTACTTGAGTGTTCTTTTCAGCTTCCAACTTCATAGATATACAGTGGTACCTCGGGTTAAGTACAAATTCGTTCCGGAGGTCTGTACTTAACTTGAAACTGTTCTTAACCTGAAGCACCACTTTAGCTAATGGGGCCTCCCGCTGCCGCCGCGGCACCAGAGCATGATTTCTGTTCTCATCCTGAAGCAAAGTTCTTAACCTGAAGCAATATTTCTGGGTTAGCGGAGTCTGTAACCTGAAGCGTATGTAACCTGAAGCATATGTAACCTGAAGCGTATGTAACCCAAGGTACCACTGTATAACAGCAAATTACAATAGTGGGATTCAACTAAGCAAAGCAGTAATACAGTCGTACCTTGGTTTTTGAACAGCTTAGTTCTTGAATGTTTTGGCTCCTGAACGCTGCAAACCCAGAAGTGACTGTTCCAGTTTGCAAACTATTTTTGGAAGCTGAACATCCGACGAGGCTTCTGCAGCTTCCAAATGGCTGCAGGAGTTTCCTGCAGCCAATCAGAAGCCTCGCTTTGATTTCCATACGTTTTGGAAGTCAAACAGACTTCTCAAACCGATTCTTTTTGACTTCCAAGGTATGACTGTATTTATATGTATGTGTGGCACCAACATCCATAATCTCCATTTACTTATTATGGAGCATCTTCAACTTAACAATGGAGAACAGCTCTTGAGAAAAGAAAGCTTTCTAAAATGTGAATTAATTAATTCCCAATAATAGGCTACTACAATAACTCTAAAATAATTTAGAATATAATACATTCTAAATAATTTTAGAAGACAATCCTAGTTGTAGAAAGTTATGCTAAATTGTGTAACGAATCTTCTAGTCAAACCTTGTTTCATTCAACTAGCTTTGGCTGAAGGAGAGTACCATGTTACTTTTTAAAAAGGTGAGTCTACTTTTGCAAGTCACTGATTTATCTGAAGAACCAAGGCTCACACACCTCTAAGAGAGGTCAACAAAAGTATTGCTGAGTCCCTCTGGCAGTATTACAGTTTTCTCAGAAACCAAAAACATTTTAAACTCCTTCCTAATTTATGTTTTAAACGTAACGGTCTAAAAAGAGAAGGTTGAAGGGATATTCTTCACTGGGAAGAACAGAAATAATTTAATTGGTATAGTGGTACCTCTGGTTGCGGGCAGGATCCGTTCCAGAGGTCCGGCTGGATCCTGAGGTTTTCGCAACTGGAGAGAGCACTTTTGCGCATGCATGCGTGGCGATAGAGCGCTTCTGCACATGCGCCAAAAACCTGGAAAAATACTTCCAGGTTTGCCGCTTACGCATCCCAAAGTTTTCATAACCAGAGAGATACGTAAGCGGAGGTACCACTGTACAAGCAAAACTACAGCACTGGGGGTTAAATCTTCCTGGGTTGGGAGGGCAGAATTTGGTTTTTAGGTTGTGACCCAAGTCAAGAAGTTTAATTCTGTAATATTTTTGCAAATACCCACTGATAAACCCCACAAAAACTCACACTGCATACTACAGCCGTCCAAAACATTTGTGGCCGATAGATCCAGCGAGTTAGGTCTCTGTGCTCTTCTAGTGTGGGCTTGTCCAGAATTTGGTGCTGTGCTCTGGCTACGGAGGACAGAAACGTCTTGTCCTGGACATGGGTTACTGTTGTTGTTGTTGGCGTTTGTTCTACCATTATCCAGCGAACGTTCTCTCCTATCAACCAGACGATCGAGAATGCCCTCATCATGGCTCACTTGCTGCTCCCTTCTCAACAAGGGCTCATGCTCATCAGGGCTTGAGTTAATATTCAGACGGCTGTCCTCTCCGCTGAACTGGTTCTGCAGCATTTCCTGGGCCCGATGGACCCCTGAGCTGGATGCTTGGCCACATGGCACTGTACCATTCACATACTGGGTTGGTACAGCATGAGAGGCTATTGTATGGCTCCTTCCTGCCACTTCATTCGTGGTAACCGTTACCACATGAGGTTCTGCAGAATTGATAGTGTTCATCTTGGCAACTCCAGTTTCTACCTGCTTCAAGTTTGATTTGTGCTTCCCTCCAAATTTCAGCCGAGGCTCTTTTGTTGAGTTTTTGGTGTTTATAGGTAGGCTAGTAGGCCTCTTTGGGAGGTTCTGCTGCTTAGGAAGAGGGTAGACCTGAGCAGGCTGAACATCTGGAATTAGACACGCCTGGCCATTTGCAACTTGCGTGAAGTCCTGTTGCCCTGTTGCTTCTACTGCCAGTTTTATCAGTGGGTACAGCAAGCTGGAGCTAGTGCTGCTGAGTGGATCGGGCCCACTGAACTGCTTAAGGGAATGCTCCATCAGATTCTCATCAGAACTCTCCTTCAAATTCTTATCCACTTCCTTTGGATCCAGCTTGTTGGTCTCCAAGTCCTCCTCTGTTAGTTGCAAACAAACAGGCGTTGGCCCAAATGGCTGCATGCCATTTGTAGCACCAAGGTTTGTTTCACCTGAGTAAGGCATCTCGGATATGGTGGTCATGCCAGTGCTTGGAGTGAGACCTGTAGTGTTGGTGGCGGTAGTGTTGGTCGACAAGCTTGTGACGCTAGTTTCAGGACTAGGAATGCGAGCTTGTGCTTGCTGTCGCTCGTAGTTAATAGAGTTTCTGTTCTTCTCCCCAATGGTCAGTGGTGTGCTGGACGATGAAAGCTCAGACGAAATATTCTTCACGATGCTGTCAGGATGGTGAATGGAGTCCTCAATGTAAGATGACGAAGAGTAATCTTGATATGGTCTGATCTTTGGCACACGCCTATGGTGTGATAGATTTCTTTAAAAAAACACACACAAAGAAGACACGAGGATTAAGAGCATGTAGACGATAAATTCTTCTAACACAAAGGATCTAAAAATGCAAAATAGTTTCTGCAGCAAGCAGAACTATCATGGGAATTTTGCTGTGTGTGTGGCAGTGCTGTTATGTCATGGACCTCAGTGTGATGGCCTAGACTTTTTTCCCCTTCAGAAGCTGTATGTCACCATTCTAGCACACACATGCCTACTTTAATTTTATCCCATTCGTAGCACTATTATTTCAACACTGTTCCAAATGTGGGAACAGGCATAATACTGGCTTTGACAAGTGCTATTATGGACTTTTGTCTGGAAATGGCCTCAGTGATCATGTTGTAGCTGCACTTAAGGTACAGGTAAAGGGACCCCTGACCATTAGATCCAGTTGTGACTGACTCTGGGGTTGCGGCGCTCATCTCGCTTTATTGGCCGAGGGAGCCGGCGTACAGCTTCCAGGTCATGTGGCCAGCATGACTAAGCCGCTTCTGGTGAACCAGAGCAGTGCTTGGAAACGCCGTTTACCTTCCCGCCGGAGCAGTACCTATTTATCTACTTGCACTTTGACGTGCTTTCAAACTGCTAGGTTGGCAGGAGCAGGGACCGAGCAACGGGAGCTCACCCCGTCGCGGGGATTCAAACCGCCGACCTTCTGATCGGCAAGTCCTAGGCTCTGCGGTTTAACCCACAGCGCCACCCACGTCCCTTGTAGCTGCACTTACTGCACATTAACTTTGTGGGTGTCAACCTGCCCTTGGATTGAATTTAACTATTCATATTCTAAGCAGACCCACTGAAATTAATGGACCTAAGTTAGTTAATGTCACAGACTGGCTGGATACTGAGGAGTGGGTACCGGGAGACGAGCTTGGAAGAAGGGATCGGTGATCTGACTGACTCGTCAGGCAGAAGCTTCAGTATTGGAAAGTGAAGAACACAAGCAGAAGGAGGAAGAGATAGGTCAGGCTGGTATAGAGTAGAGGGCTTTCACATCTCCTCCTGCCCCCACCTCTCCTGCCCCACTGTCTCTCAGGACCAGAAGAGGATTGAAGTGGGAGGAGCAGAAACAGGCTACACACAGATGTAGTCTTCACCTGCTTGCGCACCACTCGGGTGGGGGAGATCAGGGTGAGCTACTCTTGCCTCACTGGGTGCACGTCTGGGAGTAGCTGTGAGATGCAGGACTGATGGACATGCCTTTTCCTAATTTGTAAGTGGAATTTTGTCAAGAAAGAGTTAATTCCTCACTGTCCTTGCTGGACAGTGCTGTGACAGATGACTTACACAGAGATACTGTCTAAGGGAGAATCACATTTTCCCGAGTACTGAAGTATCATGATTTTAGTTCAGGGAAAACGTGACATCCTTGAAATCAAAGTTCAACCCTGAGATGAGAACTGAAAGCAGTAAATGGGACACTTAAGTGCATATACAATGTACTTTTTAAAAAGTTGCATTGATTTTTGGAACCAGATTGTGAAAACAGCACACACTTAGTACTACTTACCGCTCATTCTGCATAGCTGTAGACTGCATAGGGTTGACTGTTGGGCTGACAGATTTGTTTCTTTCCCAAATCATCATGAGTTCAGCCATCCTCTCTTCAGCACACTGGGCTGTCAGTCGAGCTTCAGCATCCTGATCCCAACAGTCTTCAATTGTCTCTTTCAGTGACCTCACAGCCTATAAAGTAAACCAGCATTATGCTCTGCACCCTTTTAAAGCTATACTTCAACACAAAATCTAAGACCAAACAATGAAACTGAATCTCAAAATTACCATATTTTTTGCTCTATAAGACTCACTTTTTCCCTCCTAAAAAGTAAGGGGAAATGTGTGTGCGTCTTTTGGAGCGAATGAAGGCTGCGCAGCTATCCCAGAAGCCAGAATAGCAAGAAGGATCACTGCTTTCACTGCGCAGCTATCCCAGAAGCCAGAACAACATGAGGGACCGCTGCTTTCGTTGCGCAGCGATCCCTCTTGCTGTTCTGGCTTCTGAGATTCAGAATATTTTTTTTCTTGTTTTCCTCCTCCAAAAACTAGGTGCGTCTTGTGATCTGGTGCGTCTTATAGAGCGAAAAATACGGTACATATCCTGTGTTCTAAAGGGTCAAGAAATGTTACACAATCCTGTGTATATTTTCTAAAAAGCCAGCCTTACTAATTTCAATGGGGCATCTCCCAGGTAAAACTTTTAGAAAAATACTACAATGAGTAAGTAATCTTGTCTGTACTAAGGTATGTTATTACTTGATCTGGTGCAGCTAAGATTCTCTTTAAAAGCAATTTGGTCTAGGGTCGTTTGACAACAGAGGTGATAAAAGAACTATATGATTTCACAAACAGGGAACCAGAAATTACTCTAAACGTGTTGACTGCAACAGTGAGATATTTTCAATCATGTTACATGTTTTCAAAATATGTTACAAGGTGGGTGGTAGAGGTTGATAAAAAGGGTTTCAGGTCTTTATACAAATCTTACCAAACAGACATGGTAGCTATAATCAGATTACTGATTCGAGACCTGGGAGAAGAGAGGGTTGAAGAAGACTGGAAGAAATTCAAGATTTATTTACAAAAGTATTGTAATTTGGCAGAAGACTAAGAAGGATGCTAGATCATAAATAACTGCCTACCATTGAATTAGACTTGAATTTGACGATAAGTGAGATTGAGGAAAATATAAAATTTATGGAGAATTATTAGATTAAATTAATTGAACGAGATTTAAGAATGTAAACAAGATGATAAATTGCTGGAAAAAGGTTATAATGATGTAAGTGGGAGCGGGAGACGTGAGGGAGTCCAAAGAAGTTTTGAAAAAACGTGTTATGATCCATGTTATATTGTTTATCATTTCTGCATTTTGTATTTATTTAAAAAATTTCAATAAATATTTATAAATATATATATATAATCAGATTACTGAGAATGAGGATGCTTACATCTGTTACTTCTATTGTGAATGTTAATGCATTAAGAAACTGAGCAAATGGAACAAGAGTCTAGTCCAAAAAGAGAGTATGGTAATTTATTGTATTCATCAGTCTGTTGGACTGACATTGCCTGAAATAACACATTAAACTTTTATAATAAAGTATATTTTAAAGCTAGGGACGTGGGTGGTGCTGTGGGTTAAACCACAGAGGCTAGGACTTGCCGATCAGAAGGTTGGCAGTTCGAATCCCCGTGACGGGGTGAGCTCCCGTTACTCAGTCCCTGCTCCTGCCAACCTAGCAGTTCAAAAGCACGTCAAAGTGCAAGTAGATAAATAGGTACTGCTCCGGCAGGAAGGTAAACGGCGTTTCTGTGCGCTGCTCTGGTTTGCCAGAAGCGGCTTAGTCATGCTGGCCACATGACCTGGAAGTTGTACGCCGGCTCCCTCGGTCAATAAAGTGAGATGAGCGCCACAACCCCAGAGTCGGTCACGACTGGACCTTTACCTTTACCTTATATTTTAAAGCACATTGATGTGTACAGCGTAGTGATCAAGACAGTGAACTGGGCATTTAAAGAGCACACACATGAATAGAATACGTTACTGACCTCATCATGAAATGCCCATCCCATACTTGTATATTGCACTCAAATATTACTTTTTATTAATTTTAGTTTAGTTTCCTAAAGACAGCAACTTACATATTAAACCAATGTTATGCCTCCAACTCCATAATCTAGCATCTTACATATAATTTCCAAATGAAAAGGGGAGGGGAGCATCTTGCTTCTCTCACCAAGCTGTTCTCTTTCCAGGCCTCTGGGAATTTTGGTCGTTGCTTTTCCCTTGAAACAAGAACTTGCATATCTTCAAAAGTGGGATGGTTTCCAACTTCTGCGTGGAATGCTGCCTGGAACTCTGGCACTGATTCTCCTGTTTACAGACACAATAATTTAAACGTAAACAAAAAGTCCAAATAGCTCTGAAATGCCCAGGCATAGCAAGAAGATGCCTATCATATTTTTTCCTCTTGCATCTGAACCAAAATTTGGTCCAGTTGTACTGTGAGCTGCCTGTGCTATTGGCTTAATCACGCTCTTTTGCAAAGTCGATTGACAAAATTGCCTAAGCTCTGCAAATATGTTATGCCTAACATATGAGGAAGAAAAGCAGCATTTAAGGGACCTTGCCTACTTGAGGACCAGGAGATATTTAAAGGAAACCAGATAGTGCATCCTGCATGCTGATCCTAACTATTCTACAACGTATTTGGATCTTTTTGTATGATTTTACTGTTTTAACTTATACCAATAAAGGCTAGTAGTAGCAGCAGCAGCAGCAGTAGTAGTAGTTGTTTAGTCATTTAGTCATGTCCGACTCTTCATGACCCCATGGACCAGAGCATGCCAGGCCCTCCTGTCTTCCACTGCCTCCCGCAGTTTGGTCAAATTCATGCTGGTAGCTTCGAGAACACTGTCCAACCATCTCGTCCTCTGCCGTCCCCTTCTCCTTGTGCCCTCCATATTTTCCAACATCAGGGTCTTTTCCAGGGAGTCTTCTCTTCTCATGAGGTGGCCAAAATATTGGAGTCTCAGCTTCAGGATCTGTCCTTCCAGTGAGCACTCAGGGCTGATTTCTACAAGTTCATGGATGTGTTATTTTATCCATTCCTACATTGACTCAAACGCAACTGTATGACATTCTTTGCCTCTTCTTCCACCCAATCTTGTAAATCTATCTGAAAAATCCTAAGAATGATCTAGGGAAGTTCAACAGATGTGACATGGATCACTAAAAATGATGCAGCTCCAGTATGTGGACAAGACGTTGGGATTGGTGCAAGCGAATACCTGTGCTCTGGACCCTTGCCCTTCTTGGCTGTTAAATCCAGCAGGGAGGAGACAACTGTCTGGGCCAGGGAGCTGGTCAATGCCTCTTTATGAGAGGGGCTAGTTCCTTACTGTTTAAAGGAGGCAGTGAGAAGACCGCTTCTTAAGAAACCATCTCTAGATTCTGAGAACCTTGGTAATTACCAGCCAGTTGCCAACCTCCCTTTCTTGGTGCTTGGGGGGGAATTGTCATCGCGCCACTCCTTGGTGTTTGGAGTGCCTCAGGGTGCGATTCTCTCCCCGATGCTTTTTAACATCTTTATGCGCCCCCTCGCCCAGCTTGTCCGGAGTTTTGGGCTGGGTTGCCATCAGTATGCCGATGACACCCAACTCTATCTGTTGATGGATGGCCATCCTGACTCGGCCCCAGACACACTGACCACACTGTGGCTGGATGGTTACGTGGGAGCCGGTTGAAGTTAAATCCTTCGAAGACAGAGGTCCTCTGGCTGGGACGGGGCGATATGGGATTGAGGGGGCAACTCCCATCTCTTGCGGGGGTGCAATTAGTGCCAGCATCGTCCGTTAAGAGTTTGGGTGTAATCTTCGATACCTCCCTCTCTATGGAGGCGCAGATTACAGCTATAACAAAGGCGGCATTTTTTCATCTCCGCCAAGCTAAGCAGTTGGCTCCTTATCTCTCTCGCCCTGACCTAGCCACTGTGATCCACGCGACGGTCACCTCCAGACTGGATTATTGTAACTCGCTCTACGTGGGGCTGCCCTTGAGACTGACCCAGAAACTCCAGCGGGTGCAGAATGCCGCGGCGAGACTCCTTATGGGGTCTTCGCTGCGAGATCACATTCATCCGGTACTATACCAGCTGCACTGGCTCCCGGTGGAGTACAGGATCAGGTTTAAGGTGCTGGTTTTAACCTTTAAAGCCCTATACGGCCTAGGACCCTCGTACCTACGGGACCGCCTCTCCTGGTATGTCCCACAGAAGAACTTACGGTCTGCAAATAAAAACATCCTGAAGATCCCAGGCCACAGAGAGGTTAGGCTGGCCTCAACTAGAGCCAGGGCTTTCTCGGCCGTGGCTCCAATCTGGTGGAACGCTCTGTCACAAGAGACTAGGGCCCTGCGGGACCTGACATCTTTCCGCAGGGCCTGTAAGACAGAGCTGTTCCACCAGGCCTTTGGTCAGGGCGCAGCCTGACCCCCTCCTCTGGCAATCTGCACAGAATTTTGCTTAATGGTTGCCATCAATTTGATTTTAATTAGTTTTTATAATGAAAGGTATTTAGAATGTTGGATTATTTCGATTGTTGTTAGCCGCCCTGAGCCCAGCTTCGGCTGGGGAGGGCGGGGTATAAATAAAATAAGTTGTTGTTGTTGTTGTTATTATTATTATTATTATTATTGAGTGGGTGGTTGCTGACCGGATCCAGGTGCTCTTGGAGGAGACTGATTTTCTAGATCCATTTCAATCAGGGTTTCAGCCTGGCTTTGGCACAGAAACTCTGCCAGGAGAGACAGGGTCCCTGTTAACCCTCCTTGACCTCTCGGTGTCTTTCAATACCATTGACCACTGTATTCTCCTGAAGAGGCTATCTGAGCTGGGAGTGGGCGGCACTGCTCTGCAATGGTTCCAGTCCTACTTGGATGGTCGCTTTCAGTGGGTGATGCTTCGGGACTGTATTTCAGCACCATGGAGCCTTCAAGAAGGTGTCCCTCAAGGCTCAATTCTATTCCCCCATATTGTTTAATATCTATATGAAGCCGCTGCGTGGAGTCGCATCTGGAGTTTGCGCATGTGTTGTCAGCAATATGCCGATGACACACAGCTCTATTTTTTCTTTACATCTGCAGGTGTGGCAGTGAGTGTGCTAGACTTGCCTTGGCAATGGACTGGATGAGAGCAAATAAACTGAAGCTCAATCCAAACAAGACAGAGGCAGCATTAGTGGGTGGTTCCCTAGACCAGATAGGTGGAAGATTGCCTGCTCTTTTTTTTAAAGAATAATTTTTATTAACCGACTAATCACATCAAATCAAATCAACTTAAATAAATTCCAAATTACACAGCCGAATTTTAAATTTTTGTTGGGGGGGTACCCATATTTCAAGTTCCGAAGGGATCCAATCAACTTCTTACTTCTTACTGCTGTTTTAATGTCCACAAATCTAACCTTATGATGTTCACAGTACTATCCAGTCCTTTCTTATTATTTTTCCACATCTCTTGTTGTTATTTTCATATATTTTTCCTTTCTCTTTGTGACCTCTGATAGTCTCCGCAAGCTGATTAGAACAGTTTGTAATCCTGTGTGGATTTTTTTTTTTTTAATCCAGTAGCCATATCCAGACGTTTTCCATATAACATCACTTCCATACATCAAAACAGTCTTAGCGTCATTAATCTTCACCAATCTGCCTCCTTTCTCAAAACCTCTTAGGAGATTCACTAGGAATGCAGTCTGAAAACAAATCCGTTCTTCTTCCCGGCTAGAAATCCTTTGGCAAGATGGCGACTCCGAATTAATTGCTGCGCCATTCCCAAAAGCCCTTATTGCTTCTCGGTCTCCATAAAGCATACTTTTGGTTAAAGTTTATCTCCACACAGACCTTAATCATCCTGCTTGGGTCAGTTCAACTGACGGTTCTAATGAGGAGGGGTTCTTGTAAATCACATAGAAGGAAAGTAAAAAAAGGTTCCCCCCCCATTCAGCCCCATTGTCAACATACTCCGCCTTTGGTGTACCTTCATCGTAAAATATTCCTGTTTCTCCAGCCCGTCGTCTTCTTTCGCAGAGGTCACTTAAATTAGCAGACTTCACTCCCCTTCTTCACTTGAAATATGTGCATTTGCTTCTTTTGTAATTAATTATTCCAAATTGCTGCAACTAGTGCGTGATCAAAGACAGCGTCCAGGAGAGCCGATGTCCACACAGGGGCATTCTGCCTAGGGCCCTCACCCCCTTCTTTTGAATTAGGGGGTGATTTATGGGCACAGCAGGCAAGGGCAGTGTTCCCCATTTCCTTGAGGCAACAAGGGAGGCTGCCTACTCCCATAACAGCCTCTTAAGTACCCCGTGTGGGTTGGAGAGATGGTATTGTCGGCCATCTTCCAATGCGCCCCCTAGTGGCCCCCGGAAGATTGCCTGCTCTTGAGGGGGTTACACTCCCTCTTAAGGAGCAAGTACTTCTGGATCCACTACTTGAGACCCAGGTGGCCTCAGTTGCTTGAAGGCCAGGTAGCCTTGGTGGTGCAGAGTGCCTTCTGTCAGCTTTGGCTGGTGGCCCAGCTGCACCACTTTCTGGACAAGGATAGCCTAACCTCTGTGGCCTACACTCTGGTAACCGCTAGGTTGGATTACTGCAATGTGTTATACATGGGGCTGCTTCTGAAGACAGTCTGGAAACTTCAGCTGGTGCAAAATGCAATTGCCACATTGTACAATGCCCTGGGATCTTTTGATAAAGGGTGGTAAATAAATTGAAATAATAAAAGAATACAGTGGTACCTCGAGTTACAAACGCCTCAGGTTACAAACGCTTCAGGTTACAAACTCCGCTAACCTGGAAGAGTTACCTTGAGTTGAGAACTTTGCCCCAGGATGCGAACGGAAATCGTGTGCCAGCGGTGCAGCGGCAGCAAGAGGCCCCATTAGCAAAAGCACACCTCTTGTTAAGAAGAGCTTAAGGTTTAAAACAGACCTCCAGAATGAATTAAGTTTGTAACTAGAGGTACCACTGTACTAATAACAATTAAATAATTATAATTCAGACTAACGATACTTTCCTCAGATACTTCATTAAAAAAGCTGACATTTTATTTTTCAAAATGTAAACATTTCAGGGACATATTTCCATGGAAGCTCCCCACATACCTGGTTTGCCTTGGTAACAAAATATGAAAATCCCACAATGTGCTGTTTTGAGACCTTCCCCGCTTCTTTTGTGGCTTGTGCTATGCATGCAGAATTTCAGATGTTACTGGTTTGCCATATATATATGTATTTGTGTGTGTGTGTTGGTGGAGATTGTGTATACCACCAGCCACCCAAGAAACCTCATGTGGACATGTCCACAGTATTCATTCAGCTTTACCAGCTGTAACATATAAGCTTTCCTTAATACCTAAAGCTTATCGGCAACATTACTTTATCAGGCACCAAGGCTACATATTTCATCATGAATTATAACATTTAATACAACTCTGAAACACTAGATGGCACTGAGTTCACTGTGGGAAACAAACAAGAGAACTGGAATTTATAGCCAATCCTTACAGATCTCAATAGCAACCGCCGCCCCCCCCCCACAAGACCCAAAACCAGTGGATGTAATCAGAGTAGAAGAATTCCAGCAATTCCTCTATTACCTGGGAACAGGTCTGTGCATCTCATAAAAATCTCCCAGTAGATTAGGCCTAGTGCATACATATCTACTTGTTTTAGAGCGGATTCACAATCCCTCAAGTTCACAGCTCCTTCCAGCACTTCAGGGGCCATGTAGCGGATTGTACCAACCTGCAGAAACATGTTGTGACATTCTTAACATTAGCTCAGTATTTACAAAATCCCGTCTATTGCCCTTATCTTTAAAAGGAATTAAGTAGAACTACCCCTCCCCATTTATGTTCACTTCCATTCTCAGGTTGGAATCTCTTGAACAGAAAGCCTTTTCAAGGCCATACTGCCTTGTTCTGGTCTTATTAACCACATTTATAATAACAACTATGCCCATTTTGTTGTGTCCTCATTCCTAATAAAAGTCTTTTGTGGCATGATCTAATAGTTTTGAGAAGTAGCCATAAGTGGAACAGGAGCAAAGTAATGTTTAGCTAAAAAGTTCAGTATTTCCTTGACCTCAAAATGAATAATAAAGGTTAATTAATAATAAAGCATAAAGAGCGACAGCTGCATGTAGGGCAGATAGTCTTTTAGTGTATTTTTCATCTCTGTTGGAAGCCGCCCAGAGTGGCTGGGGAAACCCAGCCAGATGGGCGGGGTACAAATAATAAATTATATTATTATTATTATTATAGTCTCAGAGATTTATTTATTCATTCACACTGAGCAGGTGACAGGATCAGACCATTTCTCCACCTCCATTTGGCAAAAGGAAACATGAGGAGCTGTTGTTGTTTTTTTAAAAAAAACCTTTTTGTGAAATAACGACCTTTTATAGCATTTTATACCATCCCTCCTTTCACTGTAAAAAGTGAAATAGTAAATCTGGGAACAGCTGTCCTTTAGATTGTTATACAGATACAAAATTCACATTGTACCTTTAAAAAGAAATAAAAACCTTGCATGATATACTGAGGCACTCGGGATTTTTATGTATCTTGAACTAAAAAGCAGAGATTAATTCTCTTTCGATTTCCCCTTTTCAGATTCAGTTATAAATTTTCGTTACTGAACTACCTGTAGAGGGGATTTCAATCTCAGGTTAAACACACAGCCGTTACTGGAGGTGTTGGAAAGGTCTGTTGACATGTGCAAACAAATAATGGACACAACAGGCTGAATGGTAATGTTTGTAACAAATTTCTTTACTGGTTACTTCCTAACATGCAAATCAAGTCCGGGATGTACACCATATACAATCCTTAAGCCAGGTATATAACCTATTTAATTAAATCCAATGCAGATATATTTCTTCCTTTCTTAATACATTCTCGTTTGAGTTCCTATATTACACAGTCCTCAAATGTGGTTAAGGAAAGGTATAGAATCATAGAATCATAGAGTTGGAAGAGACCACAAGGGCCATCGAGTCCAACCCCCTGCCAAGCAGGAAACACCATCAGAGCACTCCTGACATATGGTTGTCAAGCCTCTGCTTAAAGACCTCCAAAGAAGGAGACTCCACCACACTCCTTGGCAGCAAATTCCACTGTCGAACAGCTCTTACTGTCAGGAAGTTAGGAAGTATGTTAGGAAGTAACCAGAAAGGAGAGGCAGACAAACCCGCAGAGCTCTGCCACAAACCAATCAAGATTATACACATGCATTGTACCAGGGATGAAGAACCTGGCCTCTCTACTCCAAAATATAAGCAAGCAGCAACCAGGAAAGATTTGGGGCCCTTTCTGTGAACATTTTGATTAAAGATCTGGGTTTGAAACAAACTGTCCCTTAAAAAAACAGCCAGCGTCTTCTGCTTCATGATAGTCACATCAAGGTAGAGTAGAGAACTCTCATTGGCTTGGGTTCTAACAGGAGTCAAGGAAGCTCATGAAAGGACAAAAATCCCATCAACCTCTCTGCTTTGCAATTGCCTGTGACCTCTGGAAAGCCTCTGGAAGTTTGAGGGACCAGCTGAACAATATGGGCTGAGATGTGATCATTGTGTGTGTGTGTGTGTGTGTGTGAGAGAGAGAGAGAGAGAGAGAAACAAACAATCCTTCTATGAACATCCTTGTAAACTTATTTTTGGATCCAAGTCTCATATTCAGTTAAGAAGAAGAGGAGGAGTTTGGACTTGATATCCTGCCTTTCACTCCCTTTAAGGCAGGAATGTCCAAAGTCTGTTTTGGGGGCCTAATCCAGCCAACTGGTCAATTTAATCTGGACCCCTGTGACAGTTTATTTCCTGGGGTCAAATCTTCAAAAAAACCTCAACAACTTCAATCCTATAAAAAGGTCAACAACTTTGGTTGGCCCCCACGGCCCTTCATCAAATATGGCCCTCTTTGAAAAAAGTTTGGACACCACTGCTTAAAGGAGTTTTAAAGTGGCTAACAATCTCCTTTCCCTTCCTCCCCCCCAACAAACACTCTGTGAGGTGAGTGGGGCTGAGAGACTTCAGAGAAGTGTGACTAACACAAGGTCACCCAGCAGCTGCATGTAGAGGAGCGGGGAAGCGAACCTGGTTCACCAGATTACGAGTCCACCGCTCTTAACCACTACACCACGCTGGCTCTCTGTTACTGTTCCTTGCCCTGCATCCCCTCCTCATGTCCTGTTCCACACTGTCTCAGAAGCCCACTCCCAACGGCTAGAGATGCTTTGTTGGGATGTAGTGGAGGAGAATCAGGTTGCTGCAGGGGAGAGTTGATGGGAAACTTTCCTTCCATGAAGTTCCTTAAGATCTTAGAAGAGGTTTCTGAAGGGAATCCTTCTGTTGTGCATAATTTAACCGTGTCCAACCATTGTATTCCCTTTCCATACTTACCTCACTGATTGCAGCATTGTCCTCCTCCCCTGGGCGCACTAGTCTATTTCCTGTTAGCTTCATGGAGAGTCCAAAATCACTAATAACACATGTTCCATCATTCTTCACCAATACATTACGGCTGTTCAAATCCCGGTGGGAGATGGCAGGTTTGTAGTGATCTGTTTGGACATTTGAAAACTCTGCTTTAGGATTTCTAATTGTTTCTGTCCATATACTATGAAACGATTACTATGCTATACTATTCTGAATCTAAGAATCTGTTCTATAATCATGGATATTTTTAAAAAGCAACAAACTGTGCAAACTTCAGAGTATCTATGCCAGTACTAAAATAATATATTATCATACTTTTTTGTTTTACAGAACAAGTATGTCTCTGTCAGTGGAAGAAAAGAGAGGTAATTTCCAAATATTCTTTCTCCCCCCAGCAGCCCATGGGTACCCCTAAATTTGCTAAAAATGGTTGGGGAACCCTTGAGAAGAAATTTAGAGGGACATGGAGGGGCTACAGAGTGGAAAGGGGAATCACCAATAACTGCCTCCCTCAGCATTCTGCTGATAGACTGGCAGTGCTCCAATGAACGTGTGGCGGAGGCAGGGAATCAGGAGGCCAGTGATTTATGGGGATTGATGCTGATTCTCAGGCAGGAGCCAGACCAGGTGGAGGAGGAATAATCAAGGCAGGGAGGTGCGCAGGTTGTGGTGGAGGAAGAAGGGATAGCTCAGGCGAGGGACAGGTCAGTGGATTCCCAACATTCCCCTGCCCCACTGTCTCCTAGAACCAGGTGGGGCCTGAAAAGGGAAGAGCAGCGATGATGTCCATGCAGGAGATGTTTCAGGTTGTGGCCATGCAACCCGTCAGAGGAGGGTTTGTGGCTAATTTAGGAGCATGAAACTCTGGAGATGTTAAGCTTTTAACCATATCATTGATATATAGGTTAAATAAAGCTGGGGCTAGAATGCAGCCTTGCTTAACCCCCTTGGCGGCTGGTACAGGGCCTAGGAGTTGGCCATTTGTGGAAGAGCTTACATACAGCACAGTATCTTTATATAGGCCACTAATCAAAAATAATAATCTTTTATCTATACTGGATGTATTCAATTTGGTCTAGAGTTTACTCGTGAAATTGAATCAAAGGCAGCCTTCAAATCAATGAAGGCTGCATATAAGACCCCACAGGTTTTCTTGGCGTATTTATCAATAAGATGTGCTAAGACAAAACAGTAATCTATGGTAGATCTGCCTTGCCTAAATCCAGCTTTCAGAGGAGGGTATATAAGCTGGAGGAGGGGAAGGGACCTACTGCTCTATAGGACCCAGACCTGTGGACAGCTGCCTAGAGGCTAGACATTGTAGTATTTCTCTTGCAACTATCAGATATGTGCTTCTTTACCTGGGGCAGGCCATGACAACAGATTGTTTTGATCAGCAGATGTATACTGTTAGATACAGTGGTGCCTCGCAAGACGAAAAGAATCCGTTCCGCGATTCTCTTCGTCTAGCGGTTTTTTCGCCATTGACGGCTTAGCGGATTAGCGCTATTAGCGGCTTAGCGGCTTTTAGCGGCTTATCGGATAAGCAGATAAGCGGCTTAGCGGCTTAGAAAAAGGGGGGGGGAGTTGAAAAAACTCGCAAGACATTTTCGTCTTGCAAAGCAAGCCCATAGGAAATTCGTCTAGCGGGTTTTTCATCTTGCGAGGCATTCGTCTTGCGGGGCACCACTGTACAACCAAATAGCATAGAAAAATAACGGCAAAAATTGTGTCTCTTCTTTCTCCCCATGCACAAAGAAGTCATATATATCATATAATTGTAGAGTTGGGAGGAATCCTGAGGGTCATCTAATCCAACCCCCTGCAATGCAGAAATCTTTTGCCCAACGAAGGGATTGAATCCACAACCCTGAGATTAAGAGTATCATGCTCTACCAACTGAGCTATCATTCCTCCTTGTTCTGATTCATAATATCTGGTTGCCTGACTCAGAGACATTGAGTAATTCTGTAATTTTTGCACCTGCTCTTATTTGGTATTTCTGTTCAATTTTTTTTTGCTAAAAGCAGCCTTCAAAGTTACTGTGGGGTAACAAATAACTAAAAATCTTATTTCCATATATTTTTATTTGTGATCAACTTCTCAAGCCATTTTTCTCATTTTTCTACTTTTTCAATCATACATTGCTCAGCATGCATTGAGAGTATACTGTTACTGGAGCAAAATTAAGACACCTCATCATGGTTACTAATTATTTAAGAAGGCTCCAAATGAACTTACATAAAGCACAATGGGTCCAAAAAAAGTGTATAGAAGAGTTGCTTATTTCTAATGGCAGAAATATTTGAATCACCATAAAATAAAAATCTCTAAAAATCCTTTGATTCTGTTATCAAACAGAAAATCCTAAATTATCTTTATGGAAAGCTGCATACCCCTGGCCTTACCTCCTCGAGGCAACTCTGTGTGGAGATATGCCAGACCTCTAGTTATAGTGTGTGCCAAACGACATGAGTTCACCCAGTCACTAGTATGAAGACTCAAATACCTGCACAAAGAGCCCTGGAAAGGGAAAAAACAGTGCATGTTATTGGGGTCATCAGTCCCTTGTAGAGACTTTTAATCAACACTTGTTTCCAATACAGTGGTACGTCAGGTTAAGTACTTAATTCGTTCCGTTCTTAACCTGAAACTGTTCTTAACCTGAAGCACCACTTTAGCTAATGGGGCCTCCTGCTGCTGCCGCGCCGCTGAAGTACGATTTCTGTTCTCATCCTGAAGCAAAGTTCTTAACCTAAAGCACTATTTCTGGGTTAGCGGAGTCTGTAACCTGAAGCGTATGTAACCTGAGGTACCACTGTACTCCATTTCAAAATTTGTGGACCTAGGTTATTGCTTTTATTAACAGGAAGAGAGGTGCTAGTTTGTTTGTGGTTACTGTTGGCTTTATCTAAAAATGACTCTCATGTCCACCAGATGTGCTTCATGATGGCAAAAGAAATTTTCTGAGGCTGCTTTAATCAAACGACTTAACCACATTTCACAATTGTTCACTTATAGGAGAAAAGGAACGAGACATCTGGGGACATCCCAGGCTCAGTGACACAACCATTCATGGTTAAACATGATCCTATTTGTAAAGCCCTATATTAGGTTCTGGGACGCGGGTGGGACTGTGGGTTAAACCACAGAGCCTAGGGCTTGCCGATCAGAAAGTCGGCGGTTCAAATCCCCGTGACGGGGTGAGCTCCCTGCTCCTGCCAACCTAGCAGTTCGAAAGGACATCAAAGTGCAAGTAGATAAATAGGTACCACTCCGGCGGGAAGGTAAACGGCATTTCCGTGCGCTGCTCTGGTTCGCCAGAAGCGGCTTAGTCATGCTGGCCACATGACCTGGAAGCTGTACGCCGGCTCCCTTGGCCAATAAAGCGAGATGAGCACTGCAACCCCAGAGTCGGCCACGGCTGGACCTAATGGTCAGGGATCCCTTTACATTACATACACCTATTTGCATTTGGACTAATGTCTTCTTGCATAGTTAGTTCAGGGCTTGTGTGAAAAGCTGGCAGAGGGCATACCTACTGGTCAGGGGTCCCTTTACCTTTACCTTTATATTAAGTTCAAATTCTTGTTCTAGATTCAGAATGTGATGCCAGAATGTGACAGAACCTTTCATGTGTATATAATGCAGCTCCTGGCATTTTCTTCTTTAATATCATGGGAAGAGTATTTCCACCCTTTGACTGTGGAAGCCTTATAAGAAGCTGTTGCAGCAGAGCGACTGTGAGCAACATCATGGGAGGGGTGTTTCTAGGACTAAGGTGAAATTATGAAGCTCCCTTCTTATTTTTGCTGTTCGATTCTGCATGTTCTTTAAATAGTCTTGTTATATTTGTAGTACTGGAATGTGGGGTTTTTTTGGTATATCATTATCTTTGCTATTGTTTTGCTATGTTATTATGAAATTGCTGCTACGTTATTGTTTTGCTATGTTATTGTGAAAATGTTTTTGTAGCATTTGTTTGAAATGCATCTCTTTCCTTGTTGTAAGCTGCTTTAAGCTTGATTTTGTGTGTGGAAAAGCACCATACAAATAAAATGATGACTGAACCTGACCTGTTGTTACTAAAAATACAATAATGTAAAATCCCCACAGAATATTTTTACATTAATTGCAACTTAAATCAATTTTCTATCTTCCCAAAGGTGTATAAAGTAACTCTCTTTAGATTATTACTTACATTGGGATAATATTCCATCACTAATAAGTATTCCATCCGTCCATCTGCAGTGAATCTCTCATCTCCCACAATGAATCGGGCAATATTGTCGTGTTCCATAAGTGGGATTCTGTATATATTCCTCTCATTGATAAAGTTTTGACGATTAGTGAAAGAAAATACTTTTACAGCCACTGGACGCTCATCTAAGGAACCTTTGTAAACTGCTCCGTATCGCCCTCGACCAATAAGCTGTGAAATTTAAAAAAGTAACCATTTGATTAACTTCACTTTAACACGATATACATTTTGGCCACAGTCCAGTGCACAGTTCACTTAAATTTGTTGATTTCAGTGAGCATCAGCACTGAGTTTTGTCCATGGATTTGGGCCTTTCAACTGCAGTGATACATTTCGCTCTGACATGGTAGAGCATTTAGTTCATGTTAGTATCTAAAGAAACATATATACAAGTGGAAATTGTTGTTACTTAAAAAAGAAGAGGAGGAAGAACCCAATAACAGGATTCAAAGACATGACTCATGTTAAGCTTGGCTTTATGAGGCATGGCTTTGTTAAATTAAAATAGAAAAGGGGCTTCATGCATGCAGATCATCACAAACTTGTGAATATAGTAACCACAAAAATATTAATTTTGTCTTTCTAAACACCAGCTGAGAATACAAGCAGTTTTATTTATGAAGAAATACTCGAGTGATAATGTTATAGGACAATGAGATCTTAAGATGAAGGTCAGTATATTGAATGAATGAATAGCCCCTTTATCATGACCTAGTTGTCAGGTACAAAAAAGTAGCATCTAGCTAAATGATTATCAGTGTGGTTGCAAAAATCCTTAAATACTAACTTGTATGTATGTAAAGTAAGCATTAACATCTTGTACTAAATTGATCAGGTGATTCATAATTCATGCGAAGAGCAAAGACCTAGAAACTCCAAATGGCATAGTTACCTCCAGTAGCTTCAGATTATCAAGATCTAACGAGGGTTCAGATGATGCTGCTTCCATCATGTCTATACTGTGCATACCTTGTTTATGATCTCCTGATGAAAGAAGAGCCAGGAAAAAAAGTTTGTGTCACACATCAAAATGTCTGAGGTCTTGACAATGTATTGGCAACGGACAAACCTATCCAGGAGACACCTTGCAAACAACTTAAAGAGTTAGACACAGTGGCAGTTTTAGAAGAACCAATATTAGTATGGCCAATGGATGCCAGCTATGGAGTTTTGCACATTACTTTCCCTATGCCAAGGTTAATCGGGACAGCTAACATGCTGTGTTCCTCAAGATCTTATCTGCAAAATCCCACCGCATGTACTGTGTTAAAGGAAAATATAATGAAAATGATGTACAGATGGTATTTGACTCCTGTAAAATTAGCAAAGATATATCATAACTGTGACAATCTATGTTGGAAATGTAAAGAAAAGGAAGGAACCTTTTATCATATGTGGTGGACCCGTCCCAAGGTGAAAGACTTCTGAAAAAAGATTTGTAATGAATTGGAAAAAATGTTGACATATACATTTATAAAGAAACCAGAGGCCTTTCTTTCTGGAATAACAGGTTTGGAATTGCCCAAGCAAGATGTTAAATTATTTTTGTATGCCACAACTGCTGCTCGTTTTGTTAGCTAAAAAGTGGAAAACCCAAGAATTACCAACAATAGAAGAATGGCAGATGATGGATTTTTCGGAGCTAGCCAACCTAACCGGAAGAGTCTGCGACTAGAAGGAGGAGGAGTATCAGGAAGAATGGATTAAATTTAATGATTACTTAGTTAAATATGTCAAGTTAAATTAACTGAAAACAGCTTGCAGATACTTAATTGGCTTAGGATTTTATTTATGTTAAGTGATGAATTAATATGTTTAATTTCATAATGTGAAGATCTAAGGATGTTAATGTTTAAGTTAAATTTTATAAGAACTGTGATTTGAAAAGGATATGCAATGGAATTCAACCAAGGGGAAGCGAGGAAGTTACTTAATGTTAATAAGTGTAATTTTCAATAAGGCTATGATTTATGTTTGTTTGTCTTATGTGTTTATTTGTTTATAATGTTGTGAAAACCAATAACATTTTTTTTTGGGGGGGGGGAGAGATATTATCTGCAAAATCTAAAACACCTTGTCACATGCATCCCCTTTATTATGGTTTTCTTGTTACCATCAACTGCCACCAAAAAGCTCCAATAGTTGTGTAGCACCTCTCTGAAAAATAGAGAAGGTGCATGCGACAGGCCCTCTAGACATTAAAGTTTAGATATTTGCTTTGGGAACATGGCACTCACAGGGAAAAGGGAATGGACTGAATATTACTGAAGCTGGCAGCAAATTGCTGCCTGCATTCTGATCTCTGGGTAGGCTATGGGGACGTTTTGTTTTAATGTGTTTTATATTTAAAAAACTGGATTGCCAAACAAAAGAGTAAGCAACTCGGGAATGCTCATGATAAGAAAAACGAAAGATGAAAATTAACAACACACTCATCAAAGCTTACCTCCAAATATTCTGTATCCAAAGAAAAAGGCAACCACCAGAACAGCCAACACAGATATTGATGCCAGAGCAATGACAATTGTCTCATCTCGGCGGAGTGAATATGATGAATCTGAAAGAAAGAAAACTATGTATTATGGCTTCTTCATACAAGGCAAGTTTCTCAGAAAGAATTAGGATACCCAGTAGAAAGCAAATGAGACATACCCCTATTTTTTTTGTTTAATGTTAAAATCGCTTCAATTAAAGATAAGGATCTAGCTGTTAATCATTTTATTAAGTCCAATAGCTCTTTCTGAAGATACACAAGGTAAAGAACATTGCTCTTTGGAATACTATTTTTAGATGCTGACAAAACTACGGTCTTCAGAAAAGGCAACCTGCCAACGTGTTGCAAGCCTACTGTGGGAAGGTAAAAAAAATAAGTGAAAGACTTTTGAGAAATTAAAACTGGATTTCAGTTTCTAGTTATGTATCAGCTTTCACCTCAACATCTGAAAAACGAAGATCATGGCCAATGGGCCCATCACCCCTTGGCAAATAGAAGGGGAAGAAATGGAGGCAGTGAGAGATTTTACTTTCTTGGGCTCCATGATCACTGCAGATGGTGACAGCAATCATGAAATTAAAAGACCCCTGCTTCTTGGGAGAAAAGCAATGGCAAACCTAGACAGCATCTTAAAAAGCAGAGACATCACCTTGCCAACAAAGGTCCGTATAGTTAAAGCCATGGTTTTCTCAGTAGTGATGTATGGAAGTGAGAGCTGGACCATAAAGAAGGCTGATCGCCAAAGAATTGATGCTTTTGAATTATGGTGCTCTTGAGAGTCCCATGGACTGCAAGAAGATCAAACCTCTCCATTCTGAAGGAAATTAGCCCTGAGTGCTCACAGGAAGGACAGATCGTGAAGCTGAGGCTCCAATACTTTGGCCACCTCATGAGAAGAGAAGACTCCCTGGAAAAGACCCTGATGTTAGGAAAGATGGAGGGCACAAGGAGAAGGGGACAACAGAGAACGAGATGGTTGGACGGTGTTCTTGAAGCTACCATAATGAGTTTGACCAAACTGTGGGAGGCAGTGGAAGACAGGAGTGCCTGGCGTGCTCTGGTCCATGGGGTCACAAAGAGTCGGACACGACTAAACGACAAAAACAACAATTAGCTTTCACTCAACAGATCTGAACAAAACAGAAAGAATTACATGCAAGTGTTTTACCAGAGCTCCTTTTATCGAGATACACCATCATCTTGCGTGGCTTTGATATTTGCGGCTGTCTTTTGATGTGGACAGGCTTTGATCATCGTAGCTGGCAGCTATCTTATATGGTCTTTTTGTTTTGATAGTTCCAGATCAAGCCAATGGCCCATGTAGTCCAGCACTCTATCCTCACAGATGCCCATGGGAAGCCCAGAACCATTACCCAAGTGCAACAGAAGTCTCCCTCCCCTCTTGCCATTCCCAGGAACTTGACATTCAAAGGCATACTGTCTTGGGCAGTGGAGGTAAAACCTTTCTCCATTAATTGCATGCAGAACATTACATCACCATGTTTTCTCAAGGTCGTTTCTCACAAAGTCAGATGCTAATAAAAGGCTTGCCTTTTCTTTTCTTTTTAAAAATATTTTTTATTGAAGATTTTCTGAGCTTACAAAAGTATGTGCCTTTTCTGTCCACAGAGCTAGCCACAGAGCTACCACCTATTCTCTCCCCCCCCCTATTCCAAATAGCTATTAGCTACTTCTGTTTGCCAACATCTTTCCATACCCAACACCTTCATGTAGACTAACTGAAATGTTCAGAGCTAATCATGATGCAGTTCTTTTTCAGTTATCTTAAATCCTAAATTGACAAGCGAGAGACTACAAAGATGACTGTTCATCTTGCTGACTTCTCCTCCTGGTCACAGAGCAGTAATTGGAAATTATTTCAGGGGTTAAACAAAGTCCACAGCCAGTCTCTAGCTGGATGACCTTCACATAAAATAACACACTGGTATAAAGCTGATCTGTAAAACAATGCTCCTAGTTGTTAACTTGGTTTGAATTATGCTTGGATTAGGCACACTGTAAGGCTATTTGACGCAGGTGGCGCTGTGGGTTAAAGCCTCAGCGCCTAGGGCTTGCCGATCAAAAGGTCGGCGGTTCGAATCCCTGCGGCGGGGTGCGCTCCCGCTGCTCGGTCCCAGCGCCTGCCAACCTAGCAGTTCGAAAGCACCTCCAGGTGCAAGTAGATAAATAGGGACCGCTTACCAGCGGGAAGGTAAACGGCGTTTCCGTGTGCGGCTCTGGCTCGCCAGAGCAGCGATGTCACGCTGGCCACGTGACCCGGAAGTGTCTCCGGACAGCGCTGGCCCCTGGCCTCTTAAGTGAGATGGGCGCACAACCCCAGAGTCTGTCAAGACTGGCCCGTACGGGCAGGGGTACCTTTACCTTTACCTTTTAAGGCTATTTGTGTCTTCATATTTGTTAGAACCTCATGAAGGAAGAAAATTATAGTATATTGGGCTTTAAGAATGTTTCCTAGTAAATTCAGATTATGATTTAGAGAGAAAAATGAAGTTTAAAATCAGTTCTAATCCTGCCTTTGTCCAAGATTCTGCAGCAATGAGATGATTTTCTAGTTACACAATAAAACTAACTGATCTTTTCATTGCAATTTTATTTCTGATTCAGAACTAATAAAGTAGTTGAGAAAATGACCAATAGAAGCTTTGTGTTTAGTTTAATTCTAATTGTTTTTGTACTGCAGCTGCAATTCATTTGTTAGTACGTTACGATGCTCAAGGTAGAATAATCATTTGGGCTAAAATCCCTAATGCAAAAGAATTTTGTTTCCATATTATTTATTCTGTGATTATAATGAAGCAGGTTTATTTTTATTTACAGCATGTTCTAGAATACTGTTTACAATTATTAGTTTAGATAAATGTGTATATGAAATATTATGTTCGTTCCACTGCCTTTGTTTCCCTCTGCCAGAGTCTCTTTCTCCAGGACAATAGCTCCACCCTGCCTGCCTCAATTCTCCCTCACTAGCTGGAGGAGACTCTTGAGAGTCCCATGGACTGCAAGAAGATCAAACCTATCCATTCTTAAGAAAATCAGCCCTGAGTGCTCACTGGAAGGACAGATCCTGAAGCTGAGGCTCCAATACTTTGGCCACCTCATGAGAAGAGAAGACTCCCTGGAAAAGACCCTGATGTTGGGAAAGATGGAGGGCACAAGGAGAAGGGGACGACAGAGGACAAGATGGTTGGGCAGTGTTCTCGAAGCTACCAGCATGAGTTTGACCAAACTGTGGGAGGCAGTGGAAGACAGGAGTGCCTGGCGTGCTCTGGTCCAGGGGGTCACAAAGAGTTGGACACGACTAAATGACTAAACAACCAGAAGACCACAACGTCTTCTTTATTCCTCAGGTTCTGAACCTACAGAAGGGTTGTAATACCTTACCCCCTCACCCACCCCATATCCTCTTGCACCCAAAGGACAATGATCTCTTTACACAACCCCCCCCCTCTCTCTCTCTCTCTCTCACACACACACACACACACACACACTTAAAACACCCCTGCCAGAAAAGGCTTCCCTCATCGCCAGGGAGAAATGGGGGGGGGGAGAGTTCCCTGCCCCCAATCCGGCCACGGCAGTGTATATGCCTTCCAAAGTGCCCCTTCTGAGTCTTGGCTCAGTTGAGTGTACCTCTTGCACTGTCTTCTAGCAGCTGAGACTGTTGTTGCAGTGTGACCGACCAGTACAAATATTATACAGTGGTACCTCAGGTTACATACGCTTCAGGTGACAGACTCCGCTAACCCAGAAATAGTGCTTCAGGTTAAGAACTTTGCTTCAGGATGAGAACAGAAATCGTGCTCTGGCGGTGCGGCAGCAGGAGGCCCCATTAGCTAAAGTGGTGCTTCAGGTTAAGAACAGTTTCAGGTTAAGTACGGACCTCCGGAACGAATTAAGTACTTAACCTGAGGTACCACTGTACTGTATAGCGAGTCAATATTCATAAAGTGATAAGGAGTCATTTTCTCTTGTCTATGCAGAAAGTTTGCATTTCTTCACCACTGTGCCATGCCAATCCAGCAATTATTCAGCGGCAGCAATTTTACAAGTAGGGTTGCCACTCCACATAGCTGTCAATTTTTCCCTTTTCTTGCAAGGAATTCTATTCGGAATAAGGGAATTTGCCTTTAAAAAAGGGAAACGTTGACAGCTATAGCAGAACAAGAGACTGTATCAAATGTGCTGTCCTATTTGAACTATGGCAGAGGCAGATTACCCAACAGGCCTCAAATTTTAAACTCCTGTTACCTTAATTGCTGTGCTACATACTGTACTGTACATAATCTTCTCCCCTAACATCCTTGATCATGGCAATTAAGTATGCTATTAAAGAGTTCTGGAGGCCTCCTGCCCTTCCTCTTTTTAGCCACTTCCCTGCAGAAATAAAACTTCATCAGAAATCTTGAAGCCCTTCCAGCACCTAAACCCCAAATGTATTACTTCTACAAGCATATATAGCAAAAATAAAATAAAATAATTTCATGGATGCTCTATCCATCTCCTCTGCTGCATTTTGGAGTATTGAGCCTAGGCCCTGCCACCCCCAGTAATATAGTTTATTGCTATCATTATCATACCTTTAAACTAAATGCAGAGTACTATGTGTCTGCTCCCTTAATATTTCAACTTTGGTTTTCCTTCAGATTTTTAAATGAGTGATTAAATAAATTACAGCCAACGTAATAATAATAATAATAATAATAATAATAATAATAATAATAATAATTTATTATTTATACCCCGCCCATCTGGCTGGGCCTCCCCAGCCACTCTGGGCGGCTTCCATAGAAACCAAAAATACAGTAAAATATCACATGTTAAAAACTTCCCTGAACAGGGCTGCCTTAAGATGTCTTCTGAATGTCAGGTAGTTGTTTATCGCTTTGACATCTGCTGGAAGGGCGTTCCACAGGGCGGGTGCCACTACCGAGAAGGCCCTCTGCCTGGTTCCCTGTAGCTTTGCTTCTCGCAATGAGGGAACCGCCAGAAGGCCCTCGGCACTATTGATAAGTGTTTAACAAATGTCAAGAGGGGGGGAAATCAACTAGCTGGCTTGCAAGCGCTGCATTACTTCTTCTACAATGTATTACATGCATAGTGTTCTACTACATATTGTTCGGGGGGGGGCATTCAGGGCCCACACTGTGCTCACGTGTTCCAGTATAGGTAAAGGTAATTAGATCCAGTCGTGACCAACTCTGGGGTTGCGGCACTCATCTCGCTTTATTGGCTGAGGGAGCTGGTGTACAGCATGTGGCCAGCATGACTAAGCCACTCCTGGCGAACCAGAGCAGCGCACAGAAACGCCGTTTACCTTCCCGCTGGAGCGGTACCTATTTATCTACTTGCACTTTGACGTGCTTTCGAACTGCTAGGTTGGCAGGAGCAGGGACCGAGCAACGGGAGCTCACCCTGTTGTGGGGATTCGAACCGCCGACCTTCTGATCAGCAAGTCCTAGGCTCTGTGGTTTAACCCACAGCGCCACCCGTTCCAGTATAAGCTTTAAGCAAATAGCTCCTCATAAATCTACAATGGATGAAAAACTGCTTGCTGTTCCTGCTTAGTTCTGTTTGCACACATACTTAAACATACTCACCCACACTGGCGGAGGAACGCGGGGGGGGGGGGAGTGCACCGCCCCAGCACCATCGGGGAGGGGGGCACCATCGCGGCTGCCCTGACACGTGCTGTGCACCCCCACCGCGTGGCACACCACGCCCACAGGATGCACGCCAGCCACGCCCACGCCTGCTTTCCATCCCGGTGCCAGAGCATGCAGCTTCGCCACTGCTCACGCATCAAGGTGTGCCAGAACTGTACACATCTCCCCCTGCCAAAAAACAACAACCTCCTGCTCTGAGCAGAGAAGATGCACTCTATCTGTGAATTATTGTAGTGGTGGTTGAAGCAGGTACCTTTTCTCCTACGCAGCTGATGGGGAGAAGCATCCCTCCACCATTTTGTGGTCCTGACACTTTTTCTGCTCTTTTAGATATGGCAGTCGTTTTGCGTTACGCCACCCCCCCACTTCAGCCCAGCCATTTTGTCAATGGCTTCCTTGGCACTTTTTGTAAACTCCAAATGTACCCAGTGGCCCAAAAAGGTTGGCAACCCCTGTTCTGTCTATCAGTGAATCTCTGCCTTCGGTTGGATGGGATATAAATCAACATGAGTGAGTTTTTGTGCGGCCAAGAAGGAAGTCTACATTTGATACTAGTTCTACTTGTCACCCACCAGCCCAGGGGAAAAGTGATGAGATTTTTAAAAATCTCAGCTGGACAATAAAGGCATGGAGGGAGAAAGATAGCAGGATAGGTTGAAGCGATAAAATTAGAAAGGCAGGATAGGAAACAATAACCCCAAACCCCTTGTCTGAAATGACATGTGGAATAAAACTAACCCTGCGCAATTTCGTAGAATTAAAGAATCAGAATAGGAAGTCATAAGGAGCAATTTGGGGTCATATTCATAACTACCTGGGGCATGGAATTATTTTTATTGTTATCTTAAACACATAGATGTACATGTAAAAGCACTGAGAGTGTTTATAGCTCTACTGTGAGTGAAATAAGTATCTTGTTGTACTGAAGAATTAATTTTGAATACAACAGAAGTACCACAGGAAAAAGGGGTTATCTGACAGGCTGTGACTGCGAGTTCTGGAAATGGTTTTGAGATGTTACCAACAAAAGGATGTTGAAAAAAGCAAAGTGATGTTGTATATTTTGCGTCAGATGAGTGTTGCATAGCAACCTAAGTGGCTACTTCTTTGATAAATGACAATGGTTTAGACTGAGTTTCCAAGTCCTTTCGTTAGAAGCTCATGTTGAATTTGTTCCCGGTATCCCAGGGGCAGAGCAGCCCAAAATGGTGCTAGGAAGCACTACTTTTGCTTTTGCTACACTAGCTTCAGGATCAGGCCTCTTGGGCAAAGCTATGGCCAGATCCAAAACCATATGTTTTGTTTCTGTACTGCCTTGTTGGCTCTTCGAATGCAAGTGTGTGTACGGGAATGGCTTAATTGGCTCCTCTGCAATCTAATCATTTTGACAAAACTAAGGAGGCTATCTGGATTTGGAACATCTGAGCTTCACCCTAAGACTTCATTTGCTTCTGTGTCATGTTTTATGAAACTAGATTGCAATCAAAATGAAGAGTATTCACATACGAAGAGGTACCAGTTTATCACAGTTTTAATAATGCTAAGCAGTGCAACATTTAGTTTAATTAAATCCAGTTTCTCAAACCATTACCCCATACTTATGACTGAGCTTCTTCCAAAGTCAGATTATAGTTGCATTCTGGGACACCTGGTGGCACTTCGTCTCACTATAATCCAAGCTAATTGCAGCTATTTTTAATTAAGTGCAGTTTATTATTAAGCAGAACATTAAGTAAAGAGGACTATATGCAATACAATAAATTGAGATGCCGAAAAAAAAAGACTCACTAAATTATTTGAAATGCTTACACACTGTGAAGTATTTTCTCATTTCTCGCACTTTCATTTCAACGGGTTTAGCTAATACCGTATTTTTTGCTCTATAAGACTCACTTTTTCCCTCCTAAAAAGTAAGGGGAAATGTGTGTGCATCTTATGGAGCGAATGCAGGCTGCACAGCTATCCCAGAAGCCAGAACAGCAAGAGGGATTGATGCTTTCACTGCGCAGCTATCCCAGAAGCCAGAACAACATGAGGGATCGCTGCTTTCGCTGCGCAGCGATCCCTCTTGCTGTTCTGGCTTCTGAGATTCAGAACATTTTTTTTCTTGTTTTCTTTCTCCAAAAACTAGGTGCGTCTTGTGGTCTGGTGCGTCTTATAGAGCGAAAAATATGGTAAATCAGCTGTAACTTTGTGCATCTTCAGGAAAGGTTACTACCATGTCTACAAAAAAGTTGTTACTCTCACACATGGAGCTACAGAAATCATACTGAAATGATTCACATGTAATGCTAAATCATGCTTTGGTGCTACAGGAACCTTGCACGCATGCACTCTCTGCTCTTCTTTCATACTCTGCTTCAACCGGTTTGGAAGCAGCAAGCCATGGTCTGCGCTTCCCCCAGCAAACCAGAATGACAAAACGGCTTCAAACCATGGTTGGCAATTCTATTTGGAGAGTAAACACAAGCCACATTGGTCATGCTGGCTGGGACAGATGGGAACTGATGTCCAGCAAGATCTGGAGGGCACCACTTGGGTTATCGTTGGGTTAGTGTCTAGAAACCTTTGATTCTGTTTGCTGTTTGGAACAAACTCCAATTTCTGTCACACTTTATTATGGGAAGCTACTGTTTGTTCCAAGCAGTAAATTGACGTTCTCAGGCTTCCTCTCTTTGTGTACAAAGGAGAGAAGGGGAAGGGTTACTGGGGAATGTGCAAGCCCAAGGCTTGTGCCAGTTCACTGTCGTAACATTAATTCTTGTTTTAGCATTATGCCTTGATCTCATGCAGTAGTCTCATATTCTTTAAGGAACTATAGATATTTGGATACAAAGACAATATGTTATACTATACCAAATTTACTGTAATCCTGTTGTAAAGTGTTTTGTGGCACTGCTTGATTTAACACTGAACTTTATTTGCATTATTTTGAACTAATAGTTATATCATACGGCTGAAAATATGGTCAGCAAAATTAAGTTTACCCTAATATATTAAGAAGGGTGTTGCTTCAAGTACAAATGACCTATTCCAGAACAACTTTTCTCACTGCAAAATAATCACGATCAAAATGTAACATCTATGAAGATTTTTCCAAGCAAGGTGTTAAGATTCCTGTACAATTTGTGTAGATTTTGCCTTATTCTACAGAGGGGGAAATGCTCATTTGAAATTGACCCAAGATTTTTTTAGTTCAAAATGCTGTAACTTCTTTTTAAAATTGTGGCAGCAAGTTCTCTTGTTTTGGTTTTCAGTCACAGAATCTGCCTACTGCTGGGCACATGCCAGAAGGTGTAAAACACTATTCATTATCAAAGCAGCCTTTTCCTAGCTCTAAGCCTAAGTCTAAGCCTAAGTAATGAAATTTCCTGGTGATGCAACTGCTTGGGAAGAAGAGTTTGTAGAATAGTACTGTACGTGGGTGGCGCTGTGGGTTAAACCACAGAGTCTAGGACTTGCCGATCAGAAGGTCGGTGGTTCGAACCCCCAAGACGGGGTGAGCTCCTGTTGCTCGGTTCCTGCTCCTGCCAACCTAGCAGTTCGAAAGCACGTCAAAGTAGATAAATAGGTACCGCCCCGGCGGGAAGGTAAACAGAGTTTCCATGCGCTGCTCTGGTTCGCCAGAAGTGGCTTAGTCCTGCTGGCCACATGACCCGGAAGCTGTACGCCGGCTCCCTCGGCCAATAAAGCGAGATGAGCGCCGCAACCCCAGAGTCGGCCACGACTGGACCTAATGGTCAGGGGTTCCTTTACCTTTTTTAGTCTGAATATAGGCCACATGCACCCCTAAAAAAAGGAGGCTTGTATAAAATCTGAGAGCAGCTGATAACTGCACTCTTACAGGTAGAGAAGCTGTGATTTAAGATGAGACCTTGGATGGAACTGATACTTGAAACTCTATCCTTCAGTAGTTTTGTAAAAGGATCACTTGCTCCACTCAACAGGTGGTGCTGGAAGCCTGACATGTAGGAGAACCAAGGGGTTCCACAGGTTCTCTAAATTGGAAAAGCACTGGATGGTGCCCAAGATTTATGGTATATAAACAGTACATTCCTTTCAAAGAGACTTCATATTAGGGGTTCTAGGGCAGGCTTCCTCAACCTTGGCCCTCCAGATATTTTGAGACTACAATTCCCATCATCCCTGACTACTGGTCCTGCTAGCTAGGGATCATGGGTAAAAGGTAAAGGTACCCCTGCCCGTACGGGCCAGTCGTGACCGACTCTAGGGTTGTGCACTCATCTCACTCAAGAGGCCGGGAGCCGGCGCCATCCGAGGACACTTCCGGGTCACGTGGCCAGCGTAACGAAGCTGCACTGGTGAGGCAGCCCCCGTGCTGCACACGGAAACGCCATTTACCTTCCCGCTGTAAAGCGGTACCTATTTATCTACTTGCATTTAGGGGTGCTTTCGAACTGCTAGGTGGGCAGGAGCTGGGACCAAACGACGGGAGCTCACCCCGCCGCGGGGATTCGAACCACCGACCTTACAATCAGCAAGTCCTAGGCACTGAGGTTTTACCCACAGTACCACCTGCGTCCCTAGGGATCATGGGAGTTGTAGGCTAAAAACATCTGGAGGGCTGAGGTTGAGGAAGCCTGTTCTAGGGCAGCTTATATTCAGACCTGTACAGTAATTCGTCTAGTAAGGCTTGGTGGTATGGTAATTATACGGTCTCTGACATTTCACAAATTTAAAAACAGATACACCCATGAGCGGGACTAGGGGATGAGGCCTGGTGGCTTACTAGAAGCAGAACAAAACAGACTGTGATATGTGCCGCAATAAGAAAACAAGACTCGGTGATGTGCATTCTAAACAGGTAACTCCAGATAGAATAAGCACAGCATAAAAAACATTTACACCAGTTGGTCTGTTGGTCTGG
This sequence comes from Podarcis cretensis, assembly GCF_951804945.1. Lineage (NCBI taxonomy): Eukaryota > Metazoa > Chordata > Lepidosauria > Squamata > Lacertidae > Podarcis > Podarcis cretensis. The sequence continues at coordinate 130,647,467 of NC_137170.1, read as the reverse complement.
ATTAAATCATCAGTCCTTCACCCATCAAATTCCAGTTCAGAACCTCTCACACTGCCTTCTGGAATCTTATGAAAAGGAGACTTGAGTTGAGGTTACCAGCATCCAGCTTCCAGATAATCTCTCCCAGCAGTTTCAATACAATGTTACGCCATAGTCAGTTTTTATATATATCATAGAATTGTAGAGTTGGAAGCGACCCTGAGGATCACATATTACAGCCTTGCATGATCTATGCAGCCAAAGGGTTAAGTGGTAGTACCCAGTGGCGTAGCGTGGGTTGTCAGCACCTGGGGCAAGGCAAGTAATTTGCACCTCCTAACCCGTGGATTTGCGCCCCCTAACCCGTGGATTTGCGCCCCCTAACCCTAACCCCCAGATGTTGCGCCCGGCCCCCCTGCACCCCCCACGCTACGCCACTGGTAGTACCTCAATACAAGTTTCTGGAATCTGAATTCCAGGAAGGCTGGAACTACTGTAGAATGGCTACAAAACACATGAAGTAGCAAATAAAGATGGTAGCTCAGAGCATACACAGTGCGCCTTTTACTTATGGAGTAATAATACCCAATTTCCTCTTATCTAACTATAAGGATACCTGCTCGCTTGCACAGCTGCAGATTTTATCCATAGCACCTCTCGAAATGAAGCACTGCAATGTGAAGTGGCCTCAAATAGTTAATGAGCATGGAAGAAGCAAATTACCAAGCCAGCAGCAACTGTCTCCTTTCCATGACGGCAAGATCAATCAATCATTTCCCATAGTCAGACAGTGCTTTACCAGTAGTCTTGGGGAAGCCTGGAGGCTTCAAGGTAAGCTTCTTCCTTCCAGCTGACCTGTCCTCCAGAGAAGTAAACACTGAGCTACATCTTTCCTAGTGAGTAGTGAGAAAAGGGGTGATAGAACTTCGAGGCACACAGGCACTTAAGACAGATGGGCTTTCTTAAATAGTTGCAGCTCTCCTCCTGGATACGGCCACCAAAGTTAGCCAGAAGGAAATCTGCAAGTACTGCTACTTTAAAAAAAACTCCACCTCTATATGCATGATTTGAATGCTGATAAGATTTATGTAATTTGTTATACTAAGGAACTGAATGTACCACACTTTGCCTTTTTGTTGCAAGTTGCTTTCTTTTGTTCAACAAATTTGGAATTTTAAAGGCTGAGCTGTAGTTTGCTTGATCAAGTTAACGTTCCTTAAAATCTGAGTGCATGTGGATTTTTTATACTCCAAGAGAAAACACACACATTCCTTTGCATGGGCGTAGCCGGGGGGGTTGGGGGCAGCTGCCCCCGCAATCAAGCAAATAAATAAAAATATTTAACTAGCTGACCGATTGCATCGCAGATAACTCGCTTCTGCCCTCCCCCCGAACATAAAGCTTGATCCCCACTAAAACACATACGCCCATGCATCTCTGAACATTTCATGTGACTGCATGGTCTTTCACATTTAAGTGTGCTGCATATAAAGCATGCTGTGTTCCTTTAAGCAGTTCAAACACCCTGGCTTCTCCCGTGTTCATAGAAAGGCAGCTCTGGCAAATTTAAACAGCTCATGGGTGCTTATATGCGATGGCAAGACTTGTACAAGCAGGCACTTCCTGCATGCAGATCAGACGGAGAGCCGCCGTCTGCCTTATTGGAGCCTGGGATGTTTCTGTTTACAAATCCTGGAGCCAGGCCGGGGCACTGACTGGAGGCGTGCCGTCTGCTTCCTTGCTACACTCAGCCTTTGTCTGGTTTTACTGTGTCAAAGAAAGAACAACCCTGCTGTGTTTTCCGCAAAGGATGGTTTTCAATACAATGGAACTGCTGGGGCTCCCTCCTTTTTTCACAGCCGTGCTCAGAAAGGTAGTCTACGGATTAGTGAGAAATATGGGGTGGGGGGAGAGAGCTGGCCTGCCCCCCAAATCATTTAACTCATAGGCAAGCACACTTGCATTCGTTATTTCATACAAAAGAAAAAGAATCATATTTCAATCACACCCCTTAGACATACGTTATTTTCTTATGCAACAACTGCACTCGAACGACGTGCTGTATTTTTACAGCATACGATACTTATATAGAAGCTATCATTTTACCTCTTCCTTGAAAAGTTTTTATTGGTGTCCTGAAGAAACGTTTCAAAGAAAATTCCATTTCAATTGTTAACTGCGGGTCATGCATTTTTAGCTTCCTTTAACAGATGCACTTCTTAAACTGCCCAAATTTACATAGTGGCTTAGCAATTTAGTGACAGTGAAAAGAAAAAAATGAACTGTTACACTGTTAGCCTTGCAAAACAAGAATGAAGCAAAAGTGCCTCTGGTTTTCATAACCTGAACAGTTTTCACAGTCTTTCTGTGTCTTCCACATGGTTCTTATTATAGTTTTATACAAGTATTTTGTATTTATTTGTATTAATCGTAAACATAAATGATATTAAGTAGCAGACCTCTTAAACCTGATAGCATATGGTTCAGTATGGAAAATGCCCTAAAGACTATTCAGTATGTGCAGAAGTTTTCACAGCCTTCAGGTCATTCTCCATACTGAACTATATACTATCAGGCTTAAGACGTCTGCTACCTAATATTGTTTATTTGTATGAATAATGCAAATAAATAAATAAATAAAAACTTGTATGAAACTTTGCTTAAATTATGTCAGCTATACAACCTACCAATTTTATGGAATGGTGGTATGAGAATATCAAATAATCTAGACATATTATTTCAGGTAAGGCTTAAAATAACATTTAATAAATCTGTAAATTTTTAAATATTGACTTGGTTGGATTAATATTGGAATGCACAACATGATTGAACCCAGCCATTCCTAAAAATGTCTGATACAAATATTCATTTATTCTCAATCTGAAAGATTTTTTCATCTTCTAATAATAGCCAAAATCCTATTCTTAAAAAAACCCAAGAACCATAAAACAAGTATCTCACTTCTCCTCATTGAGCCAGTGCTAAGAGAAAACACAGCGAACAAAATGGCTCATAGTCTGCTAATACAATCTTGGTTTCTATAGCAACTGAGCAATGTGCCTTTTATTTATGTTTAAATATTATTTGCAAAAACACAAGATGCATTCCAAGAATAGTACAACACAATACTAGTTAGGCATAATCTCTAGGGGGCTGAAAATGTTCAAATTGTGGAAGCTATGGAGAGGTAATGAATTCAAGTCATTGACAGGAGAATGTAAATAAATGCTTCTTGGGGCCTTTCCAGGGTTTTTTTTTCATCATAAAATGTGCATGTGTTACTCAATTATGATAGGGACACAGGAGTCATTCTTTGGGCTAGTACTTCTGTTGCTGTAATATTACATTTTCCACCTGCAGTTTAATCCTGACATCTTGTTGGCGGGGTGGAGGGGACATTCTTCTATTAGTTGGCACATCAGCTACAATTGTGCATGCTTTGTTGAGCACGATTGCTGAGTACTGTGAAGTTAGTGCCTGCAACATAATTAGAGATGATGACTAGTTTGCTGCTCTCATACTAATGCCAAAGTTGAGCAATTCAGACACAAGCTGCTCCTTTAGCTGTTAAAAGCAGCTTTCCACTGGAGCAAAGCTGTACTACACCAGTAGCATTTCGACAATCAGATCTCAACTTATTAACCAGATATATTCCCCCAATACACAACTGTTTGACTCCTGCCTTTGTGTAAGTTTTCCTTTGACTATAGTTTTCCTTTACGCCTGAACCAGGAAATGAAAGTTAACAGCTTTGAAACATGCCGCAATATTAAGCTAACTTTAAACTGCAGCTTAATTAATATTTTGGAGTGCTCCCAAGCTGTTAACCATACTTTCCTGGTTTGGACATAATGGGAAACTAGAGAAAAGACTGTCTGCCTTGTTTGCCAACTTACATAAAGTAGCTGTATATGGGAACACTAGGTTCACTCATAACTTGGCTTACTAATCAGGTATGTACATTTTATGCAAATTTTGCTTTTTCATTATTAAAATTTCAGGCTTAATTCTTTGAAGATTGCAGATTCATTTCTCCAGTGCCGAAGTTCATATTTCCAAAGTACGTACAAACACAAAGCATACAAAGCTCAGCACGTTTACTTTTTAACTATTATGCTAGGATGGGTGCTACTGGAGCAATAGGGGAAAATGGTTTTTTTTTTTTACTATAAACTGAAGTTTAAATGGATTTAAAATGTAAGCAAATAAGTAACAGGGATTCCTATGTATATTTTTAGGGGAACAGAAGAGGGAAGGACCACCACCTAATAAAGTGATAACAATGAGGAGAAAGATCTCAAAGATCCTTTAGCCATGAAGGCAATGATTTCAGTATAAATCATAATTAACTAACATTCCACATGGTGTTAAAACCCTCATGTGTGATGTGTGAATCAGAAGTATTTGTTGGCTAAACTTGTGTTTGCAAGTTTAAATTCTGAAAAATATTTGGAACCACCTTAATTCATACCAAACATTTTATTAAAATCTGTTTTCTTACCTTAGATCGCACACTAGTTTGGCTACAGTGCAATGTGAATAAGCCTTTAAAAATCCAGCTATGCAGTGAGCATGAAGCAGGCTCAGACAAGTGCCATAATTTCCATCAGTGTATGAAACTTTCCTTTAGAATTCCATCTTTGCGTTGAGAGAAAAATATACAATTTTTTACGCTGGTGTAAACAGAGGCAGAAATAGGGCTGTCTTAAGTCTACACAGCTGTTGCTTCACCTCATCCACCAGTACCCATAACTTTGGGAAATTGTAGTAGCGTGAAACACAGTCATTCCTTAGCTATTCATAAGATGGTATCAGTAAACTAACTACAACACTAATGTTTATTTAGAACTTCTGGCAAACTAGAGAATGTACCACAAGAGATAAACCCAGACAAAATAACAGGGAATGGATATTGCAATGCATTAATTGGTTTCCAGATGGCACACTGAATCTCTGAATGGCCCTAGCAATGCATTAAAACAAGGTTTACATTGTAGTTTTTCGCCAAGATGCTAGCAAAAAAAAGTCCCCAAGCTTGGACTTCAAAATGAACTTTGGGAACTTTTAAAAGTTTCTTCAAACTGCAGGCAAGCTTTTAAAACTCTGAAATTAGTCTGTTTTGAAATAAAGCATAAAAAGCTGGAGAAGAATTCTGAACTGCCCTCTGCTTATCTTTGTTAGTTTTCTCCTTCAGCAAAAAGCCTTCTTTGCCAGGATCTATCTACTCAAAACACTCTCCCCTTCCTGACTTGAAGCTGCAGCGATGGAAGCAGAAGAAAAGTTGAGAAGTGAATTTTATCCCTCACTACTACAGCAGCTCTGAAGAGAACATGCCCGCCTTCAATTTATTTATTTCTTAGGAGACATATGCAGTATTGTTGTACAGGCATGCTGTAGTGTAGAGCAGTGATGGTTAAACTTGGCCCTCCAGCTGTTTTGGGACTACAATTCCCATCATCCCAGACCACTGGTCCTGTTAGCTAGGGATGATGGGAGTTGTAGTCCCAAAACAGCTGGAGGGCCTAGTTTGGCCATCACTACTGTAGAGCGAAGCTGCAATCATGCTGGCCATGTCATTTTCTGGGAGTATCTCTGTACCCCATGCAGGCCCAGAGAGGGAAAATAAGATGGGGGACATGAGAGCAACTTTGATCTGCAGTGTACCAAGACCTCACCTTGTTCTGTTAGAGCTTTTTTAGAAGGGGAAAGAATAATATCAATTGCCTGCTGCCACCTAGTACAGGAGAAGAGACCGACCAAGCGCTGCACAAAGGGAGTCAACACTTTCTTTTCTTAAACTTTTTTTTTTACAAACCCCAAGTGCATCCAACAATGCATGCTGAAAGTTTAGAAGGGAAAACAGAAAGAAAGGGGGACCTGTTGGTTTCTTTCTTTCCCACAGCCTGGGAGTGAGGGAGGGAAAGGGGAGGAGGGGTAGAGCAAGGGAAAACACATAGGAAAACAGATCACAGCACAGTAGCTTTTCAAGCCGGGGACAAAGAGAGGCAAAACTGGCAGTCACAGAGTAGCATGCTGCTCTTCAGCCAATGAAACACCAGTACTATGGTGACCCCCCTCTTGTCTCCCACCTACTTTTCTTTCTGCCTTCCAACCTTAAGGCTCCTGTATGTTCATTTTGTTTCTCAAGCACAGCTACTGATCATAAATCATCTAACTATTAAAGAAACAATTCTGCTCCAGAATTAGAAATTTCCTCTTGGTATGCAAAGCACTCTTGCAAAACATTAACAATGCATGTATGGCCTAATTATTGTTCTGAGAGGTTTACAGTCTTACAGTATGGGGCTTGCAGGATGCTAACTCAGCATTTGCCTGTTAGGGAATATTAGGGACTACTAGTAAGTCCAAATTGCATGATTTGTATACCATTTAACTCTCCACAACTATCAATTTCCAGCAGATATTGAGAGCAATATTTATTTTGTTATTTTAAGATGAAAGTTCAGTTTAGCCCTGCACTTCAGTACTGGTTAGTAATATGAGTTTCTTCCAATATAAATCATAATGAAAACATTGAGATGAAATAGCAACAGGGAATATGAACCCAAAGAAGACCATTTCAGATTCTTACTGCAAATAATTTATCCTCTTCGTGGTTTCTTGCGAAGCCTTAATTTATACATATAGAACATTGAACAATATTCCTTTCTTGCTGTCAATCATCCCAGTTTCTGAAATCACATTGTTTAAATACCACACAAGAGATTTCCATTATTTCCTCCTATGTTGCCTTAAGGCTCTCTCACTATAAAAACATAATCCCTTCTACACAATATTAATGGTTATATGCAGATTATATTAAATACCACAAATTTAAATTCTGTGTTGATGTCTGAAAACATATGCTCTTATCTTAATATACAGCATTTGCAGCTAATTAGGAGCATTACTTGTTTTCCAGGACTATATGTATTTTGACATCTACACACAAGCCAGAGCAATGTCTAAATTGTCTTCCAATGTTGCAATTCAAAAAATAAATCTAAAGCTGGGCACTGGAGATAGATAGCAAATAAATGATTGTAAATATATAGGCAGTTATCTCCCGTTAGCCTGGAAGTAAAAGAGAGCTTTGGGTCGTGTTGCCATTCCAGACATTTTCTATCAGAGTGTGATCCCAGTCTCAGCATAATTATAGCTAAACAGAAGTAGGAAAAACAACATTGCAATGCAAAATGTAACCTCCATATGCCTAGTACAATTTGGTACTGCTGTGGTTATGATTTGTGTTCTCCTTTGCTGTAGCCTCACAGATGCCCATGTTTGAAGTATTCCAAAGCCACCCAAATCATCATGCAGGCCAGAGTCAAAGCTAGAGTGGAAGGGGGAAGGGGGAGCTTTTTTAAAACAAAAAAACCACTGTGCCAGCTCCAGGAACTACAGGGTGAGATCTAATTTTTAGAAATATGCAAAGAGTTAATGATGGCTGGGAGTTTCTTGAAGGTGAAATATTGAAGGCATAATCCAAACAATTCCAACAAGGAAGAGAAGTAGGAGGCATCTAAAGAAACCAGTGTGGCTGCATAAGGAGCTTTTAGATGAGCTGAGATTTAAAAGGGGCGTGTATAATGGAAGAAGCAAATCACAAAGGAAGGATATAAAGAAGACGCCAACACTTTCAGGGAGAAGGTCAGGAGGACTAAAGCTCAGAACCAAGCTCAACCTTGCAAGAGAGGTTAAATGACTAAAAAGGGTATTTTGAGCTATTTCAAAGCAAGAGGAAGAACAAATAGGTCCTCTGCATGGAGAATAAGACCATGGCAAAATAATATTGCCACAATGTTGTAAAGGATATACAAGTGAAGCCTAAGTTATTTTTAAGGTGAAACATTGTGTATAATGCAACAGATAGCTTACATACTAATAGAAAAACAAAGTTAATTTCAATCTTTAAGTTCTCATCAGTGCATTGCATGTGGAGTCTATTAGTAGCAATGCTTTCTCAGTTGCTCTTAAATCATGATTATCACACAGCCTGAAGCACTCTGACTCACTGAAAGGCGTTCCATCGGTAGGGTCTGCTGGTGGAAAATTCTCTGTGAAGTTGAGATTGCACAAGTTGGAACTGCAGCAGCAGAAACGATATGTCCCATTCTGAACCAAGGAAGGGGTGGTTGTGACGATGCACTCCTCAGAGTGACAGTCTTCAGGGTCTCCTATATGAGACCAGCATCCTGGAGGGGAAAAAAGGTTGTAAATCAAATAGCAGTATTTCTTTTGGCTATTTATTTAGCTTGTGAAACTTTCTACATGTTTTGCTCCTCAACTTCATGCTCTTATTAGATTGTCTCTCACCTAGAAAAACCCCTCTGCCTTTTAAGACCAGGGACACACTGCTTCGAATCCTTTCCCTAAGAGAAGTGTCACCTGCTGGGACTATGGGTAGGGTTTTTTGCAGCTCCATGACTTTTTGACATTAGGACATTTTTCTTTCATCCTCTGTTTTTAAATATATGCTCCTTTTCTTAAATGGGTTTTATGTGACTTGGACTATGCACTTTCTTTAGCCAATTTAACTGCATTCTCTTATGCAGGTGGATTTCACTATTGAGACGTGCATTTTGTACTAATGCTTTAATGCTGAAAACAGATTCAATTTCATGTAAGAAAAGTTGTATTAAAGCAGATAAAAGCCTACACAAACATATTTGTGGTGGTTCTTTTCATTCCAACAATGTAACCACTGTCTGTGTCCCAAAACTAAACAGTCCTATGACCATAACAACCTGATCCTGGCAAAATATCAAATGCACCATACTGTCTTCAAATTTTTCATTGGTTTACTGATTTGTGACTCATTTACATTATCAGCTGCATAATGTAAATTTCCTTTCATTCCACTTCAGGTCTGTGTGTCTTTGTGTGTGTGTGTGTGTGTGTGTGTGTGTGTGTGTGTGTTTTCAAGGGTTAGTCAGAGGCTGACAGGAGCCCTTTGAAACTAATGCATGTTCTTGATTCATTTCTCTACCACACCAGACCAAGAGATTACACATACAATTGCAGGGGTCATCACGTCTGGCATGCAGGAAGTGGACAAAGCACAGTATTCAATTTAAGTATGCAGTGATTCGTCCTGAGCTAAGAAAGTGAGCAAAATAGTGTGGCTAAAATTTATCAAGACTCCTGAACTGCTGACCTCTGAAACAAATCACAGGTGAAGCATTCCCAACTGCGTAAGCGAGTTTGCATTATCCTGGCATTTTGCCTTCAGGTTTCCAACAACTTCTGGTTTTGCTGATTCTTTACATACAGTGGTGCCTCGCAAGACGGAATTAATCCGTTCCGTGAGGCTCTTCGTATAGCGGTTTTTTCGTCTTGCGAAGCAAGCCCATTGACAGCTTAGCGGATTAGTGCTATTAGCGGTTTAGCGGCTTTTAGCGATCAGCTGTTAAGCGGCTTATCAGCGGATCAGCTGATAAGCGGCTTAGCGGCTTAGGAAAAGGGGGCGGGGAAGGGAAAAAAACCCGCAGGAACTCGCAAGACATTTTCGTCTTGCGAAGCAAGCCCATAGGGAAATTTGTTTTGCAAAGCGCCTCCAAAACGGAAAACCCTTTCGTCTAGCGGGTTTTCCGTCTTGCGAGGCGTTCGTCTTGCGGGGCACCACTGTATCATACTTTGATTTAGTTGATGAAACTGTATCTAACATTTCAGTTTTTAAGGGAGGTACCATGTATTTACACCACTTTTGCATGTTCCCGTCCCCTGCTCCCCAAAAACTTCTTTTTTTCATTACTGTATGTAGTTTTAGGGTCTAATTACATATTTTGCTTCATAACTTTCCTTCTGAGAGGGCTAGAGACTTATTAAAAAATGAAATGGAAGTTCAGAGCCTGGGGCCCTTAATGATCAGTAATGGAACTTTCTTCTTTTGTATGGCTTATTCATTGAATCATCCTTATTCTGCAAGACTGCTCAGTGTTCTGTTGCAGAATATGCTCTATGGTCACTTCTAATTCCTTGTTATTACCTATTACTATTTTCATTAAACATAGGCACTATGACCTTGTTTTTGCTTTCTGGTAATTTGTACAGTTTTATCTATTTCTACTTAGCAGCTCTATTAAGTTTATACTATGAATCACTAGCATATCAAACTTTAGACTAAAGGTAAAGGTAAAGGTACCCCTGCCCGTACGGGCCAGTCTTGACAGACTCTGGGGTTGTGCGCCCATCTCACTTAAGAGGCCAGGGGCCAGCGCTGTCCGGAGACACTTCCGGGTCACGTGGCCAGCGTGACATCGCTGCTCTGGCGAGCCAGAGCCGCACACGGAAACGCCGTTTACCTTCCCGCTGGTAAGCGGTCCCTATTTATCTACTTGCACCCGGAGGTGCTTTCAAACTGCTAGGTTGGCAGGCGCTGGGACCGAGCAGCGGGAGCGCACCCCGCCGCAGGCATTCGAACCGCCGACCTTTCGATCGGCAAGCCCTAGGTGCTGAGGCTTTAACCCACAGCGCCACCTGCGTCCCTAAACTTTAGACTGCCATGTATTAAAAATTTCTATAGAGTATGCTTGAAAAAATTTTGGCTTGGCATAATTGTAATGTTGCCCAGAAGCCTAATCATGATTAAGCTATTGGGAATGTCCTGTGGGCATGCACACTGCTTTCCCAAGTGGGTACCCTCCCCCTTTTCAATTTGACCATCGACCATTAACTTACATTAATGCTAACCACCATTTGCAACAATGGATAGAAGCAGCTTTGCAAATTTGCTAATAACTATGGTCATCTTAACACCACTGAAGATGGAACTGTAGTTAGCTTTACCTTGAGGAGGAGGGGGGGGGTGCAACAATGAACTGGGAAGGAGTCAGGAGTCATACAATTAAGAGAATCAGAGCTTTTTTCAGGGTCTGTCATAGACCATCTGTCCAACCCCCTGCTCAATTCGAGAGTCCCAGAACTAGAGCATCTTCAATATATGGCTAGCCAACCTTTGCGTGAAGAACTCTAACGAGGGAGAACTGACCACTCCTCTAAGTTATTGATCCCACTGTTGAACTGTTCAATAAGTTTCTCCTAATGTTCAAATGAAATATCTTCTCCTGTAAATTAAGCCCAGTCCTGGCCTCTGTGGCAGCAGAGAACTGAGAAGATTTATGTCTGCACTTAGCTGTTCTTCAAAATGAGGGACATTTGTTTGTAGATTCCTTTGTGATCAGAAGGCAATACAGTGGTACCTTGTTTTGAGTTGGGGATCTGTTCCAGAGCCCTGGACACACAATGAAAGGGATGCTCGACAAAGCGCCGTTCTGCGCATGTGCGTAAGCGGCAAACCCGGAAGTATCCCGTTCCAGTACTTCTGGGTTTGCCACGGATGTTCGCCGAAATGGACGGTCGATAGGGCGGACGTTCGCGGAGGTAAAGGTACCCCTGAACTTTAGGTCCAGTCATGGACGACTCTGGGATTTGCGGCGCTCATCTCGCTTTACTGGCCAAGGAAGCCGGCGTTTGTCCGCAGACAGTTTTTCCGGGTCATGTGGCCAGCATGACTAAGCCGCTTCTGGCGAAACCAGAGCAGCACACGGAAACACTGTTTACCTTCCCGCCAGAGTGGTACCTATTTATCTACCGTATTTTTCGCCCCATAGGGCACACCGGCCCATAGGGCGAACCTAGTTTTTTTTGGGGGAGTAAAGAAAAAAAATTATTACCCCCCCCCAGGCTTGGGGCTGGGGAAGCCTGAGCTCCCCCCGACCCCAGCCCCCAGAACAGGCTGCTATCCGCAAGCCTAGGGAACCCGGTGGGAAGTCGTGCCAGTCTCCCCAGGTTTGCGGAGAGCTGCCCGAAGCCTGGAGCGCGCTTCTCAGTGCGTCCCGGGCTTCGGGATGCAGGCAGCTCTCTGCAAGCCTTGGGAGACCTGTGCGACTTCGTGCTGGGCTCCCACGGCTTGCAGAGAGCTTCCTGAAGCCTGGAGAGTGAGAGGGGTCGGTGCGCACTGACCCCTCTCGCTCTCCAGGCTTCAGCGAAAGCCTGCATTCGCCCCATAGGACACACACACATTTCCCCTTCATTTTTTTGGGGGGGGGGAAGTGTGTCCTATAGGGCGAAAAATACAGTACTTGCACTCTGACGTGCTTTCAAACTGCTAGGTTGGCAGGAGCTGGGACCAAACAACGGGAGCTCACCCTGTTGCGGGGATTCGAACCGCCGACCTTCTTTTTTTTTTTTTTTTAATAATTTTTATTAACTGGCCAATCACATCAAATTAAATCACATCATATAAATTCCGAATTACAAAGCCAAATTTTTAAATTTTGTTGGGGGAACCCATACTTCAAGATCCAAAGGGGAATTCAGATCATCTTCTTATTACTGCGTTAATGTCCAAATCAATCCCAATCAGTCCAAACAAAGTTCATAATTCTATCCAGTCTTATCTTGGTGTTGCCACATCATATCTTGTTCGTATAATTTCTCTTTTTCCTTTACGATCTCTTCTGTTAGTCTCCTTAAACCGATAGCAAGTGTAATAATCCTGTGTGGATTTCCCGTTCCTCCACTAAGTCCAGATGGTTTCCATATATCTCCTTCGTAGATAACATCACTTTATCCATCGTAAATTTTGGCATTTGTCGCTCTTAAGTCCCACTGAGGAGTTGATTCACGATATGTAAACAACTCTATTTCTCTCTTTCTCCTCCCAGACCCAAGAGCTCCCACAATGCCTCACAAAATGGCGAACGGCATTTTTTCCTGACTGCGTCACTCCAAAACTCTTAGCTTTCCAGCTTCATCTTGAAACATTGCTTTGGATCGAAAGTTTATCTCCACACAGCCTTAAATCCACAGCTTAAGTCCTTAATTTCTGACTCATTAGGGGAGGGGGATTCTTGTTAAATCACATAAAAAGGTAGAGGCAGGTTTTTCCCCCCTCCCCCCTCAGTCATTACCGTATCTTGACGTTCTTCTCGTATTTTATTGTTGTCTTGTTATCAGAGATCTCTTCTGTCAGCAGTATTTACTCCCCTTTTTCCTTGATGTATGTGCAATTAATCATGTCCAAATTATTTCTTTTAAAGATCATTGCAACCAGCGGCGCGAATCGGGGACGGCGTCGAGGAGTGCCGAAAATCCCACAGGAGGGCTTTGTGCCTAGTGCCCCCACCCCCACAAATTCGGGGGTGGTATAGGGCACAGCAGGCAAGGGCCGTCCCCCCCATAATCCTGGGGGGGTTAAGGAGGCTAATTACCCCCATCATAGCCTCCAAATTACCTTGTGTGGGTCGGAGAGATGTTATTGTCAGCCATCTTCCGATGCGCCACCTAGTGGCCCCCCGAACCGCCGACCTTCTGATCGGCAAGCCCTAGGCTCTGTGGTTTATAAGAAGATACATGTGTAAAAGTTTTACAAAAAAACTGCTACCTGCCTCTGAACATTAAGACCTTTGTGACCAATAGATTAAGTTATGTTTGTTGTCATTATTGCTGTATGCTATTATTGTTGAATATTACCTTGTTTCACAAGATGGATTTCTCCTTCACGTGTTTTCTCCCACAGACCATAGCAGGTGTTGCCTTTCATACACAAAACTGTACCATTCTCTTGAGAAATTCGACTTTCGCTAATTCCATGATCATTTTGGTACTGGTCCCTAAATGCACATGTCGTCTCTTCACTCTGTGCAGCTAAACAAGAAAACAAAAACAGGCAAGTTTACAAACCAGATTGTGGCACTGATTGTTGACAAAACTAGAAGAGAAAAATATAGATGAAGAAACTAGAAGAGTCATTTTCAGGGCTGGCCCTTTCATTAGGAAGAGTGAGGTAGCCACCTCAAGTAGCTGATTTTGTTATCATTAAAGGGCAAACAGGCAGAGGTGCTGGTAAGTTTTTCTTCCATGTGCAGACAAGTCATGCTTGGGTACTATGTATGTTGGCTAGATTGCCTCAGGTAGCAAAATGTCTTGGCAATTTTGGTACTTCAGAACTTTGCATTTTTAAAAGCAATATCCAACTTCCTGTTAGGAGCTGCCGCTGGATCCAAGTGCAATTCCTATTTATGTGTATGGAAACATTTTCCTCTGCGATATCTGCTTTCCTTTCCTTTTTTGTGAATATGCTGTGCCGGGATAGTTCTTCCTCTCACACTAGAACACCAGAGATCACCATGTCAGAAATATATTAGACTTATCCAAAAATCCTATTTGCAGAACCATTAGTAACGAAGTGACACTGAGTACTACAGCAGAAAAAAAGCACTTAAAAGTGGCCTGCAGCAGCATCACAAGCATGGTAAATTTTATGGTAATCATAAATGAAGATGCTTTAAATATTCAGAAAGGGAAACCGGATGAATAGGAATACATTCAGTCCCAGGCCACATTATCAGTAAATCTTAGATCATCATCATAATTAGTCTTCCCACTGAACATACATTTCCCTTGAGCTAGAATATTAAAAGATCAAAATGTCTTAAGATCCCAGAAATTCAAAGGAATTTCTGTCCACTTTTCTTTTTGATACACTCCAAAAATTAGGCCATACCTCATCAAAACAACCCTATATAATTATTTCATTAGAAAGAAAGAAAGACTTTTCAGAATGAAAGAAGCATTTAAAGTGCACAGAATTTAAACTGGTTGAATCAATCAAAGCAAAATGCCTATTTTGTGCATTTCCAGATTTTTAATAGATAAATATTCACTGGGTTGCCATGCCTGAGCAAAGCATTGTGTAATAATGTATCATAAAACAAAGGGACTGGATAATAATGATCCATACGTGACTGCCTTATTAAAATAGTGAAAGGGAAAATACACAAATGCTAATTTATTTATTTATTTTGCTTTAAATCAGAATTTTGCCACTTTCTAGCATCAAAGAGAAAATATGCGAACTTTCTGTAAAAGAAGAAATACACACTAGCATTAACGTAGAATTTTGACAGCAAATATCACAGTTCATATGTTCATTGTGCCTTTCAATATATATTCTTTCCACAAAATAATTTTGACATTAATGACCTAGAGTAAATAGAGTCAACTCAGATTTGAACTAGAACTATATTCAGCAACAAAGTTCAGCCTCTTTAGCAAAGCTACCTGCTGATTCTATTCTTCTGTTTTCACCTTTATATATGCTATGACAAGAATCTGCATGTAAATCTTCACCTACCATTTAGGCTATAAAAGCAATTAAAGAGGGAAGGCCTTCCAACAGCTCTACCAAAATCACTGTGTATACATAGTCTTTTGCAGCAAAAACAATCAGAACTTTGTGGCCCTTGAAAGCCTAACAAATCTATTTGCATGGCGAGGCCCTGGGCCCACAGTTCCCACAGAAATAAACATACAAGCACAAATATGTTGGATTAATGGGATAAATTAGGCCACAACTTTATTGGTTACAGATGTGAGCAGTTTGGCTTAGGCAACTGGGTGAAGCAAGACTATATCCTGACTCCTGCCCAGCTGCATGAAGTCTTGAAAGGGTCAACCATCAATAGCGGGAGCCTTATGATATATATCAATTAAGAACTCCCCCAGGGTCACTGATGGGGTCGTGGCATGACCCTAACCCATGACCAGGCTTCGGACAGGAACCACACACCTGGATCCCTTTAATGGGACACCCTTAGCGTGGAGGGGCAGGCGGAGGCAACAGCTTCCCCTCCCATAACAAGGCTTAAAGGTAAAGGTAAAGGGACCCCTGACCATTAAGTCCAGTCACGGACGACTCTGAGGTTGCAGTGCTCATCTCACTTTATTGGCCAAGGGAGCCGGCATACAGCTTCCGGGTCATGTGGCCAGCATGACAAAGCTGCTTGTGGCAAACCAGAGCAGTGCACAGAAACACCGTTTACCTTCCCACCGTACCTATTTATCTACTTGCACTGGTATGCTTTCGAACTGCTAGGTTGGCAGGAGCAGGGACCAAGCAACGGGAGCTCACCCCGTCGCGGGGATTTGAACCTCCAACCTTCTGATCAGCAAGTCCTAGGCTCTGTGGTTTAACCCACAGTGCCACCTGCTTACCCAATGCCTAACCTTACAAAGTTGTGACGATTGCTACTAGGTAGGCAAAAACCAAATGGCTGGAGCCAATTTGCCAAGTGGAAAAATTCCTACCCAGCCCCAACAACCAGGCAACCAAGATTAGTCATAGCAAGGCCATAGTCAAGCAACACAAGAAAGAGGGTGAGTGGGCTGAGAGATCCACCAAAGTAGATGATAGGCTAGCTGGGGGCGTGACGCGGCTGGGCATCCAAGTGACATGGGCAGCATTCCTCCGTCCACTGCTGGGTAACTGAGGTCCTGGAACCCCTCCTGGAAAAGGGGAGCTGTCTTGCGTGGCGAGGCCCTGGGCCCGGCAATTCCCACAGACAGGAACCACATAATGTGAAATCTTAGTTGGCAGGTATATAAATGGGGAATAATGTAAGGTAGGAACTGAATGGCAATGAGGTGCAAAATTTAGAAAAAAGACCTTCAGCTAAGATTTCACTTCATGCATCTGATGAAGTAGGCTTGGGCCCCTGAGAGCTTATGCCAGAATACATTTGTTAGGCTTTCAGGGGCCCAAAGAATGTTGTTTTTGCTACAAGAGACTAATGCAGAAACATTTAGGCCGTATACACGCAATGATTTCTGTGGAGGAAATGACAAGGCTTCTTCTCTCACTGTTAAAGTAACAGAAAAACCTGTTTCTATTACTATAACAATACAAACATAATTAAGGACCATAAACCCTAATTAGCACAAACCGTGATTTCTGATTCTGGTTTGCTATCAAAGCACAAGCCAAACCTTGCCAATTCAGATATCATACCAAACTATAGTTTTCGGAGCCATGTTTGACATAAGGAATAAGCCAAATGACAACCTGTTCTCTTCTCTTAAAAAAGAAAATAAGCTGAAACTGATGTCCACTCTATTGATATATAAGGGTAGCACATACTACTATTTTATTGACATGAAAGGAAGCTGAGTTTTCTTTGTTGTTTTTTTACACAGCTATATAGGGTAAGCATTACTGCTGAATGTACTAAAGGGAGGGGGGGGGGGGAGAAACATAAAAAGTCTTTCAACCTAGTGTGGAGAATGTGTTACTCCTCATAGGAATTATACAATGGGTCCCCACCCAAGAGTACTGTATTTGTATTATTAAAAGCTCCAAAACCAGTTTGACCAGAGACTATGGCAAGGTAATTGGCAGCTCTATTATGCAATTTCCAAATATCTGAAAATAACACTGCAGCATAAACTCATTTAAAAAGTTTTTTTTTAAAATTGTGACACCTCTTGCTGATAGAGCACCCAACACTATATTTACAAAGCAGAAGATTCACAGCATAAGTTGTCCTACACAAGACAGCAATGGATAACAATGTGTGGTGGTATTTGATAGCACTGATGTTCTAGGAACTTCATGTCACATACCTTCCCATTATCTTACACATTATTTAAGTATTCTGCAAAAATTATATCTTACATGCTCAGAAATTGTCTTGACTACTAATGTAACCTTCCCCACTCCTGCCTTTCAGGCATTTCTGAAGACAAAGGATTGCTCTTGCCTTGGTTTAAATAATAACTGTAGGTCTCTCTCTCTCTCTCTCTCTCTCTCTCTCACACACACACACACACACACACACACAATTTTATTCTCAAGAACAGATGCTTTGTGCCTGGAATGCTCAGCTGTCCTGTATTTTCTGATCCTTGGCACTGACTGCCAAAGAAACAAAGAAAGGATGTTGTTTCTATCTTCAGTAACAAAGGACAACACAGTTCCATATGTAAATGTTAAGTATTTAAGCTGTGACTCAAGGAAAGGAGGAAATTCACACATTTCACTAAGTGCAAATTATTTGCTCCTTATGAAATCTTGACTTGTGCAACTGTGCACATAAATTAAAAGGATAAGAACTGGAGTTCTGCATCAAAGTGTTACAGTGTAATTTAGTATTCAAGCCAATCCATTACATTCCCCGAGCCCCAATTTTCCTCCCCACCACCCCAGTTAGTCATGTTGGCATTCCATGACAACTAAACATACTTGTACACATTTGAAGCTTAATTAAAATCTTTTGGGGTTTTCCCAGTGGTCTCTATGGGTGCTCTATCTTCAGTCCCTGGGGACACTTTAAAATAACTTCTCAGTGTGTAACCAGACATTCAATGGTTTTGCTGTGGGCTAATCTTCGGGAAAACACTTGCATCAAGAACCTGATAAAGAACTGCTCCTGCATGGAAATAGTTATGATATCCTGGAAACAATTTTCATAATAGCAGCAGCAGATTCTTTTGTCACCACAATCATGGAAAGTGCTTCTGTCTGAGAGTGTGTAGTTGTATCCAAGGATAAACCAGGTTAGATATTAAGTTACTGCATGAGTGCATTGGATTCCCAGATCAGTGATGGCATACCACACTAAGAAAATTATTTCTAAATATCTGAACTGACCCACAATCTTTCCATAATCGTTTTGGAAGCAAGAGTCAGACACAGTATTGAAAGACAAGATATTGGATTATTTAGTCCAATTCCTGTCCTAAAATAAATGATTATATACCTAATTCATGTCTGGAAGAAGTACCCAACATTTTATTAAAATCACCTAGGAAGCTCAAACATCCTTCCTGAGCAGTTTATTCCACTGCAAAGCTGCTCTAAAATCCACCATATTGCAGTTTAAGGTTTTTGCTGTTTTAACAGGGTAAGATGCAAAAACTTGGGCAAGCAAGTGATCTGCCACTTCTTTTAGACCATCATTCTCAAATATATTGCCATTGTAATCTTCTTAAGGGATGTGGGTGGCACTGTGGGTTAAACCACAGAGCCTAGGACTTGCCGATCGGAAGGTTGGTGGTTCGAATCCCCGCGATGGGGTGAGCTCCAGTTGCTCAGTCCCTGCTCCTGCCAAGCTAGCAGTTCCAAAGCACGTCAAAGTGCAAGTAGATAAATAGGTACCGCTCCGGCGGGAAGGTAAACGGCGTTTCCGCGCGCTGCTCTGGTTCGCCAGAAGCGGCTTAGTCATGCTGGCCACATGACTTGGAAGTTGTACACCGGCTCCCTCAGCCAGTAAAGCGAGATGAGCGCCGCAACCCCAGATTCGGTCATGACTGGACCTAATGGTCAGGGGTCCCTTTACCTTTACCTTAATCTTCTTATTTGATCAAAATGTGCCTATTTCTCTCAGTTTTCCCTCTCAACCTGATTTTCTGAAACACATAATCTTGATGATTTGTCTCTTGAGCAACAAACTCCTTGAATTCTTTTGACCAGAATTGAATGCAAGCCTGCATTAAGTCTTACTAGAGCCACAGCACTATGCTTACTTGCCAAAATCTTGGAAATAATGCTTTTGTTAATACAATTTTAAAAAGCACTGATATTTGGGTTCACATCATCACATTGTTAATTCATGCAGAGTTTCTTATCCATTTTAGCATCTGAATCATTGAGAGGAACAACTATCTGGCCTCTTAGCACCCTTCTTATATTTATTCTTATATTTATATTATATCCTTTTTACCTCTTCTCATTTTCACATTTGACATTGTTGAGCTTGGTTTTGTTATTATCTACCCAACTCAGCAGTGTTTAACATTTTATATTAATCGCCATGATCCAGTCTGCTAAGTGATATTAATTGTATCATGAATTCACAACCCCTCAGAATTTATGAGATTTTCCACATAGTTCCAACCTGGAAACTTCATCCTATATTGCTTCTTCCTCATATATCCACGTTGTATTATTCCTTCCTATTGCTGGTGTTTGGCTTTATTTTACATCACTAGGCTATGGTAACTGGGCCCACATCAGTCTATAGGGTGATATCCAATTGTGGCCATCCCCAGTGAAACAGATCTGCACACCTTAATTTTTTTCAACACGTTGCCAGCTTAATTATTTCCACTATTTGCTCCAATGTTTTCCTAAATGCAGACAAATGCAGTCAAACTAGCAAGCTTGCACATTCCATGGGTGGTTTCCTTCCCCTCTTCTAAACATAAGACACTGTATCGCAGGTCTGCGTAACTTCTAACGCACCAACCTGAACACAGCTCTCCAGTCATTTACCGTGGCCTGACAGTTCCCCTATGTTTAAAGTCCCAAACAGACTGCAAAAAGAAGTTTAAGCAAGCTTCGGGTGAGCAACCAAATATGAATGTTCTTTTCCTCAGATTTTAAAGTTGATAAACCTACCCTGCCTTTAAGGAAGGGAGACCGAGGACAATGTTGGGAAAGCAGATGGAGAAGTTTGGTTGCATAAGTAAAAATCCTTGTTCTAGCAGAAGCACTTTGCTGCATACTGACCAATATGCATCCTAAGGAGATATTACCACACAATTGCTTCTCTGAGAAGGAGCTATGCTTGTTGGATATATCAAATTACAGTAGCGGAATCCCTATTTTTAGGGCAACAACAGAAGTTATAATAAAAGCAAGGCATTTTCCAGCAGCTTAGTTATATGAAATCTCAAATTGCTTCATGAAGTACTTACAAGTAATAGTTTTAGAGCTGTAGCTACTGAATCCAAACCAGATTACTGCCTTTGGTTTCATATTCATTAATATTGAAACAGTACTTTAATGACTTGATGCTTACAGGAAAATGGTATGTTGTAGAATTTCTTCTGAGCTCCCTTCTTCCAGGAAGGAAACATGTTCTCTATTTTACATGAGTAAAATACTCTGACTTCACGGAGTCAGAGGAGTATTTAAGATGAAAATGCTTTGGAAATGCATGACACTTCTTTTTCCATTAACCATTTTCTGAAAGTTTAACCAGACGCTGGATTCAGAGATGTATCAGCCCAGTTCTGCTCATGGAACTCTCACATGAATGGAGGGGGTGGCAGCAATTTTTTTTCTGATTTCCCCCTACAGCCTTTAGCAAAAGACTGTCCAGGAGGGTTGATGGAATCCTATGAAACATGGTATGAGAGCATGCAGGGGGAAATGGGCAACTGGTAAAGAATGCCTCCATCCCTCCTGTTTCTTCAGCCCTTTCTGGGTTGCAGTTCACGGAAGGACTCCTTGCATTCAGGGAAAACTGTGATGGATCCAATACATTAGGCTTTAATAAATAAAATGTGATAATTTTTATATTTTTCTTCATGAATCATAACTACTAGTATTTGGAAAAAATAATTTCCCTTATTACTACTACTACTACTGCTACTACTACTACTAAATAGAAAGGCTATTTTAATAGAACTGCAAAGAAGTTCTGATGAAGGTTTTTGTTAAGTTTCACTTTGAACACTTGACAGTTGGAATTTTGGGTTTTTTTAAAAAAACACACACACACACATTGAACAAAACCAATTTCTTCCTCAAAATACACAACAGAGCATTCTCTATTATTTTCATAGCTGCATCATTCCTAAGAGGAAACTGGAATTCAATGCTCCTGGAAAATGATAATCAGAATTCTACCACCACTGTTTCTTAAAGTTATCTTAATATAGATGTGAGATTAACAAGGAGGGCTCTTTTTTCATAGTTGTGATAACTGTGAAATAATGAAATGCAACGTATTTATTTTCCACATTAATACATATGAAGGTTTAATATCTGAGAAAGGAAAGGCCTTCTCTCGGTCCCATCACCCTCACAGGCACATTTAGGGGGGGGAAGGCACAGGAGATGGCCTTCTCAGTCACTGCTCCCAGATTTTTGGTGTGTGCTTATTTGATTTTCCAAAATATAAACATACAACAAAAACAATTCCAAATCTAATTGTCAAGATTATTCTGAATCTCCTGACTTCCCCCCATCCCTTCCATTGATTCTGTTTTCAACTGCATATCAATACTTCTCCGATTTTTCATCTTCCAAAATTATCTATACATTCTGTTAGATTACAAGTGTGTTTAAAATCCTGCTAATGTTTTGACCTGTTTACAATGATTTTGTATATACATTATAAACATTTCCCATTCTTTTTAAAATTTCTTGTCTTCTTGATTCCTGAGCTTCCCAGTTAGTTTTGCCATTTCGGCATAGTCCATCAACTTAATTTGCCATTCTTCTCCGGTCCAGGGTTGTAAAGACTGCAGATAGAATAACTGGGTGCACTCTTCCCATCTTAGATCAAATCTGTGCTGTCAGGTGCCATAAGAAAGCGGCAGAGATAGCGCAGGATAGTACACACCCCGGAAATGATCTCTTTCAGCTTCTGCCTTCTGGAAGAAGGTATAGGGTTATAAAGGCCAGGACTAGCCGCCTGAGAAACAGTTTCTACACAAATGCGATTCTGGTTCTAAACGCACCTTAAGGGGTCTCTATAGTACAGTGTATTTTAAAATGGGATTTCAGAGTTTTTAGGGGTTTTTGAATGTTTTATGTAGTTTTTCAATTTCATTGTTCTGCATGGGACAATGACAATAAAGATATCGTATATCGTGTATATCGTATATATCGTATATGGTTGGGGTTGTTTCTTCCTTCCATCTCTGGGCTAGTAACATCCAAGTGGCCGTTGTCACATACGTAAACAACTGCTTCCAGGTTTTGGAACTCCCTCTCTAGGGAAGCTAGACTGACTCCCTACTTGTTGCCCTGCTGCCAGCAGGTGAAGCCATTTTTGTTCCAGCAGGTTTTTGGGAACTGGCTGCTTTTAAAGAGCCTTTTTTTTGGGGGGGGGGTCAAAATAATGGAAAAGTAATGACACATTATTAAAAAACCTAAATATGCTTAAAGTCACTTGAAGTGATAAAAGATAATTTAGTATGAATTAAACTATGTTAAGTTTTATCAGTTTTGCAAACATTATTTAAACTCTATTGCTCTATTTAAATGTGATGACAGCCCACTGCTTCACAATCATGCTAAAATGTAATAAGAATCTGAGCCACACAGTAGCTGCATAGCATTTATCAGAATGGGAAGAAATTGAACATCTTATCTTTGCCTTGGACTACAGTTCATGAACTTTTCTTAGACTGGCTTTTGCTTATCAGAGCTGCACTTGTAACGAACACAGGAAATACTATGGGGGGAAAGTAAAATGCTGCCGCCTTCCAGATGAGAAGAATTACTCAAGCACAAAACAATCTCTTATTTTCTTTTTAAAATTCATTTCAGGATACAATTGTAATTTCTTCCATTGGTATATTTTTCTGGGATAAGTTATAGATAACCTTAATTTATTTTTCTAATAAAGCAGGTAGCTTTCTAATGCTTTATAGACTAATGCTATGCTTGGGAAGCCTGCACAGCTAAAGCATCCTTCCTCCAAAGAAACAATAATTTGTTGCACAGGAACCCAAGAAGAGATCCTTCTAATATATATGCCCTCTCCTCTCAGGGCAAAATAATAACTGCCCCAAGCAGCAATCTCCAAAAATTTCCATGCTGCCATAGGTACCTCCATATTAGGGAGCTTCCACCACCCACCCCTCTGACAACAAAAGTTAAGGTGGGATGATATTTACTAGTTTTTGTCTTCATCAGGACATCTTAAAGAATTATACATATGCCAGGCATGTAAGCTGAACATCATAACATGCTCAAAATGTTAGGATACAACATCCCATCAAATAGCACATCCCATCAGATGTCAAAAAGGTAAACAACTACACAACTTTCTGAAGACATCTGAAGGAAGCCCTGTATTGGGAAGCTCTCACATCCATACATCACTACTGGGAAAACCATAGCTTTAACTATACGGGCCTTTGTCGGCAAGGTAATGTCTCTGCTTTTTAAGATGCTGTCGAGGTTTGTCATTGCTTTTCAAACCTAGACAGCATCTTAAAAAGCAGAGACATCACCTTGCCAACAAAGGTCCATATAGTTAAAGCTAAGGTTTTCCCAGTAGTGATGTATGGAAGTGAGAGCTGGACCATAAAGAAGGCTGATCGCCAAAGAATTGATGCTTTCGAATTCTGGTGCTGGAGGAGACTCTTGAGAGTCCCATGGGCTGCAAGAAGATCAAACCTCTCCATTCTGAAGGAAATCAGCCCTGAGTGCTCACTGGAAGGACAGATCCTGAAGCTGAGACTCCAATATTTTGGCCACCTCATGAGAAGAGAAGACTCCCTGGAAAAGACCCTGATGTTGGGAAAGATGGAGGGCACAAGGAGAAGGGGACGACAGAGGACAAGATGGTTGGATAGTGTTATCGAAGCTACCAGCATGAGTTTGACCAAACTGCGGGAGGCAGTGAAAGCCAGGAGTGCCTGGCATGCTCTGGTCCATGGGGTCACGAAGAGTCAGACACGACTAAACGACTAAACAACAACAACAAATTTGTTGTGTTTTTAATATGTTGGCAGCCACCCAGAGTGGCTGTGGCAACCCAGTCAGATGGGCAGAGTATAAGTAATAAATTCTTGTTACTGTTATTTTGAACCTATGCTTTTATTTTATATCATACTCCACTTACCTCTCCCCCTCCATCCCCTAATCATTACTTTTCTAAAATAAACTCTCCATCATATGGAATACTGGAGCTTGGCTAGCTGTTTTAGCCCACTGGGTTTCATCTACCACAAACTAGGCGCATTGCCAACACATGCTGGGCAAACAGTTATGTGTAAACGGGGAGTAAAAGAAAAGATGGGCTTCCTCCCAGTTCCCCCAATCCCAGGATAAAAGCCTAAAGGTTGGGGAGGCCCATGCCCCCAATTGGCTTAGAGGCTCATAAGCCAGGGTGGTGGCAGTACTACCAGTAGTAGTCAGAGCCATGAGCGATGCTTTCCTTCCTTGCAAAGTACTGGTAGATGTGCACAGTGAGGAGCTGGGATGGGGGCAGGGTGTTATCTCCACAGTTGTGCTACACCTCTGAGGTGCTCCAAGTGCAGTTTTTTTAAAAAAATTAAGTACACAAAATAGTGTGGCCATGGGAGAAGGAGCCATCTTGCTTTGCACCAGTGATGTCAGACATTAACCAATAAGTATAAATTGTATAAGTATAACCAATAAGTATAAATTGTTGATCCATCTGAAATGGCTGCATGTAAGTCCAGGCACAGGATAAGGGTGATCTTACAAAACCTAAACGCAACTGACTGCAAATGAATATGAAAGTATGGTGGAACAAAATGTTCTGCAGAACATCATTTCCAATCAACATCAAATGTTATTACATCCATATAGAGACACACAGCCCACATAAACGTGGCTGTCAAATACAAAGCTGATATGTACCTACTGCAATCTAAGTAAACATAAATATAAACTGAGAAGTTACCTGCTCCTATCTTATGCAAGAAGAAATTCACAAATGTTTGCTTTGCTAAGTTGCCAGTCATTACAGGAGATCATGGTCGGCAATCTGTGCTGGGCTAAAGAGAGAGGCAGAGGGGAACTCTGGCTGCAATCCTAACTGCCCCGAAGGTGATAGGTGGGTTAACGGGTGGGGAGAGGACAAAGCAGTGTCCTCAGCCTGCTGGCAAAGAGGAGTGCCATGAAGAAGATCACTGTGGCAGAGACCCAAGCTCTGACCAAGCAGGCAACAGGCTACAACTGGTGATAGCCAGAGTAGGGCCCTGAAATAGGGTCTTCCGTGGGTATTAGTGGAGCTGTGCCTCTCTCTTGCGCCAGCCTGGAGCTGGTGAAGCAAAACAACAAGAAACCTAAAACATGCACAGCCCTCTACTAAGATTGGCAGAAGCTGACGAGGCTTATGACATGGGTAGGCAAACTATGGCCCAGGGGCCAGATCCGGCCCAATCGCCTTCTAAATCCAGCCCGCAGATGGTCCGGGAATCAGTGTGTTTTTACATGAGTAGAATGTGTGCTTTTATTTAAAATGCATCTCTGGGTTATTTGTGGGGCATAGGAATTCATTCATCCCCCCCCCCCAAATATAGTCCAGCCCTCCACAAGGTCTGAGAGACAGTGGACTGGCCCCCTGCTGAAAAAGTTTGCTGACCCCTGGCTTATGATGTGGTGCTCTGCTGCTCCAATTGCCCTTGGGGTAAGGACTGATCTTCCCCTCTTGCCTCTCTCCAAAGCCCAATAAAAAGTGAGACTAGTTTAGGGCTGCCACCTTTGGTTTGACAAAATACAGGGCAGAATGGAGTGGGGACTGCATACCCCACAAGTGTGCT
This sequence comes from Podarcis cretensis, assembly GCF_951804945.1. Classification (NCBI taxonomy): domain Eukaryota; kingdom Metazoa; phylum Chordata; class Lepidosauria; order Squamata; family Lacertidae; genus Podarcis; species Podarcis cretensis. Next base: position 130,621,451 of record NC_137170.1, on the reverse strand, counting down.
CGACCGGGACATCTAAATTTTTATCATGAGAGCATGGCAGCCATTTTGGTTGCCATGATCTCACACACTTTTGCAGCGCAATTTCCCCCTCTTCAGGTTTTTAAAACCATATGTGGTGTTAGTGCTGCTGAGTGGCAACTTGGATCAGACTGTGACCTGGTAGTGGGTCAAAACACACCAGCTGAAGCCTAGTAGGTAACATTTTGACTAATTCAGGTGTGATTGCAACCATATGCCTATGCCTCTCTGATAAAACTTTATTTTTGCTTCACCACTACCATCATTTATTTGACTTGTTGGTCACTTGTTACCTGAAGGTCTCCAAGCAACATACAACTCATTTAAACACACACACACACAAAAATGTAATACAAAACATGTACACAGTATACAAATAAAAATTAATTCAATGAAAGGAAAGCATAGGCAGGTCTCCTCACCACTTAAACTCACAGCGATCCTTTGCAGTAGGTTAGGCTGTGAGATAATGACTGGTTCAATATCATTAAATGTGGGGGGGATTTGACCCTGAATCTACCCTGTCATCTACTTACTACTACTACTACTACTACTACACAATGGTGATTTCTTGTGAATGCTATATTGCTATTTGGAGACCCTCCAGTTATGACAAATAATGCAGTTTAATTTACAAGGTAGAAACGAGCTTTTCAAAAGTTGGCAGGGCAGGTGCAGCATGCCATATAAAGTGACTACTGCAGAGATAGAGAGTGAGGGGTTTTCATTCTTACCACTGCTATCAGAAGGCCCCACGATGCAATAATAATAAAAGTGTAGGCTGCCACTTACACAATGATTCCACACGAACACCCCTACTCTATGGCATATTTGACTGGAGTCCCAATCCTAAAATACGGTGCTTTATGACAAAAATAGAGAGTTTCATTTCTGTTCTAAATGTGAGGTGGTGTTCCACCAACTACTATCATACCAGGAATTTTGTGCAGAATTTTACATGTATTCATTGTATAGTAGACATTTAGTTACTTTACTTGTTAAACGAACGTATTATTCATAAATGAACAAGCAAAATACATACAAAGTATGCAAAAATAAAGAGGTTTAGCTTCTACAAAGCTATTTTGTTCAAACCAACTTCATTAATCCACATTAGTTTACATTACAAAGAATCTTAAACAATAGACTGTCCAACAGTCCCTAGAGACCCCCAGCTAACTGGAATAAAGTTCACTTCCCAGAAGACAGAGGGACTCCTGTTCTGCTTCAGCTCTTTCTCAGCAAGTAGCATGAATCTATTAAGCAATCTGTTGCTATACAAAAAGCAACACTGTTTTATCAACACACAGTTCTTGTAATTGCAGTTTATCTTGTTTCACTAGCTTCAATGAGATGGGAATACGCTAAATTTGAAGAGAGATGTTATTCCTCACATCTGAATGTAAGTTCAGCAATAAGCTGTTAAGCAATATACCATTAATGAACAAATTATACTTTACCAAACTCATAATACCTCTAAATTATTTAATATGTTTAATCAATGTAAACAAATATAATTGCATAAAACATAATATCCCATGAACATGGTGGGCGGGAGAAAGAACACAGGAATACAATAAGCACATACAAAATGCAAATTACCTGGTTTTTTAGAATTTGTGAATGCACCAGATTTTTAATTTATCATGTGCTCTCCAAGCTGTTATGATGAATAACTTTAATCGCTTAAATAAAACATGTGCAGTACTAAGGGTCACAAACATTACAATTAATAGCACACATGGACAATATCTGAGAGAACTCCCAGATTTCCAACTGTGCTGCAGAGATAAGAGAACATAGTTCAAAATTCTTGACATCAATTCACAACTCTTTTCACCAGAAAGCCACTTCTCAAAGCTTAAGATAGACTTAGGCTGTTAATTTGCAAAACAAATCAGCTAACATAAACAAATACCATCTCTTGCAGCTGCCTAACATCACACTGCAGCCAATTTTTTTTTTTCAGTCACTGAAAGCTTCAAAAAAAAGGCATGAGAGGACAGAAAGAGCCTCACAGCATATCCAAGTAACAAACTCTTCATGCCATTTGGTCAGCCTAACGCACATTAGAAGCACATAGCCCCGCAGCTACAGTGGTACCTCGGGTTACATACGCTTCAGGTTACATACGCTTCAGGTTACACACTCTGCTAACCTAGAAATAGTGCTTCAGGTTAAGAACTTTGCTTCAGGATAAGAACAGAAATCAGGCTCCGGCGGCGTGGCAGCAGCAGGAGGCCCCATTAGCTAAAGTGGTGCTTCAGGTTAAGAACAGTTTCAGATTAAGTACGGACCTCTGGAACGAATTAAGTACTTAACCCAAAGTACCACTGTACTTAGTTATACTAACTAGGTTTCAGTGTACAATCTGCATCTCAGTTGCTCCATTCAAACACAAATCTTTCAGGTCACGTTTACTTTCTTACGTATTGCCTTATGCAAGATGCAAAATATTAACTATCAATCCTCTAATAAATGCATAGAACATCATTTTAGAAATCACTTATTGCAGGGGTCAGCAAACTTTCCACTGTCCCTCAGACCTTGTGGGAGGCCAGACTATTTTTTTTGGGGGGGGTGGGGGAGACGACAAATTCCTATGCCCCACAAATACCCCAGAGACGCATTTTAAATAAAAGCACACATTCTACTCATTTAAATAAAAGCACACATTCTAAAAACACCAGGCAGGCCCCACAAATAACCCAGAGATGCATTTTAAATAAAAGGACACATGTAAAGGACTCATGTAAAAACTCGCTGATTCCCAGACTGTCCGCGGGCCAGATTTAGAAGGCGAATGGGCCGGATCTGGCCCCCGGGCCTTAGTTTGCCTTAGTTACTCATGTTGTACTCAGTGGCGTAGCATGGGGGGTGCAGGGGGGCCGGCCGCACCGGGCGCAACATCTGGGGTTAGGGCAAATCCACGGGTTAGGGGGCGCAAATCCATGGGTTAGGGGGCGCAAATCCACGGGTTAGGGGGCGCAAATTACTTGCCTTGCCCCGGGTGCTGACAACCCACGCTACGCCACTGGTTGTACTGTATATCAATCAAGTAGAATTAAAAACACTCAGGGTCTCCAATACTAAATTTCATGTACTTTCCTCTCTCATATACTCTTTTCACACTTCTATTTTCTGCATTTAGCCACCCCCTTCCCCCAGCTGCATAGATTTTTTTTACAAAGCATTGTTATTCCATGAGCAATTTTTAAAAAATTGGTTGACAACTCAAGGGGTGTGTGGGTAATCATATGCCTTTTCGTGACTATTAAAAAACTAGCATCTGGATCTTGGAAAAGAAACATTTCTTATACATGGCTACACAGAACTTAATACAAAATATTAATTCCTAACTAAACCTGGTGGGTGAAACAGCTAAGTGAGGCTATGGGCTTATGTCTCCCACACCCAAACCCTACATTCTTGGCAGTGCAGTTCACTGACTCTCCACGTCTAACATGTATGTCACAAACCTCATGTCATAAGGTCAAATTAGGTATTGCTACCATAATCAGAATGAAGTTTTCTCAATATGAATGGAGTTTCCTAGATCTTACAGTTCAGACCGAAATATTCTGGCAACTATCAAGAAAATAGTATTTTTACTATCTCAGTTATAAAGGCTATGCTTCCTGACATAATAGTCAATGTACAAAGTTAATAGCTTGCTGTGCATGTCTCTTTACAAATATGTAAATCTATATTACAATTTCACCCATAAAATGGATAGTTTTTAATTGAATGACCCGTTCTGGGGGCTTTCTTATAATTATACAATTTTTAAAAATCTCTTTTACTGCTTCTAAAAATGGGGCTAAAGTAACTACAAGTTCAAAATGACAGGGGAAAGCATCACATATAGTTGGCAAATGGAATCACATTCTCTTATCAAGCAAATTCTTAACAATCTGAATTCATGCGTAGGCATGTCTGGAAAAACTATTTGCTATTCCTAGGCTTTATCCAGAATTTGGACAGACAGGCTCAAATGTTTGGGGCATGATCCTTCAAAAGGCTATGTAAAAAATTCAAAATTATTCAGGACACAGCACCATTTTTTAAAATAACCTGCTTGTCTACATCAACTTCAGTGTGGATGTTTTCCAAATCCCAGCAGTTAAAAGTTATGAGTGGTTGGTCTTCAAACCATTCAAAAACTGCAGATGAGGAAACTGCTGGACTAAAAAATGGAAGGGCTCCAGAAAGACTCTTCTATTAGTAGTGACGTATACAGGTCTGCTGGGAAATAAGTGTCAATGAGTTCAGAGGGGCTTACTCCCAAGTAAGTGGGCATAGGACTAAGACCACACTATAGAAACACTTGCTAAAGACAAGTAGCTAGAATGAGTAGCTAAGATTAAGTTCTAGTAAAATTCAATTCCTAATCTAATCTTTATTATGGCCTTGTTTTGATTTGGCAGTGTAAAAGTCAAGATGAGTAGCTGATATTTGGTTCTAGTAAAACTCAATTCCTAATCTAATCTTTTCTACGACCTTGTTTAAATTTGGCAGTGAGCAAAGTAAGAACACGCAGCTGTGCTCAGGATGCAGTTAAGAGACTACAAGATTCAAAATATTAGCTACCCTTTAACAAGGTACTTCCTCAAAATTCACAAAGCTTGTAACATTTACAGTGGTACGTCTCACTGCAGACACAATCCGTTCCAGGGTGCCGTTTGCACCCTGAAAAATCCGCAACTAGAGGGTGCTTCTGCGCAAGCACAGAACGCGATAGAGAGCTTCTGCACATGTGTGAAACACACAGAATGCTTCTGCACGTGCACGGCAAAACCCAAAACTAAACATTTCCGGGTTTGCCGCGTTCGCAAGCTGAAAAGACGCAACATGAACCTAACACAACATGAGGTATGACTGTACTGTAAAACTTGACTACAGTGGTGCCTCGCAAGACGAAATTAATCCGTTCCGTGAGGCTCTTCGTATAGCGGTTTTTTCGTCTTGCAAAGCAAGCCCACTGACAGCTTAACGGATTAGCGCTATTAGCGGCTTTTAGCGGATCAGCTGGTAAGCAGCTTATCAGCGGATCAGCTGATAAGCGGTTTAGGGCTTAGGAAAAGGGGGGGGAAAGTGAAAAAACCCCGCAGGAACTCGCAAGACATTTTCGTCTTGCGAAGCAAGCCCATAGGGAAATTCGTTTTGCGAAGTGCCTCCAAAACGGAAAACCCTTTTGTCTAGCGGGTTTTCCGTCTTGCGAGGCGTTCGTCTTGCGGGGCACCACTGTAGTAGGATTTTGCAGCCAGGCAGGAGATGAAATAGATAAAAAGTAAAGGTAAAGGTACCCCTGCCCGTACGGGCCAGTCGTGTCCAACTCTAGGGTTGTGCGCCCATCTCACTTAAGAGGCCGGGGGCCAGCGCTGTCCGCAGACACTTCCGGGTCAATAGATACATACTTTTAAATATCCTTTCTGTACACCAATAGCTTAACCCAACTACCACCATTTGTATAAATGCTATTGATACATACTGATACAGTGTTCAAGAAAAGTCACTAGAATAATGTGCTTTTATCTAAAGAATTCACTATCTCCCTTTAGATACTGTACTTAGACTTTTAATACGACAGGCACCAATATATTCTTATGCACAGTTAGCCTTCAAGTTTAGTTATAAAACTATGATTTTAAAAATTACCAGTCCATTGACTTACCCTTAAATGTCCCCACTCCATTGAATGGATTAGCTAATGTTTCTGTAAGGCTTTATACCCTCTTTCAGCTATATCTTATCACCAATATCTCTTCTACCTCCATTTCTCATCTTCATTTGCTCAATGTTCTGTTTTTATCAAAGATCCATTCAGAGTCCATGACATTCACAGACACTGCTTCTTCTGAATTCCTTCCTGCAGTCTTCTAAGCTTAGACGATTAATTAAGAGAGAAATATGCATCCTCAGATCAGATTTTTAGGGAACATTGTGGGCTGTGGGGAGAGTGGTGGATAAAATGACCTCCCCTATTCTACCAGTGGAATTCCTCCACTAGATCATAATCCTTCTGCCAATGAAAGGAACCCTTCTGTTCACAGAAGGCCAAGCCTGGATCCAACTCCTTGTGTCTGCTGATTACAAAAATAGATTTACAGGGGAAACCACACTGACTATGAAATATCCGAAGTTCACCTAAATGACAGAATTATGATCTATGGTCTTGACTTGTATTTGTGTGATAACTGCTGGCAACAGTTGCCCATACTTGCTGGAACTATATTTTTATAACCAGTCACACAAAATTTTGCACTACCCAATCAGTATGCAGCTTGGCTCAGTTCCTCAAGTCATCTAGAGCAGTGTTTCCCAACCTTCAGTCTCCAGCTGTTTTCAGACTACAATTCCCATCATCCCTGACCACTGGTCTTGCTAGCTAGGGATGATGGGAGTTGTAGTCCAAAAACAGCTGGAGACCCAAGGTTGGGAAACATTGATCTAGAGGTATCTGACAGACATCTTTCTGCAGCACAGGTGCTTCTTATTTGCAGTACACTTTGCTGCTGTGGGGCTGATCTGTGGTGGGTGAAGAGTCTTGCTTTGCAGCAAACTTCCAGCTCTATAATTCCCCGTAAATTTACTCCTGCAAAATTGTTGAAATAGACAGAAACCCTGTGCTTTTTTGCCAGCTGTGGAGCCTCTACAACATTCACGGAGTCAAAAACAAAAGCAATATGATTTTAGGAATGAACTAGTAAACAATAAAATGCTGATCAATGCATACTAATGCATAGTAGCAAAACTCAATTATGATTTTTTTCCTGACATTCACATGAAAGAAAACAGAAAAGATAGCATTATCCCAGGAATATGTTTTTAACAAGTGCCCTGATAACAAATAAGATCAAATCATCTTGCTGCAGACAAGAAGGGGGGGGGGGGGTACAGAGTGCATGAATGGCAGCAAGAAGCTAAAGTGAAAGGAAGTCAATACCACCTCATTTTGGGCCAGACTATAAAAGGCCCAAAACTACTCAGAAAAACTCTGCTGAATGATACAGTGGCTATGTATTGGAGGCAGCAAAGTATGCCTTCTTTGCTTCCTTCACTGCCACTGAGTAGGTTAAGAAATGAGCACTCACCAATATTCAATTGCATTCACCTGTTGTTTTCCTCCACTTGTGTTCAAGCCATCTCCCAGCCTGTTTCATTGCCATGAGCTCTGGCGTATACCAAGGAGCCCTGTAGGCTCTACAAAGCAGAAGAGGGTGCTCAGGGGCACTCATGTCAACAGTATAAGCCACTCATATTGTATATTCCACCATTTGGTCAGGACTGTTAAAAAGTATGTTTATATATTGCACCTATTAATCATTTGTGGAAGCATGTAGTACACACTAAAAGGTAAAAGGGACCACTGACCGTTAGGTCCAGTCGCGGACGACTCTGGGGTTGCGGTGCTCATCTCACTTTATTGGCTAAGGGAGCTGGCGTGCAGCTTCTGGGTCATGTGACTAGCATGACTAAGCTGCTTCTGGTGAACCAGAGCAGCACATGGAAACGCCGTTTACCTTACCGCAGGAGCGGTACCTATTTATCTACTTGCACTTTGACATGCTTTCGAACTGCTAGGTTGGGCTGGAGCAGGGACCGAGCAATGGGAGCTCACCCCGCTGCAGGGATTTGAACCGCCGACCTTCTGATCGGCAAGCCCTAGGCTCTGTGGTTTAGACCACAGCGCCACCCGAGTCCCTCAGTATACACTAGGTGCTGTAAATGAATAAAACACACAGCTCACAATCTTTATTTGTTACTATTCTGGAAATTACTACTATTGTATCATTTAATACCTTCTGCATATTTTTAACATGCTACACAGAACATAAAATAAAGTATTAAATTAACCATCGGGCAAAATACAATAACAGGCCTTATTGTTAGGAATTAACGTATTTAATTATTGCACTGAACGCTGAATGAAATTAGGCCTGCCACACTATTTACACTTATCTGAGCATAACAACACAGAGGGACTTCTGAGTAAATATGCATAGGATTGCACAACTAAAGAATCTATATAAACAGGTCACAAGGCAAAGTTTATTTGCTGTTAAAAGAGGTCAGACATTTTAATAAATTGCCTGTTCACAACACTCTCTTAACTACACTAAATCATACCTAGCACAACTAACAGAGAGAATTTAAACACAACAAGCCTATTTAGCAGCAAATCCATAAAAAAAAATTCTGTTGTAGGAATGGATCGGGAATAATTCAGAGCTGTGAAATCTGAGGAGAGAATGACTTGTGGTCTCCAAATATAATTGGTCCAAAGCCCTGAACAGTTAACTCCAGTTGACTTCGGCTAGGGGGTGCAGTGCTGATCTCCACTTTCAGACCGAGGGAGCCGGCGTTTGTCCACAGACAGCTTTTCTGGGTCATGTGGCCACCATGACTAAACCACTTATGGTGCAATGGGACACTGAGATGGAAACCAGAGTGCATGGAAACGCCATTTACTTTCCCGTCGCAGCAGTACTTATTTATCTACTTATGCTGGTATGCTTTTGAACTGCTAGGTTGGCAGGAGCTGGGAGAAAGCAACAGGAGCTCACTCCGTTGCACGGATTTGAACTGCCGACCTTACGACCAACGAGCCCAAGAAGCTCGGTGGTTTAGACCAAAGCGCCACCTGCGTCTCTTAACGATGTACACTTAATGCTTTTTGGGTATGCCTGAGAAGTAGAGTGTGAATGTGACTAACACGTGTATCATATGGGTATACTTGCAAGGCAGCAAGTTGTGAATGGCGTTAACACCCTACTGAGTACCATATTTTTCACTCTATAAGAAGCACCCGACCATAAGATGCACCTAGTTTTAGAGGAGAAGAAGAAAAAAAAAAGTTCTTTCCCTCTCTGCGCAGCACCCCTTCAGCAAAGTGGCAGGAGAAACGGAGTCCCTTCCCTCTTGCTCTCCTGGCTTCAGCGAAAGCAGCGCGAAGCCTCCTGAGCACAGCGAGAGCACTCCTGCTGCGCTCAGGAGGCTTCGGGAGGCTATCCCTGAAGCCAGGAGAGCAAGAGGGATCGGTGCACACCGATCCCTCTTGCTCTCCTGGCTTCAGTGAAAGCTGTGCAGCCTGCATTAGCTCCATAAGACGCACATACATTTCCCCTTACTTTTTAGGAGGGAAAGCGTGCGTCTTATAGAGAGAAAAATACGGTATATACTCAATGCCAAACACATTATTGCCTCTTCATGATACAATAAAATGTGCCCCACATATTCAGTGAAACACACAAAGCTGTAAAGAAAATGTGGTAATTCACATTTGGAAATGGAGGAGTATAGAAAGAAGGTAATGAAAATTCTGTCTGGATCTTGACAGGCAGCACACACGTGAAGAGGCAACAAGGGGCTATTCTAGAGAGAGAGAATAGAAAATAATACCTAGTTTTTTAAATGAACTAGTAGTTGCTTATTAATAATGGGAGACCAAACATAAGAAGAAAAATATGGAATGGTCACAACCAGTATATTAGAGCCATTATTCACAATACCCTGGGGAGTAAAAAGAGTGTAACTTTATATGTGGAAAAGAAACAACGAAGTATTTTGCATTCTATTACATATTACATTTCCAATGATCAGCAAACATTTTGACATCAGGCTATTTTTAAAAGTAACAGGTGAATTTCAGTATAAAAATTATGTATAAAATCATGTATTTATAAAATAACATATGCTTTATTGCTAGAATAAATTGAACTATTTTCCATTTTAAGTAGTAATGTGACGAGCTGAAAAGGAATGAAAAAGCTCCCAGCATAAATATGTCCGTCTTAAAATACATTTCATAGTGCAGCACAATTTGAATTGTGGTCTAAAAAATCAGGTGCATGCTTGCAGAGAAGTGACCTGGAAAAGCTAAAAATATATCTGTGATAGTCTTCAAGCCTCTGCTATAATGGACATTAGCTCTCAAAGCATTTCTTTAAAACCATATTATTTATTTAACCCATATTGTTTTGTAACTATAGCACAAAAAGAAAAATAAGCAAGTCATTCCTTAGAAATACTTTATTCTGCCAGCTATCACCATGAAACAAGCTCTGCAATTAGGAAGACAAAAAATATAACCTGATATGAGGCAGTCCTATTCAAAATTCCCTGTAAGAAAATTACATGTTTACCAAATTGAATTTCTTAAAGCTATTCCAGCATAGACATGTGTTAGTTTACAGCAAAACTGCAAAGGCCACAAACATTTTCAGGGTATGTAAATTAAAACTAGTCTCAACGTTGTATATAAATGAAAAAACAACTGGATTTTAAGTGGCAATTTGTAACAGCAGTGACTGAGAATTTGGACAGCTGGGATCATAAGTGGCAGATGGTTGTTACTTTGCAACTATTTGCATTCCTGAACTTTCCAACCAATTCCTAGGCTTCCAAAGCAACACTTGTTCTTCACCACAATAATTCCTTATGTGTTTAACATTTTAGAATTCCAAGAATTGGAGCTTCAGTGATGAAGATTTAGCAATCTGCCTGAACTGAATTGGCAATACATATAAGAACCTCATACCTTCCCAATACACACAGAAAAGGGCCTTGCTTTCTAAAAGATGGTTAGATGAAACTTCATTATAAATTGCAAGTTTTAGGTCCTGGCCTACATCATTTAACAGCAAGGCTGGGATAGAATACTGTTAGAGTACTATTTTCATCTTGCCTGAATTTAAAGTTCCATTTTTCATGAACGGATCTCTTGTTTGCTTATTTTGCCCTGAGGTTATCCAGAAGCTCAGACATCTACAACTCGAAAACACATTTATTTTGACGTACTATCACAAGGGAGAGGGAGAGAAACAAACACAGTATAGTTTGAGGCTTACCTCAAAATAAATTTAAAAAAAGATGATTAGACCTATGTCAGTTTTTCTCCTGCCTGTTTGCACATTCCTAGGAAGATGTGTTCTCCTGGGTATGCTGAAAGAGGCAAGAATTTTGCTGCAGCTGGAAGACTGATTAACCTGTTCTGTCTTACAAGTGTTGAAAGTCACACTGCAGTCTTTCTGACAGTGACGGGAAGGTGAGCTTAGTTTTGCCTTGTCCCCAAATTAAAAACAAAAACAAAAATCTTCTTTGTGAACACAAATCCACAATGTTTGATTTTAAAAAAGCAAAAAAGATGACTGGAAACTTAAAATTATTGTACCAGTTTCCCCCTTCTTTGCCCCAAAGGAAGCTCAGGCTGGAGTTGAGGACAGCCAAAGAAAGGCTAGCGCCAGCCTTCCCTTTGTATCTTCTTGGTGAGCACCTGAGCAGGCCTAATAGCAATGATGTTATGAAGAATGAATGTCATTCTACTTCAGTTCAACATACATAATTTTGCTTTCTTTGGAGTTAAAGGGATAAGGAAGGTTCTGGCATTTCAACAAGGAAATTATTAGTAAATTCTCTGAACCTGCTATCTCAGTTATGAAAAAGAACTTCCAGTGCAGGTACATTAATAGTTACTAAACATATTCTTATAAAGTACCTCTGAAGGCTATTTGTGTTTTATTTTTATTTTTTTAAAAAAACTGTGAATATATGTGCTTTAAGGTTAAGCTAGTGGTTTCCAAGAAGAAAGGATAGAACCTCAACTAAAGCAAACCTTACTCTACAACCTTGACACAGAAACTAAAACACTGAATATTGCAAGGCAAATCAAGTCGTTCATCAACCAGAATATGAGTATTTTTGGCAAAGGTCAAGATGGCTTAATGGAAGTCACTTAATCCTAATGAGATATACAATATTATACCAAGGGTGGGATTTTTTCCCCACCTGAGGACAGCATACTAGTTCTGGGTATGGCCACCTATACTCACACAACACACAGATGCCCATACAACGGGTGGCCAAATATAAAAGATGGCAGGATTCCTAAACTTTTAATAATTGTGCAGTATAGAAAGAAATGGAACAGGTGTAGTTTACGTAACACATTAGTAAAGGTAAAGGGACCCCTGACCGTTAGGTCCAGTCGTGGCCGACTCTGGGGTTGCGGCGCTCATCTTGCTTTACTGGCTGAGGGTGCCGGCGTACAGCTTCCGGGTCATGTGGCCAGCATGACTAAGCCGCTTCTGGTGAACCAGAGCAGCGCACGGAAACGCCGTTTACCTTCCCGCCGTTTACCTTACCTATTTATCTACTTGCACTTTGACGTGCTTTCGAACTGCTAGGTTGGCAGGAGCAGGGACCGAGCAACGGGAGCTCAACCCGTCATGGGGAATTGAACCGCCAACCTTCTGATTGGCAAGTCCTAGGCTCTGTGGTTTACCCCACAGCGCCACCTGCATCCTTACGTAACACATTACACCTGCTGAAATTTCCTCTTCTAGAAAACAATTAATACTGTAGATCTGTTCTCTTTTGCAATTGGCCACCCTAATCTACGTAGAAGCACACATATTCATACACATACACACAAAATGTGAGCACATATCGTCTTTTTTCTCTCATACAAATATATAGACTCTCATTTTCTATCTATTGTTCCCACATATACGTAGGATTCAGACTGCACTGAGCCGCCCTGCTCCCCAGTTGTAATTGCCAGATGGGGGTGATCTTCATTGTGACTGCAGTGCAAACAATGAATCCTGTATGGAAATTAAGTTTCTGTTGGCAATTTTCAAGTTTAAATGGTATACAGGAATACTGTGGAAGTAAAGTTTATTTTTTTATTATTATTATTAATTTTTTAGAAAAATTTTCTTTTACAGATTTAAATAACACATTCACATCAACCATAATGCCAAATTCTTTTGGACTTCCCCCCGCTCCCTCCACAATCCTCATAATTTTATATTTATTTCACATTTCCTTTATAATTGTATTGCCAGTTAATTAATCTTTACAACTCTTATCCCTCCCACAATACCCTTTCTCATCACAAAGCCTCTTTAAATCCAACTAGCGTTGTCTGTTCATCACAAATATTTTCCAGATAAATCGTAAACTTTCTCCAGTCCTGTGTGAACTTGTGATCTTTCTGGTATCTAATTTTTCCTGTCAGTTTGTCTAGTTCAGCAAAGTCCATCAATTTCCGTCTCCATTCTTCCAATGTTGGTAATTCTTCTTGTTTCCATTTTTGAGCCATTAAAATTCTTGCCGCAGTCACTGCATATTGAAAAAGTTTATAATCACTTCTATTAATTTCTCTTCCTGTAATTCCTAACAAGAAAGCTTCTGGTTTCTTCACAAACGTGTATTTAAACATCCTTTTCAACTCATTATATATCATTTCCCAGAAGCCTTTTACTTTCTTACACTCCCACCACATATGGTAAAATGTCCCTTCCCTCTCTTTACACTTCCAACATTTGTTACATGTCTTATACATTTTTGCTAATTTTATGGGAGTGATATACCATCTGTATACCATTTTCATAATATTTTCCTTTATCGTCATGCATGCAGTGAATTTCATATTTTCCTTCCACACCTTCTCCCAGTCTGCTAACTGTATATTATAACCAAAATCCCTGGCCCAGTGTATCATAACTGACTTAACTTCTTCGTCCTTTGTTTGCCATTCCAGTAACATTTTGTACATTTTTGACAATACCTTATAGTCATTATTAATTATTTCCTTCTGAAATCTAGACTCTCCTTCAATATATTTCCTCTCTTTACAATCCTTCTTAAACATATCATTTGTTTGGAAGTAGTGCAACCAATCATATACATATTTTTTAACTTGTTCATATGGCTTCAGTTTCCATTTCCCCCCTTCTTTAATTACAATATCTCCATAAGTCATCCAATCCTCTCTCATGTTTATCTTTTTAACACTCATGACCTCTAGTGGGGATAACCAATGTGGTACATTTGGTTCCAAAATATTTTGGTACCTGTCCCATATTTCTATAAGGGCACCTCTGAAAATGTGGTTGGCAAAACTTTTATGAGCTTTCTTCTTTCCTGCCCATAAATAGGCATGCCAGCCAAACCTATTATCAAACCCTTCCAAGTCCAGTAGCTTATTGTCTTTTAGTGTTATCCAATCCTTTATCCACCAGAGACAAGATGCTTCATAATAAAGTTTCAGGTCCGGCAGGGCGAAGCCACCTCTTTCTTTCGCATCAGTTAGTAGTTTAAATTGTATTCGTGGCTTTTTGCCCTGCCAGATATATTTTGAGATCGTTCTTTGCCAATCTCTGAAGATCTTTGTCCCCTTGATTATTGGGATCATTTGAAATAGAAACAACATCCTTGGAAGCACACTCATCTTGATTGAAGAAATTCTGCCCCAAAAGGATAACTTCATCCTACTCCACACTTCGAGGTCTCTCTTAATATTGTTCCAAATTGTCACGTAATTGTTTTGGAATAAATCAATGTTTTTTTGGGTTAACCATATTCCTAAATATTTTACCTTCTTCGCCACTTCCATCTCTGTTTCTCTTTGCACTTCTTCAATCGCGCTTTGATCCAGATTCTTCACCATAAGTTTAGTTTTCCTTTTATTTAATACAAATCCGGCCACTCTTCCAAATTGATCAATTTCTTTTATGACTTCTTTTAAACTATTTGTCGGGTCTTCCATCGTAATTACCAGATCATCGGCAAAGGCTTTAACTTTATATTGGTTTTGACCTACTGTTACCCCCTTTATTGATTCATTTTGTCTAATAGAACTCAGTAGGACCTCCAGAACCATGATGAATAACAGTGGTGAGAGAGGGCATCCCTGTCTTGTACCCTTCTTTATTTTCACTTCCTCTGTAATTACATTATTTACTATCAATTTAGCTCTTTGTTCTGAATATATTGCCTTTATACCATTATAAAAATCTTCTCCCACTTCCATCATTTCCAAATTTTTCAGCATAAATTCCCATGAAACATTATCAAACGCTTTCTCTGCATCCACAAACATTAAGACAGCTTGTCTCTCATTGCTGGCAGTCAAATATTCCAAAATATTTATTATATTTCTTACATTATCCTTCATATGTCTGCCAGGTAAGAAACCTGCTTGATCTTTATGGATATGCTGTTGCAATATCTTCTTAAATCTTGATGCTAAAATACCCGAAAAAATCTTATATTCTGTGTTTAGCAGAGATATCGGTCTATAATTCTTCACTTGTGTGAGATCAGAGTCTTGTTTAGGTATGAGTGTTATAAAGGCTTCTTTCCATGTTCCTGGTATGTCCTGTTGTTTCAAGATGTTGTTCATAACTTCTTTAAGTGGTACCGTCAAGGAGTCCCTCATTTCTTTATAATACGTTGCTGTAAATCCATCTGGTCCTGGTGCCTTTCCTTTTTTCATCTGTTTTATAATTTCTACTATCTCCTCATTCTCTATTGGGGCATTCAGTCTGTCTTTCATTTCTGTCAGGATCTTTTGCACCTTTTTTCCTTTCAAAAAGTTCTCTATCTTCTTTATGTTGTTTTTCTCTCGCTTTGCATATAGATGTTTGTAGAAATCCAAAAATCCTTTTCTGATACCTTTTGGGTTCTCTATTTCCTCGCCATCCACAATAATTCTGTTAATTGTACCTTGCTCTTTCCTTTTTTTTATTTGCCATGCCAGCCATTTTCCAGGTTTATTTGCGAATTCAAAGTTCCTTTGTCTCAGCCTTTTAATGTTCCATTCAACTTCTTTGTTTATAATCATGGCGAATTGTGTCTGCAGAATTTTAATATTTTGTTTTATCTTGATGTTATTTGGCTTCTTAATTAACTTTTGTTCATTGTCCATTATTTGTTTTAGGATTTCCTTCTTCCCTTTCTCTCTGTTCTTATTTTTGATCGCATTCTGCTGGATGAAGAATCCCCTCATTACCGCTTTGCTTGCGTCCCAAACTGTACTAATCTTTGTGCCTTTATTCATGTTATCTGCAAAGTACTCCATCAGTTTTTTCCGAGCGTCTTGAATGATTCTTTCATCTTCCAAAAGGTAGTCTTTCAATCTCCATCTAAATGTTCTTTCTTCATACATCTTTATCTCCATTTTTATTGGATTGTGATCCGAAATTACTCTAGGTTGGATTTCTATTTGTTGAATTCTAGTAGTTAATTCATTCGAGATCCAGATTTGATCTATTCTTGACATGGACTGATTCGGTTCTGAATAAAATGTGAACTCTTTTTCTAATGGGTGTCTGAGTCTCCAGATGTCGATTAAATTGAGGTTTTGCACCAGTGTGAAAAAGGTCTTCGGTAGTTTCCCCTCTTTGCTGTCACTTTTTTCTCTTAATCTGTCCATTTCCGTTGAAACAACTCCATTCATATCTCCCATTATTATGATTTTTTGATCCATGTATTCGAACAGTCTTTCTTCCAGTTTCTTGTAAAAATCAGTCTTATTTCCGTTAGGTGCATAGATCCCGACAATTATTAGTTTTTCGCCCTGCCAATTGATCTGTATTGCAATTATTCTTCCTTCTTCATCTTTGAAGATCTGTTGAGCTTCTATGTTTTTCCTAACATAAAGGACTATGCCTCTCTTCTTTTCTTTGTCTGAGGATATAAATTCATTGCCCAATCTGTTATTAATCAAGATTTTTTTGTGCTTTTTTGCCACATGTTTCTTGTAGACAGATGATATCCAAATTTTTTCTTTTTAAATATTGTTCAATACTGTTTCTTTTCTTCTTATCGTTCATCCCATTAATATTCCAATTCCATAATTTCAACGCCATGTCTTCCGATAATTAAAATATACAGTTTTATCAAATTTTCTCTTTATGATTCCTCTTTTTCTTCTTCCTCCTCCTCCTCTTCTTCTTCTTCATCCTTCTCCTCCTCCTCTTCATCTGTCTCTCTGTTCTTTTTAGATTTCCCCTTTAAAAATTTCCCTCCCATTGGGTCAACTCCTCCTACTGCACCTTCTTCCTCCTCCTCTTCTGCCATCAGTTCTTTGTAACGTCTCTGAAACTTGCTTGTTTCTTCGGGACTTGTCAGTCTATGTCTCTTGGCTTTGTATATAAAGGAAATCCCCTGAGGGAATTCCCACTTAAATTCAATCTTGTTTTTCTTCAAAATTTGGACCAATGGTTTATAAGGGTCTCTCCGTTTCAACAATCTAACCGGTATATCTTTGAAAATAATTATGTAACTCCCATCAATATTCAATTGTTTCTCTCTGTTTTTTTGGAGTATTAAATTCCTCATGTCTTTATCTTTGAAAGTAATCAAGCAATCTCCTGTAACTTTCCTTGCCTTAGTTGTCCTTACTCTCATCCTGAATGCGTTTTGAACTCTCTTCTCTACGTCTTCTTTTTGTAATTCCAGCCATTGAGCAATTTCAGTTATTAATTTATCTTTTATATCTTCTCCTTGAACCTCTGGAACTGCTCTCAATCTTAGGTTCACCTCCCGTTGTCTCAATTCATTCATGGAGATTGCATCCCATAACTCCTCCTGTGTTTTAGTCATTTCTGAAATTCCCGCTTTCATCTTCTCCTCTTCTTTTTTAACTTCTTTTATCTCCACTTTTGTCTTTTTTAATCCTTCCTCAACCGATTGTGTTCTCTTACTAACTTCTTTTATTTGACCTTTCAGCTCTTTTACTGTATCATCAATCTTTTGGTCCATTTTACCTATTTTGTTATCCACCTGCTCAATTCTAGTATTTACATGTTCTAATTTATCCTCCAAATTCTTTTCACTTTGTCTAATTTCTGCAAACATTTTTAAAATTTCTGATTTGAAATCTGCCTCAGGTTTTGAACCCCTTCTTTCTCCCGGTGTTCCTCCTTCCCCAGCTTTCTTCTGTGGGTGAGACATTTTCTCCCTCTCCTTACTTTCTATCCGTTCCCTTTTTATATAAAGCAGTCCCACTATCCCCAATTCCGTTGGATCTAAACCTTAAATTATACTGTGTCCCTCCTCCAAACAATTCTTATCTCAAATATATGAATGACACTTTTTTCCAAAATTCAATTCAAGAAGAAAACAAAAACCATCCAGCCCAGTCCCAAGTCTCAATATAGTCAATATAATCAGATACTGTGGAAGTAAAGTTTAACCCTTTCCATGTGTTGCAACCCTCCTCTCTCAAAAATCCCCCCAAACTTAGGTTTGCCAACAGTCTCCCACTGGAGTTATTTGTACGGTAGCCATTAATTGTCCAGTGTTTCTCTCCACATCTTTTAGAAGTACTGTTAGGTATCAATACCTGCTGTGAGATGTATTCATACATGTATGATTAAGCAATCAGTCAACAAACAGCATGTCCATGAAGTATCCTGTGAACCAGTGTTAGAAACTCAGATATATAGGCTAACTGCCAAATGGCACCTTAAACCTGGGGTATTGTCACCACAACGGAATGTCTGGTCGCCATTTTCCCCTCAGTGGAATTTCCTGTTGTTGTTATTCATTTCATTTATATACTTTATGTTTCAATGAGAAAATCTCAAAGCAGTTTGCAACACATTGAAACATCAAATGAGCAATCCAGAATAAAACAAACTCAAATCTCAAGGAAAAATATTTCAGATGCTTCTCAAAGTGACATTTTGCTTTCCCCATATTTATTTACCTACTTAATTTATATAGCTGTCCCATAGCAGATACTTCTGACTGTAGGAAGTCAGTGTGGTGTAGTGATTAGAGTGTCTGCCTAGGACCTGGGAAATCAGGATTTCAATTCTAGGTGACTTTGGGCCAGTTACAGCCCCCTAACATACCTCACAGGGTTATTGTAGGGATTACAGTGGTGCCCCACAAGACGAACGCCTCGCAAGACGGAAAACCCGCTAGACGAAAGGGTTTTCCGTTTTGGAGGTGCTTCGCAAAACGAATTTCCCTATGGGCTTGCTTCGCAAGACGAAAATGTCTTGCGAGTTCCTGCGGGGTTTTTTTCCCTTTCCCCCCCTTTTCCTAAGCCCTAAGCCGCTTATCAGCTGATCCGCTGATAAGCCGCTTATCAGCTGATCCGCTAAAAGCCGCTAATCCGCTAAACTGTCAATGGGCTTGCTTTGCAAGACGAAAAAACCACTATACGAAGAGCCTCACGGAACGGATTAATTTCGTCTTGCGAGGCACCACTGTAACTGAAAGCAGGGTGAACCCCAGAAATGGAAACAAGAAGAAATTCCAACGAAAGAAGAATGGCAGACGAAATTAATGGACTATGCAGAATTGGACAAAATGACAGGAAGGATTCGAAACCTGCAGGACCAGAGATTTACAGAAGATTGGAAGAAGTATATGAATTATTTGAAGAGCAACTGTAATCAACAAATTACGCTAGCAGGACTACAAGAAGTTTTGTAAGGAGAAATATACGAAATGTTACAAAGTAGAAAAAGATAGAGATATTGGTTATGTGTTTGAAATGTAATAGGGAAGATAAGAAATGCATACTGAGAGATTAGATTGGAAAATTTTCAGACAGGATTGATGGAAGTCAAAAATTTGAATAAGATGTAAAAGTATGTTTAATTACTGTTGAAAATGATATGTTAAAAAAACTAATAAAAAATTATAATGGAAAAAAAAAAGAAAGGGTGGACCATACTCCTTGGAGAAAAAGGTGGGATATAAATGCTTACCTGCTTAAGAAAGCTGGAGGGGACAGCTAGAAGGAGATGTCAGTCACCAAGCTGGGATCCAGAAATCTCTATGTGGTCGCAATTGGACCTGTGCCAGTCACAAAACACTCTTGGCGCCTGACAAATTTCCAACACTACTGTGAACCTATGTAAATTTTCACAAACGATGAGATCACCTTCTTCCAGGTATGCTAACTTTTCACATGTTAGAAGGTTGCTAGGGTTTTGTTTGCTTGCTTTGCCTGGAATGACCCACTCTAGACAAGACAGTGCAGAAGTATTATTTCTGCAATTTCAAAAATCAGCCACAGTTCTTCAAATGGAGAACCAGACAGCCTGTGAATTCAATCTGCTTCTAAACTGATGACCATAACCCCAAGCTACAGCAATATAAGGAGATTTTGCTTTAAAGGTAGTTTAAAATTTAAATGATATTAACATGTTTCGGTAATTTAAAAATATCTCTTCTAGGGTAAACCCAAATCCCAGTTTACCTAAGTGTTCATTTGTAAAAGAATTAAGAGAGGTTCTAGGGTGTTTTACTATGTAAAGACTGTAGAAAATCTCTACAAAATGGATTGCTGTATTTCATCATTATCTTGCTATGCTGAAATATGAAACAAAAGAAAAAGACTGGTTATAAACCCTTCCTGGAAGTTTTGGGATCACAGCAGACTCTTAAAAGAGAAGATCAAAGCTTCTGCTTTCTGAAAGCTGTTCTACATGTCATTCTCTGCATATTTCTATAGTGTGGGAAATGTGTTTGAATTACACTGCATCAAGACACTTTATGTTTTAATAAAGATAATACCTCCCGTTAGCCCCAAGCAGTCAGAGAAGTTGCATCACTGTGGGACCTAAATAATACTAGAATGAAGGCTCAGCTATCTTGTTCCATTGCTGACTTTGGTAGATTTCCCCTTGCTCAATTGCAGGGGAAATGACACACTTCTAGATATAGCTAGAAATCCATTTTATACCCCAAGTAAAAAGTGGTGAGAAGAAGCACAAGTTTACTTTTTTTTTTAAGTTAAGTATTATGCTATGTGTAATGGTTCTAGGGGTTGCTCGTGCGTAAATCGGCGCCATGCTTGGCTGAGTTACCTGGGTGAACCCTTTCTGTCCGGACAACCACTCACCCGTGGCTGTCTCAATCGCTGGCAGAATCCGTCAGTGGGCATTTCTTGAACTTCTTCCAGCAAAGAAGCTCTTTGACGCCTAGTCTCCGCCTACTCTCCCTGCGCGGAAGCCTTCTGAGCAGGGAGGGTGTGGGCAGCGGAGGACCCATGCTCTCCCCGCTGGTCTCCGGCGAGGAGTCATGGAGCCACCTCGCCGATTCCCCCATCTGCCCCGCTTCTCCACTAGTGTTACGCTGATTTCCTTCCCCAGAAGATGGGCTGCTTCTCTCCCTCCCGGTACACTCTCCGGAATCCCTCTGGAGCCCTCCCTCTCCCTCTGGCTCTGATGGCAGTTCCCTGACACTATGTTTTTAATTTTCAGGAATACTCTAAGATATACAATTGTACATTTGGTTTTAAATAGTTCATGATGCAAGGCGCCCCCAAGGGGACACTAAAAACAGTCCATTTCTACCCCACACCCAAGAACTTGGGGAGGAGTCCAATGGACCTTTACTAGCCCCAGAGTCCAGGCAGTAGATTAAACAATCTTCTTGCAATTATTCAACCTTGGCAGATGAGGTACAAGTGGAAGAATGGCATTGCTGGGCAGGTGTGGTTAAGACCAGTGGGAGAAGAAACCAGAATAGTGTCCTAGATATTCCTGAGGAAGATTAAAAGGTAGTCCACAATGTTTCTGGGGAGAGTGCTCGCATGAATAGCAACAGCAGCAAGGCCTGACCTGAATGCCTTGGAGGGAAAGCCTGCCTGAAGATGACCACAAGAGACATTAGCAAAAAGCAAGAGAGCTCTTCTGTCTGCTAGGGAATATTTATTTCCCCCTAGCACCAGCTATTTTCCCCAAATGAAGAGTACCAATTTACCAGGGCAGGCCATCCTGGGAATGACTTACCTAAAAGGCCCATCTTAATACTGGAATTATTGGAGAAGAAGCACAATGAGGCAGGAGTCCCCAAGAAATATCTGGTACTTGCACCTTGCAGGTTCACCACCTGAGGGCATGTTCCAGTTGGCAGAGTGGGTGCCTAAGTCAGATAATTATGTTCTTTGCCCCAAGACCCACATGGTCTAAAGGTTTGGGGATCCGTGAAATAAAAATTGCCCTAGATTAGGCACTGAACTACCAGTTATACCCATTGGCCTAAAATTTGTGTTAGAAACTCAGGTATGTAAGCTATTCGCCAAATGGCACCTTAAACCTTGGCTGAGGTTGCCATTACGGAATGTCTAGGCACTAGGTTGCAAAGCAAAAAATGAATCGTGTATATCATCAACATTAACATATTTAACAATTCAGTCGTTCATTTTACCAATTACAGTAACCTCCCCCCCCCCAAAAAAAACCTATGAACTAATACTGCAAGGGGGGCAGGGAGGGAGTGGGAGAAACACCTTTTGGGGTGCCCTGGCCGGCCCAGCATGGCTGCTCCCAGGCACCCAGCAACCGCCTCATGAGAGACGGGAGCATAGGGATGGGTGAGCTTGCACGTGTAGGCATGAGGGTGAACGCACTTCCTCCTCTTTATCCCTAGGCACATTTGCTTGGAAGTGAGCCCCACCTCATTGAGAGGGGCTTTCTTACCCATAAGAAAGTGTGCCTAGGATTGCAGTTCTCACAGCAGTGCTGAAGCAAAGTTTGCTGCTATGTGAGTCATCTGGCTTGTGCGACAGTGCAGAAGCACAAGACATGTGTCTTTGGCTGCATCCGAGTCACCTGGCTTGCCTGGCAGCGCCACGGTGCCATTGGCCAAATGGAGATGTCAGTCACCAACCTGGCATTCAGAAATTTCAATGTGGTTGCAATTGAACTTGCACCAGTTGCAAAACGCGGCTGGCACCTGGAGAATTCCGAACACTGCCCAAGATAACTTCACACTTGTTGGCCACATGAACCCATGCCTGTGTATGGACTCTATGGAGACAATGGGGGTAGGGGAAGGTTTGAGGTGCTTCTCCTCCAGTGGAATCACAAACATGTTTGCACACATAAAATGGCCGGATGCCTGGAAGACAAGAGGGGATGCATTCCGACAATCTCAAGCCCCACACAAAGGCCACTACACCAGAACCAGGAAACCATGGTAAATGGCTTTAAAAACCAGAACTTTATATTCTAACTTGTTTAGAAGTCATTAACATGGCTTACCAATCTGAACATAACACAGAGTTATAGGAAACTGAAGACATCCTGGCTTGTTTCCCAGATCACACAAAAAGAAGAGTGGTTACACAAGCCCTGTTCAAATTTTGGCTTAAGATCTTTTAAATTATTATTTTCTCCCATTTATATTCCACCTATATTTTTTCATAGAACCTAAGGTAGTGCATATGTAGTTCCTAGAGAATCTCTCATTTAGGCCTGTACCCAAACCAAACTTGCTTAGCTTCACCAAAGTGGTAGCCTTCAAACCATATATGTCTTGATACATGCAAAGATATGATCACTGGAATATGGCCACGGACTCAACATCACTCCATGCAACCTGTCTTTATAGCTCCTTCTGCCAGCTAGTGTTCATTTGGGCAGGGGGCACACTTCTCATGCCACCCTCCTCAAACCAGCCCTGTGTGCCTTTGTGAGAATGGGATCTGATCAGGTCCCAGCCTTGCAAAGCCACTCAGAGAGGGCGGAATGAGAAGGAACCCAGCCTTGCAAAGGCATGGCTGTTGCGTCCATCTCATGTGCCCTCCTAGAGCAGCTTAGCGAGGAGTGTTACTGTACATGGTGGGGTGTGGAGGGCAAATGGAGCCCGCTGCACCAGGCTAGTCATTGCTTTGGTGACAAGGACTGGGCTGACACGGCAGACTCCGTTTGCCCACTGCAACCCACCATGGAAATACTCCTCACAAATCCACTTGGGGAGGGCCCATCAGAAGGATCAACAGCCATGTGCCCTTCAATACTGGAATTAATGGGCACATAGCTGTTGCTCTCTTCTTATTCTGCCTTCCTCTAGCGCTCCAGTGGTGATGGCTGGCCAGGTGCAGTGGGCTCCTATACCATCTTTATTCTTTTCCCTCATCTACTTTCCCCTTCCATTCAGTAAGTAAACAAACAACACAAGACCAGCCGCAATGGAGAGAGTCCAGCAAGACCATAGGCTTGCAAGCAGGCTGCAAGACCATAAAAATGCAGGAGACTGTTGCAAAAAGATAGAGTTCTCCATCAGACCACTGGAAGCTAGTAAAATGTATGGAATTAATTACAAGCCTGACACACACACACCTCTTTAATTTTGTTTTAAATATTTCAGGTACACACTTCCTTGGCCCACATTCATCTAACCCAGTGTGCTAGCAGAAGCCAGTCCAAGGCCAATGGGGCTTCCCCAAGTCTCCCTGCCCCCCAGTCTGATCCACAGGATCAAGAAAACTCTCAACAGCATGTAGGGGGGAGGAGAGGAGGAATCATTCAGTCTGGCAAGCAGATATTCTTATGCTGATGGAATGAACAGAAGAGTATGATGTTGAATTCCTCCCATTGCTTTTTATGCAATATATTCCACAATATGGGGAAAATGTAGAACTGAGCATGCACTGTACACATTTTAAAAAAGATTGACAGCATATTCTCTGGTCAACACACAATCACTCACCATTCATATACAAAAATGTCACCAGAGATAAGAACATTTATTTAGCAAAGAAAAAAAGAACCTTAAAGAGGCAGAACATTATATATACATATATGCAAACATTTCCAATCAATTTTGAAACCTATGTAAGCATCTCTATTATCAATGTGAGTTAATATTTGTTTTGTTCTTGCTCTGTTAAGCCACATTTACTCCCATTAGCAAAGAAAGAACCATGAAAAAGTGACATCAGGCTGAAGCAATGCATGAAGGGATGGCTGTATCCCACAGCAACAGAATTAAGTAACTGGAATCAGCAACAATAACCACAGAACATCACAAAACCAGTTGACCTATATTCCAGCACTCTACACTGTCCCTGGGTGACCCCATTACATCTCACAGCTTTCAGAAGCACCTGTACTTGACATCCAAAACTTTTTCCTTTCATCTAGTCTCTCATGTCCAAGTGCCCCTTTGATTTTTTCACTTGGATGCTTTGTTGTCATTACAAACTCAATATGCCCATGAATGAGCTTATCTTTTCTCCTAAGCCCCCCTCTTCTTATCCACTGACATCATCCACCCCGTGGGAAAGGCACATAGTCATGATTTTTATCCTTCATCTGCTCATTCCTTCAACTCCCACATTCAATCCATCACCAAATAGTAACAATTTCCCCTTTCACAAAATTACATGATTGATGGTCTATGAGGTTTCATAGGGTTCCAACTACCATGGACACAAAGAGAACCTCGCAGATGGTGGCATCTTCACATATCTGAGGCATTCACGCCTTGGGTTCCACCACCCTCAGCAATCCAAAGGTCTACCATTTCCCCACATAACTCTGCCCTTTCTCCCTTGCTGCCCCATTATACCTGGAACTGTATCCAATAATGTTCTCTAATGCCACCTCTTACTTCCTTCATATTCCTCTATAAAACCCACATTCTCCATTAAGGCTTTCACACAATCACCTAGCTCCAAACCTAGTGAGACGAAGTTACATGTAAGTTTAATATGCTGCCTGCCACTCATCTCACTGGGGAAAACTCAGTGGAGCAGGGATCCATCATCTCATTATTTGCAAGTTATTATTTAGACACTGTCATCCATGTACATGACACTACATACAGTATAAAATTAGGAGAATAGTAATCTGAACAAACTCACCCACATTTCTCACAAGGTAAGGCAGTCATCTTTATTCACCCCAAGACAAGTCATTATTCAGTATATCATCTTTAACTCACATTTTCACTGCATTACAATCAATATAAAAGATTCTCATTCCTCCTCAATCATATTAATAGCAACTAAATTTAAAAGTGAAGAACTGAGGCTGAGAAACTGGAAGGCATTTTAGTACAAGCGGGTAATGTGGAGAGATTTTTAACAAGTCCTAAAACTGTGTTGGTTTTCATATCAACATACAGCCATAAGACTTTTCTATGCAACATATGCTCATGAAATTTCTGGAAAAATTAAACATTTTATTATTTGAAATAAGAGCAGACCAAAAAAGCAAACGGATAAACTGAGGATTCCCAGAATAATAGAGGTTACAAAATGAAGTTGGACCACCTACCTGACCTAAATTTTATTGTTTGTTTTTATGTTTTTATATTGCTGTAAACCATGGATATATTTTCCTGATACAACAGTATAGAAATATTTTTATAAATAAAATAAATTATAACTAAATATACCTGCAAGAGAAGATTGTGGGGATTAGTACCCAAAAACATAGCAGTACCCAAAACCATACTTCCAGTTCTGCCACTTTCCCCCCTATTAGATACCTAATTTGTGTGGTGTTTCAATTTAGATAGAAAATGTTCTTGGCTTAAAGGGGTATCAATCAAAATTATCCTCTCTGGGAAATAATTCTAGTTTAAGTTTTTAATTCAGCCTAATTAAGTGTGTTATCTTCAATGACTTACTGAGACTTTCCACAAACTAGGAAAATACACACATCTACATTTGGCCAGATTATACTAAAAAGTTTGTGATTGAAAATAGTAACATTAGGATAGGTGGAATTATGCTCTAAGTCCAAAGAAAAGTATGTGAGAGCACATAATCACCAGATGAAGTAATGTTTTTTTAACTTTAATTGTTTTTAGAATGTTTTTATTTTTATCTTTATTTTAAATTGTGGATGTATTGACTGAACTGAGCTCTTTTGAGAGGAAGGATGGGCTATGCGGTTTTAAAATAAAATAAATAAATAATGGTGTGTCATTGTTAAAAATAAACAGATCATAGCATGGTCAGAGCTTGAACTGGAGACTGCATGGGATAGTTGCTCTAGGTTTTTCAAGGTAAAGTATGATGTGTAAATACAAATACTTGGATCCATCTATGGAACCAAGCATTTCATAGATCACATTGGAAAACTTCATTTATTTGAGGCATTTATATCCTACAGTTCAGCTAGCAAGGCCCCCGAGCAACTTACATATCAATAAAAAAACCCCAACATAATTCCTGTGTTCAGGCTTACAATGTTAAAATGCATGACACAAGTAGAAAAAAAGAAGGGAGGAGGAAGAGAAAAACAAGCAAGCTAAAAAATCTTATTATAAATTTACGAAGTTCTTATAATAGCCAGCTCAGATGGAAATGGGCTGTTTACCCTTAAAAAAAAAAGACCTTATCAAGTCCCTAAAAATTAGTCTTATAACTCAACCTTTCTTTAAGGGGTTTTATGGCAGCTGGAAGCTGTTGATCCTATGATTCCTCCTCTCACTGCTGCCCCTCCTTAAATCTACTCTGCAGTATGGAGACCCATCACAGCAGATTTGAGGGAATGGCATAGGAGGCTACAAGGGGTGGAGGGATTAGAAAACACTATTGGAATCTAAACTGGTGCTGACTGTCCAGGAACAAGACCTTGGGGTCACAGTGGGCAGTTTGATGAAGATGTTGATTCGGTGTGTGGTAGCTGTGAAATGTGAATTACATTATAAGTTTAAAAAATGGTAAAGGTAAAGGACCCCTGGACAGTTAAGTCCAGTCTAATTCAACTATGAGGTTGCGTTTTCAGGCCAAAGGAGCTGGCATTTGTCCGCAGACAGCTTTCCGGGTCATGTGGCCAGCATGACTAAACCACTTCTGATGCAACGGAAACACCAACATAGGGATCAATATATGATAGGAATCAATAGGGGTTGAAAATAAAACTGCCAGTATCATGATGCTGTGAGGTCTATGCTGTGACTATACTTGGAATGCTGTGCACAGTTCTGGTTGCTTTGCTGCAAAAATGATACTGTAGAGCTAGAAAAGGTTCAGAAAAGAGCAAATAAAGTGATTAAGGGACTGGAGCAACCCCCCTACATAGAAAGGTTATAACATCTGCAACAGTTTAGTTTAGGAAAAATGGGAAGCAGGGGGACATAATGAATAAAACTATGTATGGTGTAGCAAATTGGACAGGGAGACGCTTTTCTCCCTCTCATAATTTTAAAAACCAGGACCATTCAATGAAGCTGACTGCTGGAAGATGTAGGATGCACAAAAGAATGTCTTCAGACAGTGCATAGTTAAACCATGAAATTCACTCCCACAAGAGGAAGTGATAGCCCTACCTACTATATGTTCTACCTCCATTGTCAGAGGCAGTATGCTTCCAAATGCCAGGAATCACAAGTGGCGAGAGTGCTTTCGGGCTTCCCACAGGCATCTGGTTAGCCACCATAAGAACACAATGCTGGACCAGATGGGTCTTTGGACTGACTGAACAGGACTTTTATTATGTTTAAACTGATTTATCCTACAATGTATTCATAGATTTTGTGAAATACATTTAAAAGAATTTGGGAATTAGACTCATTTTATTGATTCAGTATAGGACTCTATTTGTTTTTATCCCTGTTAGATATTGTAGAACTTTACCACTACTTAAATGTTGGGGTTTGTGAATGAGTGCACATCAGAAAGTTCTTGAGTGGTAATAGGATTTAGCATATTCATAGAATATAAATCTGGACTCTAAAGACTAGTTAGTGAATTACTTTCTTCAGCAGAGCTGTTGAACCATCTTACTTTTCTAGACTGAATATGTAGGTGCCAGGGATTCTCCCATCATATGGCTAGATTGCCCATAAGAACTTCCCCAGTCTATAATTAATACCAAGTTTACTCTCAGGTCAAAACTGAAGACAATTGCTATTCCTTTTAGCAAGCACAATAAATCTCTCAAATTTTGCCAAGAAATCATCCCATAGAAAAACCATGTATTTTTTGCAGACTTGATTGAATATGGAATAGTTTATTACACTTGTAAAGTTTAAACGTAGAAATATGGGTTTCAAATATAAATTCTACAGAGGAAACAGCTTATGAACTACCAATGACATGCATAGTGGACATTAATCTGAAGCACCAATGATTTAGCCCAAGGCCAGCCTGCTGCAATCAAATGTTCTATATCAATCATTTTAGTTCAATATCCCCCCACGGAAAGCCCTTTTAAAGACTTAAAATTAGTACTGCTGAAATCTTAAGCATGTATACCCAGAAATAAGCACTACCAAGCTCATTGAGATTTACTCCTAGGTACATCAACCAACATTTAAATCATGCTTGAAAAACAAATATGCAGTGCAATCCTACATGTAACTTACCTAGAAGACTGAAAAACCCTTCACATTTAACCACTCTTTTTTTTAAACCAAATAGGATTAAGATAGATAGATAGATATAGAAATTTAAAGGTTTTATCATCATTGGTTTCTTGTACCTGAGAGAATTGCTCTCTTAATCTTAATTCTAAAATTTTATTTGAAGGACCCAAATAATTTCACCTGTTCTTTTAATATAATTCTTTTGAAACACTCCTAAAGCAAATTTATTTGTCCACTTGAAAAAATTAGAGGAAAATGAAGTTAGTTTGGTATTTCAGCTGGTAACTGAGGGTAGGAAGACATACAGTACTTCTAGATTTCTGTCAGTGAAATTTTAGGCATATCTCTACTCAGAAGTAAGCGCCATTGAGTTAAATTGGAATTATTCCCAGGAAGCAGGTATAAAAACTGGCTCAACTCAGAGCTCTTTCATCCTTTATCACCGAGAAGGTTTATGCCAGTATCAAGCTTCCACACATGTCCAAAAGATGAATAATATATCCAATATGTTATTTGCAGTGAGCAAAGCTCATAAAAACAAAATTGCTCAAGATAGTCAGAACACAAAATAATTCTGCATCAGTTTTTCTGCTTACATTCTGTACTTTTTTCTCTGCCAATACTGACAGATTGTGGTTTTTTTCAACCCAGACATACATTGTTTCACATAGTGTGAAACAATATGTATTACATACTTCAGTCAATGAAGAACCATTGACCACACTTATGGCTGTGAACAAAGATTTCATACACAGCAAGCCAACAGTTTCTGAAGTGCAGGGTGTGCGTTGGAAAAATACGAATGGTGACAAATATAATAATAAAATAAAATTTCATCCTAACTACTAGATTGTGCTAATCTGCCCCAATAAAATATAGGAAGATAAATAGATTCACTAGATCAGAGTCTGAAAACTGAAACAATTTCCAGGAGCATGATGCAGACATTTTAAAAAGATAAGCCTTAACAGTGGCCAGCCGCACCCCCTTCCCTGTAGGCAAAACAACGAGGGTGCATGCAATCTCTAGAACCAATTAAGTCAAATTATTGAAATGTACTCTGATTTATTCACATGGCCTTCACTGGCACCAAATTGGTTTAAATCCAGGTAATCCGGCTTAATTCGTTTGCAGATCATGCTGTACTGCTACACCCACTGGCTACTTACCAGCCGCAGTGCTGAGTAGTAAGGTGGCAGTGGAGAAAAGGAGCAATAGCAAAAGGTGCTGCAGCAAGGCGGTCATATTTGAAGAAATCCAGGAGGGTGGATGACAATGTGTAGAATAATTTTCTTTTAAAACGCCAGCAGGAGGAAATCTCCAGTCTCCAAAGAGTCTTAACCCTCTTGGTTTACAATCCAGTCTGAAAGGGCAAATGGCAGATGAGAGGAGCAGCCTGACCTCTTACTCCATTACACGGATCTGTCTTCATGTTTCAGGGCTCGCCTCCCAATCGGCAGATGAGAGTTTTGGTTCTCAAGCGAACATACGTGTCCTTTCACCCCAGCCGGCGGTCATCTTTCGCATACACTATATATATATATATATATATATATATATATATAGTATACTATATATATATAGTATACTATATATATATATATATATATATAAAAAACCAGGCTTACTTCCCACGCTTCTTCGCAATATCAAAGCACTGCACACGTTGCAAAGGAATCATATCCGAGAGGTGTGGAGAGGACGAAGCAAAAAAAAAACCCCCACGATTGTCACCTTACAAGCAGCTTCCTCGATCCCCCAAAAGGGCAGACACGGGCAGGCATTTAAAAGGCCGAGGTATGAGGAAACCAAACCAAAAAAAACAACAACCCCAAAACCACCCGGATTTCTCTCTGCCGTCGTCTCTTTCCTGAAATGTTATTTCCAGTCACTTGACGTTTAAAAACAAGGCGGCGGCGGCGGCGGCGTCTTCGAGGTGAGGGGTTTTAACGGCGTCTCTCCCCATGACGAGTCTTTGGAAAGAAGGAGAGAGAGAGAGAAATCGTCAGGATCCGCTCCTTTAGAATTACACGAAGGGAGGGGGGGGGAATAATAATAATTGACGGGAGAAAGGGAAATATTCTTGGCGTTTCTCGGGAAATGAGGGTGTCGTCGTCGTCCCCCCCCAACCAGCAACCCCGAAGGAAAGAGAGGCCTTCTTTCCTCAGCCCACACCCCGACCCCCAATACTGGAAAAGGCTTCGAGGGGGTGAGGGAGGGCGGCGAAGGAGGGCGCCCCCTCGTCTTCCCCTCACAAAGGCTTCCCCCCTTCCTTCCCTCAGCGCCGGCCAAGCCCTCCTGGCCGCCCTCCCCTCACACACGCACGCACACGCACACGGTCTCGCCTGCCCTGCCTTCGGGGGCGCCTCCCTCGGGCCCGTTTCTCACGCCTCCCAGTCGCCGGGCGGCTCGGGGCTCGGCTGGCAGCTGCTCCCTCTTTCCCCCCTCAGACCAGACACAAAGGGGAGTCGCTGCTCCAACTGCCAGTCTGAAGCGCCCGGCCCGCGGGCGCCACCATGCCCCGCCCCGCCCCGCCCCTCATTGGCTGGGAGCCGACGCGACGTCGACGTCCCCCCCCCCCCCAACAGCCCCTCTTTCTCCCGTTTCTCTCTCTCTCTCTCTCTCCCACCGAAGGTTCTGATCCGCGCGCGGTTGGGAAGCGGCGGTCATAGAGAGGCGGCGCTCCTCCCGGCAGAGCGGCCCCCTGAGGGAGGGAGGTGAGAAGGTGTTGACGGAAGCCTTTCCGCGCCGCCATGTTGCGGAGGCTCGCCAGACGGGCGGCCCGGCGAGAGGGGGAGCTGCTCGCGCCTCTTCCCTCTCTTTCTGGCTGCCGCTGTGGGAAGGCGCCTCCCGCGGCCCTTCGGCGCTCCGCCTGACGCCGCTCTCCCGGTGGACTCTCTCCCTCCCAGCTTTTTATATATTTTATATTATTTCATTTTATTTTTTCCAATAATTTTTTCATTAGGTTTTCCACAGTGATAACACAAACCACAAAGCAAAATGATACACAAAAACAGAAAAAAGGGGGAACAATAAACAGATAAGCAATAACAACAAACTTAATTCTTCACAAATCCAACCTTTTAAACGTCTTGGTTGACTTCCTCAAATCCCTCCCTTCTGAGTTTCCTTGTAATTAAAAGTAGCAGCTTTCCAATATCATTATTAAACTAAAACAATTTCCAATTATAGTCCCATCTTATTCACTTAACATCCTAAATCCCATTTATTTAATTATAACTTAGTTTAATCCTAGCCCTATTTGTTTCTTTCAAGTAGTTTCTAATTTTTTATATTACAATATTTATTCAAATAGTCCTTAAATTTCCTCCAGTCCTCTTGAAACTCCTTTCTGGTCGCGGATTCTTCCAGTCAGATCAGCTAGCTCCAAAAAATCCATCATCTTCATCTGCCAGTCTTCCACTGTTGGTAGTTCTTGTGTTTTCCAATTTTTAGCAAGTAATATATTGTTTTATTTCATCCTCCTCATGAGTTTTCTTGGACCTTCTCTCTGCCTGCTTCAAGACACCCACCCCCACCAGTACAAGTAAAATCCTGGGTTGGCCCACACACGAGGCAAGGGGAGGCAACCAGCCTCAGCTGGCAGGATCCTCAGGGGCAGGCAGGATCACAGAACTGGAAGGGATCTCCCAGGGTCATCTAGTCCAACCCCTGCAATGCAGGGGTCTTGGCACCACCCCAACCAGTTTGGAAGCAGTGCTGGATTTATGTATAAGCTAAACAAGCTATAGCTTAGGGCCCCACTCTCTTGGGCCCCCCCCCCAAAGAAATTAAAGGGAAAAGCAACCGGATGTACATTTCCAAAATACATGATAAAAAGCAAATAAAATAAAAGCTACATACAACAGCAGTGTTTTGTGTTGAGTAGGCTCCTTTGGTATAAAATATTACTGGTTTGCTCATTTCTATATATAGGGTATGGGACGCGGGTGACGCTGTGGGTTAAACCACAGAGCCTAGGACTTGCTGATCAGAAGATCAGCGGTTCGAATCCCCACGACAGGCTGAGTTCCTGTTGCTCTGTCCCAGCTCCTGCCAACCCAGCAGTTCAAAAGCACGTCAAAGTGCAAGTAGATAAATAGGTACCGCTCCGGCGGGAAGGTAAACGGCATTTCCGTGTGCTGCTGTGGTTCGCCAGAAGTGGCTTAGTCATGCTGGCCACATGACCCGGAAGCTGTACACCGGCTCCTTCGGCCAATAAAGCGAGATGAGCGCCGCAACCCCAGAGTCGGCCACAACTGGACCTAATGGTCAGGGGTCCCTTTACCCTTTACCTTTATATATAGGGTGCCTACATTCTGCATGTGCAAATGGCTTGAGATACTTCTTAGGTCCATAAATTACCATATAGCATATATTCAATACAAAAAACAGTGACAATTTGTTGCTGACAAAGGACAGCTGGACATTACCTTCAGTAGCTGAGGGCTTCATCAAACCGAAATACCACCCTGTTTGGAAGCATACCAGACCCTGCTTAGCTAGTGCTAGCTAGCTTTATACCCCACCATTGGGGGATGTTATTGGGTTGTTTTTATTTTGATTATATATGTATATTGTGGATTTTATGTTGATCTTTTCTGTGAGCTGCCCCGAGACCTCCAGGTATAGGGCGGTATATATATTCAATTAATAATAATAATAATCAGATCTTAATTACCGCCTTATTCCTGATGTACATCTTCACTCACCTGCTCTTCCCTAGAGGGGTGGGTGCCAAATTGCATACCGTAACAACATTTCTCCGATGAAAATAGGGACATCCCATTCCATAATAATGTTATTAGTTATACCCCGCCCATCTGACTGGGTTGCCCAAGCCACTCTGGGAGTCTTCCAACATACATAAAAACATCATAAAACTTTTTTTTTAAAAAAACTTCCCTATACATGGCTGCCTCCAAATGTCTGCTAAAGGTTGTATAGTTACTAATCTCCTTGGCTCGAGGGTGTGTAGTTGCATAACTACATACCCTCCCAACATTTCTCTGATGAAAATAAGGGATGTCCTAAGGAGAAGTGAGACATGCTGGGATCAAATCAGAAACCAGGACGGCTTCTGCAAATCTGGGACTGTCCCTGGAAAACAGGGATACTTGGATGATATCTTGAAAATATCCTGAGGTGGTGCTGAGTGAGTCTCATCCAGAAAGGCACCCCAAACCTCCCACAGAGTTATTTGTACAAGAGGAAGAAGAGAATTCACTTGAGAAGATCAGCAGACATTTTCCTAGGCTGCATAATTTTGTAGTGTGTGCTGCCCATTTTTAAAAAGTACATTTTAGTTCTTGATCCATTCTCAGGCTTCAGAGCAATTTGTGAGAGTAAGACGCTTTGAACACTAGTACAGACTTCTCACTACATAGGATCAGGTCTCCACAAATGTAAAACGTGTTAGTGTGCACAAACACACAAAACCTTCCTGGAAAGAAAAGAGCTAAATAATTACTGCCGCAGACAAGAGACCAAAAGTCTTCTCGTGTCACCCTGGGGGTTTCTTCCTTCTGATCACATTAGCGAATGACAGTAGCTGGGCAAAGTTCTCTCGGTGCTGAGGTTTCAGCCCATGGCAAGGCAGTTGTGAGAACATGATGTGCACAGTATTCAGTCTAGGCTGGTTTTTGGCACATGGCTGTAAGTGGAAATGTTGAAGAAAGAGCAAGTGTGAGCCAAATTCAGCTCGTGCCAATGGTGTCTACAAAACTGTGGGCAGAAAGTAGTTTGGGATCTGATGGTAGATCTCAGGGTGATTTACGGTATATTAGCAATAATGCCTGACTCCTAGTTGATTAACAACAGAATGGGTTTTGTTACCAGAAAATAATTTCCAAAACTAACTTAGGGACATGTGAAATTAAGTAAGCTAACAGAGTGAGCTTTCATGTGAAAATACTGTGAGCTCAGTTCTGTTCCGATGCTAAAAACAAATTTCTAGGTCAGAATATGCTCAAGAGACACCATTAAAGTCATTTGTAAACCCAGCATACAATGTATTCTTACTGTTTCAACTTTGTATTTTCTTCTTCTTTTTGTTCACCACTACAATATGCATAAATGGTGGGGGGTTATAAGTTATTTAAATGAACGAATGAATTACTATTATATATCTTTTGCACCCAGCTCTGGTTGTTAGATCTTGAGGTTCTTGTAAAAACAAAACAAAAAACAACCAAGTACAGTGGTACCTTGGGTTACAGACGCTTCAGGTTTCAGACGCTTCAGGTTACAGACTCCGCTAACTCAGAAATAGTACCTCGGGTTAAGAACTTTGCTTCAGGATGAGAACAGAAATCGCGTGGCAGCGGCGGCACAAGGCCCCATTAGCTAAAGTGGTACCTCAGGCTAAGAACAGTTTCAGGTTAAGAACGGACCTCCAGAACGAATTAAGTTCTTAACCTGAGGTACCACTGTAGATCTGACAAGACTGAAGTCTGCCCTTCTGACTGTAATTAAAACTGAGAGCCTAACATTGCCTATTAAGTCCCAGATTTGGACCAGAATTCCCCAGCTCAGACTGTTTCACACCAGCTTGCTATGTGTTACATATATGGTGTCTAGTAATGGTCAATAATAGAATGGGCTGCAGGAGAGAAACATTAATAGCCTTAATTTCTCTTGCTAGCAATGAATGTTGCCCCCAACCTTTTCTGAGATTCCGAAGGGGAGAAGACTCCTCTAAAACCAAGTACAGTGGTACCTCAGGTTAAGTACTTAATTCGTTCCGGAGGTCCGTACTTAACCTGAAACTGTTCTTAACCTGAAGCACCACTTTAGCTAATGGGGCTTCCCGCTGCTGCCGCGCCGCCGGAGCACGATTTCTGTTCTCATCCTGAAGCAAAGTTCTTAAACTGAAGCACTATTTCTGGGTTAGCGGAGTCTGTAACCTGAAGCGTATGTCACCCAAGGTACCACTGTACTGTTTCAACCAATCTTGATATTAACATTCTCATGCTCAAAATGAGGGTAAACACCACCGTAGGTTAGATAGTTCTGACATTACATATACATGCCCTTTGAAATAATGCTTGTGTGTCTTTGATGTATCTTATCATATCTGCTCACTAATATCAGTTGCTTGCTATGCATCTATCACCTCCTATCTTATTTACCCTATCTAGCCATCCTCGAGACATTTCCAAAACCAGATTTTCCTTATCCCTTCTTTTCTTTGAGTTTATTCCTCATCTTTTCCTCCGCACGGTGGGTTCCTCTATGCTTTTAACCCCTTAAAAGTGGTTTCAGGAAGCTAAAAATTTAAAGAAAAAGTTGAAGATAAAAGTGTCTGTAATAGAGATTGCTGATACTACAGTTTCAATTTGCACTCCTAAATGGAATGCCATAAAATTAGCAATCCTGTATGGACTCACCTAGGGACGCGGGTGGCGCTGTGGGTAAAAGCCTCAGCGCCTAGGGCTTGCCGATCGAAAGGTCGGCGGTTCGAATCCCCGCGGCGGGGTGCGCTCCCGCTGCTCGGTCCCAGCACCTGCCAACCTAGCAGTTCGAAAGCACCCCCGGGTGCAAGTAGATAAATAGGGACCGCTTACTAGCGGGAAGGTAAACGGCATTTCCGTGTGCGACTCTGGCTTGCCAGAGCAGCGATGTCACGCTGGCCACGTGACCTGGAAGTGTCTCCGGACAGCGCTGGCCCTCAGCCTCTTAAGTGAGATGGGCGCACAACCCCAGAGTCTGTCAAGACTGGCCCGTACGGGCAGGGGTACCTTTACCTTTACCTTTATGGACTCACCTGGGAATAAATACCATTGAACTGGACACAATGTGAAGGCGAGGAGCTATCTCAAGACATCATTTTGCATATAAAAGCATGTTTAGAC
Source organism: Podarcis cretensis (assembly GCF_951804945.1). Lineage (NCBI taxonomy): Eukaryota > Metazoa > Chordata > Lepidosauria > Squamata > Lacertidae > Podarcis > Podarcis cretensis. The sequence goes on along the minus strand of NC_137170.1, from coordinate 130,584,714 downwards.
TTACTGAGGTTGTTAAGCAAGCAGACATGCACAAGCAGATGAAAGTCAATTCAGAAATTCATTCAGGATAGCCATTTGTGGTCCCTTTGTGACACATTCCAGAGTGACACTGAAGTTGCCTAACTACTTTATTCCTTGCACGTTCTTTAACCCCACTCCCCTTAGCATTTTCTTAAGCAAGGAATCTACACATTGTTAAGCAATTCTATTACAATTGTTCACCCACAATTCTGAATTTCTCAAAGAAAACGCACTTATCTCCCCAGTCCTGATTACTCTTACTAAAAGCAACTTTGAACAGCTGGAGTGTTATCTACTCAGCAGATAGTAGACCCTCTCCTGCATAACCGCAGCCTCCAATTTAGATTAAACAATGGATTTTGATTACTCAGTAGAGTTTGACGGAAAATTCCATTAAAGCCTTCCAACCAGTGGAATCTAAAAACTTCTGGCACTGGCAGTGGCATAGCGTGGGTTGTCAGCACCCGGGGCAAGGCAAGTAATTTGCGCCCCCTAACCCGTGGATTTGCGCCCCCTAACCCGTGGATTTGCGCCCCCTAACCATAACCCCCAGATGTTGCGCCTGGTGCGGCCGGCCCCCCCTGCACCCCCCACGCTACGCCACTGGGCACTGGACATTAAAGCCAAGAGAGTGATAAAATAAACTTAGGTCCATAAATCTACCTTTCCCATTTGGCTGTCTCTCTGCTGCTCATCCAACTGAACCCTAACCATTGTACCTATACCATACATTTCAAGCAAACTACAATTCCCAGGCTTGCCAACAAAGGTCCGTATAGTTAAAGCTATGGTTTTCCCAGTAGTGATGTATGGAAGTGAGAGCTGGACCATCAAGAAGGCTGATCGCCGAAGAATTGATGCTTTTGAATTATGGTGCTGGAGGAGACTCTTGAGAGTCCCATGGACTGCAAGAAGATCAAACCTCTCCATTCTGAAGGAAATCAGCCCTGAGTGCTCACTGAAAGGACAGATCCTGAAGCTGAGGCTCCAAGACTTTGGCCACCTCATGAGAAGAGAAGACTCCCTTGAAAAGACCCTGATGTTGGGAAAGATGGAGGGCACAAGAAGGGGACAACAGAGGACGAGATGGTTGGACAGTGTTCTCGAAGCCACAAACATGAGTCTGACCAAACTGCGGGAGGCAGTGGAAGACAGGAGTGCCTGGCGTGCTCTGGTCCAGGGGGTCACGAAGAGTTGGACACGACTAAACAACAACAACAAATTCCCTTGTTTCTCTTTGATGAAGCTTCTGGAGGACTAGGGTTCAAAGCTCTGCTTAGCCATGAAGCTCACCTGGGCCAAACACATTCTCTCAGCCTAACCTACCTCACAGGGTTGTTGTGAGGATAAAATCGGGAAGACGACAATCATGTTTGTCAGCATGAACGCCTTGGAGGAAAGGCGATATGTCAATTCAATAAATAAATACATTTAAATACATTTAACAAACTAAATGGGAGCGTTGCTTTAAAAAGTTAAGAACTGCTTCTGCAAATACATGGCACACAATCAAATGGGAAATGTGAGCTGTAGGAAATACTGAATTGTTTAATTTCCCCATTTAAAACAATAAGATGAGCTTAGCTGTGACTGGATTGTTGTTGCTGGAATGTATTGTGATAGTTAATCATTTTATGTGCATATTGGATGCTTGAAAAACCAGGATCCTTCAAGATTCTGTTTGGGGTGTCTTGTTTTAGGTTCTTAGTCCACAGTGGCTGTGCAAATGTTACAACTGATGCTGAAAATTAAAATGTGTAAGAATGAATGAGACAATGACGGGCCAGCCAAATTTTCCCTGAGAGAGAGAAAGTTAATTTTAACCTGATTCAATGGCATATTTGTTTTTGATAAGGTCGTTGGAATTTATTGAATAACCAAATGATACCTCTACTGACAAATGCATAGTGCTAGAGGGAAATTTTCTCACATTATGGTGAGCAAGCCAAGAGGCTTAGGTTGTCATTCCCCCACAGGTTATAATGCAAGATGACATGTATTTCTATTGGGGACAGAAATGCAAGACTACAATAGATAACTAAACCATGTATGGCACTGACTTGGTGCCAAAGACATTGAGGATTGTTTAGGTAGAATGCTGTGGATGTTTTGCTTTTTCTTTAATGTGCATTACTAAAGGTCAGATGAAAGTGCTTCTGCATTAATGTTGAAATGATAACTCCCCCAATGATAAAGCCCTCTCACTACCAGATAGAAACAAATGTCCTTCTGTTTGGAGAGTGTTGCAATGTGTCACCAAAGAAACCCATCTCTTCAGCAGTTCCTGACAGTTCTCATTTCCATGTTACAGCCATATTAATTTGGTGAAAATGACCATTTCAGCTAAACTTTAAAAGCTTTCCTTTGCCAAGCCCTAATATGCAATAATGCATTAATTTTTATTTTTATTTTAATCTTAAATTGGTCAAACTCATGCTGGTTGCATCAAGAACACTGTCCAACCATCTCGTCCTCTGTCGTCCCCTTCTCCTTGTGCCCTCCATCTTTCCCAACATCAGGGTCTTTTCCACGGAGTCTTCTCTTCTCATGAGGTGGCCAAAGTCTTGGAGCCTCAGCTTCAGGATCTGTCCTTCCAGTGAGCACTCAGGGCTGATTTCCTTCAGAATGGAGAGGTTTGATCTCCTTGCAGTCCATGGGACTCTCAAGAGTCTCCTCCAGCACCATAATTCAAAAGCATCAATTCTTCGGCGATCAGCCTTCTTGATGGTCCAGCTCTCACTTCCATACATCACTATTGGGAAAACCATGGCTTTAACTATACAGACCTTTGTTGGCAAGGTAATGTCTCTGCTTTTTAAGATGCTGTCTAGGTTTGTCATTGCTTCTCTCCCAAGAAGCAGGCGTCTCTTAATTTCGTGGCTGCTGTCACCATCTGCAGTGATCATGGAGCCCAAAAAGGTAAAATCTCTCACTGCCTCCATTTCTTCCCCTTCTATTTGCCAGGAGGTGATGGGACCAGTGGCCATGATCTTCGTTTTTTTGATGTTGAGCTTCAGTCCATATTTTGCGCTCTCCTCTTTCACCCTCATTAGAAGGTTCTTTAATTCCTCCTCACTTTCTGCCATCAAGGTTGTGTCATCTGCATATCTGAGGTTGTTGGTATTTCTTCCCGCAATCTTAATTCCGGCTAGGCATTCATCCAGCCCAGCCTTTCACATGATGAATTCTGCATATAAGTTAAATAAGCAGGCAACTACAAAAGTTGTGTGGCCAAACTGGACCAATGTGCAAGAGGAGAAGCATATTCAAAGTTCGGCTTGATCACATGTGTTTTACTTGAAACTAAATGCCATAATAATCATTGGGGATTATTTCAAAATAAGTGTGCATAGGACTGCAGTTTTGGTTGTACAGTCTATGAGTCATGAAGCCTGCTTATCATAGGGTGATCGCTGTTAGAATTATAAAAATCACACCAACTGTGAGATACAGCGATATCCATCATCTGCCAGGAGATTCTGCAATCAAGCCCAATTACACAAATTAATCCAAGTTGCAAATTACCTGCTTTGCATAAACATACTTGATTTGCATGTTAAATGCTCACATAGCGTCTCCTGATTTTGATTTTAAAAAGAAGGTGGGGACAGGAAACACTGTGGATGCTCGGAAGCACACAAGAGCCATGCAGGATATAGATAATATCCTGCGTCAATAATTTACAAGAAATTTGAATTCCTAAGAGGAGGATATTAGGGAATTCCTACTGGCATGGGAAAGGGACGTGAGTGGCGCTGTGGGTTAAACTACAGAGCTTAGGACTTGCCAATCAGAAGGTTGGCGATTCGAATCCCCGCAATGGGGTGAGCTCCCATTGCTCGGTCCCTGCTCCTGCCAACCTAGCAGTTTGAAAGCACGTCAAAGTGCAAGTAGATAAATAGGCACCACTCTGGCGGGAAGGTAAACAGCGTTTCCGTGCGCTGCTCTGGTTAGCCAGAAGCGGCTTAGTCATGCTGGCCACATGACCCGGAAGCTGTATGCCGGCTCCCTCGGCCAATAAAGCGAGATGAGCGCTGCAACCGCAGAGTTGGTCACAACTGGACCTAATGGTCAGGGGTCCCTTTACCTTTACTGGCATGGGAAATCTGCCCAAGCAGCAGGAGAATAATTTACCATGTCTGCTCCACATGCCTGCCCTGCAGTGGAGCGAGCCAATCGATTTCAAGTAGCACCATGAACAAGGGGGAAATATGCAGGCAGAGATTTGTGCAGGACTTCCAAAGTATTGGCCCGAGGAAGGTACCCGGTATCTGCTTCAGACAGGCTGGGTACTCACAATACCTTTAAAGCACATTTGAAGCACATTCTTTTCCTCAAATAAGTCTGGGCAACTGTAGCTTACCCCTCGCGTAGTTACTATTCCCAGCAACCCTTAAGAAACTACAGTGCCCATAATTCTTAGAGGTAAAGAATGTGCTTCCAATGTGCTTTAAAGGTATTGTGTGTACACAGCCACACAGCTTAGATGTCTTGAAGTCCTGGCACTGTTGCACTCACAGAAAAGTAACCTTGTAAATGAACCTTTTGTGGAGGGAGAAGTAAAGTCTGGGAAGAGTCCCATCACTCTTATTTTCTCCTCCCCTGACGGCTACCAAAACAAGCTCTGTCGTAGCTGCCACCATTGGTAAACCCCAAACATTTTGAAGAATTTCACACCATTTAGTTATTGCCTGCCTCTCTCAATCTCTGTCTGTGCAGGACTGACAATTGGGCATTTCCCCTCGCTGTGGTCTAAAGCACTGAGCCTCTTGGGCTTGCCGATCGAAAGGTTGGTGGTTCGAATCCCTGCAACAAAGTGAGCTCGTTGCTCTGTCCCAGCTCCTGCCAACCTAGCAGTTTGAAAGCATACCAGTACAAGTAGATAAATAGGTACTGCTGTGGTGGGAAGGTAAACGGCGTTTCCATGCACTCTGGTTTCTGTCACAGTGTTCCGTTGCGCCGGAATCGGTTTAGTCATGCTGACCACATGACCCAGAAAGCTGTCTGTGGACAAACACCGGCCCCTTTGGCCTGAAAGCGAGATGAGCGCCGCAATCCCATAGTCCCCTTTGACTGGACCTAACCGTCCAGGGGTCCTTTACCTTTTACTGTGTTAGGCTGGTGTTATGTACTGAGTTGAATAGGATCCAAAATGCAGCAGTCTGATTGGTCCTAGAACATTAGGATCCAAAATGCAGCAGTCTGATTGGTCCCAGAACAATAGGATTCAGAATGCAGCAGTCTGATTGGTCCTAGAACAATGCAGCAGTATGATTGGTCTGCAGGAGCCACCCAATCCAGCTCCAGATGGAAGTGAATCCACAACCTGATTGGCCTACAGGAGAATTCCGGAATTAGCGAATCACGTGCAGCCCATTGTGTAAATAATGTTAATAAAGCAGACATCCTGGGGGAACTTCCATTCCTCCTTACCACTATGAGCTGAATAAAGAGCATGAAATCCACTCTCGACTCTGAGTATATTTCAGCTGCAGATATAGTGCCAATAAGAAGCTGGAAAGGCAGCACTTTGGACTGCCCTGCTGTTGCTATCACTTAAGCCCTGAAGAAGCTGGCATCTGACTTTTCAGCTACCTTACAATATACTTTAATTTTCCAAACCAAAGCAAACCAATCTTTGGCGCACCCCTGTCACGCCACCCTAGTTAAGACAAGGCCAAGGAGTGTTCCGAACAGTCGAGCCGATGTTTCATTTCCTCTCATTGTTTGACAAAGCATAACCCTGAACGCCTATGTTCCTGAACGTCACGTTGGGTGCAGGGCTACCGTAAGAATGCCCATGTCTTCAGGTTAAATTTAGCCTCCTCTAGAAACACTATATGATGGTTTAAGTCTTCTCTGTTCAATGAAACTTTTGAAACGCGTTTTAAAGATAAGAAGGCAAACCATTTGGAGAGTGGAAACATGCAGTTATGCTTCTAATATTCTAATAGTGTGTGTGTGTCTTCCCCAGTGCTGGATTTATGTATAAACTAAACAAGCTTGGGAGTAAAGCAATGACAAACCTAGACAGCATCTTAAAAAGCAGAGACATCACCTTGCCAACAAAGGTCTGTATAGTTAAAGCTGTGGTTTTCCCAGTAGTGATGTATGGAAGTGAGAGCTGGACCATAAAGAAGGCTGATCGCTGAAGAATGGATGCTTTTGAATTCTGGTGCTGGAGGAGACTCTTGAGAGTCCCATGGACTGCAAGAAGAACAAACCTCTCCATTCTGAAGGAAATCAGCCCTGAGTGCTCACTGGAAGGACAGATCCTGAAGCTGAGGCTCCAATACTTTGGCCACCTCATGAGAAGAGAAGACTCCCTGGAAAAGACCCTGATGCTGGGAAAGATGGAGGGCACAAGGAGAAGGGGACGACAGAGGACAAGATGGTTGGATAGTGTTCTCGAAACTACCAGCATGAGTTTGACCAAACTGCGGGAGGCAGTGGAAGACAGCGAGTGCCTGGCATGCTCTGGTCCATGGGGTCACGAAGAGTCAGACACGACTAAACGACTAAACAACAACAAACAAGCTATAGCTTAGGGCCCCACTCTCTTGGGGCCCCCAAAAAAATTTAAAGGAAAGAAACCACTGGATGTACATTTCCAAAATATAAGATAAAAAACAAATAAAATAAAACCTACATACAGAAACAGTGTTTTGTGTTGTGTAGGCTCCTATGGTGTAAGTAATGACCTGCTAGCCTGCTCCCTAAAATATCGCTGGTTTGCTCATTTCTATATATAGGATAAAAGGGACGCAGGTGGCGCTGTGGGTTAAAGCCTCAGCGCCTAGGGCTTGCCGATCGAAAGGTCGGCGGTTCGAATCCCTGCGGCGGGGTGCGCTCCCGCTGCTCGGTCCCAGCGCCTGCCAACCTAGCAGTTCGAAAGCACCTCCGGGTGCAAGTAGATAAATAGGGACCGCTTACCAGCGGGAAGGTAAACGGCGTTTCCGTGTGCGGCTCTGGCTCGCCAGATGCAGCTTTGTCACGCTGGCCACGTGACCTGGAAGTGTCTCCGGACAGCGCTGGCCCCTGGCCTCTTAAGTGAGATGGGCGCACAACCCCAGAGTCTGTCAAGACTGGCCCGTACGGGCAGGGGTACCTTTACCTTTACCTTTATATATAGGATGCCTTCATTCTGCATTGTCTGGTCGCATGGGAACATGTGCAAATGGCTTTAGATACCTCTTAGGTCCATAAATTACCATAAAGCATATATTCAACACAAAGACAACAGCGACAATTTGTTGTTGATAAAGGACAGCTGGACATATAAAGGGCCCCATTACCTTCAGCAGCTTAGGGCCTCATCAAACCTAAATCTGGCCCTGGTCTTCCCATATGTTGGTTCTACATAATGAAGGACAACCTCTTAGTCAGGCTATATACAAATTAGTGACCTGAAACTCAGCAATGTCATTTGCCCCTGCTATGCTACAAGTCACAGCCTTATATGCACCAGAGAAAAGGTGGGGATTTCTTCCCCTGATGCTCTTTGCCTGCTTTGTTTCTGTGTCTGAACAGTGTCTGAAGCATACACACCTCAACTTAACCGTGGCTCGTTTTCAAACTGGATGGAAGCTGGTTTGAGGGAAAGTGCATCCATCAAACAGGAATATTGCTCAAGAAGCTACAGAATAGACATGCATTGTGGCTAAAGTCATGTATGTTGTTGTTTAGTCGTTTAGTCGTGTCCGACTCTTCGTGACCCCCTGGATCAGAGCACACCGGGCACTTCTGTCTTCCACTGCCTCCCGCAGTTTGTACAAACTCATGCTGGTAGCTTCAAGAACACTGTCCAACCATCTCGTCCTCTGTTGTCCCCTTCTCCTTGTGCCCTCCATCAGGGTCTTTTCCAGGGAGTCTTCTCTTCTCATGAGGTGGCCAAAGTATTGGAGCCTCAGCTTCAGGATCTGTCCTTCCAGTGAGCACTCAGGGCTGATTTCCTTAAGAATGGATCGGTTTGATCTTCTTGCAGTCCATGGGACTCTCAAGAGTCTCCTCCAGCACCATAATTCAAAAGCATCAATTCTTTGGGGATCAGCCTTCTTTATGGTCCAGCTCTCACTTCCATACATCAAAGTCATGTATACTCAGCTCCAAACACCATTGGTGGGAGCACATGCGAGCCGGAGTAAACAGTAATATATACACAGCCTTAGACCAGTATGGTTTGGTGTTTTTTGAGGCCTGGTGTTGCTGGGGAAATTGTGCCCTGAAGTCAAGTGTGAGGGGATTCTGTGGCCAATATCGGGTTGTTTTTCTATTCCAAATTGCATCAGCCCCAAGCAGCCATCAAGACTAATGGCCAGGGAAGATAAGGGCTGTAGTCCACTATAATCTAGAGGGCCACAAGGTCCTCTGTGCACACACACTTCAAATCATTAACCCTGCCTGCCCCGCTGTCTTGGACCCAATATATTCAGACCACACAGTCTGACCGAATCACGGTTGTAGGCCTTCCTGCCTGAGTACAGTGGTACCTTGGGTTACATACGCTTCAGGTTACGGACTCTGCTAACTCAGAAATAGTTCCTCGGGTTAAGAACTTTGCTTCAGGATGGGAACAGAAATTGTGTTCCGGCGGCGCGGCAGGCCCCATTAGCTAAAGTGGTGCTTCAGGTTAAGAACAGTTTCAGGTTAAGAACGGACCTCCGGAACGAATTAAGTATTTAACCCGAGGTACCACTGCACTGCTTTCTCCCTTTGTCGACATGGCTAGCTGGAATGGAATCTGTTTTACCAATTATTTTTCCAGTCTGCTTCTTTAAACCAGGGGCTCCTGAAAATAGAGTTGGTGACAAAACGTCATGATCTGAAGCGCAACAGTATAATTGTTAAGTTGTGGGTAAACATATCAGACGACACAGCGATTCTTCAAACAGCTCTTCTTTATTCAGAGGCCAGAACAGAACTGAACTGAAGGGCTCAGTCAGCCTGCTTATGTAGAGCTCCAGTACAACGTTACTGTAGCAACTTTCTAAAACTATCCAATCACTGAACATCACTTTCGATCCTTCATTTGCATAACTATCTACAGTGTCCCCCTGCTGGCCCAGGGTGAGAACTTCAGAACATAACAACGTCAACAAATATTTATTGCATGTGCATGCCCCAAAGAGTGGCTGAGTGGCTTCCTACAGGCAGATTGCAGAATTAGGGAATGGTCACTTCAGAAGAGCATCATGTGTTTTCAGGCCATCCTCTGTGCTCTGCAAATTTCTGCTCATTTCGGGCTGCTAATTGGGCTTCCTAAATGTGTAAAAGGAATTAATGCATGTTCACATAGTGTAAATCCACGAGAAGAACAGTTTGATCTGACATTTCAGCCGAACAACACGGAAAGGTTTTGAATATACGTAATGCAAGTTGCTGGAAACATAGACTTTATCCTATTTGATCTCATCAAGTTGCTGGAAACAGCAGCACTGGAACAAGTAATACTGTATATATATTTAAACCTATCTGCATTAGCACATCCCATTTATCCCATATCCACTTACAGCAGACAGTTGTCATTAGAAGACAAACCCTGGTATCAGTTCCGTCAAAAAAGCTCAGCAACTTTGGGGGTGTCCTTTACTTTTGGCAACCCTAATTCCCTGGAATATCAGAAGAAATCCGAAACCAGTCTTGATTCCGAAGTGAAGAATTGGTGCTGCTTTCCTTTTAGAGTGGGAAAAAGCACACAGAAAGCAGCAGTGGGGGGGGGCTGCAATAATAATAATAATAATAATTTTATTATTTGCTACAATTTTGATTGGTAGATACAGAAAAATTATATAACTATATCTATATTGCAAAATAAGTGTGATGGGCAAGACAGCTGAGAAAGAATGGGTATTCTGCCAGATAGCCTTGTTCGCTTGCTATGTGGCAATTTGCTATCAGGCGTTTGTGACCTCCAGTTAATTGCCGTGGGATTTCAGAAGTCAAATGCATTCAAAGTAGCCAGCTACTGTATTTTTCCACAACTATGTGCGGTTAGAGGACTGCTTCTGAGGAGGAGAGGCCTTCACATTGATGTACCGTGACACTAGCTTCTTTCAGTAGTTGGATAGCCATGCAGATGTAATGAAGGATAGCTCAGTTCGTAAAACACCAGACTCTTAATCTCAGGGTTGCGGGTTTGATCCCCACATCGGGCAAAAGATCCCCACATTGCAGGGGGTTGAATTAGACAATCTTCACTGTCCCTTCTAACTCTGCAATTCTATGATCAATACGTAAAGGTAAAGGGACCCCTGACCATTAGGTCCAGGTGTGACTGACTCTGGGGTTGCGGCGCTCATCTCGCTTTACTGGCCAAGGGAGCTGGCGTACAGCTTCCGGGTCATGTGGCCAGCATGAATAAGCCGCTTCTGGCGAACCAGAGCAGCGCACGGAAACTCCGTTTACCTTCCCGCCAGAGCGGTACCTATTTATCGACTTGCACTTTGATGTGCTTTCCAACTGCTAGGTTGGCAGGAGCAGGGACCGAGCAACGGGAGCTCACCCCGTCGCAGGGATTCGGACCGCCAACCTTCCGATCGGCAAGTCCTAGGCTCTGTGGTTTAACCCACAGCCCCACCCGCGTCCCATATTCAATAGGGTTAGCCTTAAAAGATGGCGTACTTATATTGAACCAGTAGGGCTACAATTCCCAGAGCTCTTAACAAACGATAGTTCCCACGATTATTTGGTGTACAGTGGTACCTCAGGTTAAGTACTTAATTCGTTCTAGAGGTCTGCACTTAACCTGAAACTGTTCTTAACCTGAAGCACCACTTTAGCTAACGGGGCCTCCTGCTGCCGCCGCACTGCCGGAGCACGATTTCTGTTCTCATCCTGAAGCAAAGTTCTTAACCTGAAGCACTATTTCTGGGCTAGCGGAGCCTGTAACCTGAAGCGTATGTAACCTGAAGCGTATGTAACCCGAGGTACCACTGTACTCATGTAAAAACACCAGGCAGGCCCCACAAATAACCCAGAGATGCATTTTAAATAAAAGGACACATTCTATGCATGGAAAAACACGCTGATTCCCGGACTGTCCGCAGGCCAGATTTAGAGCGCGGTTGGGCCGAATCCGGCCCCCGGGCCTTAGTTTGCCTACCCTCGGTGTGACTCAATGGGTGCTGGGTGCAAGACAGCGTTTGTTCCCCGCCACACGCCATGCCTCTCAAGAGTGCGAGAAGCCAAGAGTGCTGTCAGCCATTCCTCTGGGTGAGGAGGAGGGAGACTCCTTGCTCGCTGGTCCTTCCGGGGCAGGCAAAGCTGACGAGAGGCGAAAGCGCTGCCAGAAAAAACAGGCTGGGACATGGGTCAAGGAGCACCGCCATCAAACTCCTTGTTGTCAGCAGGCTTGGTGTGCAAGCTATCGAAAGCAGATGTTGTGCCAGGAAGAGGCAGCTCTCAGCTCAGGAGAAGATGCATCAACTTCAGAATGACAACAGCCAGCCGAACAACAGCAGCAGCAGCAGCAGCAGCAACTGTGGGTGCGAGTTTGTTTGCTTGTTGCATAGATTAGCAAAGAGTTGCATGAAGCTCCACACCTCTAGCTCAGCAAAGCTCCTAGATTTCGCCATCCGGACAAGGCTACCGTATCAAAGGCAATCCTTCTGCATATTTAAATGTGGGAGGGTTTGTTCTGCTTATCTGTTTGTTTTAAAATTTGGCTTCTGGCATCACAAAGCTAGCATACAGAAGTGCCTCTGTGTTGCTACATCTTCTCATCTATCTATGACTGCATAGATACCATACCTTTGAAACACATTCAGAGCCATGGGCGTAGCTGGGGGGGGGGGGAGCAGCTGCCCCTCCTAAACCAAGTAAACAAATGAAAATGCTTAACTAAAAGTAGGAATAATCAGAGTATTTGAAATTGAAATGCTTGCTGAGGTCACGTGGATGATGTTGTAAAAGGTTCTCAGCAAATTCAAGAAAACCTAGATTATTTTTTTCTAAAAGGGAGATGGAAAAAAAAGGCGTGTTCTTTGCAATTTTGCAACACATACTTGTTAACTGCATGGAAGGTACTCCCTGATGTTAATTTTTTATTTAGCTTCCTGGTTTTCAAATGACTGGATTGTTCTGAGCACCTGGGGTCAAAAGACAGTAACGTAAAACAATTGTTGATGAGATGTTTCATTCTGAATCTGCTAGACAGAGGATGATGACAGTTTGGTATCCTGCCCCCCTAACATAAATCCTGGCTACATCCATATTCAGAGCACATTCCCCTTGCCCACTCCACTCAAAGAATTCTGGACACTATCTTTAATTTAATTTTCATTTCATTTATTCAATTTATACACTGCCCTATATCCAGAAGTCTCAGGGCAGTTCACAAACAAGACCATAACATATAAAATAAAACCAAAAACTATGTGCCTCAGGGTTCTGTCCTCTCCCCCATGCTTTTCAACATCTCCATGCAGCCGCTGGGAGAGATCATCAGGGAGTTTGGGTTGGGTGTTCATCAATATGCGGATGATACCCAGCTCTACCTCTCTTTCAAATCAGAACCAGTGAAGGCGGTGAAGGTCCTGTGTGAGTGCCTGGAGGCGGTTGGAGGATGGATGGCGGCTAACAGATTGAGGTTGAATCCTGACAAGACAGAAGTACTGTTTTGGGGGGACAGGGCAGGTGGGTATGGAGGACTCCCTAGTCCTGAATGGGGTAACTGTGCCCCTGAAGGACCAAGTGTGCAGCCTGGGAGTCATTTTGGACTCACAGCTGTCCATGGAGGCACAGGTCAAATCTGTGTCCAGGGCAGCTGTTTACCAGCTCCATCAGGTACATAGGCTGAGACCTTACCTGCCTGCGGACTGTCTTGCCAGAGTGGTGCATGATCTGGTTATCTCCCGCTTGGACTACTGCAATGCGCTCTACGTGGGGCTACCTTTGAAGGTGACCGGGAAACTACAACTAATCCAGAATGCGGCAGCCAGACTGGTGACTGGGGGCGGCTGCCAGGACCACATAACACCGGTCTTGAAAGACCTACATTGGCTCCCAGTACGTTTCCGAGCACAATTCAAAGTGTTGGTGCTGACCTTTAAAGCCCTAAACGGCCTTGGTCCAGTATATCTGAAGGAGCGTCTCCACCCCCATCGTTCTGCCCGGACACTGAGGTCCAGCGCCGAGGGCCTTCTGGCGGTTCCCTCATTGAGAGAAGCCAAATTACAGGGAACCAGGCAGAGGGCCTTCTCGGTAGTGGCACCCTCCCTGTGGAACGCCCCCCCCCACCAGATGTCAAAGAGAACAACAACTACCAGACTTTTAGAAGACATCTGAAGGCAGCCCTATTTAGGGAAGCTTTTAATGTTTGATGAATTACAGTATTTTAATATTTTGGTGGAAGCTGCCCAGAGTGGCTGGGGAAGCCCAGCCAGATGGGCAGGGTATAAATAATAAATTATCATCATCATTATTATTAACCCAATAAAAAAACCCAAAAGAGCCACAATCTAAAGGGGTTTTGGTTGTCAATAAGATCAACCAAAGGCCTGGTTAAAAAGGAAGGTTTTTGCCTGGCGCCTAAAAGTGTATAATGAAGGCGCCAGGTGAACTTCCCTGGGGAAAGCATTCCACAGACGGGGAGCCATTGCAGAGAAGGCCCTGTTCTCATGTTGCCACCCTCTGGACCTCTCGAGGATGAGGCACATGAAGAAGGGCCTCAGAAGATGATCTCAGGGTCCGGGTAGGTTCATACGGAAAGAGGCGGTCCTTGAGGTATTGTGGTCCTGAGCCATTTGTTAAGGGTTGCTGGGGATTGTAAATATGTGAATAGTAAACTGCAATGCCCAGAATTATTTGAGGAAAAGAACGCGTTTCGAATGTGCTACTCCACCAGCCCAACCCAGAATCTCCAGGGACTTGCGATCCATCCCCGAGTTCTACTGCTTCCAGATTTTAATGGGTAACATCCTTTAGCCAAACAGCAACTGGCTTTTGCTTTGCTGAGCCACCCACAGGCTACCGTATTTTTCACACCATAGGACGCACCGGACAATAGAACGCACCTTGTTTTAGAGGGGGGAGAAGAAGAAAAAAAATAAATCTCCCCCTCTCTGCCCAGCGCCCCTTCAGCGAAGCGGCAGGAGGCACTGCGCAGAGAGGGGGAGAATTTCCCCCCTCTTGTTTTCCCGCTCTAAAACAAGGTGCCGTTTAAGGTGCATTCAGGCGGCTACCTTGGAAGCCTGGGGAGCGAGAGGGGTCAGTGTGCACGACTCCTCTTGCTCTCCAGGCTTCAGGTTCCTTTCGACCTGCTCTTTGGGGCTGGCGGGGGAAGCCCACCACCAGCCCCAAAGAGCAGGTCAGGGAGCAGCGGAAAGGCGCAGTGAAGAGGCTGCTGCCATAGTCGCGCGTCACCTCTCCAGCTGGGAGAGGGTCGCGGGGCTATGGCTTCTTTAGCCCGCGCGCGCTCTCCCGGCTGGAGAGGTGACGCGCAGCTATAGAGGCTCCTGCCATAGCCGCGCATCACCTCTCCAGCCGGGAGAGGGTCGCGGGGCTATGGCGTCTTCGCTCCATAGGACGCACACACATTTCCCCTTCATTTTTGAAGGGGAAAAAGTGCGTCCTATAGAGCGAAAAATACGGTATTTCTCAGACGCTGCGTATGGCCTGCAAGTGGAAGTCTGATTTCCCAGAATGGGCTTGGCTTTTGGACCGCCATCTGTTTCTGTTGTTTAGTTCTCGGCCTCCTAGAGAGAAACCACAAATAGATGTGGATGAGCAACTTAAAAATAAATTAATGATTACAAATCATTTTTCTTCCAAGGAGCACGACGTGACAGACAAGAGGGTCAATGCAATTTTAATCTCAACCTCCCCTACGTGAGGAGGAGGAGGAAGAGAAGAAGAAGAAGAAGAAGAAGAAGAAGAAGAAGAAGAAGAAGAAGAAGAAGAAGAAACTTTATAGAGGTAAAAACTTAACTATAGAAAATACATTTTGGGACTTTACTTCAATAATCAAATAATAGATCTTATTCTAATTGCCCCTGTTAAATCTTTGTAGTTTTTGCTGTCACCTGATTATCTTGATCTGCTAAAAGTAAGGGCATAGTAGCAATGGTTGAGTGACCCAACATGGAGAATAATAGAGGGTTAAAAATAACCTCACTCCTCAAATCATTATAAAGAGTGCAAGCCAGAAGAACATGAGCCACTGACTCAATACTGCCATCTCCACAGGGACATAACCATTTTTCCAGCGGAATTTTTTGAAACCAACCCTCGAGTACAGCCGAAAGCAGTATATTCAATCTTGTGAAAGCGTGTCTGTATTTCGGAATTGTTAAATTTTGCAAACAGGGTGCCAACGTGTCACAATGACTAGGTGGGAAATAATCATCCCGTGGACAAAAATTTCCCTATCGTGGCCAAATTTTTCTGTCCCTCGAAATCATATAGTAAAGGTAAAGTAAAGGGACCCCTGACCATTAGGTCCAGTCGTGACCGACTCTGGGGTTGCGGCGCTCATCTCGCTTTACTGGCCAAGGAAGCCAGCGTACAGCTTCTGGGTCATGTGGCCAGCATGACTAAGCCACTTCTGGAGAACCAGAGCAGCGCACGGAAACGCCGTTTACCTTCCCGCCGGAGCGGTACCTATTTATCTACTTGCACGTTGACGTGCTTTCGAACTGCTAGGTTGGCAGGAGCAGGGACCGAGCAACGGGAGCTCACCCTGTCGCAGGGATTCGAACCGCCGACCTTCTGATCGGCAAGTCCTAGGCTCTGTGGTTTAACCCACAGCGCCACCCGCGTCATATAGGCGCTGTCTAATTAAATTATTTGCTTTACTGAAACCCAGTGTCGATAACTGCTGTGGTGATAAACCAGAAAAGTAAAGCTTTTGGTTGACAGTTTTAGTCCAAGCGACCCTGTGAGGTATATTAGCCTTGGCTTACTTCCTATTTCTCAGCCTAAGTGTAAAAATTAGAACTCTAGTTCCCATGGTTCAGTGTCTGACATGCTTTGCCATGAGTAGATAATATGGTGTCCTCCAGGTGTTTCAGACTACAATTCTGATGATCCTTGGCCATCAGCCATGATGACTGGGACCGATCAGTGTAATTGAAGTCCATCAACATCTGAAGAGAACCATGTTGCCAAACCTACATGCTATCCACTCAATCATATTGAGTTTTCGCTCCCTGTTCTTCCCACACAACCCTTGTTATACTCCTATGGGGAAACTCTGGCCATCCACATCTTTGACTCCATATCCCGTCATCCCCAGGAAGCATGGCCAATGGTCAGGGATGATGGGAGTTGTAGTCCTGCAACATCTGGAAGGTCAAAGATTCCTCAACCCTTTGCAACAGCATGACAAATGCTAGGAAAGTTGCTTGTTCCCTGCTGCTGGGCTGTGCTTTTTCTTGGCCATGGGCTTATCAAAAAGCCTGTTGTTGTTGGAACAGTAATTAGCTCCCTCTGCTGTTTAATTTAAGCAGAGTTGGCAAGTAATTACAGGCAGTTCAAAAGCACGTCAAAGTACAAGTAGATAAATTGGTCCTGCTCTGGCGAGAAGGTAAACAGCGTTTGCATGCGCTGCTCTGGTTCGCCAGAAGTGGCTTAGTCATGCTGGCCACATGACCCGGAAGCTGTACGCCGGCTCCCTCGGCCAATAAAGCGAGATGAGCACAGCAACCCCAGAGTCGGCCACGACTGGACCTAATGGTCAGGGGTCCCTTTACCTTTACCTTATGTATATTTTGCTGTAGAGAGGCTTAGTTTGGTCAGAATCAAGCACAGTGGATGCTCGGATTGCGAACGTGATCCGTACGGGAGACACGTTCGCAACCCGCAGCATCCACAACCTGCAGTGCCGCGTCTGTGCATGCGCGGGTTGTAATTTGGTACTTCTGCACATGTGCAAAGCGCGATTTAGTACCTTTGCGCATGCGCGAGCTCTGAAACCTGGAAGTAAATCAGTCTTCTAATCAAAGCACTGTTCCACTGAAATGTCTTTTAGTGAAAATGAGATATATTTATGTTATCAATATGAAAGTCTTGAAAATACTGAAAAGGAAAAGTTTGAGTAAAAGGAAGGAAGATACACACAGAAAATGTTTAGACAACTGACATTATTTCCAGATGAGGACTACGAATTAGTCTTGAATGTAAGGTCACTCACCTTACTATACAGCTACTAAGGCTTCCATCCTATTTCATACCATTTTGAATTAAGTTTGTTTCACCTGAAGGTGACCCAGGACATTTTGTCCCAGCGGTTAACTGACCGTTGAAGAAGCCAGTGATTCTCTCTCTTATTTTTAAACCAATGTGCAGAAGCTCTCCTGGTTCTTGCGCCATAATCCAAAGTAAATAAGTTCCCTCTTTGATGTTCTCTCTTTGAAAGCAAATCTAATCTCTTAACTCTCCTTGTGCACGGATGCCGTTCTCTGCGCCTTCATTCATTTCGCTGCCTTTTTCATCTTCCTCCATCCCATTGCATCCCCTTTGACATCCTCATGTGATTATCAGTAAGCCAAGGCTGATTTACTTACTGCCATTTTCTTCTCTGGTTAGTATATTATTTTAATACGCCCTGGTTTTGTCTGTCTTCTCGGTTGCTACAATAGAAACCCAAGAATCTGTTTGCAAGCCGGTTTTGTTCCGCTTCCAGAGGAAGAAAATAGCTTGCTTGGCCTGCCCTGATTTAAAATATATTTTGATATTGTATCCTCCAGATGTTTCTGTTGGAAAGGTAAACACGGGTTTGGTTTTAATGTGTCCCTGGATATATCAGTACCAACGGGTGATGTTTACACATTTGGATCTGGCCTGCTGACCAGCACCCTTTGCGCAACAGTGCTGTTAACTGCTGTTAACTGAACCTCTGCTCCAATTCTCGACTTATATCACAAGCACGACCTATCTGCAAATGAAGCTCTTTGAAAGAGCGGAACAATGGGAGGATGTGGAAAAGAAAATGTGACACATAATCTTATTCACGGAGTGCTTGAGGGCTTGGAGGGCAAGATGCTAACTTTATGGATTATGCTCTGGTTATCTCCTGCTTGGACTACTGCAACATGCTCTACGTGGGGCTACTTTTGAAGGTGACCCAGAAACTACAACTAATCCAGAATGCGGCAGCTTGACTGGTGACTGGGAGTGGCTGCCGAGACCACATAACTGAAAGACCTACATTGGCTCGTTTCTGAGCACAATTCAAAGTGTTAAACGGCCTCGGCCCATTATACCTGAAGGAGCGTCTCCACCCTCATCGTTCAGCCCGGACACTGATGTCCAGCTCTGAGGGCCTTCTGGCGGTTCCCTCAGTGCGAGAAGTGAGGTTACAGGGAACCAGGCAGAGGGTCTTCTTGATGGTGGAATAATAATAATAATAATAATAATAATAATAATAATAATAATAATAATTTATTATTTATACCCCGCCCATCTGGCTGGGTTTTCCCAGCCACTCTGGGCGGCTTCCAGCAAAACACTAAAATACAATAACCCATTAAACATTAAAAGCTTCCCTAAACAGGGCTGCCTTCAGATGTCTTCTAAAAGTTTGGTAGTTATTTTTCCCTTTGACATCTGAAGGGAGGGCGTTCCACAGGGTGGGTGCCACTACCAAGAAGGCCCTCTGCCTGGTTCCCTGTAACTTGGCTTCTCACAGCGAGGGAACCGCATTCTGGATTAGTTGTAGTTTCCCGGTCACCTTCAAAGGTATCCCCACATAGAGCGCATTGCAGTAGTCCAAGCGGGAGATAACCAGAGCATGCACCACTCTGGAGAGACAGTCCGTGGGCAGGTAGGGTCTCAGCCTGCATACCAGATGGAGCTGGTAAACAGCTGCCCTGAACACATTCCCTGGTGGAATGCCCTCCCATGAGATGTCAAGGAAATAAACAACTATCTGACTTTTAGAAGACATCTGAAGGCAGCCCTCTTTAGGGAAGTTTTAAATGGTTGATGTTTGATTGTGTTTTTAAAATTTTGTTGGGAGCTGCCCAGAGTGGCTGGGGAAACCCAGCCAGATGGGCAGGGTATAAATTGGCATCCCAAAGCGATTTACAATATTATAACATATATTAAAAAAGGCCTCCAGGGGTGCCAACACAAGCCCACTCAGTGGGATATCATCTTCCTCTCTGCCCCCTAATCTCCTGTGTACCCCCCAAATCTGTTATGATTGGAGTGTTAAAGCACAGACTAAAAAAATTCCTATGATCCTCGATTATAAAACCCAGTAAAAAGATATTTTTAAAAAACTGGTGCAAAAGTAGTTAGGAGAGACAGAGAGAGCCAGCAATACTTTTTTCATGGTTCATTGCTGGGAACCCTTTGCTAATTAAATGCCAAAGAGATCATGCAAACCCAAGTAACAAACACTTCTCCAGAGACATTTCTCAGGAAACCTCAGGAAACATTCAGACAATTCTGCTCCACTTCCCAGTGGGGAGGAGTTGCGGTGGACCGCGTGGCCACCCAGTCCCCACCGGGGGCAGGGGACTTTGTCCCCCGTTGCCTGGGGGATCCTGGCCACGTCAGAGCCAACCCGCTGGCCGGTGGGCCTGGCCGGGGCCGTTTAAACCAAGGAGCGAGCCAGAGGACTTCCTCTTTGGCTCGCTTCCTCAATCATCCGCCCTCCCTCCCTATTTGCAGGTTAGGCACTGGCCTTGCTATGGACTTCAGTTGGTCACCTTGGTTGTCCGAGGGGCCTGGTAGGAATTTTTCCACTTGGCAAATTGGCACTGGCCACTTGCTTTTCGCCTACCTCGTAGCAATGGTCACAACTTTGTTAGGGTTGCGGTTAGGCATTGTTTGACCTTGTGCGGGGGAGGGGAGGTGTGGCCATCACCTGCCCCTCCATGCTTAAGGGTATTCCATTAAAGCAGTGTTTCCCAACCTTGAGCCTCCAGCTGTTTTTGGACTACAACTCCCATCATCCCTAGCTAGCAAGACCAGTGGTCAGGGATGATGGGAATTGTAGTTCAAAAACAGCTGGAGGCCCAAGGTTGGGAAACACAGCATTAAAGGAATCCGGGGGTGTTGTTCTAGTCTGAAGCCCGGCTGAGGGCTAGGGCCTTGACACGACCCTGACGGGAACACAAGGGGGAGCTTGAGTTGGTTCGCATCGACAGGGCTCCCCCTACCGGTAGACATTGGGCAGGAGTCAGATATAGTCAGGTCCAATCAATGCCTAAGCCAATACCGCTCACATTCTGTAATTTCAATAAAGTTGTGGCCAAAATTTGCCCAATAACATAAACCTAATATTTGTGTCCTTGTGTGAGTTATTTCCAACGAGGGGGTGGCTGCGGGCTCTCGACATGCAACCAACGCTGCTTGTTCAGATGCAGAAAATCGGTGTTATCCAGAAATACCTGGAGCTGGGTTTTTTAAAAATCCATGGAGTGGGAAGGGGTTTCTAAGTACTGTTGTGGATCCTAACTCTTGAATATGTGAATGACATAGGAATGTTAACATAAAGGAAGGCAGTGTCAATACCAGATCAGGCTTTGAAGAACATGAAATGCTGTTTCAGGCTGCACCAGGCTTGGAAAACCATCTTTCCCCTGCCACACATAGCGCTGTGTGACGTCCTCAGAGACCTAAACTTGCAGGACCTAATAAACAGGTCTCAGGCCAGTAATGCTGTTTACAAGGAGAGATACAGAAAGTCAAGAAGCTATATAGATTTCATTACTGGCATTCTCATATCTTTGGCTCTCCGGATAAGTTTATTAGGGCTGCCAATAAATAACAGCTTAGTCAGCTCTCTTAATAGCTCAAGCGCAACATTGGGGGTGGTTTTTTTTTTTTTGTTCATACAAACTCTTTTCGTCTTAACCCTTTATTAGTTCAAAGTCTGGGAGTAACTATAGTAACCTTGATTGAGTTTAGTTGTTTCGCTCCATAGAAGCTGCTGCTTCCTAGCTCCTAGTGAAGCAGCAAGTAAAACTGTTAGCACATTTGCAAAGCTAAGCAGGGTCCGGTATGGTTTCAAATTGGATGGGGGGGGGGGATTGTGTGTTGCAGGGCGATGAACTAGATGACCCTTGGGACCCATCCATCTCTACAATTCCTTGATTCTATTATTCTATTTGGGCATTTCAGATATATTGAGGCACAGTGGTGTCTTCTTCTCCTTTGACGATCACTCGTAGCCGAGTAAGATTGTCTTCCATAAACACAGTTTTAATATATAGGTAGGTAGCCATGTTGGTCTGCCATAGTTGAAACAATTTTTTTAAAAAAAATCCTTCCAGTAGCACCTTAAGAGACCAGCTAAGTTTGTTATTGGTATGAGCTTTTGTGTGCATGCACACTTCTTCAGATACCAAGCGGGTGGCGCTGGGGTCTAAACCAGCTTGCCGATCGGAAGGTCGGCGGTTCGAATCCCTGCAATGGGGTGAGCTCCTGTTGCTCAGTCTCAGCTCCTGCCCACCTAGCAGTTCAAAAGCACGTCAAAGTGCAAGTAGATAAATAGGTACCACTCAGGCGGGAAGGTAAACGGCGTTTCCGTGTGCTGCTCTGGTTTGCCAGAAGGGGCTTAGTCATGCTGGCAACATGACCCAGAAGCTGTAGGCCGGCTCCCTCGGCCAATAAAGCGAGATGAGCGCTGCAACCCCAGAGTTGGCCACGACTGGACCTAATGGTCAGGGATCCCTTTACCTTTACGGTGCTCCTGGACAGTTTTAACAGTGAGTTCGTAAGTGACTGTGGAGGACAATTCTGGACCCACATGTCCTTCCACAGTGGGGACATTGGTTATCGGATGGGAGCTGATCGCGGTGTGGATTTGCCAAGCGTGCCTTCCTCTTAGCGCGTTTCTCCCTTGCGTCCCTCCAAATACTGCAGTGATTTTTCAACCAATGTGCTGTGACACCCTGGGGCACTGCAGGCAACACTGACCTCTGCCCCTCTTTCTTCCCTTACCTTCCTCTTCCAATGCCCTCTCGCGTCTCTGCCTCCCAAAGGCTTGCCCAGATGTTTGTTGCAGCAGCCCTGGCTATAAGCTCCGCAGGCGAATGGTGCCTCTGGGGCTGGACAAGGGGTCCTGGTTGCCAGGAGCTGAGGCGGCTCGGAGACCAGTGTGTGTGTGTGTCCTGCGGCACCCTCAAGAAAGGGGAGAGAGGAGGCTGAGAGAACACTCCACAAGGGAGGGTGTTTGGAAAAGGGTAAGAGGCTGCCAGCTTGGCAGGCCAAGGGTGACATAACTGGGCTCCTGAGTGAGGGAAACACAGGCCTGGGCACTCACAAAATTGCAGCAGAAATGTGAAAAATTTAAGATTTATGGGTTGGGGAGGAATGAAGAGAACCAAAATGTAGAGATCCTCCCATCTCTAGAGGAGTGATTGATCCTTATCTCACCTGCCTTTGTGTTCTACCACACTGGCTCTGTCAGTATGATCAGAAGACAGGGAAACAAAGTCCTCAAAGATATTTCTCCTTCTGCTTCGCCAAAGAGGCATACTGAGCCAGACAGTAAAACATACTTGGCGTACAGCTGCCCACGATTGCTTCATGGTGTGTTGCAATGCACTTACGGAGCACTCAATTTATCTCTATCGTGTTATGGTGATACACCCAGTGCTTCATAAATAGCTGCCTGTCTTCCAGACTTCAAGACATCGCTTTGTCATTAGCCTGGGTTTGTGTGTGTGTCCCAAAAAACAACAGTGGTACCTTGGGTTACATACGCTTCAGGTTACAGACTCCATTAACCCAGAATTAGCACTTCGGGTTAAGAACTTTGCTTCAGGATGAGAACAGAAATCGTGCTCTGGCGGCGTGGCAGCAGTGGGAGATCCCATTAGCTAAAGTGGTGCTTCAGGTTAAGAATAGTTTCAGGTTAAGAACGGACCTCCAGAACGAATTAAGTTCTTAAGCCGAGGTACCACTGTATTCCGCAACAATCTAGATCTTCAAGATCCAAAAAGCTTTCGCATAGAACCTCTCTCGACACTTAGTAAGTAGCGCACGTAGGATTTTGAACGTCGGAATCAAAAGTTTACTGTGGTTTACCCCAGGTGGACACACACCTGAACTGCCATACCCCCCCCCAAGTTTCCCCAACTTTCCTGCCGCCTCATCCTCACGCCACTTCCATTCCGCCCTACCATGTGCCAGTGATACTTGATGACATCAATTGTTAGAAGAGTACAGTTTCAGTGTACAGGTTCAACGGTAAAAAAAAACCCTGGATGGTTAAGTCCAGTCAAAGGTGACTATGGGGTTGCAGTGCTCATCTTGCTTTCAGGCTGAGGGAGCCGGCGTTTGTCCGCAGACAGCTTTCCGGGTCATGTGGCCAGCAGGACTAAACCGCTTCTGGTGCAATGGGACACCATTACGGAGCACACGGAAACACCATTTACCTTCCCGCTGCAGTGGTACCTATTTATCTACTTGTGCTGGCGTGCTTTCAAACTGCTAGGTTGGCAGAAGCTGGGAGCAATGGGAGCTCACCATGTCACAGGGACTCGCCACATCCCTAGGTTTGGCAGTAGGGCTATTGGGCTAGGGCCTGGAAGACCTGGGTTCAAAACCTCACCCAGCCATGAAGCTCACTATATGACAATGGGGTCATTACTATAATTTTATTTTGGGGAATGACGTCTGCTGCCTGCAGTCCTCTGCCCACTCCAAGTTACAAGGAACCAGGCAGAGGGCCTTCTCGGTAGTGGCCCCCGCCCTGTGGAACGCCCTCCCACCAGGTGTCAAAGAGAAAAATAACTACCAAACCTTTAGTAGACATCTGAAGGCAGCCCTGTTTAGGGAAGCTTTTAATGTTTAATAGGTTATTGTATTTTAGTGTTTTGTTGAAAGCCGCCCAGAGTGGCTGGGAAAACCCAGTCAGATGGGCGGGGTATAAATTATGATGATGATGATAAGGGTACACTGCACTGAGCTCCTCCCTTGACAGGGAAACAAGGTCAGAGTGTGGTTGACTTAAATATTACAACAACCTTTTCCCATCACTCCCTTCTCCCTTCACCCATGTGACCTCCTAGCTACTCCATCAGGTCCGGGTTTCACCAGCTTCCATTAGACTGGGGTCTTACCAAGTGGGAAAGGGGAACCATGGACACACTGATGGGAGAAGTCCAATAACCTCTGGAGGGCCTCACACAATGCTACCCCTGCTCTACTCTACAGGGTGAGCTTCCCCAACCTGGTGCCCTCCAAGAGGTTGTTGGAACTCACGTTGCCCATCATCTCTGACCTTTGCCCATGTTGGCTGGGGCTGACAGAGCAAATAGCAGAGCGGTTAGTTCAGCACAGAGAGGTGTTACATAATAAAATGTCTGGGAACTGCTGTTTTTGCAGGAAGGATTGGGTCATGCTAACCAGTTTTCCCAAAGGTCACACGTCATTCTGGGAAACAAATGGCTATCTTGGCACATGGGGTAGGTCTGGGAGCTACGGAGTCTGGCCAACTCACGAGAGAAGTTCCTCCATTTGTTAAACGAAAAGGCAACGTTATCTTCTTACATGTGTGCTTATCTTAATATCTTTCGATCATTGTTGATGGTTGACGTAAGTGCCTTTAACTTCTGTCAGATTATTCAGCAAGTGTGTGTTCAAGCCTGTTGTCTTAAGCCACCATTTCCTGAATCTAAAACTACAAATTACAGTGGTACCTTGGGTTACAGATGCTTCAGGTTACAGACTCCGCTAACCCAGAAATAGTACCTCGGGTTAAGAACTTTGCTTCAGGATGAGAACAGAAATTGTGCAGTGGCGGCAGTGGGAGGCCCCATTAGCTAAAGTGGTGCTTCAGGTTAAGAACAGTTTCAGGTTAAGAACCTGAACAGACCTCCAGAACGAATTAACCTGAGGTAAGGTAAAGGTAAAGGGACCCCTGACCATTAGGTGCAGTCGTGACCGACCCTGGGGTTGCGGCGCTCATCTCGCTTTATTGTCCGAGGAAGCCTGCGTACAGCTTCCGGGTCATGTGGCCAGCATGAGTAAGCCGCTTCTGGCGAACCAGAGCAGCGCACGGAAACGCTGTTTACCTTCCTGCCTGAGTGGTACCTATTTATCTACTTGCACCTTGATGTGCTTTCAAACTGCTAGGTGGGCAGGAGCAGGGACCGAGCAACGGGAGCTCACTCCGTCGCGGGGATTCGAACCGCTGACCTTCTGATTGGCAAGGCCTAGGCTCAGTGGTTTAACCCACAGCGCCACCTGCGTCCCTACCCAAGGTACCACTGTACAAAGAAAGAAAACCAACTGTTTGGAAACATTTCCAATTATTTTTATTTTTTTGTAAAAGGGTTGCTGTGGTGCTTGGAGCATGCCACCACTCACAGGAGACATTTTAGACTTTGGGGAAACGTTCTTGCCCTCTGTGTCTCCTGAGCAAGCTTAAAAGCGAAGGCTTGGCTTCACTCCGTCTGAAGAAAGTTGCTCACCACCTAATCTGCAGGGGTGGAGTTGCCGAGACTCCAATTCCCATCAGCTCCAGCCAGCCTAGCAAATGGCCAGGGTTCATGGGAGTTGTAGTTGAACATCTGGAAGGTCGTCCCCCCCCCCCCCGCTGTTCTGTCTGATTTCCCTCCAAACTCTGGAAAGCAAAAGGATGGGAAGGGGAAAAAACACAAGAGCCCTTTCAGTGAGGTTGAGTGAAAGCTGCCAATTCCCTCCTCATGGCTTGTAAGATATCTGGTGAAGAAGTATGGTGTCTTGGCATTTGCTGTGACGAAAAGTCCCGTCTTGGGCAAAGACAGGAGATAATCTGGGGGAGAAGTCTATAGAACCAGGTGAAACTCCAGAAATTGGCTATTCCCTTTTTCTGCATTCCCAGGTGCTAGCAAGTGTTAACCAAATCCCAGTGGATGCTTTTTTCACCACAAACTGAGTATGAACTGTATCCTGACCTATTTGCTAGATGCCTTCCCCATTCCGCCCCCAAGCTCCCTCAGTATATTTCATAAAATAAAAAAAAAGTAAGAAGAATTTCAGTGGGACGCGGGTGGCGCTGTGGGTTAAACCACAAAGCCTAGCACTTGCTGATCAGAAGGTCAGTGGTTTGAATCCCCGCGACGGGGTGAGCTCCCGTTGCTTGGTCCCTGCTCCTGCCAACCTAGCAGCTCGAAAGCACGTCAAAGTGCAAGTAGATAAATAGGTACCACTCCAGCGGGAAGGTAAACGGCATTTCCGTGCACTGCTCTGGTTCGCCAGAGGCTGCTTAGTCATGCTGGCCACATGTACGCCGACTCCCTTGGCCAATAAAGCGAGATGACCACCACAACCCCAGAGTCAGTCACAACTGGACCTAATGGTCAGTGGTCCCTTTACCTTTAAGTAGAATTTCAGCTGACTGGAAAGAAACATCCATGTATGTACACACACACACACACACACAAAAAAAGGTACTTTTTTCAGACTCAGTGTGCTCTAAAAATTTATACTAAAGGAAGATAAAGGAGTCCTGCTGTTGAAAATGTTACTGGTTTTCAAACATGTATAATATTGCTTTTTAGATACAGGCAAACTCTCAAAGCAGAATTTCTCGGCCTTGCCTAATTGTGGGGCAAATTACATTTTTGGGGCAGCTGTCTCCAAAACCACATCGATGCCATCCCCAGGGAGATTGTGGTTTCTTCCTCTTAATCATCTTCCGGCTCCTCTTTAATCTTCTTTTTCTTTTTCTTCTTCTTCTCTGAAGTCTGGAAAAAGAATAAGCGTTGTTACCCCTCTACTCCCAATTATGAAATATACAAAATTCAAAATTAGGAAGATTGATTTGCATCTAAGGGTTTTTGGGGTTTTCCTTTGAGATGTGAGCAGCAGAGGCACGGTCCTATTCTGCTCCCTCTTTGCTAATCTCTTTAGACGGAGAGGCTCACGAGAAGCGCAGGAATCCATGGTTACCATAATATGACCCTAATGAAATGAGTCAACAGCACTCAGCAAGAGAAGAGAAGCTTTCATCTCTAAGCATCTCAGCAGAACAAAGCCCTTCTCCCTCCATTTACGGAGAAGTTTAAATGGAGGGAAGATGCTCGCCAATCAAAACACAGCAGCGTGGGCCACACCTGCTTCCAAAATAGCTCCTCCTCGGAACTGCACCACCGGGACCCGGCCGCTGCTATGCGAAGCCGAGTGCACGCATGTCAACACATGTGGCTTGTGACGCACATGAGGCTGAAGAGGGTCGTTTCTGCCCCGGCAAGAGCTCTCTGGTTCGTCAAAGCCTTGAACGGCTCTGCTGAATGAGAGGTTGGAGGGTTGTGGAATAAGACATGGCTACAGGGTACATAAAGGGACGCGGGTGGTGCCGTGGGTTAAGCCACAGAGCCTAGGACTTGCCGATCAGAAGGACGGCGGTTCGAATCCCCGCGACGGGGTGAGCTCCCGTTGCTCAGTCCCAGCTCCTGCCCACCTAGCAATTCGAAAGCACGTCAAAGTGCAAGTAGATAAATAGGCGCCGCTCCGGCGGGAAGGTAAATGGCGTTTCTGTCCACTGCTCTGGTTTGCCAGAAGCGGCTTAGTCATGCTGGCCACATGACCCGGAAGCTGTACGCCGGCTCCCTCGGACAATAAAGCGAGATGAGCGCCACAACCCCAGAGTCGGTCACGACTGGACCTAATGGTCAGGGGTCCCTTTACCTTTACAGGGTACATAAGCAGGCAATTGTCTTTTTTCATGAGGGTGGGCTCCACGCAATTCTGACAGATGCATCAAGGTATTTAGGAAAAGCGCTGTTTCCCCATACGCTCTGACATTCCAGATCAGAGGTCTGCAAACTTTTTCAGCAGGGGACCGGTCCACTGTCCCTCAGATCTCTGGAGGGGGGGGGGAGACTATATTTTTTTGGGGGGGAATGAACGAATTCCTATGGCCCACAAATAACCCAGAGATGCATTTTAAATAAAACCACACATTCTACTTATGTAAAAACACCAGGCAGGCCCCGCAAACAACCCATAGATGCATTTTAAATAAAATGACACATTCTACGCATGTAAAAACACACTGATTCCCGGACCGTCTGCGGGCTGGATTTAGAAGGCGACTGGGCCGGATCCGGCCCCAGGGCCTTAGTCTGCCTACCCATAATATTAAAGATATGTAACCACTTGAAAGAATTAATTAGGCCTAGGACTAAATTAGGATTAAATAAATAAATAAGAACATGTACGATAAGAAAAGTTAGGAAATATGATTATGACTGTGATATGGTTTCATGAAATAATGATATTGGAAACTGCTATATATAATTACTAAGAAATTCAGATGGAAGAGATTAGAGGAAGCCAAGTAATACGTTTATGAAGATGGATTTTAATTAATTAATTAAGTTTTAGATTACGTAGCGAGTTGATGTATTTTATGTTTCATATCCTTTTCTCTCCCCCCCCTTTTATTATTGTTTACTCTCTCTTTTGTTATGTTTTTGTATGAAAAATAATAAATATTATTGGGGGGGGGGAATAGTCTGCCTGCCCATGATCCGAATCATGCAGGTTTTTTAACTCCTGCAGTTCAAACAGTAAGCATTCCTAGTGTGCCCATGTTCATTCAACCCTCCAACAAGCGACTGACAAACCAAATTATGGACGTGCGGCTGCCACAAGTTTTCACTACAGCAGCATACGTCATCTTGGACGATCTGAAGCATGTTACCTCGACTGAAATGCTAGTTGATGGTTCTTCTTCTTCCTCATCCTCTACCCAAGCAGATTCTTCCTGAGCTTTCATCTTTTTCTCCTTCTTCTTCTTTTTCTTCTTGACAGGTTCCTCCTGTTCTTCCTCTTCCTCCACTATAGGGAAAATTATTATTATTATTATTATTATTATTATTACTACTACTACTACTACTACTACTACTACTACTACTACTGTATCCTTGATCCGTAGATCTCAGGGAGGTTCGCGACATCAACATACAATATGAAAACAAAACAAAATGTGTGTTAAAAGTTAGAACGAAAACAAACTAATAATCTCCCCCCCCCCCCCCCGGACACTTAAAAATGCCAACCAGCCAAACTTCTGGAAGAGGAACAGTTTTCACCTGGCACTGAAAGGTGTATAATGAAGGCATCAGCAGAACCTCCCTGGGGAGAGCATTCCACAGACAGGGAGCCACTGCAGAGAAGGCCCTGTTCTCGTGTTGCCACCCTCTGGACCTCTCATGGAGGGGGCACACGAAGAAGGGCCTCAGATGATGATCTCAGGGTTAGGTTCATATGGGAAGAGATGAACCATCAGGTCTGAAAACTCTTTTTTTTTTAATAATTTTTTTATTAAGGTTTTAAAGATTACAGGAAAAAAAAGAAAATAATAACAATCAAAGAAAAAAACAGAAAAAACAATACATATATAAAAAAGAACATCATCAAAAACCATAAAACAGAAGAAAAAAAAATTAAAAACAAGTCAAACCTATACATCACTTGCTTACATTCACTTATTTCCTTGACCTCCTCACACCTCCCATTTTTGTATTCTAATTCAATTTGTTATTTCAGCAAATCCTTCCAACCTTATTTTTATCTTAATAATTTGTCTTAATATACTATAATTTTACATTCTCTCTTTCACCAATTTATTTTTACTTAATCCTTTATGTCGTTTCTACTAAAACCACATAACATCAGGTCTGAAAACTCAAGCGCTGACAGAAGAACTGTCTACATTACTTACAGCAAGTGAGATTGGAAAATATAAACTGTATGAAAACAATAATACTAACTAAAGCCTTTGTTCTTTGAAATATTTGGAAGAAGACAAAAGACTCTCCTGTGACGCACTATTTAAGTGGGATCCGACATTATGGGATAGACCGAGTTGCAGAGATAAATAGTCATAGGGGGAGGCGAGCTCTTAATTTGTTATTATATCTGTACTTCAAGTCCGATTTGGCAAACCTCCCCTGGAAAGACTAACGTTTGGTGCAACTTGTCTGAGAAAATTAATGAGCAAACGCTTAGATTTCATTGGCACTGAGAGAAGATGGTGTCTGCAACTAGAGAAGGACTTTTGGATTGATTCAGCATAAACACCTGCATGTGAGGACGTACTGCAAATAATAGACTTACCAGCTGCAAAAAAAAAAAGGGGGGGGGAGTCACACAAATTTCACACAGAAGTATATTATTGTTCACTTCAACTCGCCTGTGGAAACAACTCAGAGGCCATGAAAGAAGGAAGGAAAACAACAGAGGATTTAAAGAAGGAACTATTGGAAGCTCAAGGCAGTAGAAACATAAGATGCTTGGACCCCACTGAACTTGAAGCATGGGAAGCCCCAACAAAAATTTATAATTTGGCAAAATATTTGGACTTTATCATATGTATTTGTATAATTTGGAATACTCAATGTGATTTGATTAGATTGTTAAAATGGAAAACTTAATAAAAATTATTATATATATATAAAAAAGAAACCTCAAGCACTGACATGGCTTCCAGGTAAAGGTTTTAAATCACAGCGGCATTCAAGGT
The DNA here is from genome assembly GCF_951804945.1 of Podarcis cretensis. NCBI lineage: Eukaryota > Metazoa > Chordata > Lepidosauria > Squamata > Lacertidae > Podarcis > Podarcis cretensis. Next base: position 130,554,281 of record NC_137170.1, on the reverse strand, counting down.
GCAGAAGAAAGCAAAAACTTAACATTCCAGGGGGATCTAGCGTTAGGGATGGCTGCAGCTCAGTAGAAGAGCTTCTGTCTTGCAAGTTGAAGGGTCCCAAGCTTCCATCCCTAGCATTTCCAGGCAGGACTGGGAGAGACCCAGCTAAAATCCTGTACAGTCACTGCCAGTCAGTGTAGATTGTACTAAACCTGATATGGATTCCTCTCAGCCATGAAGCTTACTGGGTAATCTTGGGCCAGTCACTATCTCTTAGCCTAACCTACCTCAGAGGATTGTTGTGAAATGAGGAGGAATAATAATAATAATAATAATAATAATAATAATAATTTATTATTTACATCCCGCCCATCTGGCTGAGTTTCCCCAGCCACTCTGGGCGGCTCCCAATCAAGTATTAAAAACAATACAGCATTAAATGTTAAAAACTCCCCTGATAGAATAGTTACTTATTTCCTTCACATCTGAAGGGAGGGTGTTCCACAGGGTGGGCGCCACTACCGAGAAGGCCCTCTGTCTGGTTCCCTGTAACCTCACTTCTCGCAATGAGGGAACCGCCAGAAGGCCCTCGGCCTTCTGTATACCATGTACACCACCTTGAGATCCTTGGAAGATAAAGGTGGTATATAAATGTAAGAAATAAAGAAGAAGAAGAAGAAGAAGAAGAATTTATTGAATTTATATACCGTCCTATACACGGGGTCTCAGGGTGGTTCACAGAATAAAATCAAGATATAAAACCACAAAATACATGTAATGGTTGTAAGGGGGTTACTTGTGCGTAAATTGCCTTCGGTTTAGTTTGATTGCTATCCCAACCATGCTTAGGCTCACAGCTCGCCCTCCGTGACCTGTTAGTCACTTGCAGAATCCATCAGTGGGCGTTTCTTGAATCTTTTCCAGCATAAAAGCTGTTTGACACCAAGTCTCCGCCTATGTTCCCTGCGCGGAACTCGTCTGCGCAAGTAAGGGGAAGGCTGGGGCGTGCCAGCGCTCTCTCCACTAGTTTCTGGTGAAGGGTCTCGGAGCCCTGTCGCCAATTCCTCCATCTCCCTCTCTTCTCTACTGGTGTTACGCTGAATTCCTTCCCCCCTGCTGGTCCCCTCTCCGGCATCGCTCTGGAGCCCTGCCTCCGCCTCTCGCTCTGATTCAGTTCCCTGACAATACATAATAAAAATCAAAAACAACCCCCAAAAAACCCACATTTTAAAAGGGCATAGGAGGTAAATCAGGTCAACCAAAGGCCTGGTTAAAAAGGAACATTTTTGCCTGGCGCCTAAAGGTGTATAATGAAGGCGCCAGGCGAACTTCGCTGGGGAGAGCATTCCACAGACGGGGAGCCACTGTAGAGAAGGCCCCGTTCTTGAGTTGCCACCCTCCGGACCTCTCGAGGAGGGACATGAAGGGGGGCCTCAGAAGATTATCTCAGGGTCCGGGTAGGTTCATATAGGAAGAGGCGGTCCTTGAGGTATTGCGGTCCTGAGCCATTTATGGCTTTATAGGTCAAAACCAGCACTTTGGATTGGGCCCGGAAACTAGCTGGTAGCCAGTGAAGTCAGACCAGGATCATGGTAATATGCTCAAACCATCTTATGTTCCCCCAACTCAACTCTGACTCCATTTGAAGAAGGAATGTATCAATATAAATAAGAATTAAGTTGGTATACAATATTTTGGACTATACCGTTCTGTCTTTTGACAAACACTGCCTATTAGACCCACTTATGAATAAAGAGCCTTTGGGTGGAAAACACCCATCGCTTTTAGCCCGGAGGACTGCGGGCAACACACAGCATTCTAAGTACCAAAGCTACAAAACTCCACTAAAAAAGGATGTTTTCAGCCAACAAAAACTAAAGCCTCAGGCTTTGGCAATCTGTCAAGAGAGGGAGAATTGTGAAGCTGAACAGACCATCGCCGTGGAGATTTAGAGGACAGTGGGTGGGTGTGGGCTTGGCACTCGTCCCAACATGGGGAACTCTTTAAAAAGCATGTATCCTGCCTTCCTGCTCTGCATGCAGTCACTCCAGATATGTGGTTATTGACGAGAGCAACAGCATGGCAAACAGAGATGCAGGGTGGCTGTTCCTTAACAGAGTTCTAAATGAGAAAACTCAGACAAGATGGATGCCTTTTTTTCTTCGCAAGCTCCTTTGGGCTAGGAGCCTTTTCCTATGCTGATGACACCCAACTCTATCTGTTGACGGATGGCCAACCTGACTCAGCCCCAGACACACTGACCAGATGTTTGGAAGCTGTGGCTGGATGGTTACGTGGGAGCCGGCTGAAGTTAAATCCTTTGAAGACAGAGGTCCTTTGACTGGGTTGGGACGATATGGGATCGGGGGGGCGGGGGGCAACTCCCATCTCTTGCTGGGGCGCAATTAGTGCCAGCACTGTCCATTAACGAGTTTGGGTGTAATCTTCGACACCTCCCTTTCCATGGAGGCGCAGACTGCAGCTATAACAAAGGTGGCATTTTTTCATCTCCGCCAAGCTAAGCAGTTGGCTCCTTACCTCTCTCGCCCTGACCTAGCCACTGTGATCCACGCGACGGTCACCTCCAGACTTGATTATTGTAACTCACTCTATGTGGGGCTGCCCTTGAGACTGACCCAGAAACTCCAGCGGGTGCAGAATGCCGCGGCGAGACTCCTTACGTGGTCCTCTCCGCGGGATCACATTCACCCGGTGCTATATCAGCTGCACTGGCTACCGGTGGAGTACAGGATCAGGTTTAAGGTGCAGGTTTTAACATTTAAAGCCCTATACGGCCTAGGACCCTCGTACCTATGGGACCGCCCTCTCCTGGTATGTCCCACGGAGGACCCTACGGTCTTCAAACAAAAGCATCTTGGAGGTCCTGGGCCACAGGGAGGTTAGGCTGGCCTCAACCAGAGCCAGGGCTTTTTCGGCTGTGGCCCCGATCTGGTGGAACGCTCTTCCACAAGAGACTAGGGCCCTGCGGGACTTGACATCTTTCCGCAGGGCCTGCAAGACAGAGCTGTTCCACCAGGCCTTTGGCCAAGGCACAGTCTGACCCCCTCCTCTGGCAATCCTCACAGAACTCTAGCCCAAGGAGGAGGGCGGGATATAAATAAAATATTATCATCATCATCATCAACAACAACATCATCAAAAGACCGCAGCAGTCGATTGGCAAACCCAGCCCAGAAGGGGCTGTCACCAATTAAAATGAAAAGGTGGCAATTCGTTTCTGCAAGTGAAGTCAGCCCATCACATTCCTTGCCCACTGAACGTGTCCAGTCCTGGGGGTATTTTTTTGCTGGGAAAGAAGAGTAAGCCGTTTCCCCCCCCCCTCCATTTTGATCAAGGGGTGGGGGAAGACTGTTGTGCACAACAGACAATTAATTATTTTGATCCCTCTACAGTCGCACCTCGGAAGTTGAACGGAATCCATTCCGGAAGTCTGTTCAGCTTCTAAAACGTTCGGAAACCAAAGCGCGGCTTCTGATTGGCTGCAGGAAGCTCCTGCAGCCAATCGGAAGCCCCGTCAGACGTTTGAGTTCCAAAGAATGTTTGCAAGCCGGAACATTCACTTCCGGGTTTGCGGCGTTCGACAGCCAAAACGTCTGAGTACCAGGGCGTGTGATAACCAAGGTACAGATGTATTTGATTTTTGTCTCCCTTCCTCCAATTCTGTTCTATTGTTCCTCCCATTCCACTGAGTTTCCTTTGGGCTTTTTTACTGGGCATTGTAGGAAGTGATATAAATACAAAAGAATGTAAATAGAAAGAATGTTTTTATATGCAACAACAGCTGTAAGAATATTATTGGCACAAAAATGGAAGCAAGAAGAATTACCGACGAAAGAAGAATGGAGGATGAAATTAATGGACTATGCAGAACTAGACAAACTAACAGGAAGGATTCGAAATCTGCGGGACCAGAGATTCACAGAAGACTGGTGTAAATTTACAGACTATTTGAAAAGTAATTGTGATGATCAGACTACGTTTGTAGGTTTGCAAGAAGTTTTGTGAGGTGAATTATTGGAACTATTGCAAAAATGGATAAAGGGGAGGATGGTTAGTTAAGATAATTAAAGGCAATATGAAATTAAGAAATGCATTAGAAGTGACAAAAACGGTGGATCATCAGAGGTGCTGATGGAAGTCCAAAAAAGAAGAAGAAGAAGAAGAAAGATTGTATAAGTTGTGAAGTTTTGTGGTATATATTATAATTTATCTTTTAAAATTAATAAAAATTATTTTTTAAAAAAGTTTCCTTTGGGCTGTTTGGAAGGTACTCCCCCCCCCCCCGCGCTTTAGGGACTTATCCTGAGGAGTTTTTGTCTTTCTCCAAACCTGATTGATCTCCCCACCAACACCAGCTCCACACACACAAGAAGTTTCTTTATGTGGCTCTTGCTGCTTTGGCTACAAAATGCCAGGCACTCTTTCCAGAAGTTTGGAAGAGGCAGAATGGAAGATGATTTGCGGAACCTTTCAAGCAGACTGGGAAGCCCATCAAATTTGTTTCAGGCTACACAAAGAGAGCATAGTGGCGAGTCCAACGGCCGGCAGGGAAACCATTTTACAAAAGTACATTTACACAAAGGAGGTGGAAGCCGATCAAGTGACTTTAGACGCAGCTAAGATTCCAGAGGCACAGCAACTAACCTTTGATTTCTACTATTTTCGCCTTCTTTGCTTTTCCTGGGCCTGCTGCTGTCGTCGTCGTCATCTCCTCCTCGTCTTCCAATTCACGTTTGCGCTTTCCTGGGACCGGAGGAAGCGTCGACTCCCCAGAAGGGTCGTAGGTCTTCACTTCACTTGAATGACAAAAGGAGTGTTATTTTGGTTTTTAAAAAAATGCAAGGAAAAAGCACAAGAACCGAAGATCATGCCCATCTTTTCCTAGCCTGAATGTCTTTGGGCACTGGTTTTCAACCAGCGAACCGTGGGATGTCTTGAAGGATGGTCAAGGGCGCCGTGGACAACACTGGCCTCTGTCCCTCTTTCCTTTTCCCCCTCCTCTGATGTCCTCTTGCATCTCTGCCTCCCAAAGGACTGTGTGGTTGTTTGTTTGTGGCCCTGGCTACAACCTCCCCAGGCAAATTATGCCTCTGGTGCTGGTTACTAGGAGCTGAGGCGGCCTTTCATATATATTTTTTAAAATTTTTAAATGCTTTGTTAATTTTGCAAATAGAAAAACAATCAACAACAATGATCCAAAATCAAAACGAAGAGAAAAAGGAAAAAAAATATTTGTCCAATACACAAAATCATTTAAGGAATACAAACCATAATTTGAATATTCTATACATAAAGTTCCTAGAAAGAAGCTATCTTCGTATTTCTGCTTTTCTCTCTCTCTTTCCCTTAGTCACATTCTTTCTGTTCCTCTATGTTCCTTATATGCTTTTTTGACTTCCTGCTAACTCTTTGCGGCTACTACACTTCTCTTACATTTAAGTAATCTGTATTCAATTATTAAAAAACACACACGGAATTTCCCTTATATCTGTGAAATTAGTCTAGGCACAACAAGTGTTGTTATTGGAACCATATTTTGGAGATAATTTTTAAAGTAATCCCATTCTTTTTTAACCTTGTCTACTGAGTGATGTCTTATTAGTGCTGTCATTTTGGTTAAGTCAAGGTTGGTGTTAACTCGTTTTTCCAATATTCCAACATTCTGGCTGCTGTTGTTGCGTAAAGAAGCACTCTTTTATTTTCTTTTGGAATACTTATTGTTAAAATGCCTAATAAAAAAAGCTTCCGGTTTCTTTAAAAATGTATGTTTTAGCAGTTTGAGAACCAAGGTGCCACTGTACTAGGAAAAAAGTGGTGTTCTCTCCACTATGGGCTGGTATCTGGACTCCTTCGGCTCATAATGCACGAAAGTTGTATTATTAATCTGTATTAAACTAAAACGCCACCACCAAGGTAAGGAAAAAAAGAAGAGAGCTAGCAACGAGCCAAACATGCAACTTGAGACCCAGCTTGCAGCAAGCAAAGCTGCGCTGAGAATATTGAAAATGTTTCCACCAATGCAGGAGACAGTGAGGAAAAATTAAAACCCAAGCATTTGGGAAGCAAAAGAAAAACAAAACAAAACATACAACTACCAACCTCTTGTGCTGATATTTGTCTGCCCTGGCCAAGGCTTTTCCCGTGCCACTTATCCGTCTTATCTGAGGGGGAGAAAGACACAGCTATGAGGAAGAAATGACTGATGATAAAATGTTGGCACAACATCGCTAAGAAGAATTAAGGTTCTCATAAGAAAAAGGCTGGAGTGAACTACTCCTAATAACAGGGGAACCATGGCTCTTCCCTCGCGGAAGAAACACGGGCTGGGCTAAAACAGCCTCCGCAAGCCTGATGTTCTCTAGATGTTCGGGACAACAACTCTCCCCAACCCCATCATTATAGGGTCTGGCTAAGGCTGATAATGTTGTAGTCCAAAAACATCTGTAAGGGTGGGCTGAACTATTTGGATCTCCTTCTACTGGGCGGTTAACAGCAAATCCTAGGATTTCCATGCCTTCTTGTGAGACGCCAGTTCCATATCCCAGAAGAAAAGGAATTAAGAAACAGTGTGGATGAGGGCTGATCAAGTCGAGAGTCAACCACAGCCACCTCGTATATGCAGAACGAAAAGTTCGGTGCTTTGACATTTCCGAAGTCCAGATTCCATGCTGTGTGAATAAACCAAGCCAAAATCTAGCAAGGCTCTTTCCTTCCTTCTCCTGTTGCAATTCCCACCCCTCATGCTTTCAGGAGTTCTCCAAAGTCTAATGTTTCTCCTGCTCTGGATTCTGAACTTCCCACCCCCATAGCTGGGTCATCTTGATAGATCAGTGGGGGGTCACCCACCTGATGCCAGATGGCCCATTTTCTCCTTCATAATGCAGCTTGAGTTTGAGCTGTGTTGCAATGGAAGAGCCGAGCAGATAAAGGTAAAGGGACCCCTAATCATTAGGTCCAGTTGTGACCAACTCTGGGGTTGCGGTGCTCATCTTGTTTTATTGGCCGACTAAGCCACTTCTAGGGACGTGGGTGGCGCTGTGGGTTAAACCACAGAGCCTGGGACTTGCCGATCAGAAGGTCAGTGGTATGAATCCCCGCGATGGGGTGAGCTCCCGTTGCTCAGTCCCTGCTCCTGCCAACCTAGCAGTTCGAAAGCACATCAATGTGCAAGTAGATAAATAGGTACCGCTCCGGCGGGAAGGTAAACAGCGTTTCCGTGCACTGCTCTGGTTCGCCAGAAGCGGCTTAGTCATGCTGGCCACATGACCCGGAAGCTGTATGCTGGCTCCCTCGGCCAATAAAGCGAGATGAGCGCCGCAACCCCAGAGTCGGTCACGACTGGACCCAACGGTCAGGGGTCCCTTTACCTTAAGCCACTTCTGGCAAACCAGAGCAGCGCACAGAAACGCCATTTACCTTCCCGCTAGAGCGTATATAACCTGAAGAGTACGCAACGCCCTACCCTCCAGAGCAGGAGAAAACAAGCTTGTTCCCTCTTCCGTGTGATAGCTCTTGAGATATTTGAGGATGGCTGTCATATCTCCTCTCTCGGTCTCCTCTTTTTCAGGCTAAACGTACCCAGCTCCTTCAACCATTCTTCATAAGGCTCGGTTTCCAGACCCGATAACCTTGGTTGCCCTCCTCTGCACACCTTCCAGCTTCATCACTAGACTCTATAAAGTACTTTAGGCAAAGTGTGAGGACTGCCGCCACCACCGAGAAGCATCCTTTTTGTGAACCACCCTGAGACCTTCGGGTATAGGGCGGTATAGAGATCAATAAATAAAGCATAAAATTGTCTTTCCATGTTTTTGCAGGCTCACCCCTTTCTCCTCCAAGTGCCTTAGCCTTGTCTCGACTTTCAGCCTGTTTTCCGCTCCCATCTCCGCGCTGCTCGAGTCTCCGAGAGCATCGTAACGGATAGTCAAGGCTGTTTTAGCTGCCAGCATTCGTGAGATCTGGAAAGAAAAATTAAATTAAATTAAATACCCCCCAATGAAACCAAGCTGGCGGTTGACTTTGCCCATGGTGCTCCAAGTCATGCCAACACAGGTTAGCACAAAGGGAACTTCTACTCATAGTTTAAGGCAATGATGGATGAATGCTCACAAAGGTCTCCTTTGTTGAAAAATAACAAGCTGCTTTTATAACAGTGAAAGCCTAGGATTTCAAAACAAATACATAACTTTCACCACGACTAAATAGACTCATTGTTTTTCCTTCACTGAAATATTTATAAATCATAAATCAGAATAGGAATACCATAGGACGCCCTTATGTATAAGGCAGCCTCTATTTTTTTTTTTGAACCAAAATTAAGAAATCAGTATTTCTTAATCAGTACCTACAGGACTGCCTCTCCTGGTATGCCCCATGGAGGAGCTTACGGTCCACAAATAACAAGGTTAGATTGGTCTCAACTAGGGCCAGGGTCTTTTCAGTCCTGGCCCCGACTTGGTGGAACGCTCTGCCACAAGAGACCAGGGCCCTGCGGGACTTAACATCTTTCCGCAGGGCCTGCAAGACAGAGCTGTTCTGCCTGGCCTTTGGTTTGGACTCTGTCTGACCCTTATGTTTCCCTCCCCTTATGGTTTCGATTTATGGGCTACAACTAAAAAGAGGCTGCATTTTAAATTGTATTTTAACCCGTATGTTAATTAACCATTTTTTTCTTTTTCTTTTAGATTTTATTCTAATTTTATTGGTGTTAGCCGCTCTGAACCTGGTTCTGGCTGGGGTGTAAAATAATAACAATAAATCATCGTCATCATTATAAATTAGGGTTGCCAAAACCACGGTGGCTGGTTGACAAGAGCAGCAGTGGCAGCAGCGGCACTTGGGGTGGTAGTGGGTTTTTATGCGAGTGGGTTTTATGCGAGTGGGTTTTTATGCGAGCTATTCTTCCTCCTCCTCCTGCTGCTGCTTGAATAGTGGAGCTGAGCACCAATTGCTCAGTGATAGCTACTGAGCGAGTGCTGTCTTTGACTTGCAGGGCCCCGTCACTGGGTGAGCTCAGCCAGAGCCAGCTGGGCTCCCCTCGCTCGCCATGTCCAGGGACGATCGGCGGCTGAAAGTTCTTGAGCTTTCTGGGGGGTGATCGTCCTAAAAGTTGTTAAGCTTCTTTTTTGGTTGGTCTGAGTCGGCAAACCGCAATTCGCGCCAGAACCCTGTGTACCACCTGTGTATAAGATGAGTCCCATTTTTTTGCTGATTTTTTAAAAGCAAAAAAAAATCATCTTATACACAGAAAAATATGGTCTATTGCTACAGGAACAGATAAAAGAACACACACACACACACACACACACACACACATATATATATATATGAGACAGAACAGATAAAAGAACATACACAAACACACACACACACACACATATATATATATATATATATGAGAGAGACAGAAAGGACTTCCATATAAGCAAGGACGGGAATTGAATTCATGAGAAGGCTATCATGAAATTGAAACAACTAGGGTGTTTATTGTTACTACAGTGGTGCCCCGCAAGACGAATGCCTCGCTAGACGAAAAACGCGCAAGAAGAAAGGGTTTTTTGTTTCTTGAGTTGCTTCGCAAGACGAATTTCCCTATGGGCTTGCTTCGCAAGACGAAAACGTCTTGTGGGTTTGCTTCCTTTTTCTTAAAGCTGTTAATACCCGGGGAATCTGCGCTCCGCAAGATGAAGCAACTCGCGGAATGAATTAATTTCGTCTTGCGAGGCACCACTGTATTTATAATATTTCAGCTACATTTTCAGGTTGCCTCTCTTCTTTTGCTTCCAATAATATATAAAAAATAGACATCTACTTGCCGACAAAGGTCCGTATAGTTAAAGCTATGGTTTTCCCAGTAGTCATGTATGGAAGTGAGAGCTGGACCATAAAGAAGGATGATCACCGAAGAATTGATGCTTTTGAATTATGGTGCTGGAGAAGACTCTTGAGAGTCCCATGGACTGCAAGAAGATCAAACCTATCCATTCCTAGGGAAATCAGCCCTGAGTGCTCACTGGAAGGACAGATCCTGAAGCTGAGGCTCCAATACTTTGGCCACCTCATGAGAAGAGAAGACTCTCTGGAAAAGACCCTGATGTTGGGAAAGATGGAGGGCACAAGGAGAAGGGGATGACAGAGGACAAGATGGTTGGAGAGTGTTCTCGAAGCTACCAGCCTGAGTTTGACCAAACTGCGGGAGGCAGTGGAAGACAGGAGTGCCTGGCGTGCTCTGGTCCAGGGGGTCACAAAGAGTCGGACATGACTAAACGACAACAAATATAAAAAAGCCACAAGGCAGAGAGGGTTTGGAGAGGGGTGTCACCCCAGAAATCTGGAAAATACCAAATTTAGACTTACAATGAAGCCTGACTAGAGACAAAGTCAAATGTCGAAAGTCTTGGTTCCTTAGTTACCTGTAAATGCAGGTTCAAGGAATCACAAAGCAACGTGTGTTTTAGAGCACCTCACCTTTCCTTTGTTCTTGGCTGTTGTCTGCCCCACAAGAGAAGCGTGATAGATCAGACCGAACTTGGGTGTGTCGCGTTTAGTCTTCAGTGCTCTGAAGAGCGCCTTTTCGGCTCCCAGGATCTGAACCGTTGACGCTGGGTGCTTAGCCAGGTTCAAGAGAGAGCCTGCGTTAAGAAAAGATGCAACAGGAGTTTGCAAGAATTAGAAGCCTTCGAAAGAGGACTCGGGCAAAAGAACCAAGTTTCAAGCTTTATATACCTGAAGGAGGTCTCCACGCCCATTGTTCAGCCCCGGACACTGAGGTCCAGCTCCGAGGGCCTTCTGGCGGGTCCCTCACTGTGAGGTGAGGTTACAGGGAACCAGGCAGAGGGCCTTTTCGGTGGTGGCACCTGCCCTGTGGAACACCCTCCCATCAGATGTCAAAGAAATCAACAACTACAGTGGTACCTCAGGTTAAGAACTTAATTCGTTCCAAAGGTCTGTTCTTAACCTGAAACAGTTCTTAACCTGAGGTACCGCTTTAGCTAATGGGGCCTCCCGCTGCCATGTGATTTCTGTTCTTGAGGTACCACTGTATCTGACTTTTAGAAGACATCTGAAAGCAGCCCCGTTTAGGGAAGTTTCTAATGTTTGACCTGTTATCGTGTTTTTAGTATTCTGTTGGGAGCTGCCCAGAGTGGCTGGGGAAATCCAGCCAGATGGGCAGGGTATGTATGTATGTATGTATGTATGTATGTATAAATAAATAAATAAATATTGGTACCTCAAGTTAAGAACTTAATTCGTTCTGGAGGTCTGTTCTTAACCTGAAACTGTTCTTAACCTGAGGTACCACTTTAGCCAATGGAGCCTCCCGCTGCTGCCGGAGCACGATTTCTGTTCTCATCCAGAAGTGAAGTTCTTAACCCGAGGTACTATTTCTGGGTTAGCAGTCTGTAACCTGAAGCATCTGTAACCCAAGGTACCACTGTATCTGACTTTTAGAAGACATCTGAAAGCAGCCCTGTTTAGGAAAGTCTTTAATGTTTGATCTTTTATTGTGTTTTTAGTATTCTGTCAGGAGCTGCCCAGAGCGGCTGGGGAAATCCAGCCAGATGGGCAGGGTAATAATAATAATAATACTAATACTAATAATATAAACACCAGCCTCTGAATGGCAATCTTGCAGAAGAGAGATGGTGGCAAACCAATGCTCCTTCACTTGTTATTGAACTTCCATCTACAGGGCCACAGGTTAGCTACCCATGCTATAGAAGCCGATACATACCGGTAATCTGTCAATCGGCAGTAACATAATTCAACCCAGGTTATTCTGCCTTGCAAAATGATACCAATAAACGAGGCATTGGTTGGGTTTTATTTGGGGGAGGCAGCTGAGGAGAAGGAACTACAGCAGAGCCCAGAAGTTGTCTCAGAAGAGGTAGTGACTAGGAGTTGCCTTCATGTTTCGAGATGAAATCAAGCAAACTTCAGGACAAAATCATCACCGACGACTTCTAGGCTTCTATTTCACAGTCACCAAAAGCCTCTAGGTTCACAAAGCCGGTCTTGGTCAATGGACTTGTGTCCTTTTGTTGTTGCGAAGTGAAGGACAGTTAAGCACAACACGCCCCCCCCCCCATTGCGTCAAACTTACCTGCGTGAGCGATGAGTCTCGCTCCCACCAGCTCTCCCACCATGACCGTGAGGTTAGGTGCGATGGCCATCATTCTGTTTTTCAGATAATCGTACAGCTGTGCTCGATAGTCCGATATCTCGATTACCTGAAATATGAAACAGGGATGGTCAAGGCCTGCAAAGGGGAGCCGCTAAAGGAATTCAAGGAAGAAAACCTGGCAAAGGTGATTTACAGAAATTTGAGTTCTCCTAGCTAGCATTTTGTAAAGAAACATCGTTTTTCTGAAAGAAATTCTACAAAGCGGTGTATAAAACGTGAACATGTTTTTTTTTAAAAAAATCTAGCAATCTGAGAATGCATTTAACAAAATTATGGGGGGAACCAGGGGGGAGATGGGAGGCGAGATTCAACTCTCAGTGTGTGAATGGAAGATTGAGATAAACGAGATAAAATGATAAAGAGCTCTACAGAGATATATATAATTGTTTTTTATGAGAAACATGAGTATTGTATTTTATGTTTTCCTTTTCTATATTATTCTTTTCTTTTGATATATTGCCTTTTATTATCCTTCTGTAAAAGAGTTTGGATTTTATTGCTTAATATGCTAAAAACCTCTCATAAAATTCTAGACTGAATATTTAACAAATGTCTAAACCATACACTAAAAACCCAAGAGAAGTCCAACGCCGAGGGCCTTCTGGCAGTTCCCTCACTGCAAGAAGCGAAGTTACAGGGAACCAGGAAGAGGGCCTTCTCGGTAGTGGCCCCCGCCCTGTGGAACACCCTCCCACCAGATGTCAAAGGAAAAAATAACTACCAGACTTTTAGAAGACATCTGAAGGCAGCCCTGTTTAGGGAAGCTTTTAGTATCTGAAGGACTACTGTATTTTAATATTTTGTTGGAAGCCACCCAGAGTGGCTGGGGAAACCCAGCCAGATGGGCGGTGTATAAATCATCATCATCATCATCATCATCCTTATTTTAAGAGACATCAGAACCCCACCAGCGGACAAGATGAACAAACACCTGAACCTTAATTTTAACTACTGGGCAGACTTGTAAGGGAGTCAAGACATTCCTAAGGTGAGATGGTTCCAGTTATTTAGAGGAGGAATACACACACACACACACACACACACAGAGAGAGACGTATATAAAGGTAAAGGGACCCCTGACCATTAGGTCCAGTCGTGACCGACTCTAGAGTTGTGGCGCTCATCTCTCTTTACTGGCCGAGGGAGCCGGCGTACAGCTTCCAGGTCATGTGGCCAGCATGACTAAGCCGCTTCTGGCGAACCAGAGCAGTGCACGGAAACGCCGTTTACCTTCCTGCCAGAGCGGTCCCTATTTATCTACTTGCACTTTGAGGGGCTTTTGAACTGCTAGGTTGACAGGAGCAGGGACTGCGCAACGGGAGCTCACCCCGTCGCGGGGATTTGAACCGCCAACCTTCTGATCGGCAAGTCCTAGGCTCTGTGGTTTAACCCACAGCGCCACCCGCATCCCATTCCTTACACACACACACACACCAGGCAATCATCCAGTTGAGCTCTGGGGCCTGAATAAAGTATGCATGTCAACATCACCTGAACAGAAAGTCTTACCATGCATTTAAGACAGGGTGGATAAAAATCAGTGATTTTTTTTTTTTTAAAAAATACATTTTAAAATTTAAATTTGATTTTTAAAATAAAATGCTTTCGGAGGGAAAATCTTTCTAAAGATAGTTTTCTATTTAAGTTACGTTATAGTTCAAAGGCTATTCGTCAGGAAATAAGGATTTGTTTTAAGTTTTTCATGTGTGCTAAAACTCAGTCTAATGTGTGTGTTTTTTTAATCGTTTAACCACATCAGTTAACAAACATGGATACATGTTATTGTTTTAGGTAAATAAATTGTTTAAATTATTATTAAGGGAATGATTATTTTTCTCCTTCCAGTAAATTAAAGCAGAAAAGTTGTCCAAATAAAAGTTAACTTATTAAACCTCACAATAATAAAAAATAATAATAAAATTTTACTTATATCCCGCCCTCCCCAGCCCAGTATAATCAAATCAGTATTTTCTTATATAACTGTAGAAACTACTCTGAAAATGAATGAATGATGAAAAAGCCAGCTCTTGCCAACAGTCCTTCAACTAAGAAAGGAAGGTATAGTGGGTTGGTGGTACTTTGGCATGTTTAAAGCCAAAGCAGATTTGCCACCATGACTTGACTATGCTACCACTCAGTGGATTTGTAACTGGCTGACTGACCGAACCCAAAGGGTGCTCAGCAATGGTTCCTCTTCATCCTGGAGAAGAGTGACTAGTGGGGTGCCACAGGGTTCTGTCTTGGGCCCAGTCTTATTCAACATCTTTATCAACGACTTGGATGATGGACTCAAGGGCATCCTGATCAAATTTGCAGATGACACCAAACTGGGAGGGGTGGCTAACACCCCAGAGGACAGGATCACACTTCAAAAGACAGATTAGAGAACTGGGCCAAAACAAACAAGATGAATTTTAATAGGGAGAAATGTAAAGTATTGCACTTGGGCAAAAAAATGAGAGGCACAAATACAAGATGGGTGACACCTGGCTTGAGAGCAGTACATGTGAAAAGGATCTAGGAGTCTTGGTTGACCACAAACTTGACATGAGCCAACAGTGTGACGCGGCAGCTAAAAAAGCCAATGCAATTCTGGGCTGCATCAATAGGAGTATAGCATCTAGATCAAGGGAAGTAATAGTGCCACTGTATTCTGCTCTGGTCAGACCTCACCTGGAGTACTGTGTCCAGTTCTGGGCACCACAGTTCAAGAAGGACACTGACAAACTGGAACGTGTCCAGAGGAGGGCAACCAAAATGGTCAAAGGCCTGGAAACGATGCCTTATGAGGAACGGCTAAGGGAGCTGGGCATGTTTAGCCTGGAGAAGAGGAGGTTAAGGGGTGATATGATAGCCATGTTCAAATATATAAAAGGATGTCACATAGAGGAGGGAGAAAGGTTGTTTTCTGCTGCTTCAGAGAAGCGGACACGGAGCAATGGTTCCAAACTACAAGAAAAAAGATTCCACCTAAACATAAGGAAGAACTTCCTGACAGTAAGAGCTGTTCGACAGTGGAATTTGCTGCCAAGGAGTGTGGTGGAGTCTCCTTCTTTGGAGGTCTTTAAGCAGAGGCTTGACAACCATATGTCAGGAGTGCTCTGATGGTGTTTCCTGCTTGGCAGGGGGTTGGACTCGATGGCCCTTGTGGTCTCTTCCAACTCTATGATTCTATGATTCAATACAGAAGTGGAAGTGAAATATTTTGGCATCTGAATATAAGTTGCGGCAATGCTTCTGCTGCAAATCTCAGAAAAACTGTTCGCATTATGCCGACTTTAATGTCTTTAATTTAGCTATTCGAGATGGCATCAGAAGAGGTAGTGACTGTGCAACCCTCATGGTTTATACGTCAGGGAAAGCATCATCATGGAAATCATCATTGCCATCAAGAATGTTGGCCTGAAAGGCTTTCCAAAATTGCTTCTTTAGGATTTACCGCCAGTTAGGCTGGATCACTTTAGATTTAAAACAGAATTAGGCTCAACTGAAGTAGCAATGCAGGCTGCACATCGACTGTGAGCAACGCTGGAGGTATGGGCTTTGACTTAAATCACTGTTTTCGTTTTGGACCAACTGCGAATTCCAAATCCATCCATCCATCCTCCCCAAGTGAATTTCAGAGGAGTAAATCCATAATGCAAATAAGCCAATGAAATAAACTTTTGACAAAACGACACCACCATCGTCATCACCTGGTCACAGAGATGTTGTATGTTGCTGATGTCTTCCTCTGACACTTCAGTCCCCATGGAGATTTCTGCAGCTGCTTTCACCTCCTCCTCAACCTCCTCAGGGAGGGCCTCCGACAGGTCAGAACAGGCAAAGTTTTTTCTGTCTCCTGGGAAGCAAAATATAGTCATACAGTGGTGCCCCGCAAGATGAACGCCTCGCAAAACGGAAAACCCGCTACACGAAAGGGTTTTCCGTTTTGGAGGCGCTTCGCAAAACGAATTTCCCTATGGGCTTGCTTCGCAAGATGTAATGTCTTGCGAGTTCCTGCGGGTTTTTCCCCCTTCTCCCCCCCTTTTCCTAAGCCGCTAAGCCGCTTATCAGCTGATCCGCTAAGCTGCTAAAAGCCGCTAATAGCGCTAATCCGCTAAGCCGTCAATGGGCTTGCTTTGCAAGACGAAAAAACCGCTAGACGAAGAGACTCGCGGAACGGATTAATTTCGTCTTGCGAGGCACCACTGTACCTCATGTTACGCCCGCTTCATGTTACGTTCTTTCAGGATACGTCCCGCAGTGATCCGGAAGTTCCGGAAAGGGTTACTTCCGGGTTTCGCCGCTCGCGCAAAATGACGCCACACGCATGCGTATAAGCGGCGAGTCGCAACCCACACGTGTGCAGACGCACCACTGCAGGTGGCGCTCTTTTCATGTTGCGAACAGGCCTCCAGAACGGATCCCGTTTGCAACCAGAGGTAGCACTGTAAAGGAGTTGGAATGAACGGCAAGCCGTGACAGAAGCCAAGTTTTAAAACATTTAACATCTATTTGCTTATGAACATATGTGCCGAGATGACTTACGACGTAAGGGGGAAATAGTTCTTAAAAATTAAAAAAACAAAACCCTGAAGATACGATTTAAAAACGTGGTAAGACAAACAGCTAAGGCAGAGCCCTTTCCATTCAACTGCAAAAGCTTGTCAAAACAAAACTGTCTTCAACAGGTTCTGGAAAGCACAGATAACCGGGTGCCTGTCTTATCTCAAGTTGCCAAGAACTCCTCTAAACACGGTGTCACAGGGTTGCAGAAAATCAAACATGGGAGCAGATGGGCTCTTCAAAGTCTTAATCAGCTGTGACTTTGAAGAACACTTCTCCACCACAGACAGGCAGCTGTGTCTTTCCACATTATACTTACCGTATTTTTTGCTCTATAAGACTCACTTTTCCCCTCCTAAAAAGTAAGGGGAAACGTGTGTGCATCTTATGGAACGAATGCAGGCTGCGCAGCTATCCCAGAAGCCAGAACAGCAAGAGGGATTGCTGCTTTCACTGCGCAGCGATCCCTCTTACTGTTCTGGCTTCTGAGATTCAGAATATTTTTTTTCTTGTTTTCCTCCTCCAAAAACTAGGTGCATCTTGTGGTCTGGTGCGTCTTATAGAGCGAAAAACATGGTAATTTGATATAGTAATCTCTACAGCGTGGTGTTAGTTCCCATTTATGTAGAATTTGTGAGTGGGCCGATGACAGTGAGTTATTAACAATCGGCTCTTGCTCTTCATTTCTTTTGGTTTACAACTCCAACACAAAAGAAAGGAAACTGTACTATGGCTTGGTTAGCTTGCAATGCTAAGCCAAGCCAAGCCAAACCATGAATAAACATGTTGGGAGAAAATCACAACCACTTAGCTCCTCTCTTGCCACCAGGAACAAATTCATGGTTTGTCTTACTGTTGTACCCAAACCCAGGGTTGTAGTTTGCCTCAATCCAAACAAACCATGAGTGATAATCAGATGATAAGAACTTTGTTAACACTCGTGATTTTTCTGGAGCAAAATAAACCACAAGCCTTGGTTTGGACACACTGCTAAACCAAACCATGGCTTAGTTTAACAACAACAACAATTTATTATTTGTACCCTGCCCATCTGGCTGGGTTTCCCCAGCTACTCTGGGCAGCTTCCAACGTAAGATTAAAAATACATCAAAAGAAAAAAAGTTTCTGTTAATATGGCGGCGGCGGTAGCATCAGAAGTGAGGGAGCAGCAAAGTGGACACCATTTTTTCTCTGTGCAACAGCAAGATTTCTTAGCCATGGTAAGCCATAGATTTGCTTAGCATTCCGTGCTCTATCTTCATTGCTCTTTGGTATTTTTCATTGCGCAATTACTGAAGAATTCTACAGAATGTAGGCAATAGCAGGACTTATAAATATAGCTATTAATAAACCACAGAGCCTAGGGCTTGCTGATCAGAAGGTTGGCGGTTCGAATCCCTGCGACGGGGTGGGCTACCGTTGCTCGGTCCCTGCTCCTGCCAACCTAGCAGTTCGAAAGCACGTCAAAGTGCAAGTAGATAAATAGGTACCGCTCCGGCGGGAAGGTAGAGTTTCCATGCGCTGCTCTGGTTCGCCAGAAGCAGCTTAGTCATGCTCGCCACATGACCCGGAAGCTGTACGCCGGCTTCCTTGGCCAATAAAGAGAGATGAGCACCGCAACCCCAGAGTTGGTCACGACTGAACCTAATGGTCAGGGGTCCCTTTACCTTTACTATTGCTATTATTATTAGAATTTATATACAGTGGTACCTCTGGTTACGTACTTAATTCGTTCTGGAGGTCCGTTCTTAACCTGAAGCACCACTTTAGCTAATGGGGCCTCCTGCTGCCACTGTGCCGCCGCTGCACGGTTTTTGTTCTCATCCTGAAGCAAAGTTCTTAACCCGAGGTAGTATTTGTGGGTTAGCGGAGTCTGTAACCTGAAGCGTATGTAACCCGAGGTACCACTGTACTGCCCTATACCAGGAGGTCTCAGGGTGGTTCACAGAACAAAAGTATAAATATATAAAAAAGTATATAATCAAAATAAAAACAACAGCCCAGTAACTCCCCCCCCCAAAGACCCACATTTTAAAAGGGCATAGGATGTAAATCAGGTCAACCTGAGGCATGGTTAAAAGGGAACGTTTTTGCCTGGCGCCTAAAGGTGTATAATGAAGGTGCCAGGCAAACCTCCCTAGGGAGAGCACTGCAAAGAAGGCCCCGTTCTCGTGTTGCCACCTTCCGAACCTCTTGAGGAGGAGGCACACAAACGAGGGCCTCAGAAGATGAACTCTGGGTCTGGGTAGGTTCATATGGAAAAAGGCGGTCCTTGAGGTATTGCGGTCCTGAGCCATTTAAGGCTTTATAGGTCAAAACCAGCACTTTGATTTGGGCGTAGAAACTAAATGGTAGCCGGTGCAGTCGGACCAGAATTGGGATAACATGCTCAAACAGTCTTGCTCCGGGGAGCAACCTGGCTGCTGAATTCTACACTAGCCGAAGTTTTCAACTGCCTTCAGAGGCAGTCCAACATATAACGCACAGCAGGGATAGATGTTGTGCATTGTGGATCTCCAGCATAAAAAGGATGTACAGTGGTGCCCCGCAAGACGAACGCCTCGCAAGACGGAAAACCCGCTAGACGAAATGGTTTTCCGTTTTGGAGGCGCTTTGCAAAACGAATTTCCCTATGGGCTTGCTTCGCAAGACGAAAATGTCTTGCGAGTTCCTGCGGGTTTCCCCCTTTTCCTAAGCCGCTAAGCAGCTGATCCGCTAAAAGCCGCTAAACCGCTAATAGCGCTAATCCGTTAAGCTGTCAGTGGGCTTGCTTCGCAAGATGGAAAAACCGCTCTACGAAGAGCCTCACGGAACGGATTAATTTCGTTTTGCGAGGCACCACTGTAATGTACAATTTCGAAGGCAGTTAATACGCCACAATGTGGCTGATATCCAACTGTGGTGTTTCTGCTTGCACAACACACCTCTTATTTTATCTCCTCCCTCCTGCAGCCCCCTGCTCACCCCCAAAATCTGCTCTGGAATGCTGGGGAAATGCGTGGGGGCTGCAGCTCGGAGGAGAGGAAGGCAAGTCCTACTGCGTCTACTGGTGTGATGTTGGATGGCGCCTTTTATCTAAGGAGCCCAGCGCTACTCACCAATTTTCCGCACACATTTACAGTAGGTTAGATTATCTGTGATGATTTTGCCCAGTTCAGGGAAGTGCCATCCATACCATTCTCGACACCGCATTATATAGTTATTCAGTTCTTTGTCCAAGTCATCAAGGAGAGCTGCGGTAGACAAACACAAAAGACATGAGCTCAGTTTCACTTTAGAAACTAGACTTGAGCTATCCTAGGATCTCAGGGAAGAAACGTACTGGCCTGGTTTCTACATAATAATAATATAACAACAGTAACAACAGTAAATTATTATTTATACCCCACCCATCTGGTTGGGCTTCCCCAGCCACTCTGGGCGGCTCCCAACAAAATATTAAAATACAGTAGTCTGTCAAACATTAAAAGCTCCCTCAACAGGGCTGCCTTCAGATGTCTTCTAGAAGTCTGGTAGTTGTCTTTCTCTTTGACATCTGGTGGGAGGGAGTTCCACAGGGCAGGTGCCACAACTGAGAAGGCCCTCTGCCTGGTTCCCTGTAACCTCACTTCTCGCAGCGAGGGAATCGACAGAAGACCCTTGGAGCTGGACCTCAGTGTCGAGGCAGAACGATGGGGGTGGAGACGCTCCTTCAGGTATCTCACATTAAACCATAGTTTAGAAATGCTCAGGACTTAATCCACACTTCTCTTCTGCTGGGAACTAAGCTATGGTTTGGCTTAGTTATGCGCCAAGCTGAGCTCATGGCTTGCTTCTTTTCAAATCCTGAGCTGTAACCAAAGTTTGTTCCCAGTTTATCACTTATGACTTGTTTGCTGAGGAACAAAGCATGACTCCAAATTCAGATATAATGCTAAGTAGGAACCACGGCTTATTTCCTAGCAGAACAGGGGCAAAAGGGGCAGGGGCAGGGAGCAAAGTGTTTGCGATTTAAGCTCCATGCAATAGCAGATTGCACATTCACCTTTAAAACATAAGTTAAGTTTAATTGTAGTTGAAAGAGACTCGTGAACAAGAGGAAATCCAGAAATCTTGCGACACTTGCACCCATTAAGATCAACAAGGATGTAGTAGCCAATTATACAAGTCATTCCAAATACTAGCAGGAGGAACGGTGCAAAAAGTTACCATCGCTGTTAGAAAATACCCATTTATCTGTTTCCTATTTCCCACACATGGAAAAAACAACACCCACACCCATTTGTCAGTGGTGCATTATTATTAATTATTTTATTATTATTATTATTATTATTATTATTATTATTATTATTATTATTATTATTATTATTATTAAATGATATCACTATCTGGGGCTGCCACACCTACTTACTTTGCTCCCTTACCCCATCCAGCTCACCCTTAACCAACAACACCCCGTCCCCTTAGACGAGGCATAGCCAAACTCGGCCCTCCAGCTGTTTTGGGACTACAACTCCCATCATCCCTGACCACTGGCCCTGTTAGCTAGGGATGATGGGAGTTGTAGTCCCAAAACATCTGGAGGGCCAAGTTTGGCCATGCCTGCCTTACACCTTGAAGAAAGCACAACAACCTCCCCCTTCACGTTTCCCCAACCACCACCACCACCTACTGGCGGCCACAGAAACTGCAGCTTGGTGAAATACTTATCATTGAATTATACGGTATACCAAATAAATAAATGCAGCCCTCAGCCCCATTCCCTAGCTATCTTCAATCGACAATGAGAAGCTGTTTCTATCTCACACAGTCATCTCATCCTCGGAAAGAAAAGCCCAAGACTATAGGCTCTTGCTGATCCATATTCAAAAATCCTACTAGAGAACCAGGTAGCGTGGTGGTTACAATATCTAGAAACAGCATCCTTCTGTGGCTATTGAAGGAGGTTTGCCTCTCACTTACTGCTGTTATTTTAACAGGCTGATTTGGTCAGATTTCCAACAATCATCTGACACAGCATGGGGGTGGGTGGGATCACATAAGCCTCTCTAAAAACTCGGTGAGAAAAACTGAATTTGCTTTTGCGGTCACAACAAAAAACCTTTTATGCAAATAGAAAGCATTCAAATGTTTTGCTGGCCCACCTAGCTAGCCCAAATTTATGCTAATCACTGGCCCTGCACCTCCCTCCTCTTGACATCACCCTGAGCTATGGAGGAAAACGGGAGTAACTGACAGCCATCCTGACATCAGTTCCAAGATCCTTCAGAAGGGATCAGTTCCTGATCCTTCAGAAGGGTTGATAGAAAACAAAAATACGCTATACAGAGGCAAACTAGGTAGCAGAATGTTTGTGGCTACTGGTACAGTACTGGTACAGTCGTACCTTGGTAGCTGAACAGAATTAGTTCTGGAAGTCTATTTGATTTCCAAAACGTTCAGAAACCATAGTGTGGCTTCTGATTGGCTGCAAGAAGCTCCTGCAGCCAATTGGAAGCCCCGCTGGACGTTCGTCTTCCAAAAATAGTTCACAAACCGGAACACTCACTTCTGGGTTTGCGGCATTCGGGAGGCAAAACGTTCGAGAACTAAGCTGTTTGACTTCCAAGGTACGACTGTATTAAGAATTCAAAAGCTGGTTGCAGACATATCGAGATATTTAACTTCCAACTGTACTCACAAATAGCTTGGACGATCATGGTATCAACTTTGTCAGGGCTGAACTTCAGCTTGTATCGGGAGAGGCTGAAAACAGACATGGATATAAACTTTATGTACAATAATGCACAGGACACACAGATTCTCCCCCCCCCCCAATAATACAGTGGTACCTCGGGTTACATACGCTTCAGGTTGCAGACTCCGCTAACCCAGAAATAATACCTCGGATTAAGAACTTTGCTTCAGGATGAGAACAGAAATCGCGCGGCAGCAGCGGGAGGCCCCATTAGCTAAAGTGGTGCTTCAGGTTAAGAACAGTTTCAGGTTAAGAACGGACCTCCGGAACAAATTAAGTACATAACCAGAGGTACCACTGTAATTATAAAGGCATTGCTATTGACTGCAATGGTGTGTTCATCTTTGCTGACGGTGCAGCGATTCATCCTTTCACTTTTCATTTTCTGACTTGTGTTTTTACAGGCAAGAAGTCTAAGGCAGAGAGCCGTGAAAAGCGGCTCTCCGTGTTTGCTCCTCGTATTGCTCCCTACAGGCACAAGCGTTTCAGCGAGTTGGAAGAAACCCAGCAGAACTGAGAGCAGGACTAACTTGTACAAGTTACCATATTTTTCGCTCCATAGGACGCACTTTTTTCCCTCTTAAAAACTAAGGGGGGAAGTCTATGCGTCCTATGGAGCGAATGCAGGGGGGAGGCAGGCAGAAAAAGCCCCCAAGAGCGGCCAGTCAGTCTCTTCTCCCTCCTCGTAGAAAAGCCCGCAGGAGCCGCACCTCGCTTTTGCAGGAGGTGGGGGAATTGCCATAGCCACGCGCAGCCTCTCCAGCCGGGGGAGATTGCGCAAGGCTAAAGAGGAAGCCAAGGCAGCGAGCGGGATGGATCGCGCCTGCTGCCTTGGCTTCTTTAGCCACACTTCTTTAGCCACGCTGGAGAGATTTAGCTCCCAGCTGGAGAGGTTGCGCGGCTATGGCAAAGCCAAGACAGCCAGGGGGATGGATCCCAGCTCTTTGGGGCTGGGGGGAAAACCCGGGCTTCCCCAGCAGCCCCGAGAAGCTCTGGGAGAAGCGGGCATATTTTT
The DNA here is from genome assembly GCF_951804945.1 of Podarcis cretensis. Classification (NCBI taxonomy): domain Eukaryota; kingdom Metazoa; phylum Chordata; class Lepidosauria; order Squamata; family Lacertidae; genus Podarcis; species Podarcis cretensis. Next base: position 130,530,818 of record NC_137170.1, on the reverse strand, counting down.
TTCCTTGATCTCCCCCTCTAAAAACTAGGTGCGTCTTGTGGTCCGGTGCGTCCTATAGAGCGAAAAATACGATAACATGTACAGTGGTGCCCCGCAAGACGAACGCCTCGCAAGACGGAAAACCCGCTAGACGAAAGGTTTTTCCGTTTTGGAGGTGCTTCGCAAAACGAATTTCCCTATGGGCTTCCGTCGCAAGACGAAAGCCCATAGGGAAATCTCCGGGACAGCGGGGAAGCGCGGCGCGTCTTCCCCACTGTCCTCGGACCTCCTCCGAAGGCTGGCGGTGGGGCGGAAGGCTGCTCCGAAGGCTGGCGGTGGGGCGGAGAGACCTCCTCCCGCCGCCAGCCTTGGGATGGCTGTCCTGAAGACTTGCAGTGGGAGGAGGGTTTTCCTTCCCACCGCCAACTTTCAGAATGCTGTTCTGAATGTTGGCGTGGGGAGGAAAAACCCTCCTCCCACCGCAAGCCCCGGGAACAGAGGAGAAGCGCTGCGTGCCTTCCCCTCTGTTCCCGTACCTGTCCTGAAGGCTTGCGGTGGGGAGAAAAGCCCTTCTCCGCACCGCCAGCCTGGCAAGCGGTCTCCATAGGAACGCATTAATTGATTTTCAATGCATTCCTATGGGAAACCGTGCTTCGCAAGACGAAAAACTCGCAAGAAGAAAAAACTTGCGGAACGAATTAATTTCGTCTTGCGAGGCACCACTGTACAAGACTGTGCTGTAAGTAGATGCTGGGGCCAAAGCTTGCCATTCCACCTCGCAGAAAACGGTATCCTCCGGGGGAAAGTTATACAGAGCACAGAAACGAACAAGTAGGGGCTGGCAAGATGTCTGTATTACCTGTGTGCCAGGCCTAAACACATAGCTGCCATCTCCCGTGACGGAAGGCCAGTGATCAGCCCTTCGATTTGAGAACGGATGCCTCTCATCAATTCAGTAACCATGGGGCTGTGCAGGCAGCTCAAGTTCAGTTTCTCCTGCAGGAGGAGGGAAAAGAAGAAGGCGATCCCCACTTTGATATTATTGCAACAACAAATTTGTTTGCTGTTGAACAGCAACAGAACCTAAGAAAGGTAAGGTACTCAAACACAAAGCCACAAGCAGGGCTATCTTGCAGTTCCTAGAAGTGAAATAACCATTGAAAATTCTTATTTAAGCAAATTGGCAACCAACTGTTGTACCAACTTAGCCTTTTGGATAAAAACGAAGGCACTAGCTTTCATGTCGACATTAATTCAAACCTTTCCCTGTTAACCTTTTTTTAATCTCCATACTTCTTCACAAGTCAAGAAGTAAAGATAGTACAAGACACAGGAGATAGCAAAAAAATCCAAAAAATGTGGCCCTAACAACCTATTATAGTGTTACCTCGGGTTACATACGCTTCAGGTTACAGACTCCGCTAACCCAGAAATATTACCTCGGGTTAAGAACTTTGCTTCAGGATGAGAACAGAAATCGTGCTCTGGTGGTGCAGCAGAGGCAGGAGGCCCCATTAGCTAAAGTGGTGCTTAAGGTTATGAACAGTTTCAGGTTAAGAACAGACCTCCGGAACAAATTAAGTACTTAACCCGAGGTACCACTGTACTTTAATCCAGTGCATTATCAACAAAGCTTATTTAGAACTAGTACAATCGTACCTTGGTTTTCGAACAGCTTAGTTCTTGAATGTTTTGGCTCCTGAATGCCACAACCCCAGAAGTGGCTGTTCAAGTTTGTGAACTATTTTTGGAAGCCAAACCACTGATGGGGCTTCCACAGGTTTGGTTTCCAAACGTTTTGGAAGTTGGATGGACTTCCGGAACAGATTCCATTCAACTTCCAAGGTACGACTGTACTTGAATTCACTTGTTTTCCTCTTCCCTCCCCATATCTTTTCCTTCTGTATCATGCCTACTACAACAGGGGTTCCCAAACTGGTGAGCTTCATTCAGGTGGTCCATGGCATCTCTGTGGATTTATGGTTGATGCATTAAATATTCAGACGGATTTGTAATTGTATTTTTAATTTGTAATGGCTATACTAGAATCCAGAGGGACACGGGTGGCGCCGTGGGTTAAACCACAGAGCCTAGGACTTGCCGATCAGAAGGTCGGTGGTTCAAATCCCCAGGACGGGGTGAGCTCCCGTTGCTCGGTCCCTGCTCCTGCCAACCTAGCAGTTCGAAAGCACATCAAAGTGCAAGTAGATAAATAGGTACCGCTCTGGCGGGAAGCTAAATGGCGTTTCCGTGAGCTGCTCTGGTTTGCCAGAAACAGCTTAGTCATGCTGGCCACATGACCCGGAAGCTGTATGCCGGCTCCCTCGGCCAATAAAGCGAGATGAGCGCCGCAACCCCAGAGTCGGTCACAACTGGAGTTAATGGTCAGGGGCCCCTTTACCTTTTATACTAAAATCCAAGTCTAAAGGCAAGGACTGCCTTGGTTTTTAATCTGTATGCAGCCCTTAGTAAATGTAAGTACGCTGTAATCAGTGTATAATCATAATAATCATGAAGTAAGCAAAAAGCATGGTCCCAGAATATCAGTACCAACAAAACAAACATCAACAGCCATCACTGATTAATTTACATTAAGCACACATCATTTCTGGATGCAGCGAAAAGGTCGTGTCAGAGCATTGGACAGGGAAGATATGCAGCACAAACTCATTGTTCTGGAGCTATAAAGAAGACTAGCACAGGCCTTGAGAACACCACCTCATCTGAACACCACATCGCCAGGGCACATAAAAACCAGAACTTACCTTTATTACACCTCCCAGTTTGGCATCTGCTACGGCCAACTGTTCGTGTGCATCTTTGGCAACTATCTTCTTTAAGATTTTCTTTAAGTTCTTGTTGATCTTGCCTTCTACCAGAGCAGTGGATGCTTAAAGGAGAAAGCACATCACTGTAAACAACATGCAGACTGTCTAACATTCCCAGCCTGGCAAAGTTCATAATGGAACAAAATATGTACTAATACTGACCACCCACCGAACTTTATCTGTTGTCTCTGTGGCAGTGACCAAAAATTGGAGATTCAGTTCTACGAAGGAAGCATCAGTGACAGCAGGAAGCCAGTTTTTACTCCCTCCAATTCGAAGGCTGCAATCTGCTATAAAATCCCACTGAGCTAACACATTCAGATGGAGGCAAATTTGCTCATCATTTGTTTAGGCAGTGTCTGGGTGGCTAGCACAGAGGCACACCATATTGATTACATTAATTTGCCTGGGTTTATAAAGAGGTATTCATCTGGAGAAGGGAAGGGAAGCACATTTTCGTAAGCTACATGAAAATTAGTCCTTTCCGACCACCAACTGCTGATGTGCCACAAATACAGTGGTACCTCGGGTTACATACACTTCAGGTTACAGACTCTGCTAACCCAGAAATACTACCTCGGGTTAAGAACTTTGCTTCAGGATGAGAACAGAAATCGTGCTCCGGCGGCGTGGCAGCAGCAGGAGGCCCCATTAGCTAAAGTGGTGCTTCAGGTTAAGAACAGTTTCAGGTTAAGAACGGACCTCCAGAACGAATTAAGTACTTAACCATGGGTACCACTGTAACTTGCATTAGCAGGGGGGGTGGGGTGGGTTTTTTGTGGACTTAATAAGTAATATTAAGTTTTAAAACACACTAGAAAAAAGTCAGCTACTCTCACAGCTAATGATTCTAGGCTTGCCAGGAACAGATCAGCCAGCCACCAAAGAAAGAAAGGGATTACCTGCAAGAGCTTCAGTGGTGTCTTGAAACTTCTCAAAGTGTTTCAGTTTCACTCTAAATAAAATATACCAAACAGTTTTTATCAGCATCATGGGGAACAGAGTATCAGCTACCAACTTCTAAAACACAAGAAACTTGAAAAATGAAAAGTCTGCAGTGACCCATCAGGTTAACCCACCAAAGAGAAAAACAGAACCTATTAAGTCTGATTGACAAATAGCTTCCTACTACTAAACCATAGATATTTAAGGCTTGCTAGAGAACTATTCTAGAATAATGACAAAAAACATAGTTATTACTATATCTAACCTTTCGAATCCCGTTGCTCAGTCCCAGCTCCTGCTAACCTAGCAGTTTGAAAGCACGTCAAAGTGCAAGTAGATAAATAGGTACCGCTCCAGCGGGAAGGTAAACGGCGTTTCCGTGCACTGCTCTGGTTCGCTAGAAGCAGCTTAGTCATGCTGCCCACATGACTCGGAAGCTGTACGCCGGCTCCCTCGGCCAATAAAGCGAGATGAGCGCCGCAACCCCAGAGTCGGTCACGACTGGACCTAATGGTCAGGGGTCCCTTTACCTTTATCTAAGCATACCTCATTGTTTCTGACTCCAATAAGATCAAATTTATTATCCAAAATTATTTCATACTCCGGCCCCTTCAGACACACTACAGCAGCATTGTCCAACAGGTCGATTGAAGGAGAAGGAAAAGCAAGTGGCGAGGGAGTAGGGGACTCTTCCTGGCTGCTATCCCGCCTACGTGGGGAGGTGTGTGTGTGTGTGTAGCCCTGGGCGCTGGCTCCTCAAAGAGAGAAAGGTTTAGGTTTACTTGAAAGGAAAGGGTGGGTTGGATCCAGGGGAAAGGGCTTCTATGGGTTTCATCCAGTTAATGTGGCGCTTGAAGGCTGTCAACTCTGCAGTTGAGCTTACCCAATTTCTGTTTCAAACTATGGGGGAAACCGCTGTGGTCGATATGTGCCCGACTCATTTGAAAAACAGCAAGGGTCTGGGGTACTTTAAAGACGTAACACATTTATTATGGCATGAGCTTTTGTGAACAACAATCCATGCATCATGTTCTGATTATGTAAGACCCTGTCCTCAATGTTCTTTTTTTATGTTATTGCAATTATACAAAGTATGTATTTAAAAAATATTGATTTATGATTAACTTTTCAGGTTTTATGGAAGCGACTATCATTTATTATTTTTATCGTAAGTTCAGCCAAATATAATATGTTTAAGTTGAAGAGTGACAATGGGAGAGTATGGAAGATCACTGTCAGTTTTTTATATTGGATGGTAGATCTCAGGCTACTTTTGGTTGGACATGCCTGCACCAGGATTTTTCAGGGGGGCAAAATTCCCAGGTACAGCCAGAATTACAGTTGTGTAGTCTGCTCTTCAAGAGCACCAACAATAAGCTGACTGTAGATACCTGCAGAAACGCTTGTGATGTGCTTTAAAGCCCTGACAGCTAGTTGATAGCTGTGGCTTCAAAACACCTTGCAAACAGCTTTGCGGGCAGCGCCAATGAGTGGTGCCTGCAAAACCCTTTCTGCCCCAGATGTGATTTTACCTGCCCCACAACTGATTTAATATATTATGTCAGCTGTAGGGCAGGTGGCCATGGTTTGTACAAAATGGCCTGGCAGGCCAAATGGGGAGGCCTGGGGGGTCTAATTATGCCTGAGGGGCAGAGCTAAGATTATCAACACATTCTGTTTCATGGTTGTAGCTAAACCTCACTTCTGAGTGATATTAATCCTGTTGAAAAATATTTTGCAAGCCTTTCCACTACAGCAAGGCTCCTGCCATCCAACTGCATCTATAGAGTTGTCATGTCAACAGTGGAGGAGAAATGTTAGCAGATTTATAACTCTAAGAGGGAGCTGTGTGTACAAAATAATCCAAGGACTGGTGCTAGGCAAAAAACAGTGATTCCTATGTGAGCAGAGAGATGAAGGTGTACTCTATACTGGAATGAAATAAGTTACTTGAGAAAGTTACTTACACTTTATTTGCTTTTTCAGGAGTTTCAAATTCTTTCCATAAGCTGTCAATTTCTTGGAGTTTCTTCTCATCCAGAACCTATGACAGATAAGGAGTAAGACTAAATACACACAAAATTGACAAGATTCAATGCTGCTATGTAAGTAAGATGAAATGCACAAAACATCTCTGCAATTCCAATGTAGAAAACAGCCATTCCACCACACCAACTCTCTGCCACATCTTTAACCAGAGAAAAATCTACTTGCAAGTGTGAGATGCCATGTTTTAAAAGTATTCAGTAAACTTACATGCTGCTTCTCAAATAGAGGGAAAAGCCTGTGGTCTTTGACATCTCAATCAAGATGTCTGTCACAGGTACAAAATTAATCGTGTTCCATGTAGCCTAATTTTATGCATCTTTACTCAGAAGTAAAGACAGGACATTTAAGTAAAGGTGTATAGAAATAAACCCTAAAGACTCACTTTCCTTCTCTACATTGCCCAGAACCCTGTTTCAGTGAACACACAAAGCTTGCTGTATCAACACTAGATCACCAGCAAAATCCTAAACAAAGTAGACTCCAACATGCAAAATAAGACAGTCCCCTCCTTTTGGCAGAAATGGGTGCAATGGGATACAATGGAGCAGGTGGATGCAACGCAGGAGAGCTGGTAAAAGGCAAGAGCTGTGAACTAGGAAGTCCCCAGCTAAAATCTCACTCTCTAGGCAGCCTGAACCAATTATCTCTCTCCCTCTCCCTACCTAAATCTGCTGTAACAGCAATACTCCCCCCATCCCTGGTGTCCTTCAAACATTTTGGACTACGTCTCCCAACACCCCCAGGCAACATGGCTAAGAGCTGCAGTGCAAAACAGCTGGAGGCCACCAGGATGGAGGAGGCTACCTCACAGGGTTGTTTTAAGGATCATTTACTAATAGACTGCTGGGATAGCTCAGCTTAATGTCAGGGTTGGGAGTTCGAACCCCACATTCCTGTGCTGGAGGGGGTTGGCCCTCGTGGTCCCTTCCAACTGTTTTTGTTGCTTAGTCATTTAGTCGTGTCCGACTCTTTGTGACCCCATGGACCAGAGCACGCCAGGCACTCCTGTCTTCCACTGCCTCCCGCAGTTTGGTCAAACTCATGCTGGTAGCTTCGAGAACACTATCCAGCCATCTCGTCCTCTGTTGTCCCCTTCTCCTTGTGCCCTCCATCTTTCCCAACATCAGGGTCTTTTCCAGGGAGTCTTCTCTTCTCATGACGCGGCCAAAGTATTGGAGTCTCAGCTTCAGGATCTGTCCTTCCAGTGAGCACTCAGGGCTGATTTCCCTAGGAATGGATAGGATTGATCCTTTTGCAGTCCATGGGACTCTCAAGAGTCTCCTCCAGCACCATAATTCAAAAGCATCAATTCTTCGGCGATCAGCCTTCTTTGAATGGTCCAGCTCTCACTTCCATACATCACTACTGGGAAAACCATAAAGAAGGCCGGTCATGAAGAATTGATGCTTTTGAATTATGGTGCTGGAGGAGACTCTTGAGAGTCCCATGGACTGCAAGAAGATCAAACCTATCCATTCTTAGTAAAATCAGCCCTGAGTGCTCACAGGAAGGACAGATCCAGATAACTGTTGGTAGGATTGACTCCTCCAGATAATATGCCACATAGCTGGGGCCATATTTAAATCTGGTAAAATTCACTCCTGCCTCCCCCGGCTTGGGGGCCTCCCAAAGGTTGGGCCACTGTGGGGAACAGGATGTGGAAGAAGAAAGGACTCTTGTCTGATCCAACAAGATCAGAAGAACAAGAAGCTACCAACCTGCGGGAGGCAGTGGAAGACAGGAGTGCCTGGCGTGCTCTGGTCCAGGGGGTCACGAAGAGTCGGACACAACTAAACAACAGCACAGCATGATTCCCCAGGAAGGGTTACAAGTTTTAAGCTTAGCGGGAAGAACTGCCAGCCCCCCAGAAAATGTCGGGGTGTGGCAGGGAAAGAAACCGGGTCCGCTATAAGGGAGGATGGGGTCTCCCCACGTTTATCCTCCTTGTTCCAAAACTGTTTCTCGACTTATTGCTAGCGAACGTATAAACCGAGAGCACCAACCACCCCCAGCCCTCTCCGCCCCGCCAGCAGCCTCCAATCTCCCGCTAGCAGCAGCCACGTGGGAACCCTACTCGACACGTGTCGCGCCCTCAGATCACCTTGAAAATGGCGTATCCGGCCGCGGTCTCGAATAAAACCAGCATGGCGGCAGCGGGACGGAGCCGGGGCGCCTCCCGCAAAAAAGCGGCTCTTTCCAAGCGAAGGCGGGCGAGCGAAGCGAAGACCCAGCGCAGGAGACCGCGAACTCCCAGGCGCGAAGAACCACGAGGGCGGAAGTGAGGCGCTGCACCGGAAGTGATTCGCGCGGCCTTCTGGGAAACAGGAAACCCGGGGGAGGAAGTTGGAGCTTCGGGCTTCCTCTAGGATTGTGGCGCTTCACGCTCTCTATGTGCGGGTTGAAACTGGTCGAAAATGGGGCCCCACAAAAATAAATAAATTGCATACTGTAATTCAAAACAACTACATTTTTGAGGGCAAAATAGGCGCAGTTTTCAGCAGGTTATATAGACAGCAACTTTAGGAAACAGAGTGTTGTTGTTGTTTTTATGATTACTATTACATTATATTGATTTAAAACAAAAAAATTCCTTCCAGTAGCACCTTAAAGACCAACTAAGTTAGTTCTTGGTATGAGCTTTCATGTGCATGCACACTTCTTCAGATACACATATTATATTGATTTATATTGATTATAAATTATAAATTATATTGATTTATAGCCCTTCTTTTTCCCTCACGGGGACTCAAGGCGGCTTACGCATAAAAGCAAAAATCGCTAAAAACATAAGGGGACAAGTCGTTTAAAAAAACCCACACCATTTAAACGTTAATGGAATTGAAGCCCTATGCATGTAGAAAATCTTGCTTTAAAAACATACAAATATTTACCATAAAAACAGCACGGTGCCAGCCCTTTCATTTAAAAAGCAGCCAGTTTCCACAAACCCACTGGAACATTTTTATGCTGTGAACTGCCCCGAGATCTATGAAGGGCAGTATACAAATATAATAATAATAATAATAATAATAATAATAATAATAATAATAATAATAATAATAATTTATTATTTATACCCCGCCCATCTGGCTGAGTTTCCCCAGCCACTCTGGGCGGCTCCCAATCAGTGTTAAAAACAATACAGCATTACATATTAAAAACTTCCCTGAACAGGGCTGCCTTAAGATGTCTTCTGAATGTCAAATAATTCTTTATCTCTTTGACATCTGATGGGAGGGCGTTCCACAGGCCGGGCGCCACTACCGAGAAGGCCCTCTGCCTGGTAATAATAATAATAATAATAATAATAATAATAATAATAATAATAAAAATAAATAAAAACAAGAAGGAAAGACAGCAAGTTGCAAGCTGGTCTAGCTCCCCCAGGGAGTTCCAAAGTTGCCTGGGAGCAGCCACTGAGAAGAATTGTGGGGTCCCCACCATGCATGTATATTTCCATACAAAATATCCTCAGCCAGCTGAAATGCAGCTTACAGTTTTTAATGAGCTATGCAAGCCAGTGGCATAGCGTGGGGGGTGCAGGGGGGGCCAGGCACACCGGGCGCAACATCTGGGGGTTAGGGTTAGGGGGCGCAACATCTGGGGGTTAGGGTTAGGGGGCGCAAATCCACTGGTTAGGGGGTGCAAATTACTTGCCTTGCCCCGGGTGCTGACAACCCACGCTACGCCACTGATGCAAGCTATGCATTCCATCTTGCAAAGCAGTATTACTATTGAAACAGTTGCCATGCAGTAGGAGTTCCATGGAAGGGTTGGGTGAAAGAAGGACACAGCCTTCACTTCAATATTTTCTCCATTCTCTGGCGTCCTTGATGCTAATCTGTCATAAACAGCCTTGAATGCTTCATATGACTATGAAGCAAGGACGGATGATTACTCATTCTGGTGCCCTAGTCTGCATAGCTGTCAACCTTCCCTTTTTTTGCGGGAAATTCCCTTATTCCAGCGCCGTTTCCCGCTGCTATCCCAGATTGTTAGATATCCCCTGGACTGTTCCCGGGACAGGTGAGGCTGCTGATCCCTTATTTTCAAATCTGAAAGTTGACAGCTATGCCTAGTCTGGCGGATGATGGAATCACTCCCGATCTAAAAAAGTCAGAGCTGTGATCTGCCCAGCACCACACCACTGTCCATATTACCCAGTGATGGGTGTAATAATAAAATTTAAGGTCATCGATATCTATATCTATCTCTATATCTATAACTATATATCTCTATCTATATAATGTTCATAAATGTACCAACCAAGCACGTACATAGATCAGCACAGGAACACCGTCCTGAAACCATTTTGACTCTCAAGCTGGCCAAATGTTTCTCTGCAAGGAGGGAAGAGGTGAAAAAAACCTTCCTTGTTACGGGAATTTAGAAATCACCATTGGGCATACTACCAGGAAAGGCAATCAGATAAGGCATTAACCTGGCAGGCAGGAAAAACAACATTCAAATTTCTGTTGTAGACCGCCTTTTCTGTGATGTAGGTATGATGTTTGTGGGGGGTGATCTTGTGATCTGTGATGTATGTATGATGTATGGAGGGGGGGTCTTGAACTCCAGGGCAGGGAATTTAAAATGTCTATATAAGGGCAGGCACACCTTTGTTCGGGGTCCTCCTCCTTTCCTGCGTGTGAGGGGAGCACCCTGTTGCAACAGTTCAATAAAAATCAGGCTTACTAGCGGCTTTGCTTCTCAGTATTCTCTGGTTGGCCTCTGTTATTTTCTCCTACCAATAGGGAACCCACGTAAGGACTCTATAAGGGCTCTTGGATACCCCATAAGGGAAAAAGGGCAGATTTTGTTTACAACATGGGCACATTTACCGACCCGCACCAGTAAAACCATTACGCTGAACATGCTCTTGGCTTGAACTCCGATCAGAAGGATCTAAACGCAGACAGAAAGCAGAATGTGAATTCTGATGCAAATAGCGTAGTACATGACTACAGTACCTTCTGTTCCACTTTATACTTCAGTGAAATTAATCCTGATTTATAAGCAAAAGGTGAACCGAGTCCCTGCAATTCATGGCTGTAATCCAAAAGAGTTGAGCGCATGGTCACGAGGGAACTGCACACACAATCAGGTCTTTCTTTCCAATTTGATCATAGCTCTCTTGAGCCAAACAGATGTTTTGAGTTTTACAGTATTGGCTCTGGAAACTGCTGTGATGTAAATTTAAGGCAGGAGGGAGGCAGGGTGCCTTTTTGGACCGTATGTTTGTAAGACAGCCGAGTTGTTCATTTATCCATTTGGAAGGTTGTGAATAGCTAATCATTTCACTGTATTTAACATTTTGATGGAAATATCAAATTTATATTTTAATCCTTTGTCCTGCTGAATTTTTGTAGCAGACATTTTGAATGGGAATTTGTGGAGTGGGGGCAGAAGCCCCCCCCCCCGTGCTCCTATGTCCAGCATGTAGCAAATACAGAGCAAAACATGAGACCTTAAAAATCTTCCCTTGACCTGGACATTAGACTTCTGCTTGTAATTGTGTATACCGTATTTTTCGCCCTATAGGACGCACTTTTCCCCTCCAAAAATGAAGGGGAAATCTGTGTGCGTCCTATGGGGCGAATACAGGCTTTCGCTGAAGCTTGGAGAGCGAGAGGGGTCGGTGCGCACCGACCCCTCTCGCTCTCCAGGCTTCAGGAAGCTATTAGCAAGCCTGGGGAGCCCGCGAGAATTCCTGAAGCAGAGCGCCCCGCGCGCCGGGCAGACATCGGCCAGCCCCACAAGCTCGGGGGACAGCGGGGAGGTACAGCGCCGCCATACCGCTGTTCCCTGACCTGGTTTGGTTTCCCCGACCTGGTTTTGGGGGGGAAATAAAGGAATTTTTTTCCCCTTTATTTCCCCCCCCCAAAAAAAAACTAGGTGCGTCCTATGGGATGGAGCGTCCTATGGGACGAAAAATACGGTAACTCCTTTTTGCCTGTAATGATGGGCTGTATGGCTCCTAGCTAGCAATTTGGGAAAATTTTATTACTATGTTCGAATAAATTCTCTTTTCAGGAATATCAAATCTCTCTGCACTCCCCCCCCCCATATCTTTATTTTATAACTCCTTCCTTTTTTGCCTGTACAGTGCTATCTTGGTTCTCAAATGCCTATATAGATATATAATTTTAGAATTTTTTAACATACAGTATTATTTGCATTAACCCCTAACAAATTCAATATCTTTATAGGTGTTCTTCTGACCCCCGGTCTCCCCCTCTCCCCGGTTTCCAATAACCTTCTCTTTTCTGCGACTGAATAACTTTTATCCAATCTATTAAATCTCCTTTTTCGATACCCTTTATCCAGGGCCAGATTTAGGTTTGATGAGGCCCTAAGCTACTGAAGGTAACGGGGCCCTTTATAGATCTAGCTGTCCTTTGTCAGCAACATATTGCCGCTGTTTTGTGTGTGTTGAATACAGTGGTACCTCGGGTTAAGAACTTAATTCGTTCCGGAGGTCCGTTCTTAACCTGAAACTGTTCTTAACCTGAAGCACCACTTTAGCTAATGCGGCCTCCCGCTGCTGCTGCGCGATTTCTGTTCTTACCCTGAAGCAAAGTTCTTAACCCGAGGTACTATTTCTGGGTTAGCGGAGTCTGTAACCTGAAGCATCTGTAACCCGAGGTACCTCGGGATGCAAACAGGATCCGTTCCGGAGCCCCATTCGCATCCTGAATGGAACGTAAGACTCGATGGCGTGTGCGTGGCTCGTGTTTTGCCACTTCCACGCATGCGCATGATGTAATTTTCAGCGTCTACGCATGTGCGAGCGGCGAAACCCAGAAGTAACGCACTCCGTTACTTCCGGGTTGCTGCGGAGCGCAATTCAAACACGCTCAACCCGAAGCACATTCAACTTGAGGTATGACTGTATATGGTAATTTATGGACGTAATGGGTATCTAAAGCCATTTGCACGTAACAAAATATGTACATCATAGGAGCCTACACAACACAAAACACTGCTGCTGCATGTAGGTTTTACAGTAGTACCTCGGGTTACATACGCTTCAGGTTACAGACTCCGCTAACCCAGAAATAGTGCTTCAGGTTAAGATCTTTGCTTCAGGATGATAACAAAAATCGTGCTCTGGCGGTGCAGTGGCAGCAGGAAGCCACATTAGCTAAAGTGGTGCTTCAGGTTAAGTACAGTTTTAGGTTAAGAACGGACCTCCGGAACGAATTAAGTACTTAACCCGAGGTACCACTGTATTTGATTTGTTTTTTTATCTTATATTTTGGAAACGTACATCCAGTTTTTCCCCCCTTTAATTTTTTGGGGGGCTCCCATGAGAGTGGGGGAGTGCAGACAGATTTGATATTCCTGAAAAGAGAAATTTTTTTGAACATGGTAATAAAATTTCCCCCAAATTGCTAGCGTTGTAAACAAAATCTGCCCTTCCCTTATGGGGTATCCAAGAGCCCGTATAGAGTCCTTAAGTGGGCTCCCTATCAGTAGGAGAAAATACAACTAGAGCTTGTTCGGCTTATAAACTGCTTTTTATCAAATTGTTGCACGTGACATTGCGTGCCTCGGTTTTGGAACGCTTTGGTTTCGCAACGGCTTAAGTCCTGGTGAACCAAGGTGCCACCGTTCATGCACTCAAGACTTCCATCGAAGGAGAAGAGGGAAGAAGGAGGAAGACTGGAAGAAATTTAAAGACTACTTACAGGAATACTGTAAAATTAATGAATGTTAGAATGATGTTGGATAGAAATTAAGTGGTTTCCAGCTGTAATGCTTAAGAGATATGGGGAAAAAAAGGAAATAAGTAAAAACTAATGGTGAGGATTTGCTGAACTAACAATTTGAATTGGAATACAAGAAAGGGAGGTATGAGGAGGTCTGGAAAATAAGTTAAAAGGGAAAGGAAAATATAGAATTACAGCTGTAACCGATTAAGTATGAGAATGAAATTAAAATAAGAAAATGCTATTATTTGACTGGCGTGAGGAGTTGTTGGAAAAAAAGTTTAAAATAGGATGCAGAAAAGGGGAGGTAAGGGGAAGTCCGGGAAGCAAGGTTAATGAAAAAGAGGGTTTGAAATTATACATGTTTTTTGTATGTTTTTCTGTGTGTGTTGTTTTGTTTACAATTTGCGTTGGAAAATCAAAAAAAAATTATTACAAAAAAAAGAAAGAAAATAAGTTAAAAGAAAACAAGTAATGGAAATTCTATGTGTTTTTAATTGGTTTTTTTCTGCATAATTTTTATTGTTTTTTAAATCATAACAAACAAGAAAGTAAAACAATTTACGCCTTGTTATCACAGATTTCTTTCTATAAGACTTCCTTCAGCTTCCCCTGAAATCATCCATACGCTAATTTAACAAATTCACACAAATCCTAGCTTATATTGACATTATTTTCTCTTTCCTTCTTTTTAGACAATATTCCAACCTTTTCCCAGAGCTTTTTTAAACCCAACTAGCGTTATCTGACCTTCACTTATATTTTCCAGATATTCCACAAATTTCCCCCAGTCCTCAATGAACCTTTGGTCTTTTAAATATCTAATTTTCCCCTTTTTGGTTATTTTCCCCTTTTTGGTTATTTTTTTTCTTTTTCTTTTAGATTGCATTATTTTTTTTGAAAACTTTAATAAATATTCTATAAAAAATAAAAAAAGAGGGAAGAAGGAGGGAATGAAGGGAAGAAGGAGGGAAGAAAGGGAAGAAGGAGGGAATGAAGGGAAGAAGGAGGGAAGAAAGGGAAGAAGGAGGGAATGAAGGGAAGCGAAAGGAAAGGAGGAGAAGCTTCTTTCTCCTCCTCCTCCTGCCAGGCCGCGTCAGGGAGCGGGAAGTGAGCTCAGGCCCGGAGGAACTCCCTCCTTCGCCGGCCTGGGGGTTGCGCTCTCCGTCTCCGCTCCGGGTCTCCGAGAAAGAGGGAGAGAGAAAGAAGGCCGGAGGAGGAAGAAGAAGAGGAGGAGGAGGAGGAAGAAGGACTGAAGGCAGGCGGCGGCGGCCGGCCCAGCTGAGCCTGCGGCGGGGAGCCATGTCGGACCAGGTAGCCGCTTCCCTCCTCCTCCTTTCCCCGCCGAGGCCTCTCCGGGATCCCCGGGGAAGGGGGAAGGAAAAGCCCCGGGGGTCATAAAGCGCCCCATAGAAGCCCCTCGAAGGCTTTAGACCCCCGGGGGGTGGGCTGGGGTGGGGTGGGGGCGCTGTGTCGCCCTCTTTCCTCTCCCACCCCACACTTTGGGGTCCCTGCGTGGGATAAAGCGAGATAGGGGATTTGGGGAGGGTTGGAGCTGTGGGTCCTTTTGACCCTCCCCCCCCAAAAAAGGGGGGGCTGGGGTTTGTCGGGGTCTCTATCTTCTTCTTGTTTCATTTCGGATCCCTCCCCCACCCATAGCATTCAAATGGGGTGGGGAAAGCAAGCCAAGAAACAAAAGCAACATTGGGTCAACATAGGATGGGAGGGAGGGACCCCCAGGGTCATCTAGTCCAGTGTTTCCCAAACCTTGTGCCTCCAGCTGTTTTTGAACTACAACTCCCATCATCCCTGACTAGCAAGACCAGTGGCAAAGGATGATGGGAATTGTAGTCCAAAAACAGCTGGAGGCACAAGGTTGGGAAACACTGATCTAGTCCAACCCACCCCACCCCCCCGCAATGCAGGGATCTCAACTAGATCCTACAGGGCAGGCGGTGGCCACCCGCAACCTCTGCTCAAAAGATCCCGTGCGAGGCGAGTGCGCCGACCTCTGGGCACGAGACCCTGAATTTTCAGGGTGGTGGGTGGGTTCCTGCGTCTCAGGGGGTTGGACTAGACTCAGCAGTGTTTCCCAACCTTGGGCCTCCAGCTGTTTTTGGACTACAACTCCCATCATCCCTAGCTAGCAAGACCAGTGGTCAGGGATGATGGGAATTGTAGGCCAAAAACATCTGGAGGCCCAAGGTTGGGAAACACTGGACTAGAGGACCCTCAGGGTCCCTTCCAATTGCACGATTCTGCCTCTAGTGGGAGTCCACTGGCCAACAGCTGTTAACTGTCAAGAGAGTTCTTCCTGATGTTTTGAGTCAGAATCTGTTTTCTTGTCACTTTAAGCCATTGGTTTAGATCAGGCATAGGCAAACTCAGCCCTCTAGATGTTTGGGGACTACAGTCCCCATCATCCCTGACCACTGGTCCTGTTAGCTAGGGATGATGGGAGTTGTCATCCCCAAACATCTGGAGGGCAGAGTTTGCCTATGCCTGGTTTAGATCCTAGCCTCTGGCGTCCATATTTTGTATGTCTACCTTCCCCGGAAAGACCTTGCAAAAATGAGGTCCCCTGTTTTGCTTTGCGTGAAATGTCCTTGAGTAGGAGATCATTTCTTGCCATTGTGAATGTTTGGCTGCAGTGTTGGGTGTATGTTTGGGGGTTTGTGTGTGTATGGGAGAAAATCTATTTGATACCGTGATCGAATAAGAATTGTGAAATGGTTTGGTTGCAGCTGTTAATTTAAAAAAAAAAAATGGTTCAGCTAGCTATTTTTCAGCTAGTACAGAATATTTATCCTATTGGCCCAGTTCGAATGTAAACTGGGGTTAAGGGTATGAGTGTTCCACTACCAGCATAACTGTCAGGAGGACATTGGTTGCGTCCTTTTAAATTAATACTAAACTGCAGTTAATTTAAAAGGTTACGTCAAAACCCTAAATTGTGGTTAATGTAAACTAAAGCCTTTTGGAGCAAGCCAGCAACATAAACCACAGTTTGAAGTTGAAGGCTAACCGCAGTTTTTCCTGGGTTCAGACGTAACACTTGTTACTTCCCTGGGGTCACGCTGGAGGGAAGCATAGAAGCCCGAAGCTAAACTTAGGTGTTGGATCCAAACATAGTCATTTTATAAAACATGAATATATCTTTTCGGAGCTTTTCCTGTTATGGTGCATAAATACTTGGTGTGAAAACTTAACCCATCATGAATTTGTTAGTCTTAAAGATGGTATAAGACTTTGTTTTAGTGACACTAGTTTCCCCCAACACAGTATCTCTCCTTTAACTCTAACCATTAATAATTATTTCCCTCATTCCATACTTACCCTTTGTTTACTTTCTGTAATGCTGCACTTCAACTGTTCATCAATTTCTATTCTAAATTGCAAAAAACAAAACAAAACAAAAACCCTCCGAAAAGCTACTGGTAGCTCATCTGTCTATTGATATTGCGTTTATAGGTTATAATTAACTTTGTTTTACTACTGTGGCGGTTTTACTTAATGTCATTAATGAACTGTAGTGTTAAACAGAACACCCTTTCAAGAACTTAAACACTGCATTAACTTTGGTTATAAATATGATGTTAATGAAATGAAAACAATAGGGAAACAATCAGCAGCAGTGCTACATTAGTTTCTTTGTAGCAGTAGCATAAACAGATTTGACGTGAGCTGTGGCTCAAAACACATAAATCTGCAAGTTCTTATTTGTGTTTGTCTTCAGTATCAAGTCATTTCTCATAGATGAATGTCATGGTGAGCTAAGGGTTTATATCTGGGCTCAGGTATGCAGGTGTTAAATCACAATTGTGTTTTAATTGATTTCAAATTGTTCAAAACTTTACCTTCTCCATTTACATGTTTGGCAACAGTAGTTAGCTGATTTCTTATCCTTTTAAACAGGCCCGCTTTATTGCTCCCAATTCCTCTGGTCTTGCATTTACTCGGCACATTTTCAGGTTCACAGAGGCTAGAAGCGTTACCTTATAAATGTTTCTGTTCATCAGCAATACAAACTATGGTCATGCTCTGCTGTGGAAGAAGTATATTCACTGTTACTGCCAATTTCTTTTAGTACAGCCATACTTCGGGTTACGCTTCAGGTTGCGTTTTTTCGGGTTGTGGACCACTGAAACCTGGAAGTACCGGAACATGTTACTTCCAGGTTTTGGCAGTTGCGCATGTGCAGAAGCACTAAATCGTGCTTTGCGCATGCACCGAAGCGCCAAATTGAAACCCGCATGTGCGCAGTTGCGGGTTGCGAACGTGCATCCCGCACGGATCACGTTCGCAACCTGAGCGTCCACTGTATTCGCTTCTGGTTGGCAAACCGTCTGTTGTGGGGTGAACTAAACAGGCAGTTAACACATTCCCCTGCCTTCAAGCTATGAAAAAGATAAATTGGAGGTTTAAGCAAGATTCTTGCTCAGCAAGAAGTACCAAGGAGTGCAGTGCTGTCCTTCCTGCAGATCTTTTCAGTAGTTGCAAAGCCTTTTAAAAGATGTGAGCCTTGCAAGAGAACTTGCTTTGCTTATTTAAAAAATGATAGCTTGCCCTCCAGGAAAGTGCTCTTGGGGTGGCTCCCCACTCCAGTTAAAGCAGTACAGTGGTGCCTCGCAAGATGAAATTACAGTGGTGCCCCGCAAGACAAATGCCTCGCAAGACGGAAAACCCGCTAGACGAAAGGGTTTTCCGTTTTGGAGGCGCTTCGCAAAACGAATTTCCCTATGGGCTTGCTTCGCAAGACGAAATGTCTTGCGAGTTCCTGCGGGTTTCCCCCCCTTTCCCCCCCTTTTCCTAAGCCCCTAAGCCGCTTATCAGCTGATCTGCTGATAAGCCGCTTATCAGCTGATCCGCTAAATGCCGCTAATAGCGCTAATCCGCTAAGCTGTCAATGGGCTTGCTTTGCAAGACGAAAAAACCGCTATACGAAGAGCCTCACGGAACGGATTAATTTCGTCTTGCGAGGCACCACTGTAATTCGTTCCGCGAGGTGCTTCGTCTTGTGATTTTTTCGTCTTGCGGAGCACGGATTCCCCGGGTATTAACGGCTTTAAGAAAAAGGAAGCAAACCTGCAAGACGTTTTCGTCTTGCGAAGCAAGCCCATAGGGAAATTCGTCTTGCGAAGCACCTCGAAAAACGGAAAACCCTTTCGTCTAGCGAGTTTTTCGTCTTGCGAGGCATTCGTCTTGCGGGGCACCACTGTAATGTAATTAAAGCAACAGAGGTGAAAGCACTAAGATTGGAAGAGAATGAAACTACATAGATTCAATTGCTTTAAAAAAGGCTTGGGGAGATAGTCTTTGCTGGGTGGGGGGGTAGTTTCCCTGGGGAGATCATTCGAGAGATGGGGAGCTACCCAGAAAAGGCATACCAACTCCCCCCCCCCCAGTTGCCACCTTGGAGAACTCAAAATAATTATTTGGGGGAGTCTAGCTCTCCTGAAAGTGCCTAAATTCTTGTTTTTCCAGATCAAGAATAAAAACACTAAGAAGGCAATTGCTCCCATCGTTGTGCTCTGTAGCTCATTATAAAGTAGAGCTGTTGGTGCTTTTTGCTTGTGCATGGACTTGAAAACGTTCCACACCAGTCC
The DNA here is from genome assembly GCF_951804945.1 of Podarcis cretensis. Taxonomy (NCBI): domain Eukaryota; kingdom Metazoa; phylum Chordata; class Lepidosauria; order Squamata; family Lacertidae; genus Podarcis; species Podarcis cretensis. The sequence continues at coordinate 130,511,699 of NC_137170.1, read as the reverse complement.
CAATACAGTATAGTTATTTTCAAAGTGGGAAAGCTTATAGAGAAGCAGGGTTACTCAGTGAGAAGATCAGTTCTTTGCATGCAGGTTTCTCTGAAAGGCAAGCTTGACCACCATTGCTTTGCTTGCAACGTGTTACTATGGGAAAATACTAGCTATGTACTAGGTTGTGCGCTAATTTCACATGGGACATGGCTGAGATGTTTTATTACCCCACATAAGTTGACTGTGTGCCCTAGATCCCTAGAGTCACTGCAGTATTCTGTCTGATTAATTCAATAGGTATAGGTTCCTATTGTGGCGCTAATTCATCGTAAATTTGCAAAAAGCTATCATAGAACTGACCAGTGGAAATAGTTTGTATTGTAGTTTATCACTTCGGTTTTTTTTGTTTCCTTTTCCTGTGCAGGAAGCCAAACCTTCAGCAGAGGACTTGGGAGATAAGAAAGAGGGAGAATACATTAAACTCAAAGTCATTGGGCAGGTAAGCTCTTACATAGTCTATTTAATGTGAACATTTCAATTGTTCCACTGGTATATAAGTTTAAACACTGGGTGGACTGTGGTGTAGTGGTTAAGAGCGATGGGAACCGGATTCGCGTCTCCGCTCCTCCACATGCAGCTGCTGGGTGACCTTGGGCTAGTCATGCTTCTCTGAAGTCTCTCAGCCCCACTCACCTCACAGAGTGTTTGTTGTGGGGGAGGAAGGGAAAGGAGAATGTTAGCCGCTTTGAGACTCCTTCGGGTAGTGATAAAGCGGGTTATCAAATCCAAACTCTTCTTCTTCTTCAACAAACGTATACACACTGACACATGCTTTTCATGCAGAAGGTCTTAGGTTCAGTTCCTCTCATCTCTGCTTAAAATGATGTTGGACAGCTGGGCTAAAAACGACCTCTGCCTGAGACGTTGCATAGCTACTGCCACTGGTTTGACTTGTTACAAGGCTGATGAATGTGTTGACATGCAAAGGCTAATGGTTTTGCTATGGGTTGTGGTTTTGTTTATGCTAGCCAAAGCTGGTGAATAAAGGACACATTTCAATAAAGGCACAAATCCAGAATTTAAGATACTACTACTACTACTACTACTACTACTTCCAATCATTTATTATTTATACCCCACCCATCTGGCTAGGTTTCCCCAGCCACTTTGGGCGGCTTCCAACAAAGTATTAAAATACAGTGGTCTGTTAAACATTAAAAGCTTCCCTAAAGAGGGCTGCCTTCAGATGTCTTCTAAAAGGCTGATAGTTCTTCTCTTTGACATCTGGTGGGGGGGGGGGCGTTCCACAGGGTAGGTGCCACAACCAAGAAGGCCCTCTGCCTGGTTCCCTGTAACTTGGCTTCTCACAATGAGGGAATTGCCAGAAGGCCCTCGGCGCTGGACCTCAGTGTCCGGGCAGAACGGTGGAGGTTGAGATGCTCCTTCAGGTATACAGGACCGAGGCAGTTTAGGGCTTTAAAGGTCAGCACTGGGAGCCAATGTAGGTCTTTCAAGACCGGTGTTATGTGGTCTCGGCGGCCACTCCCAGTCACCAGTCTAGCTGCCGCATTCTGGATTAGTTGTAGTTTCCAGGTCACCTTCAAAGGTAGCCCCACGTAGAGCGCATTGCAGTAGTCCAAGCGGGAGATAACTAGAGCATGCACCACTCTGGCGAGACAGTCCGCGGGCAGATAGGGTCTCAGCCTGCATACCAGATGGAGCTGGTAAACAGCCACCCTGGACACAGAAATGGTCTGCGCCTCAATGGACAGATGTGAGTCCAAAATGACTCCCAGGGTGCGCACCTGGTCCTTCCGGGGGACAGGTACCCCATTCAGGACTAGGGAGTCTTCCACACCCACCTGCCCCGTCCCCCCAAAACTACTTCTGTCTTGTCAGGATTCAACCTCATCTGCCATCCATCCTCCAACCGCCTCCAGACACTCACACAGGACCTTCACCGCCTTTACTGGTTCTGATTTGAAAGAGAGGTAGAGCTGGGTATCATCTGCATATTGATGAACACCCAACCCAAACCCCCTGACGATCTCTCCCAGCGGCTGCATGTAGATGTTAAAAAGCATGGCGGAGAGGATGGAACCCTGAGGCACCCACAAGTGAGAGCCCAGGGGTCTGAACACTCATCCCCTACCACCGCTTTCTGAACATGGCCCAGGAGGAAGGAGCGGAACCACTGTATAACAGTGCCCCCAAGTCCCAGCCCTTCTAGATGGTCCAGAAGGATGTTATGGTCGATGGTATCAAAAGCCGCTGAGAGATCCAGCAGAACTAGGAAACAGCTCTCACCTTTGTCCCTAGCCTGCCGGAGATCATCGACCAGCGCGACCAAGGCAGTTTCAGTCCCATAATGAGGCCTGAATCCCAACTGGAAGGGATCCAAATGGTCCACTTCTTCCAAGTGTGCCTGGAGATGTTCAGCAACCACTCGCTCAGTCACCTTGCTCATACTCAGCAAAGCAAAGATAACCCCATCTATTTTAAAACAGAACAAAATGAAACTTCAGATTATTCATTAGCTACTGGTAATAGACATATTGAAGGAACAAGCAGTCAAACAAATGTAAGACGAACTTTTGAGCATTATCTTCCATTATAAACCGTTGGAGAAACCAATTGCCTTTTTAATAACGTGTGGGAAAGCTAATAGATTTTGTATTCTGTTTGCAGGACAGCAGCGAAATACACTTCAAGGTGAAAATGACAACGCATCTAAAAAAACTTAAAGAATCGTACTGTCAGAGACAGGTTTGTGAAATTTGGGGGCTCTTTATTTTCCTTCTTAAAATACACTTCTCTTCCTGTGAAAGTGGAATTGAGAAAATGAAGAGGAATATTGTGTTGAGTTAACGTGTAATTTTGTGATGATGACACCTGTGTTAGCTTTTAGGGTCTCTGTGGTGCAATGGGCCTTTGGCTGTTAACCAGAAGGATGGGGGTTTGATCCCACCCAGGGATGGCTGTGGGCAGGATTTTTGCATTGTAATTATTATTATTATTATTATTATTATTATTATTATTATTATTATTATTTTATTATTAATACCCCGCCCTCCCCAGCCAAGACCGGGCTCATGGCGGCTAACGACCAATATAAAAACAAGTTGATTGAAATACGACTTTAAAAACAAGATTAAACCACAACCTTGAAACATTAAAATGCAGCCTCATCACAGGAGGAGAAAGGAAAAAAGAAAGAGGGGGAGGGAATCAAATTGGTTCCAAGCCAAAGGCCAGGCAGAACAACTCTTTCTTACAGGCCCTGCGGAAAGAAATCAGATCCTTCAGGGCCCTGGTCTCATGAGACAGAGCGTTCCACCAGGGCGGCGCCAGTGTCGAAAAGGCCCTGGCTCCGGTTGTGGCTAATCAAACTTCCTTAGGGCCCGGGACCTCTAGGGTGTTGCTATTTATGGATCTTAAGGTCCTCCATGGGGCATACCGGACCCGGGCAGCCTTGGGTTCCATGATGGAAGAAAGGTGAGCTATAAACATAGTAAGAAAACAAAATGCTTTCAGGGTGGCGGATGATAAACAATTGAAACAACGAAAGCAACAACAGGATTAAAATACAGTGGTACCTCGGGTTACATACGCTTCAGGTTACAGACTCCGCTAACCCAGAAATAGTGCTTCAGGTTAAGAACTTTGCTTCAGGATGAGAACAGAAATTGTGCTCTGGCGGCGCGGCGGCAGCAGGAGGCCCCATTAGCTAAAGTGGTGCTTCAGGTTAAGAACAGTTTCAGGTTAAGAACGGACCTCCGGAACGAATTAAGTACTTAACCCGAGGTACCACTGTAAGGATATAACTCACTGATGATCTGCAGAAGAAGATTTGATCTGAATGACCAGGCAGAAGGGCAGGTGCATGGAGATTAGGTTATAAGCAAGCCAGTGTGTGTGACTATAAAACATACTTGCCCTATACATGGTGCAGAAGCTAAGGTTGGGTTCCTTAACTTACATATTCCATGCTTTTCAGCTCATGAGAGAATTTGTTGGTGCCTCAATTCTTCCATTAGATCGAAGAGAGAGAAAAAGAAGAAGCAACATCTACATTTTTCGGTTCTTTTTGTGCATGTCTTACAAGTTGGAATGAAGTAATTTCTCCTTCTTTTCCCTTTTCAGGGAGTTCCTATGAATTCACTCAGGTTCCTCTTTGAGGGTCAGAGAATTACTGATAATCATACTCCAAAAGAGGTACGTTTTTCATAGTGCACACTGCCAAATGCATGGCTCCGACAGTTTGGAAGGTTAAATCAGGGGTCGCTTACTCCCAGCTTTGGGGCTGAATTAGCCACACACACAACCCAACAATTTTTCTATGGGACCCAAGACCTCCACCAGTTTTGGTGGTGGCAAAAATGAAAGCACCAGGTTTCCGCCCAACTTTAGTGCCCTGCTAGAGATGCAAAGTCTCCTTTCCCTGGTCCTTGGATGAATCATTTGATGAGTAGTTATTCTCCTCATCAAGGGACGCAGGTGGTGCTGTGGTCTAAACCACAGAGCCTAGGACTTGCCGATTAGAAGGTCGGCGGTTCGAATCCCCGTGACAGGGGGAGCTCCCATTGTTCGGTCCCTGCTCCTGCCAACCTAGCAGTTTGAAAGCACCTCAAAGTGCAAGTAGATAAATAGGTACCGCTCTGGCGGGAAGGTAAACGGCGTTTCCGTGCGCTGCTCTGGTTCGCCAGAAGCGGCTTAGTCATGCTGGCCACATGAGTTGGAAGCTGTACGCTGGCTCCCTCGGTCAATAAAGTGAGATGAGCGCCGCAACCCCAGCGTCATCCGCGACTGGACCTAATGGTCAGGGGTCCCTTTTCCTTTATCTTTATTCTCCACATCTGACTTGTGTGCAAGAGGAAGGAGTGGCTATGTCTACTTTCGGCCATGCTTGCAGCCCCCAGAGGATTTGCAAATGATGAATGTAGCCCCTCCCCACCAAGTGGATCAAAAAGAGAAAAAAAAAATCTGTTTTGAAATACAATTTAAAATAATTAAGCTGCAGTTAGGTTGCTGTTTTTAAAAACAGAACAGTTCAAAGGCGATCTGTACATTAAAACTCGGCCGTGTTAAAGCAAAGCTTGGCTTCCATTTCATTGTTTCTGAACTTGGACTTACGACTTGGTATCAAACGCATTCAGGTTCTCTTCTGTAAAGAGTGTGTGATAGGTAAAAGATCTGCTTTGGGGGAAACTGAGCATTATTGTCATTGCACAAAATGAAGTGATACAGCACAAAGTTATTGCAAGGTACTAGAATTTAGCCCCTTTACAAGGAGATACCATCCTTATGTCCTTCCAGCTGATCTTTCAGATTGTGCTCGGTTTTCAAATTAGGAATATTAATGACAACCAGTTGAATCACATTTTCGGGAAGGGGGTGGGGAACGCATTGACATTTGCTTCTGGAAACCTCTAGGCAGTTCTGCCAGTTTTTTTTTATAAATGTCTTTCTCACTGTTTTTATACGTGTACAGAGACAAATGGAAATCTACATTTTGAAATGAGAGCAACTTGTAGTGGGTGTGTAGTTAGAAGTAACAGCTCATGTCTACCCTCCTAGGTGGTATAAAACAGTATGTAGTTGTAAATACATTTTTTATTGTTAGAACAGTGACTGTGCAACTTTTTTTTAAAAAAGAAATATCTAGAGTACAAATGAGGAAATCAATGATTTCAACCAGTCTTTCTGTTTTGAATCTGACTAAAGTCAGTAATTTTACATAACCAGGGGTTGCTTGTTTGCAAACTTCTCTTGTTTACTGTCATGTCTTAACAACCACAAGAAAAATAACAGTGGTTCTGAATGTAGAATATCTATTTATTTTTTTTTAAAAATAATTGTTTCCTATTTTACAGCTTGGGATGGAAGAAGAAGATGTGATTGAAGTTTATCAGGAACAGACAGGAGGCCATTCAACAATTTAGATTGTTTGCTCCCCACCCCTCCTTTCCCTTTTATTCTTTTCTTATTTTTAAATAATAGTTCTTTTGTAATGTGGTATATAACACTGAATCGAAACCGGCACCGAACGCCCGTATCTGGGGTCTTATTTACAAATGTCTGTTATAAATACTTGTGCTCATTATACGCTATCATTTGTTTTCATTGTACTGAATTCTTGTGCTCCCACTGCGGTTGTACCTCTCTGTTTCCCCCGTTTCCTCTTTAGAAACCACCCACACGCGCATTTGTGTGTTCACAGGGCCCATGTATTTCAAGCACGTTGACAGATCTGCCAGATTGGGCGTAAAGGTTTCCTAAAATTTCTGTATTGGCCCCAAGGTGTTTTTTTTAACGTGCGGCTTTTACTTGCGGATTTTAAGTTCCAAAGGAGCTGACGCTTTTCTGAGAGCTTAGCGGTGGAAGGATTATGTCCTCAGACTTTGTTCTGTATCATTTGCTGGTGGCCTAGGACAGAACAGCATCCAGATGTTGATGGGAAAATGTAGTCTTTTTCTTGGGTATGAGATACATGAAATCACCGAAGAGAACTTGGGAAATCCTACTGATTTTTCATCGGCAGAAGAGCCCAGGAACATTCTGATTTTTAGTACTTTCATGTACTGAGAGTTGCTAATAATTTCATTCTTTTGTGGTACCTTTTGGCCTGAGATGTGGTTTTTGAATGCACACATAAGACTGTACTGGATTCCCTTTAAATAAATGAGAGGAAACAAATTTATAAGCATCTGCATTTTTTGAGATACCTGTGGCTTGGATACTGTTTGGCAAAAGCAGTGAGGAATATTTAAGGAACACTGGCTTTCAGCCTGAGGATATGACAGTGTGGCAACAACTGATTTTGTTTTTCCACCTTGCGAACTAGCATGCTCTTTGCCGCTTGCTCTCAAATTTTAAGTAGCAGTCTATCTTCAACTAATAGATGTCTTTTGTAAATGCCTCCTCGGTTCTGAAAACTAACGTTAGCGTAATGTTGAAAAAGGTTGCAAGAATTGGGGGAGGGGTGCCCAAGTATTTTGTGATCCCCCTGCCACGAACACTTCATGACCTTTTTTAAAGGTGTAAAAGGGGTGCACTAAGGTGTTTATTTTGAATAGTCACAGAAAATGCTGACTTAAAATTGATGGAGCTCAAATTAGCCGCAGCTAACTTGCTCCATTGATTTTAATGCAGTTTAAGCACGCATAACTCTTTCTAAACTGAGCGCCTTGTGTTGCATTGGAAATCCTAGCTAATCTTTAGGTTCATCAAATGCTGTACTCTGTGGCAACGAAAACCATGCATGAGCTCTGCTTGCTGCTTGCATAATACTAGTGTGAGACTGGCCAGAGCTACTTGCAAGACATGATCAAGAATTTCATCCTGTGAACTGCAAAGTTTTGTCGTGTGACTTCATAGGATCAGCATCAAAGCCCTTGCACCAAACCTGATTTCTTGTATTATGTAGAAGTAAGCCTAACTGATTTCCAGGGAGCACACGTAGGCGTTCTTAGGGTATAGGGATTCCTGAAAATACATCGTTTCAAGCCAACGCTGCCCAAACCAAATGGTGAATGGTTAGAGCAGCTTTCCAAAATAAAAGCTATTCATCAGTTTTTTGTGGAGTTTGTTCTGTGAAGTAGTATTCTTAATTGAGGGTTGGAAAACTGTATTCCCTGATTGGTTATCCCGCTGAACACTTTTTGACCTCCATACCTATTTTAGTAAGTCGCGGAACAGTGTCATAGAAAACCTGTCATGCTAGAAGGGGCCCTTTAGCTCAGGTTTATGGTATGATGATGGCAGGATTAGAAACACATTGCTCTACCTCTTTTGTTTTTCCCTCTTGCAAGGGGATTGGGGAAAGGACAGAAATTGAGACTGCAATGTTCTTAAGCATGTTTTTAATACACCATTTGATTGTGAGTTTAATTTTATTTTTAAGCTGGCACTTAATTGTAAAGTGTTAATGGATCTTCTCCAATGCTTGTAGTTCCCATGTCCCACTTCTGATGCCTTTTTGTACACATGCTAAAACTTTTTTTAAAAATTAAAATTTGTTTTCAAAAATTGGCATATGGGGTTTAAGTGTTATCCATGACTACAGTAATAAACAAGCTGAGTGAAACGTGAATGGAAATGTGTTTTTAGCTTGGAACCTGCTGTTTTCCTCTTCTTCCTGGGCCACTCGAATGAATAACTCAACTAGCTCATAGGTATCAGTCGCCACCACGTTCTGTAGAAATGAGCGAGCCAGGATTTTGCATCCTGTTCCATTTCCAGTTTCTACAAGCTGATGGCTCACAGAGCCCTGCTAGGTGTTGCTGGATCATAGCTGTCAACTTACAGATTTGAAAATAAGGGACCAGCAGCCTTGAAAATAAGGGACTAGCAGCCTCACCTGTTCCAGGCACTCCAGTCTTCCTGTCCTGCAGTCTGGTCAAACTCATGCTGGTAGCTTCGAGAACATTGTCCAACCAATTTTGTAACCAGAGGTTCAACTGAATAGAATCTGAATCACATGCACCACAAGGCCTATGCAGCCTCAACTTAAGATGGCTCCCCGGCCTGGCTTTGCACTGCAAAGTTTGCAGCAGCACGTGCAACAAAATGGCGTCCAGCATTCAAACCCCCCCTCAGCTTGCATTAACTAGCCACACACAAGGCATGCAAGCTCCACCCCCCAGTCGTTCTTAGACTTTTTATTGGGTGAGCAACACAGCCAAGCAACACAGTTGGTGCCTCCCTCCTCCATGGCTGGCAGGGAGGGAGGGAGAGGAACTGCTTCCTTTGAAATTTAAGGGACATCATTTAAGGGCCATCCATCAATAAGGGACAGCAGCGAGACATGACGCTGGAATAAGGGACTGTCCCTTCAAATAAGGGACACTTGACAGCTATGTGCTGGATTACAAATCACATGAGTTGACATGGGAAAGGATCTTCTCTGCAATGGTGTCCCATTTGTAGGCCTGTCCTCTCAGAAGCATGGTTGGTGTCAACACTGCCACATTAAAACTTGTCTGTGTTCCTCAGACATTTGTAGGAAACTCCTTTAATCAGCCTGGGTGGATGAATCCCACTGGGGTGTTTTACCTCTTTGTGAACTGGGAGTTGATCTGTTTTTATAGCTGTACCCCATTCTGAAGCATACGCTAGCAATGATAGATAAAACAAAAACTGGAGTGCCCCAGGCTGCCCAACCTTTCCATAAGAGCTAAGGGTGACATTTGTGTGACACCACTTGAATCGCAACCTTCGTCTTACGGCGAGGCCGCTCTGAATTGAACGTTGTTGGACTCCCAACTCCCTCCCATACTAATCAGCACAGCTAATGTTCAGGGATGAATGAAGCCACAGTCTCAACATCTGGAAGATCACAGGTTCCTCGTCCCTGGCCTTGAGAAAGCGCAAAACTAGTGAATTGGGGCAGGGGGTTGTCCAGACAAAACTAACTTGCAGTCCACATGTTGCCTGCTGCTGTTGCTGCTGTTTAGTTGTGTCCGACTTCATGATCCCATGGACCAGAGCACGCCAGGCACTCCTGTCTTCCACTGCCTCCCGCAGTTTGGTCAAAGTCATGCTGGTAGCTTCAAGAACACTATCCAACCACCTCGTCCTCTGTCGTCCCCTTCTCCTTTTGCCCTCAATCTTTCCTAACACCAGGGTCTTTTCCAGGGAATCTCAGCTTCAGGATCTGTCCTTCCAGTGAGCACTCAGGGCTGATTTCCTTAAGAATGGATGGGTTTGATCTTCTTGCAGTCCATGGGACTCTCAAGATTCTCCTCCAGTACCATAATTCAAAAGCATCAATTCTTCAGCAATCAGCCTTCTTTATGGTCCAGCTCTCACTTCCATACATCACTACTGGGAAAACCATAGCTTTAATTATACGGACCTTTGTCGGCAAGGTGATGTCTCTGCTTTTTAAGATGCTGTTTAGGTTTGTCATTGCTTTTCTCCCAAGAAGCAAGCGCCTTTTAATTTTGTGACTGCTGTCACCATCTGTAGTGATCATGGAGCCCAAGAAAGTAAAATCTCTCACTGCCTCCATTTCTTCTATTTGCCAGGAGGTGATGGGACCAGTGGCCATGATCTTCATTTTCTTGATGTTGCCTATGGCTTACCAATCTGCTGTTCGTGTTTTAGAACACGGAGTGCCACTTTAATTCGATTTCACTGACAGCTGACTTCTCCAATGGTGGGTTCTCCAGACTCTCCAGGTCTCCTTGCCGACAAATAATGCCCAGTGTCCAAAATTGCCCAGTTGTCCAGATTAAGCCATTTCCCCCCTCCGTTGCTTGTTTTAGAAAGAGGGCTTTGGCAATAGCTTTTGACTGGGAATCGGCGAGATGGTTAAGTCAGAACGCAACAGCTCTCATCATGTGGATTAACAGCCTCTACTGAATTAAATACAAGTGAATAACTGGATGCTGACATTTTGGAGTAAGGCGAGAACGACACAGCTACGTGGATGCGAGTTGTTCTTGGGAAAAGTTATCGCTCTTTAATCCTCATCTCCCACATTTAAAAAAGGATGCTGGAAATAGGAATAAACCCATGGGCGTGAAATTGCTTGCCGTCGTTCTAGCCCTCCAGCTTCCACAAGCAGCTTATAATGGAATTCCTTCTCCTTTTCCAAGTCCGCCCTTTGTCTGAAAGCAGAGAGGTGGATGAATATCAGTAAAAAGGTAACTCAGGCCATTACTTTCTGTTGTACAGTGTATATACCGTATTTTTCGCTCTATAAGACGCACCAGACCAGAAGACGCACCTAGTTTTTGGAGGAGGAAAATAAGAAAAAAAATATTCTGAATCTCAGAAGCCAGAACAGCAAGAGGGATCACTACGCAGTGAAAGCAGCAATCCCTCTTCCTGTTTTGGCTTCTGGGATAGCTGCGCAGCCTGCATTCGCTCCATAAGACGCACACACATTTCCCCTTACTTTTTAGGAGGGAAAAAGTGAGTCTTCTAGAGCAAAAAATACGGTAACTTGTCCTTAGGGTGGTTTACAATATTTTTTAAAAAACCACACAACTAATGACATAAAACAATGAAACAGCAGGGAATGAAACACTAAATCAGACCTAGGTAAGGTAGGCCAAGGGACGCGGGTGGCGCTGTGGGTTAAACCACAGAGCCTAGGACTTGCCGATCAGAAGGTCGGCGGTTCGAATCCCCGCGATGGGGTGAGCTCCCGTTGCTCGGTCCCTGCTCCTGCCAACCTAGCAGTTTGAAAGCATGTCAAAGTGCAAGTAGATAAATAGGTACCGCTCTGGCGGGAAGGTAAACAGCGTTTCTGTGCACTGCTCTGGTTTGCCAGAAGCGGCTTAGTCATGCTGGCCACATGACCCGGAAGCTGTATGCCGGCTCCCTCGGCCAATAAGGCGAGATGAGCGCCGCAGCCCCGGAGTCAGTCACAACTGGACCTAATGTTCAGGGTTCCCTTTATTTTTACCTTTAAGGTAGGCCAAAAGCAGCTTAAAAACCATGGGGCCTCAATCCATTAAAACACCGAGATCAAATGGCTTTGAATATCTTGGCCAGATGGTAAGGAGACAAGAGGCCAAGTATTCGCGTCTAGAGGCAGGGAGTCCTATAATCTAGGTGCAGTCACAGATAAGGCCCTGTTTCACAGCTGAACTAGTCATGCCCCAGCCAGAACCTCCCCAACAGATCTTAAGGACCAGACAGGCTGCTGGTATGGGAGACCTTATCCTTTAAGTGTGGGGAACCTCTGGCCCTTGTTGTGGAACTTCAACTCCCATAATCCCTGCTCATTGGGCATACTGCCTGGTGCTGATGAGAAATGTACCGTATTTTTCGCTCTATAGGACGCACCGGACCATAGGACGCGCCTTGTTTTAGAGGGGGAGAGCAAGAAAAAAAAAAAATGTCCCCCTCTCTGCTCAGTGCCCCTTCAGCGAAGCGGCAGGAGAAACGGAGCCCCTTCCATTTCTCCTCCCGCTTCGCTGAAGGGGCGCTGCGCAGCTCTCCCTCTCTGCTGAAGCCAGGAGAGTCTTGTTCTCCCGGCTTCAGCAAAAGGAACCCGAAGCCTCTGGAGAGCAGCGGGAACTTGCTATCCCTGAAGCCTGGAGAGCGAGAGGGGTCGGTGCGCACTGACGCCTCTCGCTCTCCGGGCTTCAGCGAAAGCAACGCGAAGCCTCCAGAGCGCGGAGGGAGTGCTCGCTCTGTGCTTCGGAGGCTTCGTGTTGCTATCGCTGAAGCCAAGGAGCCTGCATTCGCTCCATAGGACGCACACACATTTCCCCTTAATTTTTGGAGGGGGAAAAGTGCGTCCTATAGAGCGAAAAATACGGTAGTTCATCAACACCTGGCAGACCAAAGGTTTCCTACCCCATGGAGCAGCCATTTAGAACTTGAATGGCAATCTCTACGACCTCAATTGGTTTGGCACTGATTCTCAAGAGTTTCAGATAAATCTTACGAAGCCGTGTACCTTGCCAGTAGTAAGGCTTGTCTCTTTGCTTCCTCTAATGCAAGTCTAGCCTCTTCCTCTTCCCTTCTCCTTCTCTCCTCAGCCTCATGCCTCACTCGCTCCTCTTCTTCCTGCTTCCTTCTCTCGTACTCCAAGCGCTTCTCTTCTGCCATCTCGGCTAAGAGTCGGCGCTCCTCTTCCAGCTGCATTTCCCTTTCTTTCTGCCTCCGCTTCTCCGCTTCTAAGGGAAAGAGATAGTTATAGATAGTAGTTGGTGTAATATAGCATATTACACTGTTTGAGCATATTACACCGATCCTGGTCCGACTGCACTGGCTACAAATTAGTTTCAGGGCCCAATTCAAAATGCTGGTTTAGACCTATAAAGCTTTAAATAGCTCAGGACCGCAATACCTCAAGGACTGCCTCTTTCCATATGAACCTACCCAGGCCTGAGATCATCTTCTGAGGCCCTCCTTTGTGTGCCTCCTCCTCAAGAGGTTCGGAAGGTGGCAACACGAGAACGGGGCCTTCTCAGCTTTGGCTCCCCGTCTGTGGAATGCTCTCCCCAGGGAGGTTTGCCTGGCGCCTTCATTATACACCTTTAGGCGTCAGGCAAAAACGTTCCTTTTTAACCAGGCCTTTGGTTGATTTGATTGACATCTAATGCGTTTTTAAAATGTGGTCTTTTTTGCGGGTGTGTTATTGAATTCTTGTTTTTATTTTGATTATATATATTGTGGTTTTTATATTCTGATTTTGTTCTGTGAACCGCCCTGAGAGTGGAATAAAAATTCAATTAATAATAATAATAATAATAGTTGATAGCTGCTGTGATCAGTTTGAAGTCCAGAGATAAGTGGAGTACCCAATTAGTATTATATAGTAATATATTTAAAAGGACACACACACACACACACACACACAGGGCTGCCATCTTAACATGCCACAGCATCCCAGCATGATGTGGTACTGGGCACTCAAGGGCTTTGTGAGAAATAATAATAATAATAATAATAATAATAATAATAATAATAATAATAATTTATTTATACCCCGCCCATCTGGCTGAGTTTCCCCAGCCACTCTGGGCAGCTTCCAATCGAGTGTTAAAAACAACACAGCATTAAATATTAAAAACTTCCCTAAACAGGGCTGCCTTCAGTTGTCTTTTAAAAGTAAAATAGTTGTTTATTGCCTTGACATCTGCTGGGAGGGCGTTCCACAGGGCAGGTGCCACTACCAAGAAGGCCCTCTGTCTGGTTCCCTGTAACCTCACTTCTCGCAATGAGGGAACCGCCAGAAGGCCCTCGGCGCTGGAACTCAGTGTCCGGGCAGAACGATGGAGGTGGAGACGCTCCTTCAGGTATACTAGGCTGAGGCCGTTTAGGGCTTTAAAGGTCAACACCAACACTTTGAATTGTGCTTGGAAACATACTGGGAGCCAATGCCAGTAAAATGGTAGCTTGTAGTGCCAGTGGATAAGCTCACAGAATAGGGGGCCACACTGACTGACAGGAGGAGACCATGGAGGGCATCTTATCAAGGTTTCCCCCCCACTTCAGACCTGGAACTGATCCGGACACTAAGGCCTGCCTTGGCGTACCTGCGCGTTCTCGCTCCTCCTCCTGCTTTTTCTTCTGCATTTCCAGGAGTTTCCTGCGGAGCTCCTCCTGCTGGTGCCGGGCACGTTCCTGGGCTACCTTCTCAGCTTGCCGCTGCCTTGCTGCTTCCTCTTCCTGCCGCCGGCGCTCTTCTTCCAGCTGCTGTTTCCTTAGACTAAAACGAAGAGGCATCCACATTATGATGGCTGGCTGGGAACAGTTATGGACCACAGGTATCAAGTTCACGGCATGTAATGCCTTAAGAGAGAATATAATGAAAATGATATATAGGTGGTACATGACACCAGTCAAGCTTGCAAAAATTTATCATTTGCCCGATAAATGTTGGAAATGTAAAGAGATTGAAGGTACATTCTTTCACCTTTGGTGGACGTGCCCAAGGATTAAGACTTTCTGGGAGATGATCTATAATGAAATGAAAAAGGTACTTAAATATACCTTTCAGAAGAAACCAGAGGCCTTTCTCCTGGGCATGGTCGGCCAATTGGTGCCAAAGAAGGACAGAACTTTCTTTATGTATGCAACAACAGCAGCAAGAATACTCATCGCGAAGTATTGGAAGACACAAGATCTACCCACCCGGGAAGAATAGCAGATGAAAGTGATGGACTATATGGAACTGGCAGAAATGACTGGCAGAATCCGAGACCTAGGTGAAGAGTCGGTGGAAGAAGATTGGAAAAAATTTAAAGTTTATCTACAGAAACATTGCAAAATTAAGGAATGTTAGAAGGATGTTGGAATGAAGTAATGTGGTTTTAGCAGAAATGATATAAAGGATTAGGTAAAAATGGATTTGTTAATTGGTGAAAGACGAGAATGTAAAATTACAGTATATTAAGATAAATTAATCGGATAAAAACAAAGCTGGAAAGGATTTGCTGAAATATCTAATTGAACTAGAATACAAAAAAGGGAGGTGTGAGGAGGTCAAGGAAATAAGCAAAGGAAAGAAAGTTATGTAAAGGTTTGATCTGTGTGTGGTTTTTTTAATTGCTTGTATTTTTTCTGTCTTTTTTATTTTTCTCTTTTTTGTTTTTTGTTTTTTCTCTTTGTAATCTTTAAAAGTTGAATAAATATTATTTTAAAAAAATAAAAAAATAAAACGAAGAGGCATCCGTTGGAGGGAAGGCCCAGGTAGGTAATGGGCACGCAGGGCAAAAACAAGGGGACCCACAAGACAAGGGAGAGGAGTTTAGCATATAGGGATGAAGAATCCGTGGTCCTCCCAGATGTTGCTGGACTCCAGCTCCCATCGGGCCCAGCCAGCATGGCCAATGGTCAGGGGATGGTGGAAACTGTAGCCCAACACTATTTGAAGGTCCAGCATCGAGGGCTTTCTGGCGGTTCCCTCACTGCGAGAAGCCAAGTTACAGGGAACCGGGCAGAGGGCCTTCTTGGTAGTGGCGCCCTCCCTGTGGAACGCCCTCCTATCAGATGTCAAAGAGAACAACAACGACCAGACTTTTAGAAGACATCTGAAGGCAGCCCTGTTTAGGGAAACTTTTAATGTTTGATGTATTACAGTATTTTAATATTTTTTTGAAAGCCGCCCAGAGTGGCTGGGGAAGCCCAGCCAGATGGGCGGGGTATAAATAATAAATTATTCTTATTCTTATTCTTAAGGGCTGCAGAAGAAGAAGAAGAGTTTGGATTTGATATCCCGCTTTATCACTACCCTAAGGAGTCTCAAAGCGGCTAACACTCTCTTTTTCCCTTCCCCCCCACAACAAACACTCTGTGAGGTGAGTGAGGCTGAGAGACTTCAGAGAAGTGTGACTAGCCCAAGGTCACCCAGCAGCTGCATGTGGAGGAGCGGAGACGCGAACCCGGTTCCCCAGATTACGAGACTACCGCTCTTAAGCACTACACCACAGTGGCTCCCCATCCCATATCTAATAAAAGGGCAAGATAGCCAGCCAGTGCATTCCACAGGGCAGCGATGACCAACCTTGGCCCTCCAACTGTTTTGGGACTACATCTCCCATCATCCCTAGCTAACAGGACCAGTGGTCAAGGATGATGGGAACGGTAGTCCCAAAACAGCTGGAGGGCCAAGTTTGGCCATCACTGCTATAGGGCGAACCTACACTGGTCTGTTATAACGTTAAAAAATGGGTTATAAAAATGTGACACCAGAGGGCAATGGGAAATGGCACTGAGAACTATTTAACTTTTTAAAATAGCCTTTCATAGCGTTTTTACGGATTAGTGTTGCCGCAGCATAAATAAAGGGGAAACAAGTCTAGGAATCATTTGCTGGTCTAGCATGGGAATCTGCCAGGAAACCTGAATCACCCTTAATATTTACAAGTTCGGTTTTGCAAATATCGGTTTTCATTTGCTTCGGGTTTGGGATGTAACTGTGGTCGGCCTACACTAGGACCGTTAGTACCACATTCTGATCCAAAGGCAAATTGGACAAGTTTGAATGAAGGTTTCTGAATTGGCAACATCGCTTTTGACTGTCAGAATGCAAATTCCGGGGGTGGGGAGGCAATGGAGTTAAAAACTGTAAATTTTTGTGTGCTGATGTGCATCTATAAAACAATAAAGAATATCGACATATCTGATGGAATGGATGCAGGGAGGGAGGCTGGGTGTTGGAGGAAATGCAGGGAGGGAGGCTGGGTGTTGGAGGAAATGCAGGGAGGGAGGCTGGGTGTTGGAAGACATGCAGGGAGGGAGGCTGGGTGTTGGAGGAAATGCAGGGAGGGAGGCTGGGTGTTGGAGGAAATGCAGGGAGGGAGGCTGGGTGTTGGAAGAAATGCAGGGAGGGAGGCTGGGTGTTGGAAGAAAGGCAGGGAGGGAGGCTGGGTGTTGGAAGAAAGGCAGGGAGGGAGGCTGGGTGTTGGAAGAAAGGCAGGGAGGGAGGCTGGGTGTTGGAAGAAATGCAGGGAGGGAGGCTGGGTGTTGGAGGAAATGCAGGGAGGGAGGCTGGGTGTTGGAAGAAATGCAGGGAGGGAGGCTGGGTGTTGGAGGAAATGCAGGGAGGGAGGCTGGGTGTTGGAAGACATGCAGGGAGGGAGGCTGGGTGTTGGAAGAAAGGCAGGGAGGGAGGCTGGGTGTTGGAAGACATGCAGGGAGGGAGGCTGGGTGTTGGAAGAAAGGCAGGGAGGGAGGCTGGGTGTTGGAAGACATGCAGGGAGGGAGGCTGGGTGTTGGAAGAAAGGCAGGGAGGGAGGCTGGGTGTTGGAAGACATGCAGGAAGGGAGGCTGGGTGTTGGAAGACATGCAGGGAGGGAGGCTGGGTGTTGGAGGAAATGCAGGGAGGGAGGCTGGGTGTTGGAGGAAATGCAGGGAGGGAGGCTGGGTGTTGGAGGAAATGCAGGGAGGGAGGCTGGGTGTTGGAGGAAATGCAGGGAGGGAGGCTGGGTGTTGGAGGAAATGCAGGGAGGGAGGCTGGGTGTTGGAGGAAATGCAGGGAGGGAGGCTGGGTGTTGGAAGAAATGCAGGGAGGGAGGCTGGGTGTTGGAGGAAATGCAGGTAGGGAGGCTGGGTGTTGGAGGAAATGCAGGTAGGGAGGCTGGGTGTTGGAGGAAATGCAGGTAGGGAGGCTGGGTGTTGGAGGAAATGCAGGGAGGGAGGCTGGGTGTTGGAAGAAATGCAGGGAGGGAGGCTGGGTGTTGGAAGAAAGGCAGGGAGGGAGGCTGGGTGTTGGAAGAAAGGCAGGGAGGGAGGCTGGGTGTTGGAAGACATGCAGGGAGGGAGGCTGGGTGTTGGAAGAAAGGCAGGGAGGGAGGCTGGGTGTTGGAAGAAAGGCAGGGAGGGAGGCTGGGTGTTGGAAGAAATGCAGGGAGGGAGGCTGGGTGTTGGAAGAAAGGCAGAGAGGGAGGCTGGGTGTTGGAAGAAAGGCAGGGAGGGAGGCTGGGTGTTGGAAGAAATGCAGGGAGGGAGGCTGGGTGTTGGAAGAAATGCAGGGAGGGAGGTTGGGTGTTGGAAGACATGCAGGGAGGGAGGCTGGGTATTGGAAGACATGCAGGGAGGGAGGCTGGGTGTTGGAAGAAAGGCAGGGAGGGAGGCTGCATGTTGGAAGAAATGCAGGGAGTTTTGTAGGACACTGAGGATACACTGCAGGCTGACAGATATCTGTGGTTCGTATGGCAAGTTGGCCCTGCTATATTTGGAGAGGGGTGTGTGTATTTCCTGCTCATTCTCCTGCCCCCGATGGTGGGCATCTTCCCCCTCCCTCACTAACCGTATCTCTGCCATCCTCCTCTGCTGCTCCTGTTCCATTTCTTCTTTCATCCTCTCCATGCGCTCCTGCTCTTCCTGCTCCTTCCGCTTCCGCTCCTCCTGCTCCCTCCGTTTTCTCTCCACTGCAAGCCGCCTCTTCTCTGCCCTCTCGGCTATCATTTGCTCTCGCGAGAGTTTCTCCTCCTGCTTGTTCCGAGGCGGGTCCAGTGGCTGGGAAGCACAAAGGGGGAGAGGGGAGAGAGTGTGCTATTGTGCTTAGGTTCTGCTCAAGGGTTTCCCTGGAGGTATCTGGTTGGCTGCTAGTGAAGGAATGGGTTTCTGTGCAGTGAGTTTGAAACTGACCCCAAATCCCCATTTTCCTTCTCCAAGGGAGCATTTCTAAAATGCATTAACTTGAGCTTTTCAAGCTCAGGAAGCTTGAGCTTGAGTCAATGTATAAACAGAAAGCCAGCTGTATAAACAAGTGCTCAAACCCCTCTCCCTTATCAGTCCGTGACGGCAATAGATGGCCTTGGCTGTTCCAGTGGAGCAGGGTTGGCACGTCTGGGTCTTATCTTACATCCTGACCACACTCTGACGCACAGACCTAGTCCGGGAACAGCGCCAGGAGAGTTGGTGACCTTCTTACCCCAAGATAAGAGTGCCAGAACAAGAATACCCTTATATGGCCAAGAGTACAGGAAGAGGAACACCCTTTTATGGTTAAGAGTACCGGAGCAGGAACATCTGTGGTGTCAACCTGCATGTATAAGCTGACGTGGCTGGATTCCTGGGGAAGGGGGGAGAGGGTGCCTGGAGGATATATATACTGCATTAAATTTCTTTCTCTTTGGACTTGCTGTGAACTGACCACGCAAGTGCCTTCTGCTATCCGGAGAGCAGAATAAACTCTTTCTCTGAATCAACCTTGGTGTCAGTTGACTTCCTTTCTTCCTCCTGGGAGCAACGCAGACCCCACCAGTCGGTAAAGTCTAATAAGGCTACACTATGAGAACAGGATGCTGAACGAGATGGGCCTTGGGCCTGATCCAGAAGGGCTCTTTTGACATCGTTAACCATGTGGAGTTTGCCTTTGCTGTGACTCAGGATGCTTCCACGCACCAGTTTACGGTGAACTCCGCGCACCTTGCATTGTCTGCATCCGAATGCCATCCCATATTCCCACCCCACCCTCTTTAATTGGGATCTATCCTTTCTGCAGGAAAACTGATATGTAAAAAAACCAACCCAGACCCAAACCAGAAACCAAAACATGGAAACAGTAAATCTAGATTAAATTGTGAAGGGGTGGACGTTTTGATGAGAACGGCATCTTGTGAATATTGGGGGGGAAAACTTGCGTTTCTGGAGTCCCACGTGGGGCAAAAGATTCCTCGAGACCTAACTGAACACATTCCAATAAATGCATAGCACGCAACCTTGGCCAGTGGGTTTTTAAAAAAAGTAATACTGAAAGGGGGATTCATGTACGGAGGAAAGGCACATTGCCCTTCCAGCCACAGTCCTCAGTATACTCCTGCTCACCGGTGGAAATTATTCTTAGAAAAACAGCTTCAGGGCAGCAATGGACACTTTCATCTTAAGGGAATTGCCTTGCAAGAGATGGGGGTGGGATTTTGATAGGGATTGCAGCTGGGGAGGGAAGAGCTAAACCTCCCCCCCTCCCTACACATTGTGGTCCCAGTGAAAATCACCACCCTTTCAAGTATCAGCTTTAAGAATCACCTACATCTAAACCGCAGAGCCTTGGGCTCGGCGGTTCGAATCCCCACGACGGGGTGAGCTCCCGTTGCTCGGTCCCAGCTCCTGCCAACCTAGCAGTTCGAAAGCACGTCAAGTGCAAGTAGATAAATAAATACCTTCCAGCGGGAAGGTAAATGGCGTTTCCGTGCTCTGCTCTGGTTCGCCAGAAGTGGCTTAGTCATGCTGGCCACACGACCCAGAAGCTGTACACCAGCTCCCTCGGCCAGTAAAGCGAGATGAGCGCCGCAACCCCAGAGTCGGTCACGACTGGACCTAATGGTCAGGGGTCCCTTTACCTTTACCTTTACATCCACATTGAAAGCACTTGCATGCATTTAATGCAATGTGTTCTTAGTCCTCAGGTATAACTTGCATTTTTCCCAGTAGTGATGTATGGAAGTGAGAGCTGGTCCATAAAGAAGGCTGATCGCCGAAGAATTGATGCTTTTGAATTCTGGTGCTGGAGGAGACTATTGAGAGTCCCATGGACTGCAAGAAGATCAAACCTATCCATTCTGAAGGAAATCAGCCCTGAGTGCTCACTGGAAGGACAGATCCTGAAGCTGAGGCTCCAATACTTTGGCCACCTCATGAGAAGAGAAGACTCCCTGGAAAAGACCCTGATGTTGGGAAAGATGAAGGGCACAAGGAGAAGGGGACGACAGAGGATGAGATGGTTGGACAGTGTTCTCGAAGCTACAAACATGAGTCTGACCAAACTGCGGGAGGCAGTGGAAGACAGGAGTGCCTGGTGTGCTCTGGTCCATGGGGTCACGAAGAGTCGGACACGACTAAACGACTAAACAACAACATAACTTGCATTCCTGGCTTTTTAGATCCAGCCGCATGGATGATCTAAGAGTACCTCTCGCACAGCTGCGAGAAAGCTTAAAGGCGGCAAGAACATTTGTGTTGGCCTGGCTGCATGGGTCTCCCTGGTTGCGTGGATCTGACACCTCCCTTCCTAAATGGTTCAAGAATGAACTCAGAAAGCAGCTCTTCAGGAAAATGACATTGTTTACCTCTGGAGGGTCATTGCTCAGAGCTGTGTCAGGCTGGGAGCCATCTGCAGGGGCAACTACTGGGCGGGCAACAGCAGCTGTCTCATCAGCAGGAACGGCATGAGGTCCAGAAGGATGGAGAACATATCCAGCAGAAGGTTCTTCACCTTCTTCAAGTGGCAAGAGGGGTTCTTCCCTGAGAGGGCTGGAAGGAGGAGGGCTTTGATCCGAAAAGCCTCCCTTTTCCTCTTCGTCTTCTCCTCCGACAAGAGAACTGATCTGCTCTATTTCAACAGCCGCATCGCCTTTTTCTTCATCATGGTTTGGGTCCTCGGCAGCCTCTGATCTTTTGACACCTGCCGACTTCTCTTTGGCATAAGGAACTCTTTTCCCAACAGCCTTCTTCTGTTTTGGTTTCCCTGCGAAAAGACAAACACACACACATACAACGATGACACAGGAGCTGCACCTGAGATTATCTCGTGAAACTATTGCACAAGGTTTTCTGGGCATGCAAAATATTTTTTAAAAACACTAGGGCCAAACTATGTGTTATACAAATACAGTCATACCTTGGAAGACAAACGGAATCCGGTATGACTGTATTTGTATAACATATAGTTTAGCCCTAGCATTTTTTAAAAAATCCGTTCGACTTCCAAAATGTTCGGAAACCAAAGTGTGACTTCTGATTGGCTGCAAGAAGCTCCTGCAGCCAATTGGAAGCCGCGGAAGCCACATCAGATGTTCAAGTTCCAAAGAAAGTTTGTGAAATATACTCGGAGTCGAGAGTGGATTTCATGCTCTTTATTGTGAGGAGGTGGGGAGGAATGGAAGTTCCCCCAGAATGTCTGATTTATATGCATTATTTACACAATGGGCCCCACGTGATTGGCTAATTCCAGGATTCACCTGTAGGCCAATCAGGTTGCAGATTCACTTCCACCTGGAGCTGGATTGGGTGGCTTCTGTGGACCAATCAGACTGCTGCATTCTGGATCCTATTGTTCTAGGACCAATCAGACTGCTGCATTCTGGATCCTATTGTTCTAGGACCAATCAGACTGCTGCATTCTGAATCCTATTCAACTCAGTACATAAGAACTAAGAAATGTAAACTGCCATAAGTAAGTTCCACTGTTTTCCGTGAGGCTTCCTCACTAGAGAGTGAATCAGTGTGTTTTTACATGAGTAGAATGTATGCTTTTATTTAAAATGCATCTCCTGGTTATTTGTGGGGCATAGGAATTCGTTCATTTTTTAAATAAAAAAAAAATAGTCCAGCCCCCCCACATGGTCTGAGGGACAGTGGACTGGCCCCCTGCTGGAAAAGGTTTCTGACCCCTGGCTGAATCCCTCACACAGGAACAACATTCAGTTTTTAAATGGCTTTTTCCTTTACCTACAACAAAATCTGTCCGTTTATCTTTCTTGAGCGTCTTCTTCTGCACTTTCAATACAGTTCCAGTCCTCACCGATTCAGGTTTCTTCTGCCCCGTCTTCACTTTGTCCTCAACAACACCTGCAGCCTGTTAGTAAAGAAAGAAAAAGGGTGTAGAGTACAGGGTGGGATAAAAGAAAGAAATTTAGTGCTTAACCAAATACAGGTTAGCATAGCATATTTTTGTTTTGGTGGAAATTTAAAAATTTGATAAGAGTTCTTTTGTTTTCTTCTTTGGCGATCACTCATAGCCAAGTAAGATGGTCTTCTATGAACAGGGCACACACCATGATTTGTGATCAAAAATTATGAAACCGGTATCACAATATGAATTTCAAAGCTGTTTTGGGCAATATATCAATATATCAACCCAGCCCTAACAGGCACTCTATTTTCTTCTCCTCCCCCCACAAAATAGGGACGGGGAGCCTGAGCCCCCACAATCTTGTTGGACTTCATCTCCCATCTGCCGCAGCAGCATGGCCCAATGGTCAGTGATGATGGAATTTGTTGCCCAAAAACATCTGCAGGGCTTGCTATCCCTGCCTTAAGAGGTGGTCTAAGATGCTTCGGTTTCTGAGGCAGAAAACCAGCACCCTCCCATTACAGTAGTAAATATAATAATGAGCATAATAATAATAATAATAATAATAATAATAATAATAATAAATTTTATTTATACCCTGCCCTCACCTGCCAAACCGGGCTCAGGGCAGCTAACAACCAATAATAAAAACAAGTTGATTAAAATACAATTTAAAAAACAATACAACATTAAAACATTAAGATGCAGCCTCTTCACAGGAGGAGAATGGAAAAAGAAAGAGGGGGAGGGAATCAACCATTTGCTTCCCTTTAGTGGTACCCTAAAATGTCCATCTCACTTTGCCCTGCCCTGTGTGTCCCAATCAGTTTGCATAAAGATTTTTCCACAATGGTTTACACTCACTGCCTTGGGATCAGTGGCCTTAGTTGGCTTTCTGGTTTTCTCTGGCAATGTTTCTTCTTCTTCTTCTTTATCTTCTTCTTCTACCTGATGTTTTTCAGATGAATGGGTGCCCATTCTTGCGCCCTTCTCAATTTCAGCACTGTGGTCAAGAATCTCCATGTTGGTGCTATCCAGTTCAGAGACCTTCTCCCTTTGAAAAAGCAGTATGAAATAATCAGATGGGACGAACACATGGAAAGTTAACAGACACATTCTCAGAGGTCCCTCTACAGATGGTGAGCACTTTGCAGAAGGGATTCCACTGCATTCCAGAAATGTACCGTATTTTTCGCTCTATAAGACTCACTTTTTCCCTCCTAAAAAGTAAGGAGAAATGTGTGTGCATCTTATGGAGCAAATGCAGGCTGTGCAGCTATCCCAGAAGCCAGAACAGCAAGAGGGATTGCTGCTTTCACTGCACAGCAATCCCTTTTGCTGTTCTGGCTTCTGAGATTCAGAATATTTTTTTTCTTGTTTTCCTCCTCCAAAAACTAGGTGCATCTTGTGGTCTGGTGCGTCTTATAGAGCAAAGAATACGGTAGGTTTGCACAATTAAAGTGGGTTAAAGCACTCTGTTCTGCTTGCGACAAATCCGCTTCTATCAGAAAGAATTTTTGCAGTGGTGGAAATGCAACAAAAAGTGGAATAAACCAGCCAATCATGGGATGATGTATATAACCTCTGTGCAAGCAAATCAGGATGAGTGGCTCATTGCCGTATCCCCTCCCCGCCAACAAATCAGAACAAATGCTCAATGAAAAGCAGGCATCGTGTGACCTCCGTGTAAGCTTCGTGCAAGCAAGTCAGGATGAATGTTTGGTAAACAGGGGGTCTTTTCCTATGGAAAGAAGAAACTGCAATAATAAAATGGAAACTTTAGATGCTACCTACCTACCTGCAAGGGACGCAGATGGCGCTGTGGGTTAAACCATAGAGCCTAAAACTTGCCAATCAGAAGGTCAGCGGTTCGAATCCCTGCGACGGGGTGAGCTCCCGTTGCTCGGTCCCTGCTCCTGCCAACCTAGCAGTTCGAAAGCACGTCAAAGTGCAAGTAGATGAATGGTACCGCTCCAGCGGGAAGGTAAACGGCGTTTCCGTGCGCTGCTCTGGTTCACCAGAAGCGGCTTAGTCATGCTGGCCACATGACCCGGAAGCTGTACGCCGGCTCCCTCGGCCAATAAAGCGAGATGAGTGCCGCAACCCCAGAGTTAGCCACAACTGGACCTAATGGTCAGGGGTCTCTTTACCTTTAGGTAAAGGTAAAGGTACCCCTGCCCGTATGGGCCAGTCGTGTCCGACTCTGGGGTTGCGTGCTCATCTCGCTTAAGAGGCCGTGAGCCGGCGCCGTCCGAAGACACTTCCGGGTCACGTGGCCAGCGTGACGAAGCTGCAGCTGGCGAGCCAGCACCAGCGCAACACACGGAAACGCCGTTTACCTTCCCACTATAAAGCGGTCCCTATTTATCTACTTGCACTTAAGAGTGCTTTCGAACTGCTAGGTGGGCAGGAGCTGGGACCGAACGACGGGAGCTCACGCCGCCGTGGGGATTCGAACCGCCTACCATACGATCGGCAAGTCCTAGGTGCTGAGGTTTTAACCACAGCGCTACCCGCGTCCCCTAAAAGCTCAATGGGTGTTTGGTTTTTAAAAAAGAAAACCCTACACCGTAACCTTTTATATATAATATATATATATATATATATATATATATATATATATATATATATATATATAAAATCTCAAAATTGTATTCTTGTTTATACAATGTCAGGGAATTCTTGTTTATACAATGTCAGGCAGAATTTGCCCCCTGAAATGATGCTTAAAGCACTGTGTACCGTATTTTTTGCCCTATAGGACGCACTTTTTCCCCTCCAAAAATGAAGGGGAAATGTATGTGCGTCCTATGGGGTGAATGCAGGCTTTCGCTGATGCCTGGAGAGCGAGAGGGGTCGGTGCGCACCGACCCCTCTCGCTCTCCAGGCTTCAGGAGAGCTGCAGCGCCAGCCCCGCAAGCTCCAGGGACAGCTGGGAGGCGCAGCGTGTCTTCCCGCTGTCCCCGGACCTGGTCTGCAGGCGGGCGGTGGGGAGAAGAGCGCTTCTCCCCGCTGCCGGCCCTGCAAGCTCCGGGGACAGTTGGGAGGCGCAGTGCGTCTTCCCGCTGTCCCCGGACCTGGTCTGCAGGCAGGCGGTGGGGAGAAGAGCGCTTCTCCCCGCTGCCGGCCCCACAAGCGCCTGGGGGGGGGGAAATAATTTTTTTCCCTTTATTTCCCCCCAAAAAAACTTGGTGCGTCCTATGGGCCGGTGCGTCCTATGGGCTGGTGCATCCTATGGGGCGAAAAATACGGTAATTCCGTCACCTGTGAACACCCGAGGCATATAGAGGAACTTGTTGCCGCACACTCGTTTCACTAGCGTCCGCACTCGTGTGTTCAGGTCTTGCACGTTATCTCCCTCAAGCAGTGTTAATGAAATGGAGGGCTCCACCTGCCCCACCCCAACGGTTCACCCTGCTGGGCTAGCAACTTTCTCAAGTGCCCCCCCTTCCTAGCAGCCACCAAGCCCCACACCAGGACTGGGATGGTGTATGTCTTTAGGGCATTGTGCTCTCCCCATAATGTATAGGGGAACTGGGATGCCAGCAGCCACTGGGAACAACAAGGAAGTTGGGGAACATCGGAGCTGCCTGCAGTTGGCTAGTCAAGGAAAAAGTAGGCATGGCTTGTCCTGAAGGAAGCCTTCAGGTTCCTCTGTTCTCTGGAAACCCAGACAAGCAAGTGTGGTGTTTGCCTTCTGGGATGATGAGACTCAAGGTATCCACCACTGAAGCTGGCCCTGTTTCCTCCATTTACCTTTACCTACCTGCAAAGTGCGAGGGAGACAGTGAAAGATACAGGAAATTGAATGCAGATTTCCAAAAAATAGCAAGGAGAAACAAGAGGGCCTTCTTAAATGAGCAATGCAAAGAAATACAGTCGTGCCCCGCAAGACGAATGCCTCGCAAGACGGAAAACTCGCTAGACGAAAGAGTTTTCCGTTTTGGAGGTGCTTCGCAAAATGAATTTCCTATGGGCTTGCTTTGCAAGACGAAAATGTTTTGCGAGTTCCTGCAGGTTTTTTCCCCTCCCCCCCCTTTTCTAAGCCGCTAAGCCGCTTATCCACTAAGCCGATAAGCCGCTAAACCGCTAAACCGCTAATAGCGCTAATCCGCTAAGCCGTCAATGGGCTTGCTTTGCAAGACGAAAAAACCGCTAGACAAAGAGAATCGCGGAACGGATTCTTTTCGTCTTGCGAGGCACCACTGTAGAGGAAAACAACAGAATGGGAAAAACAGAGATCTGTTCAAGAAAATTGGAGATATGAAAGGAACATTTTGTACAAAGATTACCATAATGAAGGACAAAAGTGGAAAGGACCTAACAGAAGCAGAAGCAGAAGACATCAAGAAGAGGTGGCAAGAATACACAGAGGAATTATACCAGAAAGATATGGATGGCTTGTACACCCCAGGTAGTGTGGTTGCTGATCTTGAGCCAGACATCCTGGAGAGTGAAGTCAAATGGGCCTTAGAAAGCACTGCAAATAACAAGGCCAGTGGAAGTGATGGTATTCCAGCTGAACTATTTAAAATTTTAAATAGACTATTTAAACTATTTAAAATTTTAAAAGATGATGCTGTTAAGGTGCTACACTCAATATGCCAGCAAATTTGGAAAACTCAGCAGTGGCCAGAGGATTGGAGAAGATCAGTCTACATCCAAATCCCAAAGAAGGGCAGTGCCAAAGAATGCTCCAACTACCGCACAATTGCACTCATTTCACACACTAGCAAGGTTATCCTTAAAATTCTACAAAGCAGGCTTAAGCAGTATGTGGACCAAGAACTCCCAGAAGTGCAAGCTGGATTTCGAAGGGGCAGAGGAACCAGAGACCAAATTGCAAACATGTGCTGGATTATGGAGAAAGCTAGAGAATTTCAGAAAAACATCTACTTCTGCTTCATTGACTACGCAAAAGCATTTGACTGTGTTGACCACAGCAAACTATGGCAAGTTCTTAAAGAAATGCAAGTGCCTGATCACCTCATCTGTCTCCTGAGAAATCTCTATGTGGGACAAGAAGATACAGTTAGAACTGGATATGGAATAACAAATTGGTTCAAAATTGGGAAAGGAGTACGACAAGGCTGTATATTGTCTCCCTGCTTATTTAACTTATATGCAGAATTCATCATGCGAAAGGCTGGGCTGGATGAATCCCACACCGGAATTAAGAATGCCGGAAGAAATATCAACAAGCTCAGGTATGCAGATGACACAACCTTGATGGCAGAAAGTGAGGAGGAATTAAAGAACCTTTTAATGAGGGTGAAAGAGGAGAGTGCAAAATATGGACTGAAGCTCAACATCAAAAAAACTAAGATCATGGCCACTGGTCCCATCACCTCCTGGCAAATAGAAGGGGAAGAAATGGAGGCAGTGAGAAATTTTAATTTCTTGGGTTCCATGATCACTGCAGATGGTGACAGCAGTCACAAAATTAAAAGACGCCTGCTTCTTGGGAGAAAAGCAATGACAAACCTAGACAGCATCTTAAAAAGCAGAGACATCACCTTGCCAACAAAGGCCTGTATAGTGAAAGCTATGGTTTTCCCAGTAGGGATATATGGAAGTGAGAGCTGGACCATAAAGAAGGCTGATCGCCGAAAAATGGATGCTTTTGAATTGTGGTGCTGGAGGAGACTCTTGAGAGTCCCATGGACTGCAAGAAGATCAATCCTATCCATTCTGAAGGAAATCAGCCCTGAGTGCTCACTGGAAGGACAGATTGTGAAGCTGAGGCTCCAATACTTTGGCCACCTCATGAGAAGAGAAGACTCCCTGGAAAAGAGAGGAAAGATTGAGGGCACTAGGAGAAGGGGTGACAGAGGACGAGATGGTGGGACAGTGTTCTCGAAGCTACCAGCATGAGTCTGACCAAACTGCAGGAGGCAGTGGAAGACAGGAGTGCCTGGCGTGCTCTGGTCCAGGGGGTCACGAAGAGTCGGACACGACTAAATGACTAAGCAACAAAAACAGTTGGAAGGGACCACGAGGGCCAACCCAACTGTTAAGTCTGCTGCAACTGGATTTATTATGGACAGCACCTGTCCTGAATGTACAGTGAGCAGTACCTCGGGTTAAGAACTTACCGTAATTCGTTCTGAAGGTCCATTCTTAACCTGAAACTGTTCTTAACCTGAAGCACCACTTTAGCTATGGGGCCTCCCACTGCTGCTGCTCCACCACCACGCGATTTCTGTCCTCATCCTGAAGCAAAGTTATTTACCTGAGGTACTATTTGTGGGTTAGTGGAGTCTGCAACCTGAAGCGTATGTAACCTGAAGCGTCTGTAACCCGAGGTACCACTGTATTGGATTTGTGACCATTATGCTCACGTGCCTTCAGTAGCAGTAAAGCTCTGCTGGATGAAATGCAATTTGCTCTGGTCTATTTAAGTTTTTACTCTGCTAACTATACGTTGGAGTTCTGCTCTGGATCAATATTTAGTAGAATTCCATGAGAGACTCAGCCCTTGGAAACGCTAGTGGCCGTCCCATTTCATATACTTACCTATCTGATGCAGAAATCCTGGTGGGATGGGCAATGTGTGGTTCCAGGTGTGAGGGGCTAGCTGACTGGGGCAAATTGTCCAGTTGTTTTTCTGTATCTGCAGTGGGGACAGAGCAAAAAAATTGTATGTTACAAGTTAAGGTAGAACAGGCCTTGGCAACATACAAAGCAGAATATATAGGCGACAGTCAATGTCCGTTCAGCCACCAGGGGGTGATAAAGCTCCACTGTTGTATTATTATTTTTGCAAATACAATGGTACATTGGTTTACAACTATAATCCGCACAACACACCTACACACAGCAGCCGACACACTAACATGTTGTGACATACAGTTTGGAAAGCTCTGATGCAGAAGGTAAGTAAAACATGCACTGTGCATAGATCTTTTTTGCAGTAGTTTCCAAAGTACATTCTGGAGCACCGAAGGCCCCAGAATCGAATGCCGCTGAGATGAGTGAGCTCTTGACTCACAAGCATGCAAAGAAACAGAGTGATTATTGCAAATGCTAACTGCAGCCCAAACTAATATCTAATCGGGCACGTATAGTGAGAGCAACAGCCCAAAGGAATGAAGAAACATGGGCTTTACAAAGACTGTGAGATGATCAGCACGATCCTATACACATCTGCTTAGAAGTCAGGGTTTGTCCACATCTACCATTTGCCTGCTATTTCCAGGAACAGATCCAAGCTGGTGTCAGTGTTGTTGTTTTGCTTTCCCTGCGAAAACCTGCTTTTTAGCACTCAACCGGGGCAAACATCAATTTGAGTTTTCTATGGCTTGCATTAAAGGGAGGCGGGTGGCGCTGTGGGTTAAACCACAGAGCCTAGGACTTGCCGATCAGAAGGTCGGCAGTTTGAATCTCCGCAATGGGGTGAGCTTGTTGCTCGGTCCCTGCTCCTGCCAACCTAGCAGTTCGAAAGCACGTCAAAGTGCAAGTAGATCAATAGGTACAGCTCTGGCGGCAACTTAAACAGCGTTTCCCTGCGCTGCTCTGGTTCGCCAGAAGCGGCTTAGTCATGCTGGCCACATGACCCAGAAGCTGTACGCCGGCTCCCTCGGCCAATAAAGCGAGATGAGCGCTGCAACCCCAGAGTCGGCCACGACTGGACCTAATGGTCAGGGGTCCCTTTACCTTTACCTAAGGAAAAGAAGGGCATTCCCGGATCAAATCATGAAACTGGGACAGCTTCTGTAAATCCAGGACTGTCCCTGGAAAATAGGGACACTTGGAGGGTCTGTCAAAATTATTATCAAGCTTAATTGTATAGTCAAACTTATTTTGCCTCTCCTTAAATTAGGCTATAGGTAAAGGTAAAGGGACCCCTGATCATTAGGTCCAGTCGTGACCGACTCTGGGGTTCTGGCGCTCATCTCAGGGGTCCCTTTACCTTTACCGTACCTATGGCTTGCATTTGCTCCAACTAAACTTTGAAGAGCAGGTTTCTGCAGGGAAAGCTCCAGAGCAAAAAAAATGATGCTGATGAAGAAGAAGAAGAAGAAAATGGGGAGGCCCTCAGACATGAAGTTTTAAAGTGCAGACTGTACCTGCAAAGAACAGAGGCTTAGGATAAGCCCTAAGTCTCACTGAGTTCAGTGAGAGTATGTTTGCATTAGTGATGTTTGCATTAGTGATCCAGTAGTGATGTATGGAAGTGAGAGCTGGACCATAAAGAAGGCTGATCGCCGAAAAATGGATGCTTTTGAACTCTGGTGCTGGAGGAGACTCTTGAGAGTCCCATGGACTGCAAGAAGATCAAACCTATCCATTCTGAAGGAAATCAGCCCTGAGTGCTCACTGGAAGGACAGATCGTGAAGCTGAGGCTCCAATACTTTGGCCACCTCATGAGAAGAGAAGACTCCCTGGAAAAGACCCTGATGCTTTGAAAGATGGAGGGCACAAGGAGAAGGGGACAACAGAGGACGAGATGGTTGGACAGTGTTCTCGAAGCTACCAGCATGAGTCTGACCAAACTGCGGGAGGCCGTGGAAGACAGGAGTGCCTGGCGTGCTCTGGTCCATGGGGTCACGAAGAGTCAGACATGACTAAACGACTAAACAACAACAACATGTTTGCATTGTGGTTTGCTCTGCTTCCAATGTGCTCCCACTCCTGGTTTTCGAAGCTACATTTCATTTCCCTCTTCATTTGCATAATGCCTTTCTATATTACGATACACAAGGCAGTTTGCAGGAAGAAAATATACAACAAAGAACGCACACCATATAATAATCTGATGCAATGCAAAAAGTCATAATGAAACATAACTTTAGAATGGAACGACTTATATCAAATATAGTCATATTCAGTTATCTATTAGAACATTATAGTACACAATAAAATTAACTCTCAAAACACCAGCAAATAATAAACAGAAATTCAGTCTTCACAATTACGATAAATAATTACTAAACTACGTTCCATATAAATAACTGCCAGGCACAATGCATAAAATACCACAATACAGTGGTACCTCAGGTTAAGTACTTAATTCGTTCTGGAGGTCCGTTCTTAACCTGAAACTGTTCTTAACCTGAAGCACCACTTTAGCTAATGGGGCCTCCTGCTGTCGCCGCACCGTTGGAGCACGATTTCTGTTCTCATCCTGAAGCAAAGTTCTTAACCTGAAGCACTATTTCTGGGTTAGCGGAGTCTGTAACCTGAAGCGTATTGTTGTAAATGTAACCTGAGGTACAACTAAACCATGTAAAAGGATCAAATTGAGAAACAATGATGCACAACTTAAACAAAAAAATATTCACATGGCATTAGCCATAGACCATATTGTTCCTGTAGTTTCTTGGTAAATACTTCCCCTACAAACCAGCTTCAATCAGATTATAAAACTGGGTACAGAGGATGTTGTGATGCCGATAGAGGGGGCACTTGCTCCAAAAATTTGCAAGAAAATCCCACAGAAGAGCTAAGAGCCAAGTCCCAACACTCTGATTTATGCTGGCTTTTCTTTTAGATTTAAGCAAACACCAAGAATGATATTTCCAGGCCATCTGTTTCTTACTGGTCCCATTTTCCCCCATCCACCAAGTACCACATGCAGAAAAAGCTATGCAAAAGTACATAAGGGAGTTCTGCACATCACAACCCATCTTCATCACCATTATTATTTATTGAATTTATATACCACCCTATACCCGGAGAAGGGACGCGGGTGGCGCTGTGGGTTAAACCACAGAGCTTAGGACTTGCCGATCAGAAGGTCGGCATTTCGAATCCCCGTGACGGGGTGAGCTCCCGTTGCTCAGTCCCAGCTCCTGCCAACCTAGCAGCTCGAAAGCACGTCAAAGTGCAAGTAGATAAATAGGTACCGCTCCGGCGGGAAGGTAAACGGCGATTCTGTGCGCTGCTCTGATTTTGCCAGAAGCGGCTTAGTCATGCTGGCCACATGACCCGGAAGCTGGACAACGGCTCCCTCGGCCAGTAAAGCGAGATGAGCGCCACAACCCCAGAGTCGGTCACAACTGGACCTAATGGTCAGGGGTCCCTTTACCTTTACCTTTACCTATACCCGGAGGTCTATATAAAATCAATAAAAACAATAACCCAATAACACCCCCTCCAAAAGAGCCACATTTTAAAAGGGCATAGGATGTCAATCAGGTCAACCTGAGGCATGGTTAAAAATGAATGTTTTGCCTGGCAAACCTAAAGGTGAACAATGAAGGCGCCAGGCAAGCTTCCCTGGGGAGATAATTCCACAGACGGGGAGCCGCTGTAGAGAAGCCCCGTTCTCTTGTTGCCACCCTCCGGACCTCTTGAGGAGTAGGCACATGAAAGAGGTCAATGGGCTCCTAGCTCTGTACTGGATAGTGATCATTGGTAGTACAACCCAAGCTATACATGTCTATTCAGAAATAAGCCCCATTGAGTTCAATAGGACTTACTCCCCAGGTAAGTGTATACTTACTAGCTTGGTGCCTTTGCAGTGCAATTCTATACATGTCTACTCAGTTCCCCCCAAATAACTGGAATGGAAGAGCAGGGAAGCTCCAGCTTGGGGGCCTGATCCATTTCAGCCAAGCCATGCTCACCAGCCATATAGGTAAAGGGTAAAGCTGCTTCTGGCAAAATCAGAGCAGCGCACAGAAACGCCGTTTACCTGTTTATCTACTTGCACTTTGACGTGCTTTCGAACTGCTAAGTGGGCAGGAGCGGGGTCCGAGCAACGGGAGCTCACCCCGTCGCGGGGATTCGAACCGCCGACCTTCTGATCGGCAAGCCCTAGGCTCTGTGGTATAACCCACAGCTCCACATGCGTCCCAATCACCAGCCATATACCTGATGTCATATACTGGTGGTTTTTTAAAAACCGCTTCGAGGTCCGATTTACAATCAAGTGGTATAAAAAAAATGGTTAAATAAATGATTTCCTGGGTATAAGCCTGGGCAGTGTGTATGGTGGTCTTGGGCTGCTCAGATGACAAGACCCCCTCTCAGCCTCACTGATGTGGTCCAAAGAAAGCAGAGCAAGACGCTTGGCACCAGCTTGGCTGCAGGAGTTGCTAGAATGAGGCGTACAACCATCTTAGGGACTCCACACTAGTTTTGTGTAGGGTTTACTGCTTAGCCTTATCTTCTCTTGATTATATCCAGTGGCGTAGCGTGGGGGGTGCAGGGGGGGCCGGCCGCACCGGGCGCAACATCTGGGGGTTAGGGTTAGGGGGCGCAAATCCACGGGTTAGGGGTGGGTTAGGGGCTGCAAATTACTTGCCTTGCCCCGGGTGCTGACAACCCACGCTACGCCACTGATTATATCCCACTAGGCAGCAGAGGTTTAGGGTCCGAGTTTTCTTTTTTTAAATAAGGTTTTTTTAAATAACGTTAAATCGTTAAAAAAACCATTACAAATTGTTTGCAAATATTCTAGCTAACAGATTAAAAAAAATATTAAATGAATATATACATCAAGATCAAGCCAGGTTCCTACCAGGAAGACAAATGAAGGAGAATATAAGGAATATTTTGAATATAATAGAATATTTGGAGGCTAAAAATGAAAAGAAAGTGGCAATGATGTTTATAGACGCTGAAGACAAAACTGACATATAAGCTACGGGACAAGGATAACTGTGACTTTAAGGATGAATGGGAACCCTTTACAAAGTATCTGAAGACGCAACAAAGTGAACTGGACTCCTTGGCAGGTTTTGAATAAACATTCACAAACTTTTTATTGATAATAATCAGCTAAATAGTTTGAGAATCTATACAACTTTGTAACATGCAGGAAACAGCATTCTCAGAGAAATCAAAGACTGGAACTGAGGGAAGTAGGGGGGTGGGGTGGGGGTGGCTGGGTTCTGTGGGGGAGGGGGAGGGAGGAAAAATGGGGGGGAACAAGGATGATATGTTTTTGGATAATATGTCTTGTTATAATTTTGAATTTTTAAAATAATAATAATAATAATAATAATAATAATAATAAAGAGTTTTCCTCCTTCTAGATGGGCTAGCTTCCCAGGTGGACGAGCCCCGTGTGCCCCTCAACTCCCTCTACAGCAAGTTCAGAAACAGCCTTCTTAATTCTGATGAAAGAAGAATGGCGGACAAAAATAATGGACTATGCAGAATTGGACAAAATGACAGGAAGGATTCGAAACCTGCGGGACCAGAGATTTACAGGAGATTGGAAGAAGTATATGAACTACTTGAAAAGCAACTGTAACCAGCAAATTATGCTAGATGTTTTGTAAGGAGGAATATATGAAGTGCTGCAAAGTAGGTAAAGAATAGAGATATTGGTTATGAGTTTTAACCAATATCTCTATTAAGGATTAAGGCTTTCTGGGAGATGATTTATAATGAAATGAAAAAGGTATTTAAATATACCTTTTTGAAGAAACCAGAGGCCTTTCTCCTGGGCATGGTCAGCCAATTGGTGCCAAAGAAGGATAGAACTTTTTTTATGTATGCCACAACAGCAGCAAGAATACTCATCGCAAAGTATTGGAAGACACAAGATCTACCCACCCGGGAAGAATGGCAGATGAAGGTGATGGAGTACATGGAACTGGTGGAAATGACTGGCAGAATCCGAGACCTGGGAGAAGAGTCGGTAGAAGAAGATTGGAAGAAATTTAAAGACTATCTACAGAAACATTGTAAAATTAAGGAATGTTAGAAGGATGTTGGAATGAAGTTATGTGGTTTTAGCAGTAATGTTACAAAGGAGTATGTAAAAATGGATTGTTAATAGGTGAGAATGTAAAGTTATAATATATTAAGATAAATTATTAAGATAAAAGCAAAAATGGAAAGGATCTGCTGAAATCGCTAATTGAACTAGAATACAAAAAAGGGAGGTGTGAGGAGGTCAGGGAAACAAGCAAATGAAAGACAAGACATGGGAAGGTTGATTTGTTTTTAATTGTTTTTACTTTTCTGTATTTTGTATTTTTTGCTTCTTTATCTTTTTTTCCCTTATTCTTGTAACTTTTTTGAAACTTTAATAAATATTATTTTTTTAAAAAAGAGATATCGGTTATGAGTTTTAAATGTAACAGGGAAAATAAGAAATGTATGCTAAGAGATTAGATCGAAAAAATTTCCAGACAGGACTGATGGAAGTCAAAAAAATTGAATACGATGTAAAAATATGTTTAACTACTGTTGAAAATGGTATGTTTAATTTTTTTTTAAATAAAAATTTATATATATAGATAAAAAGCCTTCCTAACTCTTGGTCTTGTCCACTCAGTCTGCCAGAGCCCGTCTTTGCATGCAGGAGAAGTCCCTAACTCACTGAAGGCATACCCTCCAACACTTCTCCAGTGAACATAAGGACATCCTAAGGAACAGCAAGACATTCTGGGATCAAATCAGAAACTGGCTTCTGTAAATCCGGGTCTGTCCCAGGGAAATAGGGACACTTGGCGCTTCTGTGAAGGTTTGAGACCCATGGACTACTGTCACTTGGTTGAGCTGACCAGCTGATGGTGTTTCCTGGTGTGTGGCCACTCTCAGCTGCTTGGAGCCACAAGGCAGGGCAAAGGTGGACAAACTACCCCAGAAGGAGCACAACGTGTCTCCCATCAGAGGTACTGCCCCTCCCTTAACACCCCATAGACCCCTAAATAAGTTATAGATATATGGTCTGGGACAGGCTGGGCCAAACGGGGGCCTGCAGGCACCATCAGTCGACTGCTTAGCAGCACCTGCAAAGGCCCCCAGCAAAGCACTTTGCTGGCATGCACAAAGGAGTACAGTGGTACCTTGGGTTAAGTACTGTATTGTTTGCTCTATAAGACTCACTTTTTCCCTCCTAAAAAGTAAGGGGAAACGTGTGTGCGTCTTATGGAGCAAATGCAGGCTGCGTAGCTATCACAGAAGCCAGAACAGCAAGAGGGATCGCTGCTTTCACTGCGCAAATTACTTGCCTTGCCCCGGGTGCTGATAACCCACGCTACGCCACTGATAGTATGTCCCTATTTTAATCAACCATCCCTCATCCCATTCTTTTCTTACACCTCTCACACATCTGCCAGTACACACAAATGCCCCTTCTGTTCCCCCTTCCGCTTCGCTGAAGGGGCGATGCACAGCTCTCCCTCTCTGCGCAGCACCCCTTCAGCAAAGCGCCTCTCCTGGCCTCTGCCTTAGCAGCGGCAGCCTCTTCCGGGCAGAGGGAGCCTTCATCCTGCTGCCCTGAAGAGGCTTCGTGCGGCTATCCCAGAAGCCAGAACAGCCAGAGACTATCCTAGAAGCCAGATCCCTCTTGCTGTTCTGGCTTCTGGGATTCAGAATATTTTTTTTCTTGTTTTCCTCCTCCAAAAACTAGGTGCGTCTTGTGGTCTGGTGCGTCTTATGGAGCGAAAAATACGGTGCTTAATTCGTTCCGGAGGTCCGTACTTGCCCTGAAACTGTTCTTAACCTGAAGCACCACTTTAATTAAGGGGGTCTCCTGCTGCCGCCGTGCTGCCAGAGCACGATTTCTGTTCTCATCCTGAAGCAAATTTCTTAACCTGAAGCGCTATTTCTGGGTTAGCGGAGTCTGTAACCTGAAGCGTATGTAACCTGAGGTACCGCTGTACATCAAAACAGGTCACCTGATGCCATTGCGACATCTGGAGGCTGACAGGTGGACAGATCTAGTTCCCCACCCCTTGGTGCGCAAGATTGCAGCTTCTCTCTTTCATGCCTCCTAGTTGTGTGTGGTCTTCAAAGAGATCATCATCATTATTTGTAAAAACAAACAGCTCTTCCAAAGATAAGTGAGTGCCAAGGAAAACAACACACCGTTTAGGGATCGGCAGGTGGTGGCTGGGTTGGTGAGGAAATACTTTTAAGTGACATATACATGTCATTTATATTATTGGCCTTAAAGACAATGGTGCTCCGGAGTTAGGTAAAGGTAAAGGGACCCCTTTAGGTCCAGTCGTGACCGACTCTGGGGTTGCGGTGCTCATCTCGCTTTACTGGCCGAGGGAGCCGGCGTACAGCTTCCAGGTCATGTGGCCAGCATGACTAAGCCGCTTCTGGCGAACCAGAGCAGCGCACGGAAACACCGTTTACCTTCCCACCAGAGTGGTACCTATTTATCTACTTGCACTGGTGTGCTTTTGAACTGCTAGGTTGGCAGGAGCAGGGACCGAGCAACGGGAGATCACTCCGTCGTGGGGATTCGAACCACCGACCTTCTGATCGGCAAGTCCTAGGCTCTGTGATTTAACCCACAGCTTATTCAGTGCAGACCGAATACTAAACTAATGACCTGAATCAGAAGGTGGCAGCTTCCTAGGTTTGCATAACTGGGCATTGTCACCTGAAGACCACCTTGCCGTTGGGTACGTGGCCAAGATGGATATAATAATAATAATAATAATAATAATAATAATAATAATAATAATTTCTTTATACCTCGCTCATCTGGCTGGTATTCCCCAGCCACTCTGAGCGTCTTCCAACAAAATATTAAAATACAGTGGTCTGTTAAACATTAAAAGCTTCCCTAAACAGGGTTGCTTTCAGATGTCTTCTAAAAGTCTGGTAGTTGTTCTTCTCTTTGACATCTGGTGGGAGGGCGGCTTACAGGGCGGGTGCCACTACCAAGAAGGCCCTCTGCCTGGTTCCCTGTAACTTGGCTTCTTGCAGTGAGGGAACTGCCAGAAGGCCCTTGGAGCTGGACCTCAGTGTCCAGGCAGAACGATGGGGGTGGAGACGCTCCTTCAGATATACAGGACCGAGGCAGTTTAGGGCTTTAAAGATCAGCACCAACACTTTGAATTGTGCTCGGAAACGTACTGGGAGCCAATGTAGATCTTTCAAGACCGGTGTTATGTGGTTTCGGCGGCCGCTCCCAGTCACCAGTCTAGCTGCCACATTCTGGATTAGTTGTAGTTTCTTGGTCACCTTCAAAAGTAGCCCCACATAGAGAGCATTGCAGTAGTCCAAGCAAGAGATAACTAGAGCATGCACGACTCTGGCGAGACAGTCCGCGGGCAGGTAGGGTCTCAGCCTGCGTACCAGATGGAGCTGGTAAACAGCTGCCCTGAACACAGAATTGACCTGTGCCTCCATGGACAGTTCCGAGTCCAAAGTGACTCCCAGGCTGTGCACCTGGTCCTTCAGGACCAGGGAGTCCTCCACACCTGCTTGCCTCCTGTCCCCCAAAAACAGTACTTCTGTCTCGTGAGAATTCAACCTCAATCTGTTAACCACCATCCATCCTCCAACTGCCTCCAGACACTCACACAGTTCCTTCACCGCCTTCACTAGTTCTGATTTGAAAGAGAGGTAGAGCTGGGTATCATCATGGCTTTGCTGTCTGCCCAGATAAGAAATAGTGCTATTGCAGGAATGCCCTGGATGGAAGTAAAGGAGCAAGGGTGGCAGTGAAGAAACTTTAGAATGGGAATGGGAGACGGGGTTGTGGGACTGTGCCAGGGGCCGATTTAGGTTTGATGAGGCCCTAAGCTACTGAAGGTAATGGGGCCCTTTATATGTCCAGCTGTCCTTTGTCAACAACAAATTGTCACTGTTTTTTGTGTTGCATATATGCTATATGGTAATTTATGTAGCTAACAAAATATGTATTTTATCAAAGTAATTGTTGAACTGAAATACAATTAAGAAGAAGTATATTAATAGTTAAATTTTTTGGAGGGCCCCTAGAGAGTGGGGCTCTAAGATATAGCTTGTCTAGCTTATATGTAAATCTGGCACTCGGACGCAGGTGGTGCTGTGGGTTAAACCACAGAGCCTAGGACTTGCCGATCAGAAGGTTGGCGGTTCAAATCCCTGCGATGGGGTGAGCTCCCATCGCTCAGTCCCTGCTCCTACCAGCCTAGCAGTTCGAAAGCACTTCAAAGTTCAAGTAGATAAATAGGTACCGCTCCAGCGGGAAGGTAAACGGTGTTTCCGTGTGCTGCTCTGGTTTGCCAGAAGCGGCTTAGTCATGGTGGCCACATGACCCGGAAGCTGTACGCCGGCTCCCTTGGCCAATAAAGTGAGATGAGTGCCGCAACCCCAGAGTCGATCACAACTGGACCTAATGGTCAGGGGTCCCTTTACCTTTACCTTATGTCCTGTTCAGGCGATAATGTCTGAGACAGTTATTCCAAAGCTGCCCAAC
This sequence comes from Podarcis cretensis, assembly GCF_951804945.1. Classification (NCBI taxonomy): domain Eukaryota; kingdom Metazoa; phylum Chordata; class Lepidosauria; order Squamata; family Lacertidae; genus Podarcis; species Podarcis cretensis. Next base: position 130,472,117 of record NC_137170.1, on the reverse strand, counting down.
TGAAACACAAACTGAGGGGGGTTCATTTTGCAAATGCCGTACTTTTAGACGGCTGTTTCTCACGCCATGCTGGTCTTTCAGTGTAGGAAAATGGGGAGATGCAGGTACTCCTCGTGCCAGTTTTGGTACTAGGAAGTAACCATGTCCTGCTTCCCCCCCAGTTTCCTACATTCCTGGCAGAAGTGTGTGTGGAGGAGAATATATCTCATGCTAAAGAGGGGTGTGGCCAGATTATTTGTTTATTGCGCACCTGTCCTGATTTGGTATGCAGGGAAGCTAGATTACGCCGATGTGGCGATCACACAGGGTCCCCGGACATTTGACGGTTTATTGACCCTGTGCCACCACTGTGATTGCTTTCTTCGCTGCCACCAACCCGTTTCTCACGGGGACACACGGAGTCCAGTCAGTTGTCAACATTAACAAATGATCAAGTTTATTTATAGGCATGAACAAGCTTATGGTTTCAGTTAATTTTTCTTGTCAGTTTCTTAATCTTAGTTCCTTAACTGTCCTATTCGTTCCTAACAACTTCAAACTGATTATCCCAACTACAGTGGTTCCTCGCAAGATGAAAAGAATCCGTTCCGCGATTCTCTTCGTCTAGCGGTTTTTTCGTCTTGCGAAGCAAGCCCATTGACGGCTTAGCGGATTAGCGCTATTAGCGGTTTAGCAGCTTTTAGCGGCTTATCGGATCAGCTGATAAGCGGCTTAGCGGCTTAGGAAAAGGGGGGGGGAGGAAAAAAAAGTCGGAAAAACTCGCAAGACATTTCGTCTTGCGAAGCAAGCCCATAGGGAAATTCATTTTGCGAAGCGCCTCCAAAACAGAAAACCCTTTCGTCTAGCGGGTTTTCCATCTTGCGAGGCGTTTGTCTTGCGGGGCACCACTGTAACTATCTGACTCCACCTAACAATTCCTCTCACTCTCTCACAACACAACTTGACCAACCCACAGACTATTCCTCCCTCTTCTTTCTCCAACTCCCAACCCTCAACTGACTTCCACACAACTCCCACTCTAACTCCTCCTATCAGTTTCCACTGGCCAATCACGTCACACTCATTTACCCCCTTCCTTATGACCCACCTAGGAGGCAAACGCCACAGACGACAACTTACTAAACATTCATTTTGACTTGTTTTCAGGGTAGATGACGTCAAGAATCACCCCACACTTTCCAGTCCATTTCCCTGCCACTTTCCTTATTGCAAAAAGTCTGCTCTTTCAGAGAAACATGTTTGTTGTGCAAGACTCCTCCGCCTCTAGGAACATTGACTATAACTGCACAACCTGAATTTGATGGGATATGACTGAATTCCTCCTAAACAGCGGAAGTCTAGAAGCTTCTGAAGACCAGGTCTACCTACAAGCAAGCAAATCAGAATGGGGCGGGGGGGGGGGGGTTCTGGTATTTGCCGATATGTGATTGAACCCTGCCTGAGAAAAGCAACAGTCTGAGAAGGACTGTAGTTTAAGAATTAGCCTTGAGACGTCTCACACCCCAGCACCAAAGCCTTCGATGAATGGCTGCAAATGAGATCAAACTGAAGTCCTGAGAGCAGCTCAGGTATCTGTCTACTCAGTGTCCAAAGGGCAAGTAATTGTATCGCTCACATCCATCCCACATCCTGTAAAGGATAATATTCCATCATCTGTGTTGCCCATAAATGCATCTCTGCTGCTGATTATCCCCAGGGAAGTTGGAGAGGCCCTAATAAATCAAAGCAAGGAAGTTGGCCCCTTTATAACATCCTGATACTTTGCTTTCCTTCACACTTCTCCTCACACATCTTCTCAGCATGGGGGGGGGGACCTGTTTTGACCACCCAAATCATAGCTAGCTACACTTCTGTTTTTTTGTGGCTGGGAGTGGGAGCAACTTATTACATTGGTCTGAGACTCAATTTGCACCCAAAGTACAACCTCGCAACACACAGATTGTCACTGTTTTAAGGAAGAGTTGAACCAAGATGCGTTAGCTTTGATCTATCATGTTAGTGTTTTTCCCCAGAAAAGCTAAGTCGATTTCCACACATTCTCTGTCTTGGAAATAGTGTGTCAAAGCCAGAAGCCTGTCTGTGGCTTTAAGAAAGAAGGTAAAAAGGTAAAGGTAAAGGACCCCTGGGTGGTTAAGTCCAGTCAAATGTGGCTGTGGGGTTGCAGCATGCATCTCGCTTTCAGGCCAAGGGAGCTGGCGTTTGTCTGCAGACAGCTTTCTGGGTCATGTGGCCAGCAGGACTAAACCGCTTCTGGTGCAACAGAACACTGTGACGGAAACCAGAGCGCATGGAAACGCCGTTTACCGTCCCGCCGCAGTGGTACCTATTTATCTACTTGCACTGGTGTGCTTTTGAACTGCTTGGTTGGTAGGCGCTGGGACAAAGCAACAGGAGCTCACTCCATCGCAGGGATTTGAACCACCGACCATCTGATCGGCAAGCCCAAGAATCTCAGTGGTTTAGACCACAGCGCCACCCATGCCCCTTTTAAGAAAGAAGACCTCTTTCTTGGGAAGGGAGGCTACTCTGTGGTTTACAGGAAAGTTTGTGGCTGGCAGCCAGCGCTGGAGAGCTATAGCTCCCTATAGATACTTCTGGTTCAGCCTGGCTGGATAAAAGTAGAGCTATTTTCCTGGAAATAGAGTTGCCATGAACCTTGTTCTCTTGTAATGGCAATGGCGCCCACCTGAGAAGAAGAAGAGAAGAGTTTGGATTTGATATCCCGCTTTATCACTACGTGAAGGAGTCTTAAAGCGGCTAACATTCTCCTTTCCCTTCCTCCCTCACAACAAACACTCTGTGAGGTGAGTGGGGCTGAGAGACTTCAGAGAAGTGTGACTGGCCCAAGGTCACCCAGCAGCTGCATGTGGAGGAGCAGAGACGCGAACCCGGTTCCCCAGATTACAAGTCCACCGCTCTTAACCACTACACCACACTGGCTCTCAGTGAGAGATGCCGGAACTGAGTTCCGGCAAGTTCCGGCTGAAAAAATGCCCTGGCTAAAAGTCTACGCAATCTCAGCTACGTTGCCTCTGGGCCAAAATCGAGCAGGCTAAGGTCGTCCGCAACCTCAGAAAGACAGCAAGCTATGGGGCTTGCGTGAGTTTTAAACCTCCTGCGCTTCCATATCAATAGCACTAGAAAAGCCAGTTTAAGATCTTTGGGATCCCTCCTCCCTCGCTGCTTCTTTTGCTGAGCTTCTTCCTAAAGAAGAAGAAAAGGGAAAGGGGGAGAAAAAAAGAGCTAACATAAAATGAGCTCTTTGTATACAACTCTGGAGGGAGTTTTCAGAACTGAAACTGTCGAGTTGTTACGGGCTTACTCACAAGGATTTCTGCGCCTGTGTGTATGGCGGAGTTCAGAAGCAGAAATCAACTGGAAGATAAAACCCATGCTGTGCGCAAAGGTGTACTTTATGAACTTCCCTGGTGTGAGCAATGGAGAGCTGGGGGAGTTAAGCGGTTTAGCTAACAAATGCCGGAGAATCACAGATTAAGAGAAAGAAGCTCCCTTGGCTCCCTCCCACAGCCCTGTTTTCTTTAGTGCGGCTGGCAGGAGCAGAAATCTGCCGCTGATTCGCTATAGCCTGACGCATATTATACAGAGGTCTCGGTCCAATTACGCCGGAAATCAATATCGATATACTTTAAGGTGTTGCCTCATATTATATAATATTATAAAAACCTACTAATCTTTATCAATGCCTCAATGTGACATTGCAGAAGTAGAACGATGTTTCTGTTTTGGTCAAAAAATTTGATATCTCTATAGCCTAACTTGGGACGCAGGTGGCGCTGTAGGTTAAACCACAGTGCCTAGGACTTGCCGATCAGAAGGTCGGCAGTTCGAATCCCCGCGACGGGGTGAGCTCCCATTGCTCGGTCCCTGCTCCTGCCAACCTAGCAGTTCGAAAGCATGTCAAAGTGCAAGTAGATAAATAGGTACCGCTCCGGTGGGAAGGTAAACAGTGTTTCCGTGTGCTGCTCTGGTCTGCCAGAAGCGGCTTAGTCATGCTGGCCACATGATCCGGAAGCTGTACGCCGGCTCCCTTGGCGTGTAAAGTGAGATGAGCGCCAGAACCCCAGAGTCGGTCACGACTGGACCTAATGATCAGGGGTCCCTTTACCTTTACCTATAGCCTAATTTAAGGAGAGGCAAAATAAGTTTGACTATACAATTAAGCTTGATAATAATTTTGACAGACCCTCCAAGTGTCCCTATTTTCCAGGGACAGTCCCGGATTTACAGAAGCTGTCCCAGTTTCATGATTTGATCCGGGAATGCCCTTCTTTTCCTTAGGTAAAGGTAAAGGGACCCCTGACCATTAGGTCCAGTCGTGACCGTCTCTGGGGTTGTGGCGCTCATCTCGCTTTATTGGCCGAGGAAGCCGGTGTATAGCTTCCGGGTCATGTGGCTAGTATGATTAAGCCGCTTCTGGCGAACCAGAGCAGCGCACGGAAACACCGTTTACCTTCCCGCCGGAGCGGTACCTATTTATCTACTTGCACTTTGACGTGCTTTTGAACTGCTAGGTTGGCAGGAGCAGGGACCGAGCAAGGGGAGCTCACCCCATCGTGGGGATTTGAACCGCCGACCTTCTGATCGGCAAGTCCTAGGCTCTCTGGTTTAACCCACAGTGCCACCCGCGTCCCTGCTTTTCCTTAGGACATCCCTATTTTCATCAGAGAAATGTTGGAGGGTATGGAGTCATGTGACTCCCCCCCTCGCAAGCCAAGGAGATAAGTAACTATATTATACAACCTTTAGAAGATATCTGAACACAGCCCAGTATATGGAAGTTTTTTCATGTTTAATGTTTTATTATGTTTTTATATATGTTGGAAACAACCCAGAGTGGCTGGGGCAACCATTCTTGTCCTCAACATGTGACTCTCCATCTAGATTAATTCCAGATCCTGCTGTTTCTAGATACCGGTTTGAAAACCCTCCCATTGGTTGGATTATCTACACCTTTTCCTCGCCACACATGCCGTCCAGGTGAAGGGGTTTCCTATTTGTTTCCCAGTTCTGGTTTCCCTGTTATCAACTTGACATAGTTTTCAGCATTGCCTTAACCACAGGGAAAGCAGCAAAAATCTCTACATAAGAGGCTCTTCCCTTGGCAGTTTATACCCCCTGCAAATCGCCTGGGCAAATCCATCCACGCCATTCCGTTCTCGGCCTGCTCAGCCTTTGATTCCTGATGTATGAGGCTGATCTGAGAATTGATTTGCTCTCTGGGCAATTCCTTTCATCTGCTTTGCACAGGTGCAAAAGCGGTATCAAAGAAGACCACACAGCCGTAAGGAATGGCGGCAAGGAGAGCAGAATCGAGCCCGTATTTGCCAGACTTCTCTCCCACCAACACCATGCTGAGGCTTTGTTTTCCTTCAAATCGCACACCTCTTGTTGTTGCAAACTGCCTTGGGAACTTTCAGTGATGGCTGAGTAAGAACTCCTCAGGAGTAGTGTGAAATGAAAGCCTACACTGGCAGGAATGCACATTACGTTTTTGTATAGGTGAATAAAAAGGTAAAGGTAAAGGTAAAGGTACCCCTGCCCATATGGGCCAGTCTTGACAGACTCTGGGGTTGTGCGCCCATCTCACTTAAGAGGCCAGGGGCCAGCGCTGTCCGGAGACACTTCCGGGTCACGTGGCCAGCGTGACATCGCTGCTCTGGCGAGCCAGAGCCGCACACGGAAACGCCGTTTACCTTCCCGCTGGTAAGCGGTCCCTATTTATCTACTTGCACCCGGAGGTGCTTTCGAGCTGCTAGGTTGGCAGGCGCTGGGACCGAGCAGCGGGAGCGCACCCCGCTGCAGGGATTCGAACCGCCGACCTTTCGATCGGCAAGTCCTAGGCGCTGAGGCTTTAACCCACAGCGCCACCTGCGTCCCAGAGAGGCTTCTAGGCACATCTAAAATGCCTCTTACGAAAATGCGCAGTGTCATGTTCCTACTAATTTCTGACTTGGCCCAGTGTACCTGAAGGAGTGTCTCCACCCCCATCGGACACTGAGGTCCAGCTCCGAGGGCCTCCTGGCGCTTCCCTCACTACGAGAAGTGAGGTTACAGGGAACCAGGCAGAGGGCCTTCTCGGTGGTGGTGCCCACCCTGTGGAACGCCCTCCCACCAGATGTCAAGGAAATAAACAACTACAGTGGTACCTCGGGTTAGTACTTAATTCATTCCGGGGGTCCGTACTTAACCTGAAACTGTTCTTAACCTGAAGCACCACTTTAGCTAATGGGGCCTCCTGCTGCTGTTGCGCCACCGGAGCACAATTTCTGTTCTCATCCTGAAGCAAAGTTCTTAACCTGAAGCACTATTTCTGGGTTAGCGGAGTCTGTAACCTGAAGCGTATGTAACCTGAAGCGTATGTAACCCGAGGTACCACTGTATCTGACTTTTAGAAGACATCTGAAGGCAGCCTTGTTTAGGGAAGCTTTTAACGTTTGATGTTTTATCATGTTTTTAATATTCCGTTGGGAGCCGCCCAGAGTAGCTGGGGAAACCCAGCCAGATGGGCTGTGTATAAATAATAATAATAAATGATAATAAATGATAATAATGGTCATAATGATCATAATGATAATAATTACAGCCACTGGAAACTTGAATCTTAATTTCCCTGTTCTATACCTAGGGTTGGATGGGGTGTTAGAGGAGAGGTAGTATCTCTGGTGGGGCATTTACATTGTAATATTGCAAACAGTGTGCTCAACAATTTACAGTAACAACTTAACAATGTGGAAGCTACTATGTTATTAAATCTGAAACAAAAAGCTTGGGCAACAGCTCGGATTGGAATAATTTAACAATTTGGGAGTTGCTGCGTCATTAAACTTCAGACGATAGACTTGGACAACAGCCCAGATTGGAAGACTGGAATCAGTTTCCTTTCATTCTGCTGCCTCCCCACCCTTCCTCAGATTGCTTTGGACTGGTTATGACTAATTTATTTATTTATTTATTTGTTCCTTGTTTCTTTTTAATTCTATCAGTCCCCCACTCCCCAAACCATGCTTTAGGGATTTTTTTTGAAAAAACCATCAACGCACAACGTCAGATTTTTGGTGAAATTGTGACCCCGCGGGTTAGGGATTTTTTAAAAAATTGTTTTTCTGCGGATTAAGGCGCTGAGGGCTGATTTTTTTGGTCCATGATAAAACGTGCTGATTACATTGCCAAACCTTGCAGGGGAGAATTTGCAACAGTTTGGCACTGTTTTTGCGTGAATTGGATAACGTCAGATTTTTGGTGGAATTGTGACCCCCGCGGGCTAGGGATTTTTTTTCGCAAAAATGTTTCTCCACGGGTTAAGGTGTTGAGGGCTGATTTTTTTACCTATGATACAAACCCTTTTGTTTCTACCGCCAAACCTTGCAGGGGAGAATTTGCAACAGTTTGGCACCGTTTTTGAGTGAATTGGATGAGTTCAGATTTTTGGTGGAATTGTGAGCCCGTGGGGTGGCTAAAATCTTTATCAATTAGAAGAAGAAGAAGAAGAGTTTGGATTCACTCCCTTTAAAGGTAAAGGTAAAGGTACCCCTGCCCGTACGGGCCAGTCTTGACAGACTCTGGGGTTGTGCGCCCATCTCACTCAAGAGGCCAGGGGCCAGCGCTGTCCGGAGACACTTCCGGGTCACGTGGCCAGCGTGACATCGCTGCTCTGGCGAGCCAGAGCCGCACACGGAAACGCCGTTTACCTTCCCGCTGGTAAGCGGTCCCTATTTATCTATTTGCACCCGGGGGTGCTTTCGAACTGCTAGGTTGGCAGGCGCTGGGACCGAGCAGCGGGAGCGCACCCCGCCTCAGGGATTCGAACCGCCGACCTTTTGATCGGCAAGCCCTAGGCGCTGAGGCTTTTACCCACAGCGCCACTGCGTTCACTCCCTTTAAGGAGTTTCAAAGCGGCTAACATTCTCCTTTCCCTTCCTCCCCCCAACAAACACTCTGTGAGGTAAGTGGGGCTGAGAGACTTCAAAGAAGTGTGACTGGCCCAAGGTCACCCAGCAGCTGCATGTGGAGGAGCGGGGAAGCGAACCCGGTTCCCCAGATTACGAGACTACCGCTCTTAACCACTACACCACACTGGCTCTCAAATACACTGAGCAATTGGGAAAGGAGTTGATTCATGGCAGGCGTTTAATCTATATTCTATGTCTAGTCCCTGAACTTTGTTCTGAGTTACTTTGCTTACTTTGCTAAGTAAGAAATCACCCTGTGGATGTGTATACTAAAGAGCAGGGCACAGTGGACCTGGGTTCAAACCAATCCCCAGCGAGAAAGGCCAATAACCAGGAATGCTAGGAGTTGAAATCCAACCACCGTTGTAGTGTATTGCATTAGGCTATCCGCGCTGCACAGAACAAGGTGGGTGGTTCACAGTTCACACGTACACATTCACCCCTTCATGACTGCCACAACAAATAATAAATTGGATGTGTGAAGCATCTGCCCAGATTAAATAGCCATACAGCCTTCAAATCACTTAATATCACATCAGAAAGCTTTTCAGGGGAGGCTAAGATTGCCGGAAGAAATATCAACAACCTCAGATATGCCGATGACACAACCTTGATGGCAGAAAGTGAGGAGGAATTAAAGAACCTTTTAATGAGGGTGAAAGAAGAGAGCGCAAAATATGGTTTGAAGCTCAACATAAAAAAAAAACTAAGATCATGGCCACTGGGCTCATCACCTCCTGGCAAATAGAAGGGGAAGAAATGGAGGCATTGAGAGATTTTACTTTCTTGGGTTCCATGATCACTGCAGATGGTGACAGCAGCCACAAAATTAGAAGACGCCTGCTCCTTGGGAGAAAAGCAATGACAAACCTAGACAGCATCTTAAACAGCAGAGACATCACCTTGCCAACAAAGGTCCGTATAGTAAAAGCTATGGTTTTCCCAGTAGTGATGTATGGAAGTGAGAGCTGGACCATAAAGAAGGCTGATCGCCAAAGAATTGATGCTTTTGAATTGTGGTGCTGGAGGAGACTCTTGAAAGTTCCATGGACTGCAAGAAGATCAAACTTATCCATTCTGAAGGAAATCAGCCCTGAGTGCTCACTAGAAGGGCAGATCGTGAAGCTCAGGCTCCAATACTTTGGCCACCTCATGAGAAGAGAAAACTCCCTGGAAAAGACCCTGATGTTGGGAAAGGCGGAGGGCAAAAGGAGAAGGGGACAACAGAGGACAAGATGGTTGGGCAGTGTTCTCGAAGCTACCAGCAAGAGTTTGACCAAACTGTGGGAGGCAGTGGAAGACAGGAGTGCTGCCGTGCTTTGGTCCAGGGGGTCACAAAGAGTCGGACACGACTAAACGACTGAACAACAACAACATGGTCATCTTGAGTTGCAAATCCACAGCAGAAATGCCATGAGAGGTTATCTGAATTAAGTGCCAGTGCAGTTTAAGGGGTATAGGTTTCCACCAAATAACTTTTTGAAATGCTGCTCTTTGAGAAGGCTCCGGTGGTATGTAGAGAGACCAAAATCATATGCTTGCTTTTCCTTTGTTGTCCTAGCTAAAATCATAATAAGCGACCGAGAAAGCTGAATTGCATCCAGCCTTGCGAAGATAGGAAACTTTTAATGGCCCTTGACTCTGCAATCTAGGTCTTGTTGGCATGGAGATATATATTTTTTTCAGCTGTTCTGTACAGCAGCGTGGCCTCTCATGTTCTTTGCACTGCTTCTACCAAGCAGTTTCCTGATAATTCCATCTTCAACATCCCCTCAAAGTGGAAACCATCAAGAGCAGCATTTGTTTGATTTCCCTCTTGCCCAGGCTCTTTAAACTTCCGGCAAGCAAATTGTGATCAAAGTAATTACCCAGAGGCGCATCCTCATGGCCTTAATTGAGCATCTTCCTTGAAGCTAGCTGGGATCTCTTTTGGTGCGAGAAGGGAGGGCGGGGAGACACGCTCTGTCTTAATTTGGGAAGGATCCTTGGGTAGCCACTCTTACGATCCCAAATCAAAACTGAAAATAAACGATGGAACGGCATTTTTACCTAGGTGGTCAGTGTGAATCAAGGGCCTTTTTAACACAGGATGCGCAGCAAAGGGCATGTACCACACCATGTGTACATGTTCTGGTAAGTCATTGCTAGGAGCGGTTGCTTGGCAAACATTGCATATACCTGGTAGGAGCAAAGCAGTTGAAAACATGCCCTTATGTGGACACTTTTTGCACAAAAATTCTTTATCAGTGGATGTTAAGTTGTGGGTGAACATATCAGACAACACAGCCATTCTTCAAACAGCTCTTGTTTAATCACAGGCCAGAACTGAACTGAACTGAAGGTTTCAGCCAGCCTGCTTATATAGAGCTCCACTACAACGCAACAGTAACAACTTTCTGTAACTATCCAATCACTGAACGTCACTTTCAATCCCTTATTTGCATATGTGGACCTGAACTATCTACAGTATCCCCCTGCTGGCCCAGGGTGAGAACTTCAGTACATAATAGTGGAAGATCTGTTTGCCTGCAGACTAGCCTCTAGAGAGTAGGTTTTGGCCCTGCATACCTGAAGGAGCATCTCAGCCCCGATCGTTCAGCTTGGACACTGAGGTCCAGCGCCGAGGGCTTTCTGGCGGTTCCCTTCCTGCGAGAAGTGAGGTTACAGGGCCTTCTCGGTAGTGGTGCCCGCCTTGTGAACGCCCTCCCATCAGATGTCAAGGAAATAAACGACTCTCTGACTTTTAGAAGACAGTACTGGGAGGTTTTTTATTGTTTGATCTTTTGTTGTGTGTTTAATAACCGGAGTGGCTGGGGTCAGACGGGTAGCATATAAATAAATTTGTTGTTGTTGTTGTTGTTGTTGTTGAGTAGAGAGGTGGCAATAGAAGTAAGGCAGAGCTGGTCCACTGCTTTCACTAACTCTGCATTTGTTTGATCCAGCCTGAATTTTCATCCTGGTTTTGTAAAATGCAAGGCCTCTGAGAGAGCTAGAGGACACTGCTCTGAAAAGATCATTAGCAAACGAGAACAACATTATACCGCAGGAAGGAGAATAAGGAAATTATTCAAGCATTGTAGTGTCAGTCCCTACAGACCTGTAGAAACACTATTAAGCTGATGTGAAAGAATCATCGCAAGAGCAGACACAGAAAGGCTTCTCTCTAAGTCATTGTGACTCTGCATTAATTTGCTCATTAAAGACCCTCTGCAGTCTAGTGAGAAATATAGAATTCCAACCAAGATGCCTCAAATAGGGATGGACAAATCAAATAAATTCAATTTCTCCATGCATAAAGGCCTGATTAGTGGACAAAGAAGAGAAAACTCTCAATTGAACTTTGCTCAGTATTTTCATTTCACCCAGCTGAGACACAGAAGGGTGATAGGATCAACACACTCAGCTTTTATCGAGTTTACATCGGCAACAGGGCTAATTAAAATATCAAACGTCAAATGGCTGGGTTGAGAACATCTTTCTGACTGAGAAATACCTTCACACCAGTCACAAACATGACAACTGAGTGACAAAAAATTATTTGCCTGTGACTAGTTTTCATGGAAAGCCACAGCTGTCTTCATAAAGAAAAAATAACTTTATGTGTTAGAAGTGCATAAAGTTAAGCAAAACACATTAAGCAGTTTAGTCCTTTATGTACAGACAAACTACACTAGAAAGCTAGATGGGTGTGTGGGTGATGAATTTTTACAAAACAGATGACACTTGAGGTAACTTCTAGAAGGGAGAAGAAGGAGTTCTTTAAACCCGACACATCCCGTTAAATTTATTCCTCTATTCACATAAATGGATAAACTGTTGACAGTTTTCTCCCTTGGCTCCGTTTCTACCTCATTATAATGTCATCCCAACCATACGCCTCTCCCCATCTTTGGTGCAGGTATTTTATCTCTTAAAGTGTGTAGAAACTGGAGTACCTTGTAAGAAGTTGCCAACATCCTTCTCCTTTCTGCTGTCTGTTGGTGGCAACCTGGAGACTCCTTTCTCCTCCTTACGCTGCATGAGATGTCTGTTCCCGCAGAGGCCATTTTGACTTTTCTGGTCCCCCTTTCTGGATTCAGCCAGAACTCTCTCATCCCCTGATGCAGAAGCACAGGGAAATGGCGTCAGTCATCCTTTTTTGCTATACGGAGGAAGCATTCTGTGTCCAGGGCAGCTTTCTACCAGCTCCACCTGGTACGCAGGCTGAGACCCTACCTGCCCATGGACTGTCTCGCCAGAGTGGTGCATGCTCTAGTTATCTCCCGCTTGGACTACTGCAATGCACTCTACGTGGGGCTACCTTTGAAGGTGACCCGGAAACTGCAATTAATCCAGAATGCGGCAGCTAGACTGGTGACTCGGAGCGGCCGCCAGGACCACATAACACCGGTCCTGAGAGATGTGCATTGGCTCCCAGTATGTTTCTGAGCACAATTCAAAGTGTTGCTGCTGACCTTTAAAGCCCTAAACAGCCTCAGCCCAGTATACCTGAAGGAGCGTCTCCACCCCCGTCGTTCAGCCCAGACACTGAGATCCAGTGCCGAGGGCCTTCTGGCGGTTCCCTCATTGCGAGAATTGAGGTTACAGGGAACCAGACAGAGGGCCTTCTCGGTAGTGGCGCCCGCCTTGTGGAACGCCCTCCCTACAGATGTGAAGGAAATAAGCAGCTATCCTATCTTTAAAAGACATCTGAAGGCAGCCCTGTTTAGGGAAGTTTCTAATATTTAATGCTGTATTGTTTTTAACACTCGATTGGGAGCTGCCCAGAGTGGCTGGGGAAACTCACCCAGATGGGCGGGGTATAAATAATAAATTTATTATTATTATTATTATTATTATTATTATTATTATTATTAACCCTAGCAGGTGTTATAAGAATTCTGAAGTCTCATGTTCATAAAGGCAAACACACGCATTAACTATATAAAACCATGTGTCTGAAATAGTACAGGAAGGCCATTTTGACTCTCCCAAATTGACCTCAATATATTTCTCAGCAAGGAGGGAAGAAATGGGGAAAGACTCCCCACAGACTTTTGCTTGCAACTCCTGTCTTAAGTGCGTATTTATGTATGAATAAGGTGAGCAGATGACCTGGATTCAGATCATCACAAAAGAATGGCCAGGCTGCCCAGATAAAGCAACCAGTGACCATTATCAGGTATCCTGGCAGACAGCATTTCTGCTGTAGACCGCTTCCTTCGGTGATGTATGTATGATGTTTAAGGGTAGTGGTCTTGGGCTACAGGGTGCGCAATTTCAAAAGTTGATATAAGGGCTCACGCACCATTTTTCTGGGTTCTCTCCTCTCTCCTGCGTGTGATGAGTGGGGACCCTGTTGCAACAGTTCCTTGAATAAAGATCAGGCTTACTAGCTGTTTTGCTTCTCTATATTTTCTGGTTGGCCTCTGTTATTTTCTCCTACCAATAGGGAACCCACTTAAGGACTCCATATGGGCTCTTGGATACCTCATAGGGGAAAAGGAGCAGTCCCCCCCCCCTTATAACACAGGTAAAATCCTGGCAAATTTACCCTTGGTGCTTTGCTCATTTCCTGTGCTGTGCTGGTTCCCTCGCAGCTCCCCTGCTTGTTGCCTTTTCAGGGGTTCCTTTGAAAAAGAGAAGCCACATTTTGTTATACAATCTGTCAAGTTTTACCAGGGAGGGTTACAGCAACCTTCCGCCTCTTTAGTAACTGTTGCTTTGTGAGAGCCTAGCATCTTGTGCCCAAGAGCAGCAACGCAGCATCGTTTGACGCTGCCCGGGCACAGAGGGTGACCAGAACCCGCTGGGACAGCCCAGTTGATGCCACTGTAATAAATAAAATTAAGGTCTTCTATATATAATAAGGGACGCGGGTGGCGCTGTGGCATAAACCACAGAGCCTAGGACTTGCTGATCAGAAGGTCGGCGGTTCGAATCCCCGCAACGGGGTGAGCTCCCATTGCTCAGTCCCTGCTCCTGCCAACCTAGCAGTTCGAAAGCACGTCAAAGTGCAAGCAGATAAATAGGTACCGCTCTGGCGGGAAGGGAAACGGCGTTTCCGTGCACTGCTCTGGTTCGCCAGAAGCGGCTTAGTCATGCTGGCCACATGACCCGGAAGCTGTACGCCGGCTCCCTCGGCCAATAAAGCGAGATGAGCGCCGCAACCCCAGAGTCGGTCACGACTGGACCTAATGGTCAGGGGTCCCTTTACCTATATATAATAAATGTTCATAAATGTACCAACCAAGCACGTACATAGATATGGGGACCACATGTCTGGAGCAGCACAGGAAGACCGTCCTGAAACCATTTTGACCAAATGTTTTCTCTGCAAGGAGGGAGGGGGTGAGGGAACCTTCTCATTGTTTCAGGAATTGGGTAATCACCATCTCAAAGGAATGGCCAGACTACCAGGAAAGGCAATCAGATAACCTGGCAGACAGGAAAAACAACAACATTCAAATTTCTGTTGTAGACCGCCTTTTCTGTGATGTAGGTATGATGTTTGTGGGGTGTGATCTTGGGTTACACCCCTTCTGTGATGTATGGAGGGGTGGTTTTGAGCTCCAGGGAAGGGAATTTAAAATGTTAAATTAAAAAGGGCGGGTACACCTTTGTTCTGGGTCCTCCTCCTTTCCTGCGTGTGAGGGGAGCACCCTGTTGCAACAGTTCAATAAAGATCAGGCTTACTAGCTGCTTTTGCTTCTCAATATTCTCTGGTTGGCCTCTGTTATTTTCTCCTACCGATGGAGAACCTACAAAGGACTCTATAAGGGTTCTTGTGTCCACCAGAAGGGAATAAGGGCAGATTTTGTTTACAACACCGTTGACGCCACCAGACGGGTACGCGCTGGGTGGGGGGCAGGGGGAGTGAGCCCACTGAGCCAGTCAAACTCGTGCCACTGGAGCCAAGTGTGGCTTTGTTGCGACATCCGCCCGTCTGCACAGGGGGAAGCCCCGCCAGCTAGACTGGTGACTGGGAGAGGCAGCCAAGACCATATAACACCGGTCCTGAAAGATCTGCATTGGCTTCCAGTACATTTCCGAGCACAATTCAAAGTGTTGGTGCTGTCCTTTAAAGCCCTAAATGGCCTTGGCCCAGTAGATCTGAAGGAGCATCTCCACCCCCATCGTTCAGCCAGGACACTGAGGTCCAGCACCGAGGGCCTTCTGGCGGTTCCCTCATTGTGAAAAGTGAGGTTACAAGGAACCAGGCAGAGGGCCTTCTCGGTAGTGGCGCCTGCCCTGTGGAACGCCCTCCCATCAGATGTCAAGGAAATAAACAACTATCTGACTTTGAGAAGATTAGAAGATATCTGAAGGCAGCCTTGTTTAGGGAAGTTTAGGGAAGATCTTTTATCGCCCTTCTTCTTCTTCTTCTTCTTCTTCTTCTTCTTCTTCTTCTTCTTCTTCTTCTTCTTCTTCTTCGTATTCTGTTGGGAGCCACCCAGAGTGGCTGGGGAAACCCAGCCAGATAGGCGGGGTATAAATAAATAAATAATGATAATAATAATAATAATAATAATAATAATAATAATAATAATAATTAACAGGGTGGCCCTTGGTGGGTGAATCTCCCCGACACCCACAGAGAAGTTTTGTTTTGTTCCTGTTTTTATTATATATTTTGTGTTTTTATCTTGTGTTTCTATGCTTTGTACTGCTCTGAGGTCTACAGATGAAAACTTTAATTGTTATTAATAATAATAATAATAATTTATTTCCCGCCATCTCCAATCCTGGATTTGAAATTCACAACACGTCCTTTTACTCTCCCACCAAAGAAAAGGCGGTTCCCTTTTTAATTTTCCAGCCGACTCTTACCTTTCCATCTTTCCATCAGAGCTGTCACCTGATTAAAGAAATGTTCCTTCTAACTCGGAGGGGTTTTCCTATTGCCTTGGCAAGGGATTGTTCGGGGGGGGGGGAGAGGAAAACCACCCCACCCCAAAACTTAGCTTATCTAGGTGAGCCTAGCGAGGCGAGAAGACATGGCTCCGGGGAGATCTGTGCCCGATTAGAATTTAGGAGCCGACAGCTTCTAGTCGCCTGAGCGCAAGTCGCTAGACTGTCTCCTTCCTTGTTCTGCTCATCTCATGATTGCATAACACTTTCTCCTTGGGGTAAGAACCGGCAGTGACAAGAAAATGAGCAAATGAGGATGCTGATAGATGAAGGAAGGAAGAGACATATTGAGAAGCGATGAAAGAAACATCTGGGGGCAGTGGCCAATGCAGGGAAGGGTGGATAATCTCATTTTCCCTACTCCAGAGCAGAATCCCCATAGGAAGCCATGCTTTTCCAAAGTGAGGCCTTTTGGGGGAAAGTCCTGAGGACCTTCTCCTTCAGCTCTGATCTTGTTGACAACATTTTACGGGCGGTGAATGAAAGGTGTCTTCCGCAAGGTTGCTAGGAGAGGGGCTGTAGATCGGAGGAAGAGGGCAGGCTTTGTGCCTGGCATGTGGCAGCTTTCAAACTCAAGCCCTGGCACCTCCCATTAAAATGATCAGGGGGCAGCAAGTGATGGGGAAGATCATTCTTCTCTAGAGGACAAGACAACACTTGTGCTAGAGGGGGGCAGATCTGCACCGTGGATTTAAAGCACATTCAGTGCATCTTCAAAGCCACAAAAAATTCTGTAGTTTCTCCCTCACAGAGCTACAATTCCCACACCCACAATACCGTTCCAAGGATTCTTTGGTGGGAGAAATGTGCTCTGAATGTATGGATTGGGTCTGCTGTCTCCCTGCCCTGGAGTAAGGCAGCTTCCTCTGTTCCTAAGAAATAAACCAGTTTCCTAAATAATAATAATTTGGGGTGGATTTCAATTTCTTGCCACTAAAATTCTGGCTGCCGTTACCCCATACATGAACGTTACCCCATACATGAACATCAATTTTCCTTTTTCAGTTGGCAATATACTTAAAAGAAATATTTCTGGTCTTTTTTTAAAATGTTATTTTAAATCTTTTTTTTTTAGTATTTTTTGGGAAAATACTAAAACACCTAATATAGTAGACTGACAAACATTAATGGTAGAATACTTGCAGCTAGCAAAGGTGAGGGGAAGAGTAACAAAACAAAAAGTCCACAAGGAATGGAGCATATTTAAAGAATATTTGAAGAACAATGGTATAAAGGGTAATCTCCTGGCAGACCTAGAATGAGCCTTGTAGTATATAAAGATAATTGACAATTTATATAGAAATATGATAAAAAATAGAAGAAATAAGTAACTGTGTGGTAAAAGTGTATTTAGCAGATAACGTACAATGAGAACGTTTGGAAGTTTTTTTTTTGAAACCTCAACTAGTTTTTATTCTTTATTTTTTTCCTTCTTCCTTTCTTTTTGCATAAATTGTAGTAAAAAAAAAAAAAAATCCCCCCCGCCACCCCTATGCTAGGAGAGCTAGACCTGTAATTTAGTTTTTCAGATAACAGATCCTGATTCTGGAAATGCGAAACCAGCTTTCACAACATGCGATTAAGAAAATTTACCAAACACATCAACAACACACTTTCTCCAATTCAGGCGTCCATCAGCCCTGTAAGCCATAAGAATACAAGACAATAATATAGATTTCATAGAATTTAGTGCAACTGCTATACAAGACAAGGAAGCGAGAAGTGGTTTCATTGTCATAACTTTCCCTGTAAAGGACCATTTTACAGCTTTAGTTTTGTGAAGACGCCGGGAATTTGTGGAACAGATCATTGGCTCCTACACAGAACTTCAATGCCTGAGTTTCCCTTGCTAGAGATCCATTTCCATTAAACAGGTTTGAGGTTGTTTCATTTGGGTTTAATTTGTAGTGTAGACAGACACACCCTGCTTTTGTTTGGTAGGCCTATTGAGAGTGCCAAACTCCCCATGCAGAGAAGCTATTTTCCAAAGCAGAGACATACCTTAAGGCTTCAGCCTTTGCTATTTTAATTGAAGTCGGGTTTTTTTTTATAAACCAAATAATTCATAATATCAAATTGCTTTGGGATTGTGGCCAACAAAGTAAGGTCTGAAGAACATGCCACATACATTTGAGGTTATGTCCTCATAATAAAACATCTCTGGCCATTTTAATAATGTTTTGCAAAGTGGATTATTCCATATATGCTTTTCTTTGTCTGTCTCTGCATGTAAATTGCCACGTAATTATCTCCTGTTTGAACATACCAGCCTTTTATCTGCACATGGGGCATAACCCTCATTCTTCTGGGTAGCAAAGACTTGGACGGCTTCCTAGAATGATAAATACCGTCAAAGACGCACTCGTGGCTCGTTGAGACATAATTTCTGTATATCTATTTCATCATGCCTGAAAATGTTCCATGCGCTTCAGCAGTTTTGTCCTATTTATTGACTTACATGCTTACTTGATCATGTTATTAGACCCATTTGGATTTCTGCTAACATGGTGCTGCCTTTGAAGAGGGTTTAGAAACCTCAACTGGTTCAAAGAGTTGCAGCCAGATTGTTGACTAGGGTTGGTTAACCCTGGCTGCACTGGCTACGGAGCGCCATTCAAAGTGCTGTCTGTTATCAATAAAGCCCTATATGACTTTGTTGTTGTTGTTTAGTCGTTTAGTCGTTTCCGACTCTTCGTGACCCCATGGACCAGAGCACACCAGGCACTCCTGTCTTCCACTGCCTCCCACAGTTTGGTCAAACTCATGCTGGTAGCTTCGAGAACACTATCCAACCATCTCGTCCTCTGTTGTCCCCTTCTCTTTGTGCCCTCCATCTTTCCCAACATCAGGGTCTTTTCCAGGGAGTCTTCTCTTCTCATGAGGTGGCCAAAATATTGGAGCCTCAGCTTCAGGATCTGTCCTTCCAGTGAGCACTCAGGGCTGATTTCCTTCAGAATGGAGAGGTTTGATCTTCTTGCAGTCCATGGGACTCTCAAGACTTTCCTCCAGCACCATAATTCAAAAGCATCAATTCTTTGGCGATCAGCCTTCTTTATGGTCCAGCTTTCACTTCCATACATCACTACTGGGAAAACCATAGCTTTGACTATACGGGCCTTTGTCAGCAAGGTGATGTCTCTGGTTTTTAAGATGCTGTCTAGGTTTTTCATTGCTTTTCTCCGAAGAAGCAGGCGTCTTTTAATTTTGTGGCTGCTGTCACCATCTGTAGTGATCATGGACCCCTTCATGGATCACTGCCTTGCCGTGATGAAGGGGCTTAAATAACTCAGAGAAGCTATGAACTATGCCAAGCAGGACACCCAAGATGAACAAGTCATAGTGGAGAGTTTTGACCAAATGTGATCCACCTGGAGGAGGAACTGGCAAGCCACTCCAGTATCCCTGCTAAGAAAACTATATGACTTAGGTCCAAGCTATCTGTACCTGCCTGGGTTCGGAGATCTTCGAGGGAAGCACACTGTTTGCTTCTAGATCAGCCCCACTGTTCAAAAACATCACCATGATAGGCAGGGCCGGATTTCGGTTTGATGAAGCCCTAAGCTACTGAAGTTAATGGGGTCCTTTATATGTCCAGCTGTCCTTTGTCAACAATAAATTGTCCCTGTTTTTTGTGTCGAATATATGCAACATGGTAATTTATGGGCCTAATAGGTATCTAAAGCCATTTGCACATAACAAAATATGTATCTTAACAAAGTAATTGTTTTTTTATCTTACATTTTGGAAATGTAAATCCAGTTGTTTTTTTCCTTTAATTTTTTGGGGGCCCCCCAAGAGAGTGGGGCCCTAAGCTATAGCTTGTTTAGCTTATACGTAAATCCGACACTGAGTTGCCATATCCTCTCCCCGGCAAGTTATGTAAAAATAAAGGTAAAGGACCCCTGGACAGTTAAGTCCACTCAAAGGCGACTATGGGGTGTAACACTCATCTCGCTTTCAGGCTGAGGGAGCCGGCGTTTGTCCACAGACAGCTTTCCAGGTCATGTGGCCAGCAGGACTAAACCGCTTCTGGCACAACGGAACACCGTGACGGAAGCCAAAGTGCACGGAAACGCCATTTACCTTCCCGCCGCAGCGGTACCTATTTATCTACTTGCACTGGTGTGCTTTCGAACTGCTATGTTGGCAGGAGCTGGGACAGAGCAATGGGAGCTCACCCTGTCGTGGGGATTCGAACCGCCGACCTTCTGATTGGCAAGCCCAGGAAGCTCAGTGGTTTAGACCAGGGGTCAGCAAACTTACCGTGCCTCGGCCCGGTGTCTCCAATGCCGATCGCGTGGCAGGCCAGTGGGCGGGGGAGAGCATGCCTATATCCGTGCGCACACGCTATTTCTGGTGCACTTCCGGGTTGGAGGAGCACCGGAAATAGCTTGTGCGCATGTGCACGAGCCTCCACCAACCTGGATGTGCACCGGAAATAAAGCTTGCACATGTGCACAATGCTTGCGCATGCGCACAAGCTATTTCCGGTGCTCCTCCGACCCAGAAGTGGGCAGCCGTGCAACACAACGCGGTAAGAGTGGGCGGCGGCAGCGGGCGGCAGGGGTCGCCGCAGGCTGGATAAACTTATGCAGCCTGCGGGCCTTAGTTTGGGGACCCTTGGTTTAGACCACAACAGTATCCTCTCCCCAGCAAATTACGTAATAAACAGTCAGAAAAGGCAATGCACGATGCCACTACAAAGGGTGTGCTGGTCCCGGGGGGGTGGTTACTGTGGGGCGTGGTCAGGGACCTGGGTCGAGGGACTGTAGACTGTCCTCCAAGGGTGAAGCGGGGTCCAAAGCGAGGAGCCGGGCAAGGAAGGGAACTCTGGAAGAACAGGTCTGGGTGCTGGCCGAAACAGGTCTTCAACGACATTGCTCCCGCAAGCTGGGACTGGGGCTGACTGGCCTTTATCTCCTCTGAGGCCAGGGGCGGTCCCGGCCCCCAGGTGACCTGCCTCTCCTGGCCTTAAGGCGAGCACTCCTCCTGGGAGAAACCAGTTCCCTCCGCCTCTCTGCCCTGAGCCTCTGCAGCTCAGGAGAGGCTGGAGGGTTACTGGACCCAGAGGCAGCCTCACCTTCCCCTGCCAGGGCTGGGAGAGGAGCACCTGCAGGCAATGGGTCCTCAATCACCTCTGGAGCCAGAGTGGATTCACCTGGTGCCTGCTCACAGGTGCAGGCGCTTCAGATACAAGGCCCTGC
Organism: Podarcis cretensis; assembly: GCF_951804945.1. NCBI lineage: Eukaryota > Metazoa > Chordata > Lepidosauria > Squamata > Lacertidae > Podarcis > Podarcis cretensis. The sequence continues at coordinate 130,451,053 of NC_137170.1, read as the reverse complement.
CCCAGCTCAGCCGGCCCTGGCGGCGGGGACTCCTGTGCAGGCTGGGATTCTTCCGGTTCAGCCTCTGAATCAGATTCCCAGGCTATCACAAAGGGATACGATACTAAGATGCCTGCACCAGTGCTGAGTGCGGTACGTTGCGGGAATGTTTCTGTGTATCGCTGGCAGCGGGAGTTTGCAAAAGTGGTCTCCCTCATGCCGAGATGAAAAAGCATTGCTCAGAGGGAACCTCGAGCACAGCAACAGAGACATGTCAAAAGTATACAAGCAAGCGCTTTAACATCTGTAGATAAGAAAAGTATAGAGTTGTTTCTCCCTTGGCAGATTACAAGCCTGTTTCTGGTGGTGGGGAGCTAAATTCAGACGCCAGATAGGCTCCTTCTAACCCCCAGGTCCAGAAAAACGTCCCAATTGCATTCGAAGAACAAATGCAGATGTGTGACCAGTTCACCACACATACTTTCTATCACATGTTTTATAAGAATTTTAAGGTCTCAAATATGGAAGAAATATTCATAAACGCACACATATCTAAATATATGAACCATGTGTCTGAAATAGTATGGGAGAGCAATCCTGAAGCCGTTTTGACTCTCCCAGTGACCTCAAATATTCCTCTGCAGTAAGGGAGGCAAATGGGGAAAGCCTTCGCATTGACTTTTTGCTTGCGACTCCTGTCTTAAGGGTGTATTTGTGTATGAATAGGGTGAGCCCATGACCTGGATTCAGATCATCACAAAAGAATGGCCAGGCTGCACAGGTAAAGCAATCAGTGACCATTATCAGGTATCCAGGCAGACAGGATTTCTGCTGTAGACCGCCTCCTTCTGTTATGTATATATGATGTTTTGGGGTTGTGGTCTTGGGCTACAAGTTGGGCAATTTCAAGAGTCTATATAAGGGCTTGCGCACCATTTTTCTGGGTTCTCTCCTCCCTCCAGTGTGTGGTGAGTGGGGACCCTGTTACAACAGTTCCTTGAATAAAGCTCAGGCTTACTAGCTGCTTTTCTTCTCAATATACTCTGGTTGGCCTCTGTTATTTTCTCTTACCGATAGGGAACCCGCTTAAGGACTCTGTTCGGGCTCCGGAATACCCCATAAGGGAAAGGGAGCAGTTTTGCTTATAACATCCGTTTGCCCACACATCACATTATTGCGATGATTGTATTGGGAAGGAAGATACAGATGACCAAGCAGAGAGACAGGATACAGTGGTACCTCGGGTTACATACGCTTCAGGTTACATAAGCTTCAGGTTACAGACTCTGCTAACCCAGAAATAATACCTCGGGTTAAGAACTTTGCTTCAGGATGAGAACAGAAATCGCGCGGCAGCGGTGCAGCGGCAGCAGGAGGCCCCATTAGCTAAAGTGGTACCTCAGGTTGAGAACAATTTCAGGTTAAAAAGGGACCTCCAGAACGAATTAAGTTCTTAACCTGAGGTACCACTGTATTTTGCCCATTTCAAAATCAACGAAGTGGGGAACCTGAAATGCGGCCCTTGCTACCTCCTTACTTGGCCCTCATAACTCTTCTCAGGCTCTGAATTTCACCTCTCACTGACCCTGCTATGGCCCCTCTTTTTGTGATTTAGCCTAGCTGGAATGTGTCCTCAAACTCTGAATATACCTCTTTGCTTGTATGGATGGATGATAGAGAGCTGTATGTTTGTTTGTGTGTGTAGTTTGAATTGTAGCCATTATTTCCTAGTTAAAAATATGAGGAATATCTCTTTGAATAAAATTACAAGTAATTCACAATGGCAAATCATACTTTGCCGATTCATAGCTCTGCCAAATCTCTGTATGAAACCAACCTTCCCATGCAGTTCTTCAGCCGCAGGCGGGGTCTCTGGTGAACTTATGGAAACAGCTGCCCTTGTTTTAAGGAATAATTTGCCATCCCCTGCAATGGAAAGCAGAAGTATCCCAATGATTACGCTTGGTGAATTCATAAAAACACAGGCAACCACAGAGTTCAGGGACAAAGCGACTTTTCCCTGGCTTCGTGAATGAACCAGATTTACAAATTTGTTTTAGTAGTAAGGTTAAATCTTACTGGGAAATGATATATAATGAAATGAAAAGGATGTTTAAGATAACATTTTTGAAAACAAACAAACACAGAAGCTTTTCTTTTGGGATTTTTAGGGACAGAACTATCTAAAATGTATAGAAACTTATTCATGTATGCTACTACAGCGGCAAGAATGTTACTTGCCCCTAAATGGAAAGAAGCAGAAGTCCCGGCAAAGGAAGAATGGATACAAAAACTTATAGAATATGCAGAAATGGTGAAACTTACCGGAAGAATAAGAAATCAAGATAACAAACTTTTTTAAATAAAAGAATGGAAATGGTTTATTGAATATTTACAGATAAATTGTAAACAGATAAAAACAGTGGCAGGATCATTGTAATAACCTGCAGTTTTATAGGAGTATATATTTAAAGAAGATGAATAAATGAGTAAATTAAGTAAATTGGATATGCTAAAGATATTAAAAACAAATTTAAGGAACTGCAGAAAGAGGGGGAAGGAAGTCAAGTATTGAAATGTCATAATGATTGTAAAATTAGTGAAATGTATAAACTTGAATGTATAAATGTATAAACTTGATGCCTAGACAGCATCTTAAAAAGTAGAGACATCACCTTACCAACAAAGGTCCGTATAGTAAAAGCTATGGTTTTCCCAGTAGTGATGTATGGAAGTGAAAGCTGGACCATAAAGAAGGCTGATTGCCAAAGAATTGATGCTTTTGAATTATGGTGCTGGAGGAGACTCTTGAGAGTCCCATGGACTGCAAGAAGATCAAACCTCTCCATTCTGAAGGAAATCAGCCCTGAGTGCTCACTGGAAGGACAGATCCTGAAGCTGAGGCTCCAGTACTTTGGCCACCTCATGAGAAGAGAAGACTCCCTGGAAAAGACCCTGATGTTGGGAGGGCACAAGGAGAAGGGGACTACAGAGGACGAGATGGTTGGAGAGTGTTCTCGAAGCTACAAACATGAGTCTGACCAAACTGCGGGAGGCAGTGGAAGACAGGAGTGCCTGGCGTGCTCTGGTCCATGGGGTCACGAAGAGTCGGACACGACTAAACGACTAAACAACATAAACTTGAAAAGAATGGTCCCTGCAAAGTGGTTTCATAGGGATGGGGAAAGGCCTTTCATTCGTAGCATTCTATTTGCTGACTGCGAGGAAGAGCCCTGATGGGTGAAAACATAGGCCCAACTAGTCCAGAGCTTGAGAATTTCATTTTGAAAAGGAGTTAATCTCTCGCTCATCTATCAACAACTACCAGTCACGATGGCTATGTTCTCTACCTGAAATGTCGGAGGCTATATGCCTCACAGAGGCACCGACTTGCATCCAAGATGGAGGGGGCCCGGCGCGCGCCGTGTGTGTGTGACATCATGCGCATGATGCGAGCACAACAGTGCATCATTGGGAGAACACCATGCGTGGAGCCCAACCCAGAACGACCTTAAGGGCTGGGGGCTCCTCTCTCGCATTCAGGAGGAGCCGGCCGTTGAAGCCATGCCTGGCTCCATGCTCAGCCTCCTGTATCCCCTCAACTTTGAGGGGGTCTGGCCCCCTCCCAACAGATGGGGGGGTTGATGACACCTCAGAGCCATAGCTGTCAACCGTCCCATATTTGGTGGGAAACTCCCTTATCCCAGTGCCGTGTCCCGTTGCTGTCCCTTATTGATGATGTCCCTTAAATTTCATGCTCTCCCGGCTTGGGGTCCTCCGCCACGAGAGAGAGCATGCCTCAGGGGCGCGTCGTGAGGAGATGGGCAGCAGTGGGCGGGTGACAGCCCCTCTCTTGTGAGACTCCTGCCGCGCTGCCAGGGGAAGCCGGAGGCAGCAGTGGTGGCGGCGGCTGAGGAGGCGGCCTGAGGGAGGAGGAAGAGGAGGGGATGGGGAAGTGCAGAAGGGTGGCGCTTCAGCAGCCGCGGCGGTGCCGCAACTGCCTCATGCCGGGCTCGCGGTGCGGCATGGGCAAGAGTCTCTCTCCCTCCCTCCCTCTCTCTCGGGCGGGGAAGGGCCAATGGAACTCCTCGTGCCAGGACGATGGCAGCCCCGGTGTGCTGCTTCGCATACCCTCCAACCAGTGCAGCATCTTAATGTAGTGATTTCCCCCTCCCCATCCCTTTCATAACTCTATTTTTATAAATCATTTGTCTATCCATAGTTCACATTTTTACTACAAGTTTTCTGTCAATCCTACCAATGTATGTAGCTCTTTACAATAGTTTTCAACTAGATTATAAACTTTCCCCATTCTTTATTAAATAGGACCTCTTCCTGGTTTCGAATTCTGCCTGTAAGCTTTGCCATCTCGGCGTCGTTCATCAGTTTTGTCTGCCACTCTTCTTTGGCGGGAGTTGTAGACCCTTAGGATCATCTAGTCCAACCCCCTGCAAAACAGTTAGTGGCAGCCAAAGCAGCATGGCTCTGTGAGTGGCGGATTTCTGTATAAGCTAAGCCAAAATCCCTTATTTTGGCTGCTGATCCCTTATTTTCGAGGCTGCTGGTCCCTTATTTTCAAATCTGTAAGTTGACAGCTATGCAGAAGCTCTTTCGCAATTAAATAAGAAAATAATGTTAATTATAGTTTTTAAATACCCCAAAACAATCCAGATAACCCAAGCAACTGAGCCACGCAAAGTGCTGCAAGGGGAAGAAAAATTTCCTCAGATGCACTAATCAGTGTGGCCTAAGGACAAATGTCTTTTTAACACCCTATAGAAAGAGCAATCAGGGCCCATAATATGTGGGCCTCCCCACAAACCAGTTAAGCTACATCCGTATCAGTCAAGGTCCTGTTAATGCCCCTGGCCTTCTTGACACAATGCTAAAACGAAATTGCAAGCACTTTTGTTGCCCTAAGGGCTTAGCGGTGTGGCACCTATTTGCACATAGGTCAGAAGGTCCAACACTTCAGTTCTCGGCATCTCCCATTAAAGGGATCCCTGATAACAGGAAGGCCAAGAGACCTTGACTCGCCATCTGTCTTCAGAGCAGGCTATATTGCAAGGGGTCCCTTTTGCCTATGGTGGTTGTAGTAGCAGAAGGCTAGACTGCATCCTATGCTCATTTGCTGCTGCACAGCAAAGCATTCCATTTCCCAAAATGATTTATAAATTAATAAATTAATGATAATTTATTATTTATACCCCGCCCATCTGGCTGGGCTTCCCCAACCACTCTGGGCGGCTTCCAACAAAATATAAAAATACCGTAATACATCAAACATTAAAAGCTTCCCTAAACAGGGCTGCCTTCAGACGTCTTCTAAAAGTCTGGTAGTTGTTCTTCTCTTTGACATCTGGTGGGAGGGAGTTCCACAGGGAGGGCGCCACCACCAAGGAGGCCCTCTGTCTGGTTCCCTGTAACTTGGCTTCTCTCAGTGAGGGAACCGCCAGAAGGCCCTCGGCGCTGGACCTCAGTGTCTGGGTAGAACGATGGGGGTGGAGACGCACCTTCAGATATACTGGACCGAGGCCATTTAGGGCTTTAAAGGTCAGCACCAACACTTTGAATTGTGCTCGGAAACGTACTGGGTGCCAGTGTAGGTCTTTCAAGGTGTTATGTGGTCTCGGCGGCCGCTCTCAGTCACCAGTCTAGCTGCCACATTCTGGATTAGTTGTAGTTGTAGTTTCTGGGTCACCTTCAAAGGTAGCCCCACGTAGAGGGAATTGCAGTAGTCCAAGTGGGAGATAACCAGAGCATGCACCAATCTGGTGAGGCAGTCTGCGGGCAAGTAGGGTCTCAGCCTGCATACCAGATGGAGCTGGTAAACAGCTGCCCTGGACATAGAAATGACCTGTGCCTCCATGGACAGCCGCGAGTCCAAAATGACTCCCAGGCTGCGCACCTGATCCTTCAGGGGCACAGTTACCCCATTCAGGACCAGGGAATCCTCCAAACCCACCCGCCTCCTGTCCCCCCAAAACAGTACTTCTGTCTTGTCAGGATTCAACCTCAACCTGTTAGCCGCCATCCATCCTCCAACCAGCTGTGACTTCCCCCAATACAGAATGGGGAATAGCCTATGGTTACCAGATTTTTTTTCAGTGAATCCGGGGACACTTTTTGAAGCTGAGTAGCAACAGGGAGTCAGTAGTGGGGATGGTGAGGCAAAAGACCCTGGGCCCAAGCACACATGCATATTGTATAAAGGTGTAAAGCCCTTCTTTCGCACCTTGTGAAACATAAATGCAGTTTTTTTAAAAACTGGGCAACGGTGCGCCGCCTGCTTCCAAGCCTCTCCCAATCTCCTTCCCCCTTCCCCTTTGTTTTGACAGATTGGGGGAAGCTTGGGAGTCACAGGTGGGCGGCCATTGCCCAGGAGGGGCACAAGGTGCACAGTTTCTCTGCCAGGCAAGATGCAAAGCCCTTCTTTCGCACCTTGTGAAACATAAATGCGTGGAGTTTTTTAAAAACTGGGCAACAGCTCGCAACTCCTAAGCCTACCCCGATCAGTCAAAACAAAGGGGGAAGAGGGCAGGAGATTGGTACCGCTGGACGTCCCCGGTTCCTTTGGCAGTGGCGGAAGCAGCGGCAGTCAGCAGCCCGGAGTCAGCCTGGTAGTGCAGTTGGCTCTGGCTGGCTTCAGGAGCTGCTCGCTGCCATGGCGCCCACCATTTTTCCTTGCCGGAAGTTCCGGCAAGGAAAAATGGCGGGCGCCATGGCAGCGGGCAGCGAGCAACTCCTGGAACCAGCCAGAGCCATCTGCACTACCAGGCTGGCTCCGGGCTGCTGAGGCTGCTGCTGCCACGTTTCCCGGGACAGATTTGCAAATCCGGGGACATTCCGGGACGGAATTTGTCCAGGGACAGATTTGCAAATCCGGGGACTGTCCCTGGGAACCAGGGACATCTGGTAACCCTAGAACAGCCTCAAGGCTCTCTCTATATAATATAATATTATATATGCACATGGTTGCTAAAAGGCCCGATAGGGTATCTGAAATCTCATTATGACTCATGTGGGATACAAATCCTCTGCAAAGTCCAGCTATTTTCTTCCAAGTTGGTAAACAACTGGAAAAAACCAAAGCGTTTAAATACAGATGGTGTCTCCTTTTATCCCTCACAGGATAATAGTGTTTAGCTTGTTCCTGTTTATCTGAATGGGAATATTTGCAACCCCAGAAGTGCGGATAAAGATAACCATGATTAAAGAGAAAGAAGCAGAGAAAGAAAGATTTTGTGTAAATATGTTATTGCTGGATTTGGGAGAACTAACACCATGCTGCGGAGACTTAATTAAATGTTAATTGTTTGCCAAGAGTTCAAGGGCAAATGCTTTGGAGCATGAAAAATTAGAAGACATGAATACTGAGGCTGGAAGTATATTCTGGTTGAAAAATGGAGACAAGGGGAAAAGCATAAAGAATTTAATTTTTTTACTGTGACCCTGCTGCAGAGTTACTCCTCTAAAGAGATCCTGGTAACAGGAAGCTAAAAGTCTGCATACAATTTTAGGATTGCCAAATGGAAAATAGAGCTGGGTTCCTGCATCTTTAGTTCAGAAGCAGGGATTTCAATAGGAGCAGGGGCTGGGTCTTCTTTTGGATCCAGTCACGCAACTTGAATGCTGTCTGCCATTTTGAATGCCACGGAACTGGCTGGGGCTGCGAAGGAAAAGGCCCACGCTTCCTCATCTGTGTAGCTTGAATTGTGCCCACTGAAAGGGTGGTGGCACAGCTACCTCTGCTATAAGAGGACTTCAACCCACATGTGGAGGGTGCTTTGGGAGTGTGCAACATTGGTGTTAGATGTGTAGGATTTGCCTTGCCGCTGTGCCCCGGCCCTGTGGTGTCTTTGCTTGGCTTCTTCTGTGCAGGGCTGATGGGGCTGTGATGTCAGCACACAATCCCATGGTCGATAAGTGGAGAGGTGATATTCCCATGGTTGCTGTGGAACCATCTGTGCTTGTTAACATGAAATTTCTAGACTGTTTTGCTGTCTGATTTTGCTGCTGCTGCTGCTGCGTATTATACAGGTATTATACTAGCGTTAATGGCTGCCACTGCCAGCAAGGCTAGGAATACTCTGCCCAGTGTGTGTTTTTGTACTAGACCTGAAGAGTGGGGAGTTGACTTATAAGCCAACAACATGCCAGTCAAATTCTGAAGATTGTATTGAAGTGCATTTCAGAAGTGTGGTGACTCATATTGGCTGGCTAAAACACAGTACAAGTACAAGACCAGATTATAAATGAGCTACCATCTCCTTTAGATACTTGCTACAGAGTAGAGAAATACACTGCTTCTATTGCGCAAGTTCCAATAACAACTCTACCTACCTACCTATCTATCATCTATCTATCATCTTTCTATCATCTATCTATCATCTATCTATCATCTATATCTATCTATCTATCTATCTATCTATCTATCTATCTATCTATCATCTATCTATCATCTATCTATCATCTATATCTATCTATCTATCTATCTATCTATCTATCTATCTATCATCTATCTATCTAGCTATCTATCTAGCTATCTATCTAGCTATCTATCATCTATCTATATCTATCATCTATATCTATCTATCTAGCTATCTATCTAGCTATCTATCTATCTATCATCTATCTAATCTATCAATCATCTATCTATCTATCATCTATCTATATCTATCATCTATCTATATCTATCATCTATATCTATCTATCCATCTATCTATCTATCATCTATCTATCATCTATCTATCTATCTATCTATCATCTATCTATATCTATCTATCTCTCTCTCTCTCTCTCTCTCTCTCTCTCTATCATCTATCTATCATCTATCTATCTATCTATCTATCTATCTATCATCATCATCTATATCATCTACCTACCTACACACACACACACACACACACACAAATACACAAAAATATTAACTGCTGTGTCTGAGCATAATAAAAACAGTATTGTCTGAAGAAGAAAAACTGTTCTGGCTAAACAAGTCGTTCAGGATATTATGTGACATTTGGGTTATACGTGCAGAGTTAGATGTGCAATCTGTTCCTTTTGGACAAGAGACTTAACCACAGTAGATTTTTACATCCACCTTACCTTCTTCATCTGGAATGAATCCAGAATGCCTGGGATCGTCAGTAGTTTGGACGGATCCTAAGGGTGATGGATACGGGATTTCTGTATCAGGGGGGAGATGGTGGAGTGAGGTGCCATTCTGATGTTCTTGAGAACAAAGAAGGGGGAGGGGGAAACAAGCACATGTTATTAAAAATTAAATGCTAGAAAACAAATGTGCCTTCTTTTGAATGTCTAGAGCACAACCATAGATTTAGCCAACTTAACTCCAGAAATATACAGTGGTACCTTGGATTACAGACGCTTCAGGTTACAGACTCAGCTAACCCAGAAATAGTACCTCGGGTTAAGAACTTTGCTTCAGGATGAGAACAGAAATTGCACGGTGGCGGTGCGGCAGCAGCGGGAGGCCCCATTAGCATAGCTGTCAACCTTCCCTTTTTTTGCAGGAAATCCCCTTATTCCAGCGCTGTTTCCCGCTGCTTCCCGCTGCTAGATATCCCGTAGACTGTCCCCGGGACAGGTGAGGCTGCTGATCCCTTATTTTTGAGGCTGCTGATCCCTTATTTTAAAATCTGAAAGTTAACAGCTATGCCCATTAGCTAAAGTGGTACCTCAGGTTAAGAACAGTTTCAGGTTAAGAATGGACCTCCGGAACGAATTAAGTTCTTAACCAGAGGTACCACTGTATCTCTATCTTCCAGTGCTGTTTCCTCCACTTTCCCTTAGAGTTTATGTCAAGAGCTATTGGAATTCTGCACATCTGTGGGTTTGAGAAGCCACCAACTGGAATGAAACTCAGCATTTTAAGAATTTCTGCATGGTTTGATGTTTTGTTTTGTTTGCTTTAAAGGCAAGTTTCTAGCTCTTGTGACTGTGGAGAAACTTGCTTCATATGGTAGCTATAAACTGTAGACCGTAAACTGATGTAACCTTCCACCATTTTGTGTGGTATTTTGTCCATCTGGCTTAGTAGAAGAAGAAGACGAAGAGTTTGGATTTGATATCCCGCTTTATCACTACCCGAAGGAGTCTCAAAGCGGCTAACATTCTCCTTTCCCTTCCTCCCCCACAACAAACACTCTGTGAGGTGAGTGAGGCTGAGAGACTTCAGAGAAGTGTAACTAGCCCAAGGTCACCCGGCAGCTGCATGTGGAGGAGCGGGGAATCGAACCCGGTTCACCAGATTACGAGTCCACCGCTCTTAACCACTACACCACACTGGCTCTACACTGTCTACACTGTGTAGACAGTGTACACAGTCGTCTACACTGGGGGAAGCAAACCAGGTGACCTCCAAGTGCTGTCTAACTACAGCGTCCATCAGCCCAGCAAGCCTGGCCAATGACCAGGGATTGTGGGAGCTGTAGTCCACCGGTTACCCAGAGGACAGCGCTTTGGCGATGCTTGGTCTACAGCCTGGACTCTCAGCAGCTTGAGATGGTAGTCTTTTACAGCTGGAAGTGAAGATGCCATCGCTTGAACCTGAGATCTTATTCATGCAAAAAATATTGCCCTCCCCCAGAGTGGGATACATTGGGCGCCACCACAGACCTCTTTGATATTGGCTGTTCTTTTCAGAATGCTCTTCTTTCTTTCTCATTTTCCTTCCATTGAGCAGAAACTCTCCATTATTTATTGGAGGTAGGTGGAAACTACCTTGGGAAGCCTCCGGGATCTCACTATTGATCATCATCCTCTCCTGCTGCTGATTTTTATGTTCTGGCTTTAAAATGAGATCATTCGGCAAAGGAGCCAGATGCTCCTCACAGACATCGACCTCAGGTCTGGGTTCATTACAACTAGTTCCTGAAAGGTAAGAGAGAGAGACAGAGAATAAATGGACTTTATTAACTAACATACAGGTTTTCACAGCATCTTAAAAAGCAGAGACATCACCTTGCCAACAAAGGTCCGTATAGTTAAAGCTATGGTTTTCCCAGTAGTGATGTATGGAAGTGAGAGCTGGACCATAAAGAAGGCTGATCGCCAAAGAATTGATGCTTTTGAATTATGGTGCTGGAGGAGACTCTTGAGAGTCCCATGGACTGCAAGAAGAACAAACCGATCCATTCTGAAGGAAATCAGCCCTGAGTGCCCACTGGAAGGACAGATCCTGAAGCTGAGGCTCCAATACTTTGGCCATCACATGAGAAGAGAAGACTCCCTGGAAAAGACCCTAATGCTGGCAAAGATGGAGGGCACAAAGAGAAGGGGACGACAGAGGACGAGATGGTTGGACAGTGTTCTCGAAGCTACCAGCATGAGTTTGACCAAACTGCGGGAGGTAGTGGAAGACAGGAGTGCCTGGTGTGCTCTGGTCCATGGGGTCATGAAGAGTCGGACACAACTAAACGACTAAACAACAACAACAGGTTTTCACCCATCCTCTCACAGACCCTCAAAGTGTCCCTGTTTTCCAGGGGCCATCCCGAATTTACAGAAGCCATCTCAGTTTCTGATTTGATCCTGGAATGTCCCGCTTTTTCGCAGGACATTCCTATTTCAGTGGAGAAACGTTGGAGGGTATGGAGTTATGCAAGCCCCAGGTCAATGAGATAAGTGACTATACAACCTTTAGAAGACATCTGAAGGCAGCCCTGTATAGGGAAGTTTTTAAAAAAATGTTTAATGTTTTATTATGTTTTTATATATGATGGGAGCTGCCCAGAATGGCTGGGGCAACCCAGTCAAATGGGTGGGGTATAAATAATAAAATTGTTGTTGTTGTCGTTATTGAATAAGAAATGTTGGAGAGTAGGCGCTATTATTGCAACATCCCAGTTGCTTTTATGCACTGTGAGCCTGGGCTCAAAACTTAAAATGCAAAAGCTAAAAGTGACACCCCACCCCCCACAAAGGATATTTACCTATTGCCTTATCTACCTGGCACCAGAGCAAAGCACTTTTATATTATAATGCAAATAGGGGAAAGAAACAATTTAAAAAGGTAAAGGGACCCCTGACCATTAGGTCCAGTCGTGGCCGACTCTGGGGTTGCGGTGCTCATCTCGCTTTATTGGCCGAGGGAGCCGGCGTACAGCTTCCGGGTCATGTGGCCAGCATGACTAAGCTGCTTCTGGCAAACCAGAGCAGCGCACGGAAACGCGTTTACCTTCCTGCCGGAGCGGTACCTATTTATCTACTGGCACTTTGACGTGCTTTCGAACTGCTAGGTGGGCAGGAGCAGGGACCGAACAATGGGAGCTCACCCCTTCGTCGGGATTCGAACCGCCGACCTTCTGATTGGCAAGTCCAAGGCTCTGTGGTTTAACCCACAGCGCCACCTGCGTCCTACACATCGCTGTGGTTTTGCTCTTAGCTGCCGTTTTTTTCTAGTATTATTGGGGCAGTACCTAAGCTAGCCTGCAAGGTGGTCCAAAACAGGGATATTGAACACATACTCCCATCTGCCCCAGGCAAGCATAGCCCATAGTTGGGGACTATAGCTTGTAATCCAACACTAAAAAAAAGGTAAAGGTTAAGTCCAGTCAAAGGCAACTATGGGGTTGTGGCGTTCCTTTTTGCTTTCAGGCTAAGGGAACTGGTGTTTTTCTACATACAGATTTTATTTTATTGCTTTATTGAACTTAAAAACAACAACACATAACACAAAATCAAAATTGTCGATAACTAATAATAATAATAATAATAATAATAATAATTTATACCCCACCCATCTGACTGGGTTTCCCCAGCCACTTTGGGCGGCTTCCAACCGAACAGTAAGAGCTGTTCGACAGTGGAATTTGCTGCCAAGGAGTGTGGTGGAGTCTCCTTCTTTGGAGATCTTTAAGCAGAGGCTTGACAACCATATGTCAGGAGTGCTCTGATGGTGTTTCCTGCTTGGCAGGGGGTTGGACTTGATGGCCCTTGTGGTCTCTTCCAACTCTATGATTCTATGATTCTATGAATATTAAAAACAATACAGCATCAAACATGAAAAACATCCCTAAGCAGGGCCACCTTCAGTTGTCTTTTAAAAATAAAATAGTTGCTTATTTCCTTGACATCTGATGGGAGGGCGTTTCACACGGCAGGCGCCACTACCGAGAAGGCCCTCTGCCTGTTTCCCTGTAACCTCACTTCTTGCAGTGAGGGAACCGCCAGAAGGCCCTCGGTGCTGGACCTCGAAGAGTTATCGATATTTATTACACATTATCACAGTCTTCTTCGAGTTCTGTTGACTTCCTGCCCACTCCATCTAGCTTTAAATGTATATTTATCTAGCGCACTATTTATATTTATTTCCAATAATCGCAGACAGCTTTCTGGGTCATGTGGCCAGCATGACTAAACCACTTCTGGCGCAATGGAACACAGTGACGGAAGCCAGAGCGCACAGAAACATCATTTACTTTCCCACTGCAATGGTACCTATTTATCTACTTGCACTGGTGTGCTTTCGAACTGCTAGATTGGCAGGAGCTGGGACTGAGTAACGGGAGCTCACCCCATCGCAGGGATTCAAACCGCCGACCTTCCGATCAGCAAGCCCAAGAGGCTCAGTGGTTTAGACTACAGCGCCACCCGCAACACTATCTGGAGGGCAATGACTTGGCCTACAAGATGTACTCTGTAGCAGGGATGGGCAGAAGGTAGACCGGCTTCTTCTGGTAGAGATGTGGCTGATTTGCAATAGACAGGCAAGGGTTTTGATAAGTAGGTTGTGGGTTCAAGCCCCATGTTGGGCAAAAGATTCCTGAACTTCAGGGCATTGGACTAGTAGATCGCCCTCGTGGTCCCTTTCAGCTCTACAAGTCTATGATCCGGTTGAGGCCTACTGTTGTTTTACCTCAAGTAAAGCACTATGTGCGCTTTGATTCTGGCATGGGGATAACTTTTTGAAGTTAGCACAGAGACTGCCTTTGATGCAGGTACAGAATTTGAACGTAGCTGGGAACAAGCGCTGGCGTGTTGTAAACAAAAAATTGCCCTTTTCCCTTATGGGGTATCCAAGAGCCCATATAGAGTCCTTACATAGGTTCCCTATTGGTAGGAGAAAATAACAGAGGCCAACCAGAGAATATTGAGAAGCAAAGCAGCTAGTAAGCTTGATCTTTATTGAGCTGTTGCAACAGGGTGCTCCCCTCACCCGCAGGAGAGAGGAGGAACCCAGAAAAATGGTGTGCAAGGCCTTATAAAGACTTTTGAAATTGCGACCCTGTAGATCAAGACCACCCCCAGAAACATCATGCATACATCACAGAAGGGGTGTAACCTAAGACCAACCCTCAGATACATCATGCATACATCACAAAAAAAGCGGTCCAAAATAGAAATTTTAATATTGTTTTTCTCCTGTTTTTGTTTATCTCCTGTCTGGCAGGTTACTTGATTGGATTTCCTGGGTAGCCTGGCCAGTCTTTTGTAATGATAAATACCGTACTTAGTTCCTGGGCCATGTCACAGGCTCACACCTTATTCAAACAGAGACATACCCTTAAGACAGGATTTGTGAAGGAAAAGACAATGGGGAGGCTTTTCCAGTTTGACCTTGCAGAGAAAACATTTGCTCTGTTTAGGAATCAAAATGGTTCCAGGTTGGCCTTCCTGTGCTGATCTATGTATGTGCGGTTATGAACATTACCATATATCTAAGACCATAAAATTCCTATTACAGCAGAAACAGTTATTCTGAGGCAATAACATGAGCGATGCTATAACTGGTACAGTGGTGTCCCGCAAGACGAATGCCTCGCAAGACGAAAAACCCGCTAGACGAAAGGGTTTTCCGTTTTGGAGGCGCTTCGCAAAACGAATTTCCCTATGGGCTTGCTTCGCAAACCGAAAATGTCTTGTGAGTTTTTCCGACTTTTTCCCCCTCCCCCCCTTTTTCTAAGCCGCTTATCTGCTTATCCGCTAAGCTGATAAGCCGCTAAAAGCCGCTAAAAGCCGCTAAGCCGCTAATAGCGCTAATCCGCTAAGCCGTCAATGGGCTTGCTTTGCAAGACGAAGAAACCGCTAGACGAAGAGAATCGCGGAACGGATTCTTTTCGTCTTGCGAGGCACCACTGTATAGCCCAGAATGGGGGGACGTTCCCCTTTACTGAATGTGCATCTGCCATTTATCTAGGGTGGGAGTGGTTTTACCTTTCAGGTTTTTTGCCTCGGGCTCCCTTTCCAGCTGAACAAGCAGTGGGAAGGCCACAGGTTCTTTGGGAAGCTTTCCAGATTTAAGTTTTTCCCTATAAGCTCTGGGCAAGTCTTCGGATATCTGAGGTAACCTGCAAATCTCTGGCACCTGGAGAAAAACAAAACACTTCAAAATGTTTTAATGTTAGGGGTTTTTTTTTTGGGGGGGGTGTTTGACAGCACTCATTTTGACGCCACCCATATCCAATCACCCCAAATGGCATTTCTGAAAATTGTTACCCAACAATTAGGGAAGGGCTCCACAGGTGGGCAGAGTTTCTGGTTTTGGAACTATTACGTTTTCCTGCATGCATTCAATTGTAAGCATTCTGAAGAATCGGGAGAATCCATGTTTGTACTTGTAGTTTAAACACAACACTAGGAACCTAGCATATAGTTAATCATGCTTAATCCCCTTTGATTTCAGTGGGGAAATACCACCTTGTCCTATGTGTGATTACTCAAAAGTGAGCCCCATAGAGATTAATATGACTTACCTATAGGTAAATGAGTACAGAATTGCAGCCTAAGCCATACTTACCTTTGCTGTGCTGCACCCAAGGGTGTTGCCCTCTATTTCACTATTATTCATGTGTATTGTTTTGGGATTATTAGCTGACAGTTCATCAGAAGCAGAAGGCTGCCAGGAATGGCATCACCGTTCGCCATTTTGCAAAACAACTTTTTTGGGGGGTAACCGCAACAATGTCAAACCAAAAAAATGCCACTTAAATCTTGCTGCGATAGTGTGAAATATACTCGGAATCGAGAGTGGATTTCATGCTCTTTATTCAGCACATAGTGGTGAGGAGGAATGGAAGTTCCCCCAGAATGTCTGCTTTATATACATTATTTACACAATGGGCTGCACATGATTGGCTAATTCTGGAATTCTCCTGTAGGCCAATCAGGTTGCGGATTCACTTCCATCTGGAGCCGGATTGGGTGGCTCCTGCAGACCAATCATACTGCTGCATTGTTCTAGGACCAATCAGACTGCTGCATTCTGAATCCTATTGTTCTAGGACCAATCAGACTGCTGCATTTTGGATCCTATTCAACTCAGTACATAACATAGGGCATCATGTAAGACCATGAAAAAGGGATTCCTGGGCAGGCTATGTCCTTCCCAGATTATTTTCATTTATTACATTAATGATCCCATCTTTCTTCTACCGTGGGACACAAAGCAAATCACATGGGATTTCAGAGTGGTCTTCAATCCAGGCCTGGACCGGACCTGGACCTGCTAAACTTTTGGGGGTAAAACAAAAACGGACCTTCTTCCTATGTTCTTCCATGACTTCACTTTGCTCTGGCCTTGTTCCTGGTTGAATAGGAGAGAACAAGTCCGTAGTCACAGGGTTTCCTTTCTCTCTCTCATGTTTGCCCTTCAGATACTTTCGGTTAACTGTGGAAACCAAGAGGAGATGAGAGATCAAAGGCAATCATCCTGATCAGAGATGGGGAGAAATTTGGTTTCATTCACATTCTAATGCAAATCGACTTAATCACTTGTTTTTCTGAAACAAGATACAGACCAAGATGCGAAATTCAGCAGGTGGAAACATATGGAATTTTCTACCTTTGTCCTGCATTTAATCCTGCGTTTTGAGACTGTTGCCAATCAACAAATTATTTGCCTCTGCTTTCAAAAGGCAGAAACAAATGCTGTCGTTAGCAATCCTCAGAATATTTTGAATGGCTCAGGCTCACAGCAGCCTTAACTTTCTTACTGCTGTACGTGATCTTCTTTCCAGGGAAGAAACCTCCATAGAAAGTCACGTGGGATTTCTCACACCAAAGCTCGGAAGTATCAATGCTGGTTTTCCCCGTTGCTTGATGCTCTCTGGCTTGGTTTGCCACTTCTTCACTGTGGTCTTGAACCTCCCCATCTCGGTGAACTTCCACCTAGGAAATGACACAAATGTTCCCATAAAGCAACATTTATGGGAACATAGAGGGTGGCGCTGTGGGTTAAACAACAGAGCCTAGGACTTGCCGATCAGAAGATCGGCGGTTCGAATCCCCGCGACGGGGTGATCTCCCATTGCTCGGTCCCTGCTCCTGCCAACCTAGCAGTTCGAAAGCACGTCAAAGTGCAAGTAGATAAATAGGTACCACTCCGGCGGGAAGGTAAACGGTGTTTCCGTGCGCTGCTCTGGTTCGCCATGCTGGCCACATGACCCGGAAGCTGTACGCCGGCTCCCTCGGCCAATAAAGCGAGATGAGCACTGCAACCCCAGAGTCGCCCACGACTGGACCTAATGGTCAGGTGTCCCTTTACCTTTACCTAGAGAGCTGCCTTATACCAAGTCAAACTACTAGCTCAGCATTGTCAACAACAATGTCTGGCAATGGCTCTCTGGTCCACTTCATGCTTCAGATTTTGGACGCCATTAACAAGAAGCAAACAGTAATTTAATTAAGCATATATTTACGTAGTGTGGGTGTGGGAGTCCACTTACCTTGGGCCACTAATAATAATAATAGTGTTTATTATTTGTACCCCGCCCATCAGACTGGGTTGCCCCAGCCACTCTGTGTGGCTTCCAACAAATATAAAACCGTAATAAAACATTAAATATTTTTAATGCAGGTCTCATAGTCTCTGGGATTAAACCAGAAGCTTTCTTTTTAAAAAACAAGCAAATTGCTCTACTCGCCAACACTTCAGTTTTAAGCCAGCAGAGGGAGGCAGGTGGTGCAAAATTCAAAGATTAAAGGGATGGAACTGAACTCTGGAGTTGATTTATAAAGGATCTCAGCTTAGAGCTTTTCCACACTTAATTTTTACCCTGCTCTTTCCAGGCACAGCCCGCGATTTAAAGCTGTGTGTCCAAGCGCCCTTTGTTTTGCACCAGAGCTTTCCCTGCGAAACCCTCTCTTTTAAAATATATTTTTAGAAAAGCGCACCCCACCCCCGAGACCATTCCATTGTAACTATCCAACCTCCCCAAATTTCAACACCTCTTGCGATGGTTTGACCCCTTTCCGTTTGAACAGTACAAATTCTACAAATCCCTTCCATATCTCCCCCAAATCATTTCTCCTGCATATTCCCCGTCTTACCTCAATAGCACATGTTCATTTATCATTAATAGCTATCTCCCACACCTCTTTATACCGTTCTTCCATTTTATAGTCACCTTGCCCCTTCCAAAACCCACTCTTTGAAGCTGAACTGTAGCAGACGGCAATTTGTGGAAAACCCACAACGATGTTTGCTCCGATTGAGCACCAAAGATCAGGTTTTCAAAGGGGAAGCTCTGGGGCAGAAAAACAACAATGTTCGGACATGGAGCGTTGCAGATCTCTGCCTGGAAAGATCGGGCAAAAGGTGGATAAGCCCTTAGTTAGGCCAAGGGAAGATAAACAAAGGCTGCCTAAGTCGGGACAGTGTTACGGCATCACTCTACAATACTCACAAGGCTTTCCTACATGTATGTTGCAGGCATACGCACACAGGGCATAGCTGTCAACTTTTCCCTTTTCTTGCGAGGAATCCTATTCCGAATAAGAAAATTTCCCTTAAAGAAAGGGAAATGTTGACAGCTATGACACAGGGCTCCATGTGTGTTTCCATCCCTATGTGAAGTCAGGGCTCATGAGAGAACAAAGTGGTATCATGTGGAAGAGAGTTGTTAGTTTCTGTTTTATCAGGTTTATCAGGACAACAAAGCATGTTTGGCTTTGCTGACTTCTGAAGGTTGTACGCAAAGCATGAAGCACTTGCAACTGAAGCTGCAACATGCTAGGGAATGTGTTCAGAAAGGACTCGTAATGGTGTCCTACATGCCAGGTAATGAAATTCCTGCTGATTTATTGTCTGAGGTTTTTCCAAGGGATCAACACTGTACCTATGTACAGAAATTGGGTTTGTACTGAGATTGTACTGACACGTTGCCCAGTGGTGTTCACAGAAAGGGGGAGGATGGTAGTTTCTGTTTTGCCACTGAGCAGCTGCTTGGAGTCGCAGGACTCTGTTTACATTCCAGGGATTCCATACTATTGGAAGTCTCACGGGAAAGGAGACGGGATGTGATGTTAGTGGTTTCCTGTTTCCTTTGTTCCTTTGTTCCTTTGTTCCTTTGTTCAGTTGCTCTCTGCTCTCACAGAGAGAGGATGTATTTTTCTTTGCTGTCTGCGTAGCTTAGAAATAAAGCATAGCATGTAGCCAAACCTCTCGTCTCTTTCCTGGGCTGGAAACTCTGCTGAAGAATGTGCCTGAGGCCTCATCAAAGGCTCAGGTCATTAAACACGCCGGGAGGCGATTCTGAAGACTTGGGGGAAGAAAATGAGCTTTATCAGCTTGGCCGAGCGGAGATCCCAACAGAATGCCCCCCTTGTTCTCTTACAATGGCAATGGCGGCCACCTGAGAAGCGCCGGAACTGAGTTCCGGGGCGTTCTTGATGGAAGAAAGCCCTGTTTATAGGCCATGAAGAAGAAGGAATTTCAACATGTGCACCCTCTACAATGCCTATGGCCTAGCGGTGGAGGGAGGCCCTGGTCATTGGTCATGCTGACTGGGGTTGATGGGGCCACAGGTTCCCCATATGAGCATCTCACACACCTAGCCGAAAACTTTGGTCATTATCGACACACCAGTGCAGTTAGGGAAAATGTACAAAACTAGTTCAAATATATGTTGGAAGTGTAAGGAAAAGGAGGGAACATTTTATCATATGTGGTGGGATTGTAAGGTAATTAAAAAATTTTGGGAAATGATATACAATGAATTGAAGAAAATGTTCCATTTAACATTTGTTTAAAAACCCGAGGCATTTTTGTTGGGGATCGTAGGGAAAGACCTGCCAAAAAAGTTGAAAAACATTTTCATGTATGCGACAACGGCCGCGAGAGTTTTGGTTGCACAAGGATGGAAGACTGAAGAAACCCCAACTAAAGAATCATGGCAAGAAAAATTGACGGACTATGCAGAACTGGCAAAATTGACATATAAGCTACGGGACAAGGATAACTGTGACTTTAAGGATGAATGGGAACCTTTCACAAAGTATCTGAAGACGCAACAAAGTGAACTGGACTCCTTGGCAGGTTTTGAATAAACATTCACAATTCTTTTACTGATAATAATCAGCTAAACAGTTTGAGGATCTATACAACTTTGTAACATGCAGAAAATAGCATTACTGGAGAAACCAAAGACTGGAACTGAGGGGAGTCAGGGGGTGGGGGAGGGTGGGTTCTGTGGGGGGGAGGGGGGAGGGAAGAAAAATGGGGGGGGATAAGGATATGTTTTTGGATAATATGTTTTGTTATAACTTTGAATAATAAAAAAAGAAAAAGAAAACTTTAGTCCAGTTATTAATACCTCTGTAATCCTGCTATATGCTGTGTGCTGGCTCCAGGTGGACGCCTTTGCCCGCTGCCGTGGAAGGTGAAAACTCAGTTTTCTTACTGAAATCCTTAAAGGAATACGAGCTCTTATTCTGGCATGTTTTCCTTCTTCATAGCTTTCACCCAGCCTGGCTTTTTCCTCATATTGTTTCTGAGATGAGGAGGCAAGTCCTGTCAGACAGGTGAGCGTGTGAGTATCATGGCACAATACAAAGCAGTTGTATTGTTGTTGTTTTGTTTTCATCTTAATTTATAATGCCCAGAAGGCTTCTAACCAGTTTTCAAAACATAAAAGAACCTGCACAATGTTGTTAAAATACAGAAAAAGACACCATAATTAAAACACACAATGAAACAAATCCATCAAACATTAAAATGTCCATTATCATGATTAAAAGGTGCAATAAGACAGTACTATTAAAACAGGGGGGGGTGCGGGGGGCGCTGTGGGTTAAACCACAGAGCCTAGGACTTGCTGATTGGAAGGTCGGCGGTTCGAATCCCTGCGTCGGGGTGAGCTCCCGTTGCTCGGTCCCTGCTCCTGCCAACCTTGCAGTTCGAAAGCACGTCAAAGTGCAAGTAGATAAATAGGTACCGCTCTGGCGGGAAGGTAAACGGAGTTTCTGTGCGCTGCTCTGGTTCGCCAGAAGCGGCTTAGACACGCTGGCCACATGACCCGGAAGCTGTACACCGGCTCCCTCGGCCAGTAAAGCGAGATGAGCGCTGCAACCCCAGAGTCGGCCACGACTGGACCTAATGGCCAGGGGTCCCTTTACCTTTACCTTTATTAAAACAGGAAAAAACTTTGACCCTCCTGATGTTGCTGAACTACCACCCCCATCAGAACCTTCCAGCAAAGGAGGATGGGAGTTGTAGTTCAGCAACATTGGGAGGACCAAAAGTTCCCCCACCTCTGCATTAAAACAACACAGCAATTAAAACAGCACTTAAAACAGGAGACTTGGGTCAGCAGATCAAGGGAATGTCTATGTAAAAAGGTGCATCTTCAAAAGCCAGCGGAATGCCAATGCAGATGGGGGCATCTCGTATTTCAGCAATGAGTGAGGGCTGCTGCTTGAGAAGGACGCAACAGGCATGCGACCTGCACTGTTTTTGTGAGTTTCACCAAGTAGCGCTAGGCTCACAGGGCGGTGTTGGCCGTGTCGGCTGGCTGGGTTCCCCACTGCACAGCCAGCCAGCCAGGCAGTGCAGCTTAGCCCTGCTCAGCTATAGTGGGCGGGGCTTGCTCCGGCAGCAAACCCCGCCCCCAGGTCTGCTGTGCACGCCCTGGAGCATGCACACCCACCCCGGGCACCAGCGAGGAACGTTCTGCCATCGCTCAGGCATAACTATTGCTGGGTTCCATGGGGCTTGCTCCTAAGTAGGTATGCCTTAGGCAGTTTTCAACAGTTATCATTATGTACTGAGTTGAATAGGATCCAAAAGTCAGCAGTCTGATTGGTCCTAGAACAATAGGATCCAGAATGCAGCAGTCTGATTGGTCCTAGAACAATAGGATTCAGAATGCAGCAGTCTGATTGGTCCACAGGAGCCACCCAATCCAGCTCCAGGTGGAAGGGAATCCGCAACCTGATTGGCCTACAGGAGTTCACGGAATTAGCCAATCACGTGGGGCCCATTGTGTAAATAATGTATATAAGGCAGACATTCTAGGGGAACTTCCATTCCTCCTCACCACTATGAGCTGAATAAAGAGCATGAAATCCACTCTTGACTCCCAAGTATATTTGAGTTATGTTTACATTTTTGTTTTTTTGGCGGGGTTTGTCCTGCTGCCTTCCCACCCTTTACCACTGAATCAGAACAAACATCTGCTGGGTGGTCCTCAGATGAACGTTTGCTCCAATTTAGCGCTAAAGAGCGGGAAAGCAGTGGGGCAAACGGAAAACTATTTGGACCTGTGTTTTCCAGAAACAGGACAAGTGGAAGTACAGTGGACCCTCGGGTTATGTACCGCTCTGGATACATAATCTTCGGGTTGCGAAAGCGGAAAACCCGGAGGTATATTCTGGGTTTCGCCACTTGTGCATGTGCAGAAGCGCTCTATCGCGCCGCACGCATGCGCAGAAGTGGCGCCTCTGGTTACTGATTTTTCAGGGTGCGCATGGACCCCCGAAACGAATTAAATTTGTAACCAGAGGGTCTACTGCATGGGTGAGCCCCAAGATTCCATCCAGATAATTTGCCCCAGGGCAATCGAAATGTGCATTTGGTTTTAATTTTCCACGTTCTCCTCTGCATTAATAACATTCACACATAAACACACTCAGCATGATGACAGAGTGTTCCCGGAGAGAATTTTAAAAATGTGAAAACAGGACCTCATGATGCCTGAGGCAGAAAATCTTAATGGTTTCTCTCGGTTAGCTACTGAATACGAGGTAAAATCTACTGGGAAGTTTTCCCGAGCCAGCCTCACTGAAATGGAACGAGAGGTGCAAAAACTGTGGAACAGGAGAATCCACGCAGCAGACCGTCTCCTGGTCTGCCCATCACCTGCAAACACCTGGCTGCCCTCCAAAACAACCGAACGCTGCCGCCTAAAATGGCCATAGAGACAACCTCTCTCTCTCAGAGGATGTTTGGCCTTCCCATTGCTACAAAATTCAGTGTGAGGGGGCCAGAAGAAGACATGGGCAGCACAACCTCACAGACGTCCACTCAGAAAAAAGCCCCATTGGATTCAACAGGGTTTGCTCCCAAGTCCAGTCAATGTAAGATCACAGCCATCTTTGTTTCATGATTTATGACAATGGTCTCTCCTTCCTCTTTTCTTCTATCGTGGCAGAGAAATAGAAATAGAAATAGAAATAGAAATAGAAATAGAAATAGAAATAGAAATAGAAATAGAAATAGAAATAGAAATAGAAATAGAAATAGAAATAGAAATATTCACTGTGCAGACATTACAATCAAACCATAAATATCTGCATGCCACATTAATTTAATTTTCTTTCTTTCCTCTACTGTAACTCAGGCATCTCCAACTCGCCCCCCCCCCCGATATTTCGGGACTACAATCCCCATCATTCTGTTAGCTAGGTATGATGGGAATTGTAGTCCCAAAAAATCTGGAGGGCCGAGTTTGGGGGTGCCTGCTGTAAACGATATAAGGAGAGGGGAATAAGAAAATACTAGTTGTGAGATGTTGACACAGGTGACACTGTGGGTTAAACCACAGAGCCTAGGACTTGCCGATCAGAAGGTCGGCGGTTTGAATCCCGGCGAAGGGGTGAGCTGCCGTTGCTCGGTCCCTGCTCCTGTCAACCTAGCAGTTCAAAAGCATACCAGTGCAAGTAGATAAATAGGTATCACTTCAGTGGGAAGGTAAACGGCGTTTCCGTGCACTGCTCTGGTTCGCCAGAAGCAGCTTAGTCATGCTGGCCCATGACCTGGAATCTGTACGCCGGCTCCCTCGGCCAATAAAGCGAGATGAGCACCGCAACCCCAGAGTCGGCCACAACTGGACCTAATGGTCAGGGGTCCCTTTACCTTTACCTTTACCTTTACCTTTACCTTTACCTTTAGTTGTGAGATGATGATGATGATAGATAGATGATAGATAGGTAGGTAGGTAGGTAGGTAGGTAGGTAGATAGATAGATAGATAGATATAGATAGATATAGATATTCATTCATTTGCTGCCGTACCTGGCTTAGCCTGTTGTTCTTCGAATTCAGCCTGTAAGTATTGGTACGGCGAACAGAAAATATGCAGAAGATTATATTTTGGCGGAACAGCTGACAGATCCTGATTCTTTCTGTGATCTGGTGTGTCTTCCTCTAGCAACAGGGGGTCCCTGATATAGCCTGCAAAATGTATACATAACATTCATATATCACTTGGGAAAAGACAGGAACAAAGGTAGATTCCTTATTCTGAGGCAACTCATTGGTTCATTTGCCAAGGTCTCAGACAGGAATCTTCCCCAGCCCTTCCTGAAGACTCATCCATGGGCCCTTTTTTGTGTGTATCTTCAGCCTTATCAGACTCAGGCACCACTTTTAAACCAAACATGCATTTGGGCACGTTTCTTATAATTGCACGGCGGTGGCGCCCCTGGTGCAGCTAATCTTGGAGCAGGCCGTGACCTACCAGCTGAAGACCAGAACTCTATTAGCTCTATTAGAACTAGAGCTCTAGTTATCTCCCGCTTGGACTACTGCAACGCGCTCTACGTGGGGCTGCCTTTGAAGGTGACCCAGAAACTGCAATTAATCCAGAATATGGCAGCTAGACTGATGACTGGGAGTGGCCGCCGGGACCACATAACACCCGTCCTGAGAGATCTGCAGCAGTTCCCAGTACGTTTCCGAGCACAATTCAAAGTGTTGGTGCTGACCTTTAAAGCCCTAAACGGCCTCGGTCCAGTATACCTCAAGGAGCATCTCCACCCCCATTGTTCTACCCGGACACTGAGGTCCAGCACCGAGGGCCTTCTGGCGGTTCCCTCATTGGGAGAAATGAGGTTACAGGGAACCAGGCAGAGGGCCTTCTCGGTAGTGGCGCCCACCCTGTGGAACACCCTCCCTTCAGATGTGAAGGAAATAAGCAGCTATCTTCTCTTTAAAAGACATCTGAAGGCAGCCCTGTTTAGGGCAGTTTTTAATATTTAATGCTGCATTGTTTTTAACACTTGATTGGAAGCCGCCCAGAGTGGCTGGGGAAACTCAGCCAGATGGGCGGGGTATAAATAATAAATTATTATTATTATATTATTATTATTACCACTGAGCAGTGTCCAATTTTGCCCTTTACAGAGTCAGACCATTGGTCCATCTAGCTCAGATTTATATGCACTGACAGACAACAGTGCTTCAGGCAGACAACGTTCCCATTCTTTTGCATGTAAAGTCTGTACTCTACCACATTAAATAGATTGGGCTATACTAGGGAGTCCCAACCTTTAGGTGCCACGAGCTCAATTGCAAACATACTAAACTGTTGCGGACACCACACATGCACACCACAACCAAATATACACCACAACCTATGACACTGTCTACCGTCGGATGCTTCTTTAAGTCTCATTTCATTTGTAAATCGTTTTTTATTAATTTTTTCAAAAATAATAATCAATCAAATAAGGATACAAAAATCAAACCACCATCTAACAATTATACTTCTAATAAAAAAAACACACCCTACTATTTTACAAACCTTCTTTAAAACTCAAAACTTCCTTCCAGCCCCTTCTACTGGTTCTTTACATCTTACATCATTCTCTGCATTTTGTTATTATTTTAAGTCACTTGTTAAAAGGTAAAGGTAAAGGTACCCCTGCCCGTACGGGCCATTCTTGACAGACTCTGGGGTTGTGCGCCCATCTCACTTAAGAGGCCAGGGGCCAGCGCTGTCCGGAGACACTTCCGGGTCACGTGGCCAGCGTGACAAAGCTGCAAACGCCGTTTACCTTCCCACTTGTTATACCTTTACATTCTTTAATTTTTTGCTACTTACAAGTGCTTAATCTAAACCTGCCAATGTACCAACTTGCTTACGGTATTTCTACACATACACAATAAATTTCCCCCGTTCTCCATTACTCTGGTTTCTCTTCAGATCATATAAATTTTTTGCCTTTTACTTTAAGTCTAATTTCAGAAAGGAACCCTGTAGACACCATGAAAGTCCTTTGTGGGCACATGTATACCCAGGGCCAGGTTTAGGTTTGATGAGGCCCTCAGCTACTGAAGGTATTGGGGCCCTTTATATGTCCAGCTGTCCTTTGTCAAGAACAATTTGTCACTGTTTTTGGTGTTGAATGTATGCTATATGGTAATTTATAGACCTGATAGGTATCTAAAGCCATAATGGGATCAAAATAAATAAAGAATATGTATTACATGAAATCAATCAACAGGCATAAGACTCATACGCTTAGTCTATGCTGCCTGATCATCAGTCAACAAGCACTCTTTAAGATTAGATAACAGGTACAACAGCTTGAAGGGACGCGGGTGGCGCTGTGGGTTAAACCACAGAGCCTAGGACTTGCCAATCAGAAGGTTGGCGGTTCGAATCCCCGTGACAGGGTGAGCTCCCGTTGCTCGGTCCCTGCTCCTGCCAACCTAGCAGTTCGAAAGTACGTCAAAGTGCAAGTAGGTAAATAGGTACCGCTCCAGCGGAAAGGTAAACGGCATTTCCGTGCGCTGCTCTGGTTTGCCAGAAGCGGCTTAGTCATGCTGGCCACATGACCCGGAAGCTGTACACAGGCTCCCTCGGCCAATAAAGTGAGATGAGCGCCGCAACCCCAGAGTCGGTCACGACTGGACCTAACGGTCAGGGGTCCCTTTACCTTTACTTTACAACAGCTTGACCTACATTCAACTATGCTGCATGCTACTTGTTGCCATACAACCAGTCCATGCAGAATGTAGGCACCCTATATATAGAAATGAGCAAACCAGTGATATTTTAGGGAGCAGGCTAGCATTACTTAACACCATAGGAGCCTACACAACACAAAACACTGTTGCTGTATGTAGGTTTCATTTTATTTGTTTTGCATCTTATATTTTGGAAATGTACATCCAGTGTTTTTTCCCTTTAAATTTTTTTGGGGCCCCCAAGAGAGTGGGGCCCTAAGCTGTAGCTTGTTTAGCTTATACGTAAATCTGGCACTGTGTATACCCTTGGGCACCAGTTGCTGATCTCTGGACTGGACACAGCAGGTTGAAATATCTGGTGATATACCTCCTTGCACATCACCCATAAATTTAACAATTTGTACTATAAACTTACCCTTGATATCAGTAGGATCTCCCTCCCTGTTTATTTTAATTCATAAATGTTAAATTATTCTATAAACCTGTGTGGATCTTTATTTGTCTTTTTAAAATATATTTTTATTAAAGATTTATTAGTTTACAAAAATATGTGCATTGTTTCAAGTTGCGTTTTCCACAGATCGGTTTCATTTGTTGTGAAACATTAGTGTTACATACAGTGTTAGGTTAGGAAGAAAAGAGGGGGTGGGGAGGAGGAGCGGTTAGTGGTGAGTGGGGTCGGGTGGCAATTCTTCTACTTAGTGTATGTGTGGGGTTTTGTGTCAACATCACTTGTGCGGGTTCTCTTACTATTCACTTGTTGTGTTTCCTTGGTGGTGAGGGAGGTTGGGGGTGGCCTAGGGTGTGGTTGGTTTTCTTTGGCTGGCTGTAGTGAGATTTGCTTTTGTGTGTGAGTGGGGTGTGTGTGTTTGTGTGTTTTCGGATCACATTAGCCAGATTGACAAGATGTAGGTCACAACATTATGATGGAAGATTGGGAAAAATTGTGGAAAACTGATTTAAAATCTACAGATTGTTCCCTACTGAAGGAGAATTACATGCAGATGATGTACAGTTTGTATACGACACACCAGTGCAGTTAGGGAAAACGTACAAAACTAGTTCAAACATATGTTGGAAGTGTAAGGAAAAGGAGGGGACATTTTATCATATGTGGTGGGATTGTAATGTAATTTTAAAAAATTGGGAAATGATATACAACGAATTGAAGAAAATGTTCCATTTAACATTTGTTAAAAAACCTGAAGCATTTTTGTTAGGGATTGTAGGGAAAGATCTGCCAAAAAAGCTGAAAAACATCTTCATGTATGCGACAGCGGCTGCAGAAGTTCTAATAGCACAAGGATGGAAGACTGAAGAAACCCCAACTAAAGAATCATGGCAAGAAAAACTGATGGACTATGCAGAACTGGCAAAACTGACATACGGGACAATGATAACTGTGACTCTAAAGATGAATGGGAATCCTTTACAAAGTATTTGAAGATGCAACAAAGCGAATTGGACTCCTTGGCTGGCTTTGAAGAAACATTCACAAACTTTTTATTGATAATAATCACCTAAATTGTTTGAGGATCTATACAACTTTGTAACATGCAGAAAACAACCTTCTCAGAGAAACCAAAGACTGGAACTGAGGGAAGCCAGGGGGTGGGGGTGGGTGGGTTTTGTGTGGGAGAGTGGGGAGAGGGAGGAAAAATGGGGGGGGGGAATGAGAATGATATGTTTTTGGATAATATGTTTTGTTTTAATTTTGAATAATTTTTTATAAAAAAATTTATTAAAAAAATTAGCCAGATTGATTTGTATGCTGTCGGCGGATTCGCTGTCGTCTTGTTTTTATTTGTCTTTTTGAAGATCATTATTTAGTTGGAAAACATGTTTCCTACAATTGCTCCCCCCCCCCCCCCGTCGTTTCCATCCTTACAGCGGCGGAGCAAGTTGATGGGACGCTGGGGCAGCATGTGTGCCCTGTGCCCAGGGACGGTGACAGATGGGGCAAGCCGCTCCCCGGGGCCTTCGAGGACTCTGCCCGCCTCTTCCCACCCAGCCGCCCTATAGCTGAGGTGGAGGTGACAGGTGGACCGTTTGGGGCAGCACGGAGGCGGCGGGTGCCCAAGCCACCACGTCACTCCCAGGAGAGATGTGTGGCTCGGGCACGCTGCAGGCCCCACGGTGAGTGCCACCCGCTATTTTGTCACCCTCCCCAGTGGTGAGACCAGGGGCGACCCGCCCCCGCCGCCTCCCCTTCCTCTGCCCCTGCATCCTTATAAGAACTTTCCAACAATTTCTCAGGTAATTTTTCATGATTTTGTTTCCACGTGGTCCCAAATGTTTTCTGCACTATTCTTGGCTTGTTTTCTTTTTTTCTAAATAATTTTTATTGAATGATTTTATATTACAAAAAACAATACAACCATACTACCACTAAATATAACTAAGAAATGAAAATTACATACATCAATATTTAGTTTGTTATTTGTTATATACCGTCTTGTGGGACGCAGGTGGCGCTGTGGGTTAAAGCCTCAGTGCCTAGGGCTTGCCGATCGAAAGGTTGGCGGTTCGAATCCCTGCGGCGGGGTGCGCTCCCGCTGCTCGGTCCCAGCGCCTGCCAACCTAGCAGTTCGAAAGCACCTCCGGGTGCAAGTAGATAAATAGGGACCGCTTACCAGCGGGAAGGTAAACGGCGTTTCCGTGTGCGGCTCTGGCTCTGGCTCTGGCTCTGGCCAGAGCAGCGATGTCACGCTGGCCACGTGACCCGGAAGTGTCTCCGGACAGCGCTGGCCCCTGGCCTCTTGAGTGAGATGGGCGCACAACCCCAGAGTCTGTCAAGACTGGCCCGTACGGGCAGGGGTACCTTTACTTTTACCTTTATATACCGTCTTATTTCCTCCCAAACATTCCATCCAAAAGCACACATATGTGCAGACACCCACACACCCACACCCACACACAAAATGATAATAATGAAAGTAAATATTTGTCCCCTTTTAACTTACAAAATCTTTTCTTCAACTTTGACTTCCTGTCAAGTCCCTTTGCATATCTTTTATCTTACAATCGAATGTACACAAAACAACAAACCTTTCTATATAAATTTTCCAATACATTCTGAAAACATAATAAATCCTTAATTGTTGTCCACCTCCTTTTAGTTCCTTTATTACTCGAATGCTAGCACGGAGTCAAAACTATTATTGTATTTTTGAACATATCTTCTATAACCATCCCATTTTCCCGCAAATTTTTGCTTTGAGTTTCCTCTGAGTTTGCTAGTCAATTGAGCCGTATCCACCAATTCCTGCAATTTGATTTGCCAATCTGTTATTTTGAGAGCCTCGTGATCTTTCCATCCCTTGGCCCCAAGTATACGAGCCGCTGTGGTTGCATACAAGAATACCTCTCTTAGATTCTTGGCTTGTTTTCAAGTCTTACTGACCTGCACACTGAAGCTTTCGCAAAATGCTCGGGTCCCAGGTCTGAGAGAGTTTGAGGAGGTACCTCTTGGGTGAATAGCCTGGTCTCATCTGTCTGTCAGTCCGGATGTCTGGTTCAGTTAGGAAGTGAAGGTACGGCTGCCAAGCGACTCTGTTCTTATCCTTGCATAACCATAATATAGATAACAAGATGTTAAAAAGCTTTAAAATTGCAGCTGGGTAACACTGGCAATTGACTGCTGTTAATAAATTACTTTCCCCCCAAATATCTTTGAAGGCATCTCTAGTTAGGAGAGCTGAAGAGGGAAGCAATGCAATCAGATAAGCGAGACCTCCAAATTATTGAGAAAAATCCTCATATTCTTTTGCACGATGACGGTAAAGAATCATGGCGTATTTAGAAAGCAATCTTACATTATTCAGCGCAAACGTAGTATATATATTTTCTGTCCACCCCCCACCCCCAGTTCTGAATGTTTTCAGTGTACTGAGACCTCCGGGTATAGGGCGGTGTGTGTGTGTGTGTGTGTGTGTGTGTGTGTGTGTGTATGAAATAAATAAATAAAATAAATAAATACTTAAGTCTGAACGGGAAAAAGGCACCTCTGCAGGATGCCTATTGGCTGGCACACTAAAATCACCAACACACTTGTCTCCCAAAGCCCATGAGAAGTTTTCCAACTGTTATTAAAGTGCTTGCATTTTTTAAAAAATAGGACAATGAATGAATTGAGCATACATACATATGAACATTTATATGCCACTTTACGTTTTTGATTTTTTTAAAGTAGGTGTGGCGTTTGCCCTCCTAGGTGGGTCATAAGGAAATGAGTGTGAAGTGATTGGCCAGTGGGAACCCAAGGGGAGGAGTTAGAGTTAGAGTTGGAGTTGTTGGAAAGTCAGCTGGGAGTTGGGGAAGGAAGAGGGAGGTTAAGTCTGTGGGTTGATCGAGTTTTGATGTGATAGAGTGAGAGAAACTGTTAGATGGAGTCAGATAGACAGTTGGGATAATCAGTTAGGAGTTATTAGGAAGGTATTGGCTGGTAAAGAAACTAAGATTAAGAAACTGACAAGAAAAATTATCTGAAACCATAAACTTGTTAATGCTTATAAAATAAACTTGTTTACAGTGGTGCCTCGCAAGACGAAATTAATTCGTTCCGCGAGTTGCTTTGTCTTGTGATTTTTTCGTCTTGCGGAGTGCGGATTGCCCGGGTATTAACGGTTTTACGAAAAAGGAAGCAAATCCGCAAGACGTTTCTGTCTTGCGAAGCAAGCCCATAGGGAAATTCGTCTTGCGAAGCACCTCGAAAAACGGAAAACCCTTTCGTCTAGCGAGTTTTTCGTCTTGCGAGGCATTCGTCTTGCGGGGCACCACCGTATTTGTTTTAATGTTAACAACTGTCTGTACTCAGTGTGTACCCGAGAGAAACGGGTTGGTGGCAGCGGGAAAGTGATCATAGTGGTGGCACAGGGATCAACAGACCGTCAAATGTCTGGGGACCCTGTGTGATCGCCACAGTAGGTAAAGGTAAAAAAGGTAAAAGGACCCCTGGACGGTTAAGTCCAGTCAAAGGTGACTATGGGGTGCAGCGCTCATCTCGCTTTCAGGCTGAGGGAGCCGGCGTTTGTCCACAGACAGCTTTCTGGGTCATGTGGCCAGCAAGGCTAAACCGCTTCTGGCGCAATGGAACACCGTGACAGAAGCCAAAGTGCACGGAAACACCGTTTACCTTCCTGCCACAGCGGTACCTATTTATCTACTTGTGCTGGTATGCTTTCAAATTGCTAGGTTGGCAGAAGCTGGGAAGGTAAGGTTTGAGAACCATTCCACTGTGGTGAAGGACTTCTATGAATACTTTTAAAATGTTACATCTATGGGATGTTAGATTGTTTTTGTATGCCACTACAGTGGCAAGACTGCTAATTGCGAAAAACTGGAAATCCCAAGAAATACCAACAATAGAAGAATGGCAGATGAAGATTTTGGACTTTTTGGAGCTGGCCGACCTGACTGGAAGAATCCGCGATCAAAAGGAGGAGGAGACTCAAGAAATTTGGAAGAAATTTAAAGTATATTTGGCTAAATATTGTAATATAAGATAATGGAAGTTACTTGGAAGTAACAAATAGGCAGAGGATTATAATAACAATGGGTTGTAAAACAATAGGGATTAGAATTAATAAAAGAGAAGAAGATAGTAATTAAATGGATTTAATTTTATTAGAATTAAGATTTTAGAGAACTGCTACAAGGAGATACAATGTAATTCAGATGGGGGCATTCAAGGAAGTCAGTTAGCAATGAAAGTTAAATTAGGCACTGAAAGTAATAACTGTTTTTATGTTTTTTCTTTTTAGTATTGTGTTTTTCTTTTCTGTTTTTCTTATTATGTACGATTTATATTATGTATGTGTCAGGGAACTGCCATCGGAAGGGCAGGCGGTGGAAGGGCTCACGGAGGTTAGGAGAGACTCGGCAGCAGAGGAGGGAACCAGCAGGGGGAGAGAAGGAGCTCCAAGGGAAAGTGAATCGGAGGGGTGGCTCAGAGAGACTTCCAGCGAAAACAGTGGGGAAGTTTCAGGACCTCCTATAGGGACACCCACCCCTCGCCGGAAACTGTCGCACCGAGAATCCCGAAGACGCGTTTCCGTTAAGGAGCTTCTATGCTGGAAGCGTTTCCGCAAACGCCCACTGTCGGATTCTGCCAGCGATTGAGGGAGTCATGTTTAAGGGGCTCCACTATAGACAGAGCTTTGATAACCAGGCCAAACTCTGAGGGACTAAGCTTTACGCACAAGCAGCTCATCATCCCATCACAGTATGTTTTATATTTGTATTGCTATTTGTTTCGTTATAAATTTGGAAAAGCAATAAATTTTTTTGGCAATAAAATAAAATGTTACATCTATCTTCACTCTGACTCACTCATGAGTAAAGATGAGACAACAAATTTTTACAATGGACTTCTAAGACTTCTTATTTTCTGTTTGGAAGTTGATGACTAACATTTACAATCTTGGGCAGTAAACAAGTTTATATTAAATAAAACTGAATTTTAACTTAAACCAGATGCTGGATCAAAGAATTGCGTGAATCATTTTGCTCCATTTTGAAAAAAGAGAAATATTGCCATTCCAGGCTGAGTTTCAAACTAAGATTGAAAACAGTAAGGCTGTAAAAGTGAATGTGGGTCTCACAGACCCTATTTTTCCTAGTGCACAGGAGCGCTTTCGACTGAACTGCACACCAATGTTTCCCACCCACACTAGTGTGTTGTTCTTCTCTCTCATCGATTACCATATTTTTCGCTCTATAAGACGCACCAGACCATAAGGCGCACCTAGTTTTCGGAGGAGGAAAACAAGAAAAAAAATATTCTGAATCCCAGAAGCCAGAACAGGAAGAGGGATCTGGCTCCTAGGATAGCCGCTGGCTCTTCTGGCTTCTGGGATAGCCGCGCAAAGCCTCTTCAGGGCAGCAAGATGAAGGCTCCCTCTGCCCGGAAGAGGCTGCCACTGCTAAGGCAGAGGCCAGGAGAGGCGCTTTGCTGAAGGGGTGCTGCGCAGAGAGGAAGAGCTGTGCAGCGCCCCTTCAGCGAAGCGGAAGGAGGAACAGAAGGGGCATTTGTGTGTATCCTTCCTCCTCCTGGGCCGTGTTCAGAAAGTGGTGGTGGGGGATGAGTGTTCAGACCCTTGGGCCCTCACTTGTGGGGTACCTCAGGGTTCCGTCCTCTCCCCCATGCTTTTCAACATCTATATGAAGCCGCTGGGAGAGATCATCAGGGGGTTTGGACTGGGTGTTCATCAGTATGCAGATGACACCCAGCTCTACCTCTCCTTTAAATCAGAACCAGTGAAGGCGGTGAAGGTCCTGTGTGAGTGCCTGGAGGCGGTTGGAGGTTGGATGGCGGCTAACAGATTGAGGTTGAATCCTGACAAGACAGAAGTACTGTTTTTGGGGGACAGGAGGCGGGCAGGTGTGGAGGATTCCCTGGTCCTGAATGGGGTAACTGTGCCCCTGAAGGACCAGGTGCGCAGCCTGGGAGTCATTTTGGACTCAGCTGTCCATGGAGGCGCAGGTTAACTCTGTGTCCAGGGCAGCTGTCTACCAGCTCCACCTGGTACGCAGGCTAAGACCCTACCTTCCCGCGGACTGTCTCGCCAGAGTGGTGCATGCTCTGGTTATCTCACGCTTGGACTACTGCAACGCGCTCTACGTGGGGCTACCTTTGAAGGTGACCCGGAAACTGCAATTAATCCAGAATGCGGCAGCTAGACTGGTGACTGGGAGTGGCCGCCGGGACCACATAACACCGGTTCTGAGAGATCTGCACTGGCTCCCAGTACGTTTCCGAGCACGATTCAAAGTGTTGGTGCTGACCTTTAAAGCCCTAAACGGCCTCGGTCCTGTATACCTGAAGGAGCATCTCCACCCCCATCGTTCAGCCCGGACACTGAGATCCAGCGCCGAGGGCCTTCTGGCGGTTCCCTCATTGCGAGAAGTGAGGCTACAGGGAACCAGGCAGAGGGCCTTCTCGGTAGTGGCGCCCGACCTGTGGAACGCCCTCCCATCAGATGTCAAAGAGATAAAGAATTACCTGACATTCAGAAGACATCTTAAGGCAGCCCTGTTCAGGGAAGTTTTTAATATGTAATGCTGTATTGTTTTTAACACTGATTGGGAGCCGCCCAGAGTGGCTGGGGAAACTCAGCCAGATGGGCGGGGTATAAATAATAAATTATTATTATTATTATTATTATTATTGGCAGATGTGTGAGAGGTGTAAGAAAAGAATGGGATGAGGGATGGTTGATTAAAATAGGGACATACTATTCAACAATACTAATACTACTAATAATTTCTATTTATACTGGGTCGTCCCAGCCACTCTAGGCAGCTTCCAACACATATAAAACATAACAAAACTATACAGGGCTGCCTTCAGATGTCTTCTAAAGGTTGTACAGTTACTTATATCCTTGGCTCGGGGATCACATGGCATGGTTTATGTCCTATAATAGGGGAACCAGGAGTAGATAAGAGGCAGAAACTGGGTGTGAAGTATTCACATTAATGGGGGTGAGCGCTGCATATTGTGTGTTAGTCATTAAGTGGTATATGTATGTATGAAATAAATTCTAAAATGAGAATGAACAAGGAAAATTCCTAAAGAAGAAGAAATGGCTGCCTTCTCTTGGTGCATAAACATCTACTGATACAGTTAAATATCTTAAAAGTTTGAAAATAATTGCATTAAAAAGCAACTGCTGGAGCAAACATTTATTTTATTGATTTATTTGCCACATTTTATGTCGCAAGGAGCTCAATGCAGCGTATGTGGTTTGAGAGAACAGCCGCTGGTTTTAAACTTGCTCTATTTTTGTATTTCTGCTCCCTTTGATTTAAAACACTTCAGTCTTCTGAAATATGTCAGCCTTCTGAAGGTAAGGATATGGTGGAATACAAACGGGAAGGAGGAGAAATAAATAGCTTTAAAACGCAGCTGGAAAGGTGAACGGTGTTATATGAAAACAGCAATTCATATGCCTCATTAATGGCAAAGAACTTTTGTTTCTCTTCTTTACCGTTTTGTAGCCGTCCTCCCCCTTTTCAGCCAAAGCAAAACTTGAAATTTAGGGGAATTGATAAAGTCTTGGTTTCTAACTGAGTCGAATGCCATTGTGTTGCATTATATTAGTATGCGCTGGTGCCTTGTTATAAAAACTATTGAAGTGCTTTGAGTAATTGCAGGCATGCTGAGACTTGTCCGTTTTCTTTGGTACTGCAGCTAGTTACTCCATATATTCACCCTGTTCCCAGGATCCAATTTACACACTTCTGCTCAAGGGGATTCGGGTAGACATTTCTGGTTTCACTATACAGTCGTACCTTGGATCCGAAACACCTTGGGAGTGGAGCTTTTCGGCTCCCGAACGATCGAAAACCAGAAGTGAGTGTTCCGGTTTTCCAACATTCTTTCGGAAGCTGAACGTCTGACAGGGAAAGCCAATCAGAAGCCGCACTTTGGAAGTCAAATGGACATCAGTATGCAGATGATACCCAGCTCTACCTCTCTTTCAAATCAGAACCAGTGAAGGCGGTGACAGTCCTGTGTGAGTGTCTGGAGGCATTTAGAGGATGAGACCAGTGGCGTAGCGTGGGGGGTGCAGGGGGGGCCGGCCGCACCGGGCGCAACATCTGGGGGTTAGGGTTAGGGATAGGGTTAGGGGGCGCAAATCCAGGGTTAGGGGGCGCAAATTACTTGCCTTGCCCCGGGTGCTGACAAAACACGCTACGCCACTGGATGAGACCCTATCGGGCCACAGACTACCTCACCAGAGTGGTGCATGCTCTAGTTATCTCTCGCTTTGACTACTGCAATGCGCTCTACGTGGGGCTACCTTTGAAGGTGACCCGGAAACTACAACTAATCCAGAATGCAGCAGCTAGACTGGTGACTGGGAGCGGCCGCCAAGACCATAGAACACCGGTCTTGAAAGACCTACACTGGCTCCCAGTACATTTCCGAGCACAATTTAAAGTGTTGGTGCTGACCTTTAAAGCCCTAAACGGCCTCGGTCCAGTATATCTGTAGGAGCGTCTCCACCCACATCGTTCTACCCGGACACTGAGGTCCAGCACCGAAGGCCTCCTGGCGGTTCCCTCACTGCGGGAAGCCAAGTTACAGGGAACCAGGCAGAGGGCCTTCTCAGTAGTGGCACCCTCCCTGTGGAACGCCCTCCCACCAGATGTCAAAGAGAACAACAACTACCAGACTTTTATAAGACAACTGAAGGCAGCCCTGTTTAAGGAAGCTTTTAATGTTTGATGTATCACAGTATTTTAATATTTTTTTGGAAGCTGCCCAGAGTGGCTGGGGAAGCCCAGCCAGATGGGCGGGGTATAAATAATAAATTCTTCTTCTTCTTCTTCTTCTTCTTCTTCTTCTTCTTCT
The DNA here is from genome assembly GCF_951804945.1 of Podarcis cretensis. Lineage (NCBI taxonomy): Eukaryota > Metazoa > Chordata > Lepidosauria > Squamata > Lacertidae > Podarcis > Podarcis cretensis. Next base: position 130,413,783 of record NC_137170.1, on the reverse strand, counting down.
TCTTCTTCTTCTTCTTCTGCTGCTGTTATGGAGGTCCTGGGTGGTCCAGATGACAAGACCCCGCTCCTGGCCTTGACAATGTGGTCCAAAGGAAAGCAGAACCATACGTTTGGCACCAGCTTGGCTGCAGGAGTTGCCAGTAGGAGGCGTACAAGGCGCCACCCAAGAAATTCCACACTGGATTTGTGTAGGGTTTACTCTGTAGGTTTTCCTTCTCCCAAAGATATCCCACAAGGCAGTGGAGGTTATACCAGAAACAGTTAAATGGGGGCAGGATGAATTGTGGTTTGAAGGAAGGGTGGACTTTCCAAAAAGACTTTTTAGGACCCTGCTGCTCTCCCAATAAAAAAACACACGTCCATATGCTTGATCAGATGGAGCAATGGGTTAACTCAAGGTTGGATTTAGGTTTGATGAGGCCCTAAGCTACTGAAGGGACGCGGGTGGCGCTGTGGCTTAAACCACAGAGCCTAGGACTTGCCGATCAGAAGGTCGGCGGTTCGAATCCCCGCTACGGGGTGAGCTCCCGTTGCTTGGTCCCTGCCCCTGCCCACCTAGCAGTTTGAAAGTACGTCGAAGTGCAAGTAGATAAATAGGTTCCGATCCGGTGGGAAGGTAAACGGTGTTTCCGTGCGCTGCTCCCACGGCCAATAAAGCAAGATGAGCGCCGCAACCCCAGAGTCGGTCACGACTGGACGTAATGGTCAGGGTCCCTTTACCTTTACTTTAAGCTACTGAAGGTAATGGGGCCCTTTATATGTCCAACTTGTCACAAATTGTGTTGAATATATGCTATATGGTAATTTATGAACCTAATAGGGATCTAAAGCCATTTGCACGTAACAAATAGGAGCCTACACAACACAAAACACTGTTGCTGTGTGTAGGTTTTATTTTATTTGTTTTTTATCTTATATTTTGGAAATGTACATCCAGTTGTTTTTTCCTTTAAATTTTTGTGGGGCCCCCAAGAGAGTGGGGCCGTGAGCTATAGCTTGTTTAGCTTATACGTAAATCCGGCACAGGGTTAACTCCACCTTCCTTTCCTTTCCTCTGACAGCAGCGTGATTTGCAAAAGCGTGCGAACATCCCTGCTGGATTCTAATTGTTCGTGGCAGTCGGCACACGATTCCATGTGTTTGGTCACAGCAGTACCCTTTCTCTCCTTTAATCTTTGATGGATGTTGTGCTTGGATACACTGATATGGCTCGTAGCACAGGCAGTGATTCCAGGGGTGTCTTTTGTCTTCGTTCTTCAGGCATGGAGTCCTTATTGGGTCAGACAGTATTTAGTAAAGGATTCCCTTCCCAGCTATGTGAAACAGGGAATTCTGTTGGATGTAGAACATAATGGCCAGTGCTTTTTTTTTCTGGGGGTACTCAGGGGTACTCATACCCTAAACATTTTGTGAATCTATGTTTGGCCTCATTGAGCGGCAGTATTTCAATATGAGTAGGAAAATGAGAGTACCCCTAAACATTTTTTAAAGAAAAAAAGCACTTATTATGGCTAGTTTAGGGACGCGGGTGGCGCTGTGGGTAAAACCTCGGTGCCTAGGACTTGCTGATCGCATGGTCGGCGGTTCGAATCCCCATGGCGGGGTGAGCTCCCGTCTTTCGGTCCCAGCTCCTGCCCACCTAGCAGTTCGAAAGCACCCCTAAGTGCAAGTAGATAAATAGGTACCGCTTTATAGCGGGAAGGTAAACGGCGTTTCCGTGTGCTGCGCTGGTGCTGGCTCGCCAGAGCAGCTTCGTCACACTGGCCACATGACCCGGAAGTGTCTCCGGACAGCGCTGGCCCCCGGCCTCTTAAGTGAGATGGCGCACAACCCTAGAGTCGGACACGACTGGCCCGTATGGGCAGGGATACCTTTACCATTATGGCTAGTTTAATCTATCCATAGGCCAGATACTTCTAATATCAGCTTCCTTAAGTCACAGAGTAATATTCCTCAATGGTTTGTGTTAAGTTGTGGGCGAACATATCAGACGACACAGCGATTCTTCCAAAGCAGCTCTTTATTTGTAAGCTGGAACAGCACTAACTGAGGAGCTCAGTCAGCCTGCTTATATAGAGCTCCAGAACAAGATAACTGTTGCCATTTTATAAAACTATCCAATCACTGAACGTCACTTTCGATCCTTCATTTGCATAACTATCTACAGTATTCCCCTGCTGGCCCAGGGTGAGCACTTCAGTACATAACAGTTTGAATTCTCATTTAGAAGTCTTGTTGAAGGAACTCTATTTGTGTGAGTAAATCCACATTACAGGCTTGAGTTGGTTTAATGCTCTCTTCTCAGAATTGTTGCACTTTGCATGGGAATTGAGGACATTTCAAAGCACCTTACCAAATTACAATTCCCAGAATGGTTTTGGCAAAAGAATGGCAGTTAAATGGCTATGATATCACCTCCTGGCAAATAGAAGGGGAAGAAATGGAGGCAGTGAGAGATTTTACTTTCTTGGGCTCCATGATCACTGCAGATGGTGACAGCAGCCACAAAATTAAAAGACGCCTGTTCCTTGGGAGAAAAGCAATGACAAACCTAGAACCTTGCCGACAAAGGTCCGTATAGTTAAAGCTCTGGTTTTCCCAGTAGTGATGTATGGAAGTGAGAGCTGGACCATCAAGAAGGCTGATCACTGAAGAATTGATGCTTTTGAATTCTGGTGCTGGAGGAGACTCTTGAGAGTCCCATGGACTGCAAGAAGATCAAACCTCTCCATTCTGAAGGAAATCAGCCCTGAGTGCTCACTGGGAGGACAGATCCTGAAGCTGAGGCTCCAATATTTTGGCCACCTCATGAGAAGAGAAGACTCCCTGGAAAAGACCCTGATGTTGGGAAAGATGGAGGGCACAAAGAGAAGGGGACGACAGAGGACGAGATGGTTGGACAGTGTTCTCGAAGCTACCAGCATGAGTTTGACCAAACTGCAGGAGACAGTGGAAGACAGGAGTGCCTGGCGTGCTCTGGTCCATGGGGTCACGAAGAGTCGGATACGGCTAAATGACTAAACAACAACTATATATATATATATATAGCATAGACGATATCGAAATGCCCACATATGTGATCTATTAGATGTGCATTTCCCCCCTGATTTTTTTTTAAATGTATAATTAGAAATAACCTACTAATTCCTGAATACAATTGGGCTGTGCTCTCTTACCTTTTTGCGTCCATATGCCAAGATGGCTCGCACCAGATCTTGGAGGGTGCGAAGCTCTATGTGTATTGTCTGGCTTCTGCTTCTAAGTCTTCGGCGCGTCTTCCTTATTCCTTTCAGCTTCCTTGATGGTTTGGCTAGATCTTCTGAATAGAGAAGTAACGCGCCTGTTCTCGTGCTGTAGGTTTTAGGAAGACACAGTCCACAGTCTCCCTCCAGGTCATGATAGTTGTGGAATTCAGTTTCAAGGCACTGACAGTTCAAATAATCCTAACATGTAAAAAAAACCAACAACCACGCATTATTAATTTATATATTGCTTAATGGCAAAACAGGCGCTTTTACAAAGCATAAAAACCAGTTACACAAACATTTAAACGTAAGCACCCATAATTAAAATAAAGGCAAACCCCGATCTGTGTGGAAGTTGCGTTCCAGGTCATTGCGCATGTTATGTACTGAAGTTCTCACCCTGGGCCAGCAGGGGGATACTGTAGATAGTTATGCAAATAAGGGATCGAAAGTGACGTTGAGTGATTGGATAGTTTTAGAAAATTGTTACAGTTACATTGTACTGGAGCGCTATATAAGCAGGCTGACTGAACCCTTCAGTTCAGTTCTGTCCTGGCCTGTGAATAAACAAGAGCTGTTTGAAGAATCACTGTGTTGTCTGATATGTTCACCCACAACTTAACAGCACACTATCACACGCAATTGAAACACCCCCTTCTGCCCCACCCCTGCCCTTTTAGTGACGTCTTTTATGACATTTCCGGGTTCAGAGCTGCATACATGTGCACAACTGCGTACATATCGATTGCGCCTAAAATGGTGGTTGCCCGTACACAATAGAATAATCCCATCGAAACTTTAAAAATATAAACATGGGCATTAAGAAGGGAAACTCCACGAGGTTTCCTACTTCTGCACATGCAGCTGGCATGCTCACCTCTCACTGCTCACTTCTCATCCACTACAGTGCCCACTGCTACTTTTTGAAGCCTAGTAAACAGGGCATTAAGGACGCTGGTGGTGCTGTGGTCTAAACCACAGAGCCTAGGGCTTGCCGATCAGAAGGTCGGCGGTTCGAATCCCCGCAACGGGGTGAGCTCCCATTGCTTGGTCCCTGCTCCTGCCAAAAAGCACGTCAAAGTGCAAGTAGATAAATAGGTATCCGGTGGGAAGGTAAACGGCGTTTCCGTGTGCTGTTCTGCTTCGCCAGAAGCGGCTTAGTCATGCTGGCCACATGACCCGGAAGCTGTATGCCGGCTCCCTCAGCCAATAAAGCGAGGTGAGCGCCGCAACCCCAGAGTTGTTCGTGACTGGACCTAACGGTCAGGGGTCCCTTTACCTTTACCTTTACCCATGGCATTAGCCACAACCCACTGGTATCCTGTAGCTTGAGAAATAATGTCCTCCTGTTTGATGTGCTTACCCTCTTACAATAGCCATGGTGTCACTGAGGCCCCTTTGCATTACGCATTTTCTGGTTCTTCTCAAACTAGACCAATTCTGTTTCATTAATACAGTAGCTGTTGTGGAATTATGTGGGTGACAGAGAGAAGAAAGTGTATAATGGGCTCCTTGAGCTGGACTTCTTTCTACAGCTCAGAGCGTGTCATCTTGCTTCTAAATACGGTCATACCTTGGAAGTCGAATGGAATCCGTTCCGGAAGTCCATTCGACTTCTAAAATGTTCAAAAATCTAATCGCGGCTTCTGATTACAGTCAATCAGAAGCTGCGGAAGCCCTGTTGGATGTTCGGGTTCCAAAAGAACGTTCACAAACTGGAACAATCACTTCCGGGTTTGCGGCATTCGGGAGCCAACACGTCCGAGTTCCAGGGTGTTCAGGATCCAAGGTATGATTGTACAGTGGTACCTCAGGTTACATAAGCTTCAGGTTACAGACTCTGCTAACCCAGAAATAGTGCTTCAGGTTAAGAACTTTGCTTCAGGATGAGAACAGAAATCGTGCTCTGGCGGCGCAGCAGCAGCAGGAGGCCCCATTAGCTAAAGTGGTGCTTCAGGTTAAGAACAGTTCCAGGTTAAGAACAGACCTCCAGAACAAAAAGAAAAGGTATTCCACATCAGCTCTGCGAAACGATTCCACAAGACAAAATGCTTTCCCTGGTCTTTTTATTCTTACAGCTCCCCCCCTAGAAAAAAGGTTTCTCCAATAATCTTATTACAGGATCCTGTGTCACAATGTCGGCAGCTGCTGCCTGATAATAATAATAATAAAAAAACAACCCTGCATGGTTAAAGAGAATTGATCTCTGTTATGTTCCTGAATATTTTTAGACGGAGATGGTTCACCATGCAAACTATCTGAATAAGGTGCAATGTATTTGAGGAGTCTGAAATGAAAACATTCATACCATAAATCTATTCAGGTACTCGCATGAATGCCACATGTGACTGACTGCTAGCCTTACAACCAATTAACTACATGAAGGAATTGGGAAGGTTCTGACTTCTAGCAATTAAGCTGCTCTGTCAAACACACACACACACACACACTGAATTTATCATTGGAAGTGGATTCACGTGATGGGCTCAGCATCATCAGGGAGCAGCTGGAAGTCAGCGAAGGCGAGGCCTTCCCTGTGGCTTCCTCATGATGAAGCGGTCATGAGATCAAGGCCTCAGAAACATTGGTTATACTGTATTTCAGCCTCGACAGGGGACTACTGTAATCCTCCAGCGTCGACCGACATGGACTGTAGAGAAAGTCTTGGGGCGGAACCATGTGATGAGTTGCCACTAAAGTAGGCTTGCAACCTTAACAAAGAGGGCAGTCTCTCTCTGAAGAGCTGCCTGGTCCAAGTCCAATTTAAAGATAAAAAGGGGCCTTGAAGTTGCCCACCAACAGTTAGCACCCAGACAGCAAGCTAAGTGGCCACAGCGACGAGATGTATTGTATTTCTATTTGAAGTAGAGTAATTATCTTTATGCTCACTGCAAGAAGATCAAACTTATCCATTCTGAAGGAAATCAGCCCTGAGTGCTCACTAGAAGGACAGATCCTGAAGCTGAGGCTCCAAGACTTTGGCCACCTCATGAGAAGAGAAGACTCCCTGGAAAAGACCCTGATGTTGGGAAAGATGGAGGGCACAAGGAGAAGGGGATGGCAGAGGATGAGGTGGTTGGACAGTGTTCTCGAAGCTACCAGCATGAGTTTGACCAAACTGTGGGAGGCAATGGAAGACAGGAGTGCCTGGCGTGTTCTGGTCCATGGGGTCATGAAGAGTCGGACACAACTAAACGACTAAACAACAACAACAATTATCTTTACATTTGCATCTGCGTGTATATATATATATATATATATATATATATATATGTATATATATACACACACACATATATATGGATGCGGGTGGTGCTGGGGGTTAACCCACAGAGCCTTGGACTTGCCAATCAGAAGGTCGATGGTTCGAATCCCCGCAATGGGGTGAGCTCCCATTGCTTGGTCCCTGCTCCTGCCCACCTAGCAGTTCGAAAGCACGTCAAAGTGCAAGTAGATAAATAGGTACCACTCTGACGGGAAGGTAAACAGCGTTTCCGTGCGCTGCTCTGGTTCGCCAGAAGCAGCTTAGTCATGCTGGCCACAGGACCTGGAAGCTGTACGCCGGCTCCCTCAGCCAATAAAGCGAGATGAGTGCCGCAACCCCAGAGTTGGTCAAGACTGGACCTAATGGTCAGGGGTCCCTTTACCTTTTTATCTTAGCTGCAACAAATCGTGTACATGTGGGGGAGGATTCATAGGCAAAACATCTCTTTTAACACTGGTTAAGGGGGGCAGATAGAAAATAACTGTGCCGCGATTTCAGCATCAGCAGCTAAGTGTCTACATCGCAACCTGGGGACAAGGACTCACCTCTGGATTGAAATACACCTCCAGCTTCTCCTCTTTCTTTCGGACCACTTGCCCAGTGCCACGACTTAATATGGACAGGTGCGACATTTTAGAATGAGTGCGCATGTGTATGACTTCAGCAGCTTTTTCCTTTGCTCCTATCCATTTTAGGAGATCCTCATCTAAGCAGAACGTTAGGCAACACTGTTTAGGCTTGGCTCATTTTAATGGCATGCCTTATTCCGTAAACTTGATCTGCATTCAGGTACGGATAACATCCACAGAAAATCCCACTTCAAGCTGAGTCCTCTTGTCGTTTTCACTTTTCTGGGTGTGACTTTTTCGACTGCCTGTCCTGTGGCCGTTTCTTCCGTTCTGGTTGGTCCGAGGATTTGTGAAACGCCACCATGATCCCGATTGCGCTCTGAGGTTGTTTCTGCGTTGCTATGGCAGCAAAAGGAAATTAAGTTGTTGAAAGCAGCAAGAGGGAAGGTCGGGGAAGGGAGAGAAAGAAAGCCAGAGAGCAGATTTCAAAAGGATCAGACTCAGATTTCGATGGTGGGTTTCCCTGCAAATGTCTCCCAACTGTGAGAGTAACATTATCCTTCACAGAACTTCTTTCATTGTCTCCCTGCCTCCCCCCTCGTTTTAAAATTGCAGTGTTTTTCCCTATTAAGAAGAAAATGGAGCAGTCTACTGCATGATCTGTAACTGATAATCATTTGGAGAAGGGGTTCATTCTGCATCTGAAGATCTGTCACTACAGGGGTACCTCAGGTTAAGTACTTAATTCGTTCCGGAGTTCTGTTCTTAACCTGAAACTGTTCTTGACCAGAAGCACCACTTTAGCTAATGGGGCTTCCTGCGGCTGCCGTGCCACCGGAGCCTGATTTCTGTTCTCATCCTGAAGAAAAGTTCTTAACCTGAAGCACTATTTCTGGGTTAGCGGAGACTGTAACCTGAAGCGTATGTGTCAGAGCTGCCCAAGGTCCCAGCTCACAGAGGACCAACACCAGGTCGTCGTTATATACAAAAGTCTTTATTGAAGTTCAGTTTCCATTCCAAAGCGCAGCTCTACGTCTTAAACCTTAGACCGCCGAAGTTCCGTCTGAATCTCCTCCCCCCTGACACCAGTTTAAGATTCTCGCCCTGCTCCACCTCTTCCTCTGCTCTCTTCTCCTCTGGGTCCTCCTGTCTGCTGGGGCATTCCCCTTTCTGGACTCTTCTGACGCTGAGTCCCCTGACTCCTCCCCCTGTCTCCGGCGGGCTTTAGGACCCGGCTCCCAATCCTCGTTCTCTGCTGCCCCGCGCGCCTGTACTTTTGAACTTGGCTCTCGCGCCAACCCAGTGACCTTCCTCCTGACCGTTGCACTGCTTCTGTCACTGCTCCCCTCTTCCGGGATGCTAGCCGGACCTGACCTCCCCTCCGTTGCCTGACTCTCCGATGGAGGCGTGGTCAGCCCTGACTCTTCTCTCCCTGCTGGGGGAGACGCTACCCCCGATACCTGGGACTCTTCCCCCCCACTATGCTCAGGTGGGGAAGCTGGTCCTGATCTCCAACTGCTGCTCTGGGAGTCCCCGCTGGTCCCTTGCTTCTGGAGTGTCCCCCTTGGGACCCCCCTTGCCCTGGCCACCGGCGCCCCCTTCTGTGAATCTTCCGATTCACTGGAGAGGCTCATGGAATCTCTCGGGCCACTGTCATCTTCTCCTACGCTGCCCTCAGATTCTTCCCCTTCGCTCTCCATCTCCCCTCTTCCCTGTGCTTCTGCTCCTGAGCCCCTGACAGTATGTAACCTGAAGCGTATGTAACCCGAGGTACCACTCTAGTCCACTTCCTAGTGCATTTTTTAAAAGTTGTGCAAAATGCTTTGCCTCGGGTTAGTTTGTGATTCATCAGAACTGAAATCTCTTGATATTCCTGTTTGTTGTCCTGATATTAAAAGTTCCTCCATTCCACCTTGATCGTTGGAGCCTTTGTAATACTCCTCGACCAGCATCTGTCACTGGTAGTACCTCTGGTGGGGGGACGGGACACACCTCATGCTCCTTCTGGGATAGTTTGTCCATCCTGCACTCCGCTCTCACCTGTGGCTCCTAGAAGCTGTCACATGCAAGAGTGGCCACAATCCCAGGTACAGCTTCAACTGGCTGGCTAAACCAAGTGAGGGTAGCTGATGGAGCGTCTCCACCCCCATCGTTTTGCCCGGACGCTGAGGTCCAGCACCAAGGGCCTTCTGGCGGTTCCCTCACTGCGAGAAGCCAAGTTACAGGGAACCAGGCAGAGGGCCTTCTTGGTAGTGGCGCCTACCCTGTGGAACGCCCTCCCACCAGATGTCAAAGAGAACAACAACTACCAGACTTTTAGAAGACATCGGAAGGCAGCCCTATTTAGGGAAGCTTTTAATGTTTGATGTATTACAGTATTTTAATTATATATTTTTTGGAAGCCACCCAGAGTGGCTGGGGAAGCCCAGCCAGATGGGCGGGGTATAAATAATAAATTGAAATTGAAATTGAAATTGAAATTGAAATTGAAATTGAAATTGAAATTGAAATTGATGGGTGTCGACCCATCGGTGAGTTAGGGACTTCCCCTGCATGTAAAGAAAAGGCTCTGGCAGATGTGACCAAGAGTGGGTCCTATGGTCCAGAAGGAGGTTTCTGCATGAGCTATAGAGGGAAATGAGGGGCAGATGGGCTTGTCAACCAGGGAAGGGAACTCATCTAGATGGAAAGCTCTGATCCTAAACCTCGGCTTCCATGAGGGGTATCTTCAGGAGAAGAAAATCCTAAGGAGTAAACTCTACACCAATCCAGAGTGGAGAGCAGCCTGTACGCTTCCTTCCGGCATTTCCGGCAAGCTGGTGCCAAACATATTGCTCTGCTTTCCTTTGAACCACATCAGTGAAGCCAAGAATCTGGTTGTCTGGGATGTTACTTAACCCCTGTAAAATTAGCAAAGATTTATCACAATAGTGATAATCTATGCTGGAAATGTAAAGAAAAAGAAGGTACCTTTTTCATATGTGGTGGACCTGCCCCAAGGTGAAAGACTTCTGGGGAGATTTATAATGAACTGAAAAAAATGTTAAAATATACATTTACTAAGAAACCAGAGGCCTTCCTTCTTGGAATAACAGGTTTGGAATTGCCCAAGAAAGATGTTAAATTATTTTTGTATGCCACAACTGCAGCAAGAATTTTGTTAGCTAAGAATTGGAAAACACAAGAAGTCCCAACAGTGGGGGAATGGCAGATGAAGATGAGGGATTTTTCAGAGCTGGCCGACCTGACTGGAAGAGTCCGCGACCAGAAGGAGGAGGAGTACCAGGAGGAATGGATGAAATTTAAAGATTATTTAGCTAAATATGTTAAGATAACTTAACTGGAAAAGCTTGCAAATAACTCCGAGGTGGCTTTCACCTCTGGAAGCTAAGGCCCGAAAAAGACCCAATATGGAGGCCAAATGGCCAAAATATTGGGAAATAGAAAAAGATGGAGACAATTGGAAATTGCAGAGTTTGGAGAAAATGAAGGATAAAGTGCGAGACTGGTTACACTACGCTCAGATTAAAGAAGTCTTTAAAAATGACAAAAAGTTAGGGTTCCAGGTGGAGAAATCGAAGTTGGAAACAGAACTGTTAGAGCCTAAGACTAAGGTACTTTCAAGAATGTATAACTTGCTGTTAAAATGGAATACACAAGATGAAATGGTTAAATCGGCTATGATAAAGTGGGCACAGGACATTGGGCACAACATTATGTTTGAGGACTGGGAAAGGTTGTGGACCATTGGGTTGAACTTCACTGCATGTAATGCTTTGAAGGAAAATGTAATGAAAATGATATATAGATGGTACATGACCCCAGTTAAACTTGCCAAAATATACCATTTGTCTGACAATAAATGTTGGAAATGTAAAGAAAATGAAGGAACATTCTTTCACCTCTGGTGGACTTGCCCTAGAGTGAAGGCTTTCTGGGAAATGATATATAATGAGCTGAAAAAGGTATTTAAGTATACCTTCACTAAGAAACCAGAGACCTTCCTTTTGGGTATTGTCGGCCAGAAGGTGTTAAGGAAGGACCGAACATTTTTTATGTATGCAACAACAGCAGCAAGGATACTCATCGCTAAGAGCTGGAAAACTCAAGATCTACCCACACTGGAAGAGTGGCAGATGCAGCTGATGGACTATATGCAACTGGCTGAGATGACTGGTAGAATCCGAGACCTGGGAGAGGAGAGGGTTGAGGAAGACTGGAGGAAATTCAAGATTTATTTGCAAAAATATTGTAATTTGGTTGAATGTTAAGAAGGATGCTAGATCATAAATAATTGCCCACCACTGAATTAGATCTGAATTTGACGATAAGTGAGATTAAGGAAAATACAAACTTTTTGGAGAATTGCTAGATTTTATTTAAATGAGCGGAGATAAGATTGCAAACAAGTGGGTAATTTGCTTGGAAAATTTTTTTTTTGTAACGATGTAAGTGCGAGCGGGAGACGTGAGGGAGTCCAAAGAAGTGACGAAATTATGTTATGACATAAGTAATGTTGTTTAATATTTATGCATTTGTATTCAAAAAACTTTAATAAATATGTATATAAAAAAAGGAAAAGCTTGCAAATAATAGGCTTAGGATTTAGATATGTAAGGATAGGATTTAAGATGTTTAAAGCTAAATTAGAAAGAATGAAAGATGTTAAGTGATCAAGTTAATTTTTTGAGAAAATCGATTTTGGAAAACTGTTAAAATGATATATAATGAAATTCAACCAAGGGGATTTGAGGAAGTGACTTAATAATGTTACCAAGATTCAGACAGGATATATGTATGTATGTATGTATGTATGTATGTATGTATGTATGTATGTCTGTTTTAAATTTTTGGAAAATCAATAAAAAAATTTGAAAAAGAAAGAAAGAATCTGGTTGTCTGGTCAGCCCAGGAGCTCCATACAGACTGCCCAGACTTGTGCCCCAGCGAGGTCCCTCTGGTGCAGCTACTGCAGCAATTTGACTTCACCTCTTGAGGCACATTGTTTCTCTTTTTTTATATAATAGATTTTTATTGAAATTTTAAAGGTTACATGAGTAATAAAAAAATAACAGCAGAAAAACACCCAATTAGACCAAAAAAGAAAGCAAAACAATATATAAAAACAAGTCCCATCAAAGAAAAAAGATAAAAAAGAGAACAGACAAAAAAGAAGAAAAAAAATGCATACAATCAAAAAAAAAAAAAGAACAAATCAAACCTTTACATAACTTTCTTTCTTTAGCTTATTTCCTTGACCTCCTCACATCTCCCCTCTTTGTATTCTGGTTCAGTTAGATGTTTCAGCAAATCCTTCACCTTTGTTTTTATCCTAATAATTTATCTTAATATACTGTAATTTAACATTCTCTTCTTTCACCAATTAATCATCCATTTTTACTTTGTTTAATCTTATTTCTCCTTAAAACTAATATATTTAAACTTAATCTCTTAAGACATTTCCCCTAGGGTCATAAAAAATTCATTCCACGATTTTTCCATCTTTCATTAATTTTTTTTTTAAAAAAATCTCCATATATACACTTTAAATTCCCAATTTTCTTCCACCGTCTCCCCTCCCCAGTCTCGGCCTGGAGGCACATTGTTTCTCGAGACATATGTATACCAACAGGGAGCGTGTGGCGCTGTGGTCTAAACCACCGAGCCTCTTGGGCTTGCCAATCGGAAGGTCAGCGGTTCGAATCCCCACGACAGGGTGAGCTCCCATTGCTCTGTCCCAGCTCCTGCCAACCTAGCAGTTCGAAAGCACACCAGTGCAAGTAGATAAATAGGTACCACTCCAGCGGGAAGGTAAACAGCGTTTCTGTGCACTCTGGTTTCCATCATGGTGTCCCATTGCACCAGAAGTGGTTTAGTCATGCTGGCCACATGACCCGGAAAGCTGTCTGCAGACAAAGGCCAGTTCCCTCAGCCTGAAACAAGATGAGTGCCGCAACCCCATAGTCTCCTTTGACTGGATTTTACCATCCAGAGGTCTTTTACCTTTTTATCTTATACCAACAGACTAACTTCCAACAAACTAACTTTCATTTGTGGACCAAAAACAGGTTGGGAGCAACTGCAGGGGGAAATCAGTAGCTGGGGGCGGGGGGGGGGTATTAAGTTGAAGCTGTGCAAATGAGCAATATACTAATTTATATGTTGGCTTATTAAGCTAAAATCACCCAAATGAGATATTTCTTTTAATTTGCAGAGTCAGCAAGGGCACATGTAGAGACTGTGATGTAATCATCTGAGCTGGATCACAGGACCAAGCTGCTGGGTTTCCCATCATGCAAAGGATACTACAGTGGTACCTCAGGTTACATACGCTTCAGGTTACATACGCTTCATGTTACAGACTCCGTTAACCCAGAAATATTGCTTCAGGTTAAGAACTTTGCTTCAGGATGAGAACAGAAATTGTGCTCCGGCGGCGTGGCAGCAGCAGGAGGCCCTATTAAGCTAAAATGGTGCTTCAGATTAAGAACAGTTTCAGGTTAAGTACGGACCTCCGGAACAAATTAAGTACTTAACCCGAGGTACCACTGTAACAGCTGAGAGTGTGACTAAGGATTTGGAACTCAGTGGGACCTCAGACTATAACTAAAATAAACTGCACACATTAGCAAAAAGTAAAATAAAAAAATGTTGTTTTCAGTTTATACCGTTTGTATGTCTCTAATATTCTTTTTCTTTCCCCCCAGAAGAAACTGTGTTGAAAATCCTCATTTTAGGACAGGATTAGATCCTTTCCTCCTGGATTTTCTTCTGATGCTAAGTTGTCCTGAGAATTCAATTCGAACAGGCAGGGGGAGCGAGCATCACCTCGCTTGAGGAGGGGGGCGAGGCGTGTTCTGCTTATACTATACGGGTGTATTTGCTGCAGAAACCGGTAAAGTCTGTCAAGTGCTCTTGAGCATCAATCTTCTGAAAGTGTACAATACAGCAGGCTACTTTCAGCTAGATTTTGGTAGAGTGCCTTTCACGCAACATGTCCTCGGAGTGCTTTTCAAAATACAAACAGCAATAGAAAATGTACAAAACAAATAAGCGTTCAAACTGGTTTCCCAAGCAGACCGAAAGAAGCTTTTCAAAGCCAGGCATTAGGAAAGGATTAGAACTCCCAAGTTTGATGCACTCAAAACGGGGCGGGGGAAGGATATGGAGCTTATATACACTTGTAAGCAAAGGCTGGAGAGTCACAAAGTGGTCCTAGATCAGCATAATATGGCCTTATTGTTGTTTAGTCGTTTAGTTGTGTCCGACTCTTCGGGACCCCATGGACCAGAGCACGCCAGGCACTCCTGTCTTCCATGTCTCCCACAGTTTGGTCAAACTCATGTTGGTAGCTTCGAGAACACTGTCCAACCATCTCGTCCTCTGTCGTCCCTTCTCCTTGTGCCCTCAATCTTTCCTCTCTTTTCCAGGGAGTCTTCTCTTCTCATGAGGTGGCCAAAGTACTGGAGCCTCAGCTTCACGATCTGTCCTTCCAGTGAGCACTCAGGGCTGATTTCCTTCAGAATGGAGAGGTTTGATCTTCATGCAGTCCATGGGACTCTCAGGAGTCTCCTCCAGCACCGTAATTCAAAAGCATCAATTCTGCAGCGATCAGCCTTCTTTATGGTTCAGCTCTCACTTCCATACATCACTACTGGGAAAACCATAGCTTTAACTATACGGACCTTTGTCGGCAAGGTGATGTCTCTGCTTTTTAAGATGCTTTCTAGGTTTGTCATTGCTTTTCTCCCAAGAAGCAGGCGTCTTTTAATTTCGTGGCTGCTGTCACCATCTGTGGTGATCATGGAGCCCAAGAAAGTAAAATCTCTCACTGCTTCCATTTCTTCCCCTTCTATTTGCCAGGAGATGATGGGACCAGTGGCCATGATCATTATTAATCCTTTCCTGGCTTTTTGCTAAAAGAGGCTCACCTAATACATTTTTTAAAAAATTGCATTTCAACTGAGAGCGTATTTGGCAGTTAGGGTGTTCGCTTTGGCAGCGGCTGCAAAATTACCTTGGGCATGTCTGTCACCGTGCGCTACTTATATAAATAGCAAAGGTCATAAAGTCCGCGCAGCCACAAAATAAATATTGCAGATGCACCGCCACATTTCACCTCTGAACTCTCACACTTGGCACCTGAAGACACCGCTGTGTAAATTGCTTCTCTTTCAACAGTTCTATTCTTTCAAGTGAATATTAGCTCCGGCGAAAGTTGCTGAGTTGATATCCTTGGAGATGATGGCTCCGGCTCTGTACACAAATTAGTTTTAGCAAAATGTATGCGCAGCGCAGCACTACCAGCCAAAATGTCTGAACCGCATTTATCAAGTTGTGAGGGGCAGGGAGGGAGGGAGGAAAGAGAGTCGCTTTGCTCGCGTCAAAGGACTTCTTCTGAGGCTGTCAGTGTGGAAGCCAATTAGCGCCAGTTATGGCAGTGTGGTGTTTTCGTGCAAAATAAATAAATAAGTTGTGGGCATAGGACGTCTTCTATTTCATTCCCACTTGCCAGGTTAAGCAGGTATCAGGCAGGGCTGCTGAGATTTTAAACAACTGTAAGTTGCGCCATTCCCAGTAGTGATGTATGGAAGTGAGAGCTGGACCATAAAGAAGGCTGATCGCCGAAGAATTGATGCTTTTGAATTCTGGTGCTGGAGGAGACTCTTGAGAATCCCATGGACTGCAAGGAGATCAAACTTATCCATTCTGAAGGAAATTAGCCCTGAGTGCTCATTGGAAGGACAGATCCTGAAGCTGAGGCTACAATACTTTGGCCACCTCATGAGAAGAGAAGACTCCCTGGAAAAGACCCTGATGTTGGGAAAGATGGAGGGCATAAGGAGAAGGGGACGACAGAGGACAAGGTGGTTGGACAGTGTTCTCGAAGCTACCAACATGAGTTTGACCAAACTGCGGGAGGCAGTGGAAGACAGGAGTGCCTGGTGTGCTCTGGTCCAGGGGGTCACAAAGAGTCGGACACGACTAAACGACTAAACAACAACAACAAAAAGTTGTGCCAACTAGTGAGATAACTGACGAAGGCTCTTCCTCAATCCCAACCACATTATCCGACGCTAGAACTGGTAAAAGGATGGAAGGGCCTTCATGGTGGTAGAAGCCACACTCTGGAATTCTCTCCCCCAGGCAATGTGCATGGCCTAGATTGGAACCAAATTTTCATAAATATCCTATGAACTGAAAGCTGACTGAAGACATTTGGGTTCCAAAGAACGTTTGCAAACTGGAACACTGACTTCCGGGTTTGCGGCGTTCGAGAACCAAAACGTTTGAGTTGCAAGGCTTTCGACTTCCAAGGTACGACTGTATTTAGCTGTTATCTTCCTTTCTTTTGTGAACTGTACTGGGTGACCTCCAAGCTCTCATCCAGCGAAAAAATCAGAATTACATTCGGTGAGAATGGAATAAGGATGGAAAAACATTCTGAACAGCAAATTGGTGCTGTATAAATGATGAACAATAATACTTTTTGTGCATAATTTCATAGATGGTAGATAAAATATTGCTGCTGGGTGGCTAAATATGATCATGTTTTAAGTCTGCATCCTCATGGCAAATTACTCATTATTGAGCAGGCCTGTTTATAATTTGTGGTTTCATCCATGTTATACAGAGACTACAGAAAATTATGAAGAATATATTGGGGGAAAGTATTCCACAAGAGGCAATAAAGCTCTGTTCCCGCCCTTAAAAAAAGTTAATTACATCAATTATGAATACGATAATGCTCCTTTTAAGCATTTTGAATACTAAATCAGTACCATGTGTACATATGTTTAGAAAAGTGCCGTCAGGGGCGGGGTGGGAAAGTCAATTTACAAGTTGTTAATGGTAAAGATATATTTCCAGGTTACATGAAAGACTGCTCCCCCCTGCATAGACCTGCAAGATCACTTAGATCATCTGGGGAAATTTTGCTCAGGGCACCGCACCCTACAGAATAAAAGGTAAAGGGACCCCTGACCATTAGGTCCAGTCGCGGACAACTCTGGGGTTGCGGCGCTCATCTTGCTTTATTGGCTGAGGGAGCCAGCGTACAGCTTCTGGGTCATGTGGCCAGCATGACTAAGCTACTTCTGGTGAACCAGAGCAGCGCACGGAAATGCAGTTTACCTTCCCATTGGAGTGGTACCTATTTATCTACTTGCACTTCATGCTTTCGAACTGCTAGGTTGGCAGGAGCAGGGACCGAGCAACGGGAGCTCACTCCGTCACGGGGATTCGAACCGCCGACCTTCTGATCAGCAAGTCCTAGGCTCTGTGGTTTAACCCACAGTGCCACCCGCGTCCCTCAACCCTACAGAATACCATACAGCAATGACCTGAAAACTAGGCATTTTTTCCTGTTACCCCTGGACTTGTGGAATGTCTGTCCTTCTGCATCAACCATCAGTTGCCAAGATGTCTTTTTGCCCAGGCTTTCCCTAACCCTTAAGATTGGACCCTATTTCATGTGACTGAGTCCCTTGGATGTTGTTGTTGTTTGGGGCTTAGTTTTCTTTGCCTTGGCACGGTTTTTATACCGCTGTGTTTATGGTTTTAGGTTGCATGTTTGTTTTAATGGCATAATGGTTTTTTTTTTTGGTTTTTTTTACACACACACTGCTGAGAAATTTCAAAAAAATATTAAGTTGTTTATAAATGCTTTCAAAGAACATAGAGCAACACAATCCTGTCTACTCAGAAGTTAAGAATACCGTTGAATTCCCACTGCTTTCAGGTAAGAAGGTGTTATGTACTGAGTTGAATAGGATCCAATGCAGCAGTCTGATTGGTCCTAGAACAATGCAGCAGTATGATTGGTCTGCAGGAGCCACCCAATCCAGCTCCAGGTGGAAGGGAATCCGCAACCTGATTGGCCTACAGGAGAATTCCAGAATTAGCCAATCACATGCAGCCCATTGTGTAAATAATGTATATAAAGCAGATACTTTGGGGAAACTTTCATTCCTCCTCACCACTATGAGCTGAATAAAGAGCATGAAATCCACCACCGGAATGAAATTTACGGCGTGTAACGCCTTGAGAGAAAATATTATGAAAATGATCTATAGGTGGTACATGACCCCAGTCAAGCTTGCAAAAATTTACCACTTGTCAGATAACAAATGTTGGAAGTGTAAAGAAAATGAAGGTTCATTCTTTCACCTCTGGTGGACGTGCCCAAGGATAAAGGCTTTCTGGGAAATGATATATAATGAAATGAAAAAGATGTTTAAATACACTTTCTTGAAGAAACCAGAGGCCTTTCTCCTGGGTATGGTCAGCCATGTGGTGTTAAAGAAGGACAGAACTTTGTTTTTATATGCAACAACAGCAGCAAGGATCCTTATTGCAAAGTATTGGAAGACATCAGACCTACCCACTCTGGAAGAATGGCAGATGAAGATGGCAGACTACATGGGACTCGCAGAGATGACGGGCAGAATCCGAGACCAGGAGAAAGAGACAGTGGAAGAAGATTGGAAGAAATTTAAGGACTATCTAAACAAATATTACAAGATTAAAGAATGTTAGATTGACATGGATTTAAAAACATTGTGGTTTTCAGAGACATTAGAGTAAGAAAAGGAATGGGATTTGTAAAAAAATTTGGGGAAATAAGGGAATGGAGTTGCTGATGGGATAATGAAACTAGAATACAAAACGGTGAGGTATGAGGAAGTCAGGGAAATTAGGTTGAGAAAATAAGTTTTAAAATTATACTTGTTGTTTTTTGTTTGTGTTTGTTTTTATTGTAGTTGTTTTGTATTTGTATGTTTTTATTGGAAAGTTTAATAAATATTATTTAAAAAAAAAATAATGAAATCCACTCTCGACTCTGAGTATATTTCAGAGGGCGTCCATCAATTTGCTTGTGGCTGCACGAAAGGCTTTCACTCTGTTAACCCAGCTAAGGTTCAGGTGTCTCTTCATAAGTGAAGTGTGCTGATCCCAGGGGCTAACCGAGAGGCGAGGTCCGAGTCCAGTCCAAGGTCGATGGTGCGGTATGGAGGCCGTCTGTCAAAGTTGTAGCTGGGTCCAAGGCGGGGAGTCGGGTGGGGTCAGGAACACTGGCAGAAGAGCAGGACAGGGTGCAGGCAGGAACAGGCTAGGAACAACATTGCTCCCGCAAGCTGGGACTGGGGCTGGCTGGCTTTTATCTGCCCCAAGGCACAGGGCGGCCCCAGTCCACAGGTGACCCGCCTCTCCTGGCCTTAAGGCGAGCACTCCTCCTGCGAGAACTTAGTTCCCTCCGCCTCTCTGCCCTGAGCCTCTGCAGCTCGTTACCGGACCCAGAGGCAACCTCACCTTCCCCTGACAGGGCTGAGAGTGGAGCACCTGCAGGCAATGGGTCCTCCATCACCTCAGGACCCAGAGCAGACTCAGCTGGTGCCTGCACCTGAGGATCCAGCACAGGTGAGGACCCTTCAGGCTCAGGCCCCAGCCCCGACTCAGCTGGTTCTGGAGGCGGGGAATCCTGTGCAGGCTGGGATTCCTCAGGTTCAGCCTCTGAGTCCGAATCCCAGGCCATCACACCAAGCTAGTTTGTGACATCCATCCATCATTAGATTAGTGTGGACATTATTGGTACATCACACAGTCCTGAATGGTGAAGCTCAAGCCCGAGGGCCGAATGCAGCCCTCCAGGTCTCTCTATCGTGCCCTTGGGAATCTGGACCACCCTTTTGAGCCATACTCCTCACCAACTTTGCTTTGGGTCCTCCTTGAGTGTTTCTGTCTTTTTAGAAGATGCCCTTGGAATCTGATTCCTCTTGCTCAAAGGTAAAGGGACCAGTCGCGGACGATTCTGGGGTTGTGCACTCACCTCACTCTATAGGCCAAGGGAGCTGAGTTTCCTCAGCCACTCTGGGCAGCTCCCAATTGAGTGTTAAAAACAATACAGCATTAAATATTAAAAACTTCCCTAAACAGGGCTGTCTTCAGATGTCTTTTAAAGATAGGATAGCTGCTTATTTCCTTCACATTTGAAGGGAGGGCGTTCCACAGGGCGGGCGCCGAGAAGGCCCTCTGTCTGGTTCCCTGTAACCTCACTTCTTGCAATGAGGGAACCGCCAGAAGGCCCTCGGCGCTGGATCTCAGTGTCCAGGCTAAACTATGGGGATGGAGACGCTCCTTCAGGTATACTGGACCGAGTCCGTTTAGGGCTTTAAAGGTCAGCACCAACACTTTGAATTGTGCTTGGAAACGTACTGGGAACCGCTGCAGATCTCTCAGGACCGGTGTTATGTGGTCCCAGCGGCTACTCCCAGTCACCAGTCTAGCTGCCACATTCTGGATTAATTGCAGTTTTCGGGTCACCTTCAAAGGTAGCCCCACGCAGAGCGCATTGCAGTAGTCCAAGCGGGAGATAACTAGAGCATGCACCACTCTGGCAAGACAGTCCGCAGGCAGGTAGGGTCTCAGCCCGCATACCAAATGGAGCTGGTAAACAGCTGCCCTGGACACAGAATTAACCTGCGCCTCCATGGACAGCTGTGAGTCCAAAATGACTCCCAGGCTGCACACCTGGTCCTTCAGGGGCACAGTTACCCCATTCAGGACCAGGGAATCCCCCACACCCGCCCGCCCCCTGTCCCCCAAAAGCAGTACTTCTGTCTTGCCAGGATTCAACCTCAATCTGTTAGCTGCCATCCATCCTCCAACCGCCTCCAGCACTCACACAGGACCTTCACCGCCTTCATTGGTTCTGATTTAAAAGAGAGGTAGAGCTGGGTATCATCCGTATACTGATGAACACCCAACCCAAAACCCCTGATGATCTCTTCCAGCAGCTTCATATAGATATTAAAAAGCATGGGGGAGAGGACGGATCCCTGAGGCACCCCACAAATGAGCTGTCAAGTTGAAAGGCTATATTCAGGCATAATATTTGTAACATTTAACTTTAAAGATGTACCCCCCCCACCGGCCATAATTTCCGTAACAAAGCTGTTTATTGCGACCTGGTGGCCGTGGATTCACTTAAGATTTGCCTTTCACTGCTGTGTGTGTGTGTGTGTGTGTGTGTGTGTTCGTCTGAACGCTCCCCATGGTTGGAAGAGCCATCCGCTTTCCAAGCCGGCCCTTCCCTCCCTTCTCAGCCCAAAAGCCGGCCCCTGGGCTCCATTCCTGCCATGTCGTGGCCTATTCTGGGGCCGCGTGTCCGTAGCATCGGATTCCCTGGCAACAGCTTCCAGGGGCTCATTCAGGGCCTTTTCTCTTCTTCACAAGGCCCCCGCGGCGACACCCCACCGCCGCCCCTAATCGCCATCTTTACGGCGTGTTTCAGATGCAGCTGGCAGGGAAAATAAACGCCGGCGAGCTGAGAGGCTCCCGTTTTTTTAAGGGAAATTCCCTTATTCCGAATAGGATTCCTCACAAGGAAAGGGAAAAGTTGACAGCTATGACCTGGGTGTGTGTGTGTGTGAAACGCTGCTGTTTTGCTTACTGGGGGGGGGGGAGAGGCTCCCCCTCAAAAATGATCTTTTGAGAGGGGTCTTCACACACACACACCCCAAAATCCACAAGCCTTTTGTGTTTCCCTGAATAGCAATTTCCTGGTTTTGGCCGGGGTGGTGAAGTAGGGCTTGCTCGCCTGGACCACGCAAGGGGTGCGTGTGGGGGGGGGGGCTGCAATGAAACCCATATTGCCCAAGGCTTGTCCCCCCCCTCCACAAGGGAAAAGGAGCCGTGAAGACAGAGGAGGAGGGGGAAATCTCCCCAACCTACAAGAACAAAAGGAGCAAAAGGTTGCTGCTAAAACCGCTTCAAGGGCTTTCTTAACAAAAGGGGGCACATTGCTGGGCTGCAAAGGTTGCAAACCGTTTGAGGTGAAAGAAGGGGGGGACCAGGGGTGCATATCCTCCGACATTTCTCCAGTGAAAATAGGGACGGATGTTCTATTCCATACCCTCCAACATTTCTCCAGTGAAAATAGGGACGTCCTATTCCATACCCGCCAACATCTCTCCAGTGAAAATAGGGATGTCCTATTCCATACCCTCCAACATTTCTCCAGTGAAAATAGGGACGTCCTATTCCATACCCTCCAACATTTCTCCAGTGAAAATAGGGACGTCCTATTCCATACCCGCCAACATCTCTCCAGTGAAAATAGGGATGTCCTATTCCATACCCTCCAACATTTCTCCAGTGAAAATAGGGACGTCCTATTCCATACCTTCCAACATTACTCCAGTGAAAATAGGGACGTCCTATTCCATACCCGCCAACATCTCTCCAGTGAAAATAGGGACGTCCTATTCCATACCCGCCAACATCTCTCCAGTGAAAATAGGGACGTCCTATTCCATACCTTCCAACATTTCTCCAGTGAAAATAGGGACGTCCTATTCCATACCCGCCAACATCTCTCCAGTGAAAATAGGGACGTCCTATTCCATACCCGCCAACATCTCTCCAGTGAAAATAGGGACGTCCTATTCCATACCCGCCAACATCTCTCCAGTGAAAATAGGGACGTCCTATTCCATACCTTCCAACATTTCTCCAGTGAAAATAGGGACGTCCTATTCCATACCTTCCAACATTACTCCAGTGAAAATAGGGACGTCCTATTCCATACCCGCCAACATCTCTCCAGTGAAAATAGGGACGTCCTATTCCATACCCGCCAACATCTCTCCAGTGAAAATAGGGACGTCCTATTCCATACCTTCCAACATTTCTCCAGTGAAAATAGGGACGTCCTATTCCATACCCGCCAACATCTCTCCAGTGAAAATAGGGACGTCCTATTCCATACCCTCCAACATTTCTCCAGTGAAAATAGGGACGTCCTATTCCATACCCGCCAACATCTCTCCAGTGAAAATAGGGACGTCCTATTCCATATCTTCCAACGTTTCTCCAGTGAAAATAGGAACATCCTTTTCCATATCTTCCAACGTTTCTCCAGTGAAAATAGGGACGTTCTATTCTTTACCCTCCAACATTTCTCCAATGATAATAAGGTAAAGGTAAAGGTACCCCTGCCCGTACGGGCCAGTCTTGACAGACTCTGGGGTTGTGCGCCCATCTCACTTAAGAGGCCAGGGGCCAGCGCTGTCCGGAGACACTTCCAGGTCACGTGGCCAGCGTGACATCGCTGCTCTGGTGAGCCAGAGCCGCACACGGAAACGCCGTTTACCTTCCCGCTGGTAAGCGGTCCCTATTTATCTACTTGCACCCGGAGGTGCTTTCGAACTGCTAGGTTGGCAGGCGCTGGGACCGAGCAGCAGGAGCGCACCCCGCCGCAGGGATTCGAACCGCCGACCTTTCGATCGGCAAGCCCTAGGCGCTGAGGCTTTAACCCACAGCGCCACCTGCGTCCCAATGATAATAGGGATGTCCTATTCCATACCTTCCAACATTCTCTAATGACAATATTAAACCCACAGCGCCACCTGCGTCCCAATGATAATAGGGATGTCCTATTCCATACCTTCCAACATTCTCTAATGACAATACTGTAGAGACATCCTAAGGAAAAGCAAGACATTCTGGGATCAAATCAGAAACTGGAATGGCTCCTGTAAATCTAGGAATGGCCCTAGAAAATGGGGGCACTTAGAGAATCTGGGGCATTGTCAGGATTTATGCTGGGGGGCAGGACCCCCATGTGTTTGGCTCTGCCTAGCAGATTTGGAATGAAATGTCTCGGCAACAGTTCATTTAAATTACTTTCTTTTGACCCCAAGAGCTCAGGAAAATCTGTCAAAATCTTTGCACAATTCCTACTTTGAGTTGAATATTTTTTTATTTATTTACTTGATTTAACTGGGGAAGCTGCCCCACCCCCCGCTCCCCCCTGGCAACCCCTGTGGGGAGACGACCCTCTTGCAGGTCTAGGAACAGCCCCCCCCCCAATTGTGTGCAGCAGAGCAACCCCCACCCCTCGCCATTCATAAATATACAGTGGTACCTCTAGATGCGAACGGGATCCATTCTGCAGCCCCGTTCGCATCTAGAAGCAAACGTAACTAGCAGCGGCAAATCTGCGCACACGCACGTCGCTTTTCGCCGCTTCCACGCATGCGTGTGACGTCATTTTGAGCGTCTGTGCATGTGCGAGCGGCAAAACCCGGAAGTAACACGCTCCGTTACTTCTGGGTTGCCGTGGAGCGCAACTTGAACGCGCTCATCCCAAAGCACATTCTCTTGTGACAGAGCATTCCACCAGATCGGGGCCACAGCCGGAAAAGCCCTGGCTCTGGTTGAGGCCAGCCTAACCTCTCTGTCACCAAGGTGTTTTTGTTTGAAGACTGTAAGTTCCTCTGTGGGACATACCAGGAGAGGCGGTCCCGTAGGTACGAGGGTCCTAGGCCGTACAGGGCTTTAAAGGTTAAAACCAGCACCTTAAACCTGATCCTGTACTCCACCGGGAGCCAGTGCAGCTGGTATAGCACCGGGTGAAGGTGATCTTGCAGCGAAGACCCCGTAAGGAGTCACGCCGCAGCATTCTGCACCCGCTGGAGTTTCTGGGTCAGTCTCAAGGGCAGCCCCACGTAGAACGAGTTACAATAATCCAGTCTGGAGGCGTTTCAGTGGAGAAACTTCTTGCAAGAGGATGTGCCTGCTCCAAGCTTGCGCCATCTTCCATCGCAATTAGCAAAGAGGCACCTCATGGACTTTCACAATGAGCCTATTTGGAGAGGGTATGAGAAACCCAAAACTTTCCGCTAAAGCTGTGAAAAGTATTATTTGCCTTTCAGGGCTTAGGGGGTCGGTGGGTGATGTTTGCGGTGGAGAGAATCATTATTAATCCCATAGAAAGCTCATGTATTGTTCCCTGGCTACTTGGCATCGTTCTAGCTGTCAGCTGATAAAATAATTTTCACCTAATATTTGATCGATTAAGCCTTAAGGGCAGCAGTTCTGCTGTGCACGCTTATAATTTATTTTATTTTTTTCATACCGCTTTAAATTTTAAAGAAAAATCTCAAAGCAGTTTACAGAATATGAAAACATCAATGTTATGTACTGAGTTGAATAGGATCCAAAAGGCAGCATTCTGATTGGTCCTAGAACAATAGGGTCCAGAATGCAGCAGTCTGATTGGTCCACAGGAGCAATCCAGCTACATGTGGAAGTGAATCCGCAACCAGATTGGCCTACAGGTGAATCCCGGAATTAGTCGTGGCCGACTCTGGGGTTGCAGTGCTCGTCTTGCTTTATTGGCCGAGGGAACCGGCGTACAGCTTCCAGGTCATGTGGCCAGCATGACTAAGCCGCTTCTGGTGAACCAGAGCAGCGCACGGAAACGCCGTTTACCTTCCCGCTGGAGCGGTACCTATTTATCTACTTGCACTTTGATGTCTTTTCGAACTGCTAGGTTGGCAGGAGCAGGGACCGAGCAATGGGAGCTCACCCCGTCGCGGGGATTTGAACCACCGACCTTCTGATCAGCAAGTCCTAGGCTCTGTGGTTTAACCCACAGCGCCACCCGCGTCCCTGTACAAGAATACGGCCTTCTAATATGATGCACAAACTAACCACACGCTACCTGCTACCTGCCCAGGAATATAAACCAGACCGCCTCCCTTTACTGTTTCCAGAAATAAGAAAACCCATTTTTGATTCTGAGATGGTTCTAACTTTGATGATGGTGGTCTATCTGCTTGTACTTTCCCAGACGTGGTCGTTTGACCTCCATTCTGCAGAGACTCTGGCGGTACTCCGATTTGAACAAATATTAACATCTTACTTCCTTGAGAGACGACATTCTGAAATAAGATTCCCCGGTTTCTTTCTCATTAACTTCCACTTTCTGGAAACTGTTTCATGGTTTTGCTGAATCAGTCCAGTAGGGCTTCAAGTATTGCACCAATTAGCAATCAGTAGGAGTGCAAGTTATCCTTCTCTCAGCTTTTGCCTGGTCCTCCTGGAGAAAGAAATTTAATTTTCATGCCTCTCCCTGGGCAAAAGGAGAAGAAAAATGGAGAAGTAATCTCTGATATGTTAAAAAAAGAGTGCCCCCCCCAATATTCTGAGTGCTGTAGTGCTTCCATCTCTGGAGATCATTCAGTCGTCTCTATTTTTCTTGTTTTAAAAACACCTGCAGTCCCAGGGTCCAATTTGATCAGTCTCCCTGTGCTGTAGAATAACATATACAGTATATATCTTTCAAAGCCCAGCCTGCATAATTTATGAGAATACCATCAATTCTGCACTGAAATACTTTATACTTGTGCACATGCACATAAAGGTAAAGGTAAAGGGACCCTGACCATTAGGTCCAGTCGTGACCGACTCTGGGGTTGTGGCACTCATCTCGCTTTACTGGCCGAGGGAGCTGGCATACAAGCTTCCGGGTCATGTGGCTAGCATGACTAAGCCGCTTCTGGTGAACCAGAGCAGCGCACGGAAACGCCGTTTACCTTCCCGCCGGAGCGGTACCTATTTACCTACTTGCACTTTGACGTGCTTTCGAACTGCTAGGTTGGCAGGAGCAGGGACCGAGCAACAGGAGCTCACTCCGTCATGGGGATTCGAACCGCCGACCTTCTGATCAGCAAGTCCTAGGCTCTGTGGTTTAACCCACAGCGCCACCCACACATGCACATAGACCTTGAAAATTGCCACAGACCTGAAATCAACTTTGCGCCAGAGAGCAAAGGCAGGCCGCAGAAGGAGCTGGACTGATCCTGTTTTCTGAGTTGTTGCTGGAAATTTTCCATCCTGCTTTTTTAAGAAAACAGCAGGAATCGTTTCTCTCTCTCTCCGCCCCCCCCTCTCCCTAGGAGTCAATTAAAGAAACCCAAATTATTACCATTTGAATAAACAATAATTTCTTTGCCTCCCCTCACAGAAGCTCATTACTAGTAACCAAAAGCCAGAACTAATTAAGTGATCTGATAGCGTAAATCTTATTAGGAATGTTTTTTATCATAATTAATTAATTCTCTCCTGAAATCATAGCTACTTTTAGAAAACGCCAACTGATTTTATTTATTTATTTACTTTTTTAAAAAAACCTTCCGCATCTCTCTCTCTCTCCTCCTTCCACCCCAGGCTCTGCTAAGGTTTTCATTCTCTCAAGAGATGTGTGAGAGTCTTGTAAGAAATGCTCATATCAAGGAAGGACTTCGCTGGCAAAAGAAAGTGAAGCAGATTCTCACAGGATCCAAAACAGATACATGTGCTGATTTTAATATTTTTTAAAAAATGCAGGCGGGGTCCACCTCTGGCTAAGGCATGTGATTGCTTCTTTCTTTGCTAGTCAAGAGAGTACCCTTATGTAATTGCAAGACTTCCTGCCATCCAGAGACAGACCCAGAGGCAATATCTTTGCTACTGCTTCCATTTCGGATTGAATTGAAAACTGGAGATTGAAAAAATTTATTAACATTTCAGGTGACCTGTGGAGAGTTTCAGGCTCAACTTCCATAAAGACAATGATGTAAACCAAATTGTTATGGGATGTCCTGACGAGCTGCCAATCTGACATTTGTATGTGTGTATATATACGGTATATATATCCATATATTTTTTATTTATTTTCCATTTAATAATATACATTCACATCTTTAAGGTAAAGGTAAAGGGACCCCTGACCATTAGGTCCAGTTGTGGCCGACTCTGGGGTTGCGGCGCTCATCTCGCTTTATTGGCCGAGGGAGCCGGCGTACAGCTTCCGGGTCATGTGGCCAGCATGACTAAGCCGCTTCTGGCGAACCACAGCAGCACACGGAAACGCCATTTACTTCCCGCCGGAGCCGTACCTATTTATCTACTTGCACTGGTGTGCTTTCGAACTGCTAGGTTGGCAGGAGCAGGGACAGAGCAACGGGAGCTCACCCCGTCGCGGGGATTCAAACCGCCGACCTTCTGATCGGCAAGCCCTAGGCTCTGTGGTTTAGACCACATTGCTTTGTTCTGCTGATGCACGGGCAAAGGAGGGGGGGGGGGAGGAAGCCATTTGTCCGAAGCCCGACACCTGCTGAGTGGGGCCCTGGAAAAACCTGCCCTGACCTTGCTCCTAAAACTCTATCTTGTCTTCAGCAGTTAGCTGGCACCAGGTGGTGAGCCAGGGCAGGTGTGATTGCAGGACTAGTCACTAACCTCTATTGA
Source organism: Podarcis cretensis (assembly GCF_951804945.1). Lineage (NCBI taxonomy): Eukaryota > Metazoa > Chordata > Lepidosauria > Squamata > Lacertidae > Podarcis > Podarcis cretensis. The sequence continues at coordinate 130,385,630 of NC_137170.1, read as the reverse complement.
CCTGGATAAGAGAGCATGGATTCTGTACTGGTGTTTCCATTCCACCAACACGGAATGCAAGCTTCATTTAACTGTGCCTTTGTGTTTTACACTTAATACTGTATATATAGGCATACCGAATGACAAAGAACCTCCCAGGGAAATGTTGCGAAAGTCTGAAAACTCAAGACGTGCCATTGATTGCTGACACTCAGCAAAATATGATTGCCAGCATTCTCTGGCCTTTGTCCAAAAAGTTGAGAAACACACATTTATTTTTGGGCATGCATGTTGCAAAATCTATGTGGGATTCTTGACGCCTCCTTGTGTCAGACCTCGCTTACACTTGGGGGGAAATCCCATTGTTTAAGAAAATAAAACAAGCATTGTTCACAAAGTGTCAGCAATTACACATTCCCGCCACAGGCACAGCAGTTTTGATGTTATTAACAAAAACAAAAAACCCACACCTTTTCACATTGGTGCAAGAGGAAAGTCTATTTAGGGTCTGGGTTTACACAGAAAGATGGCTAGTTGAGCTGCTACTAGGTACCTGTGCTCCCAGCAACACTGGTGAACACCTGGATAGGTGGAAAGCTGGGAACAGGCTAACTCCACCACACAAATGTCCCCCTGGACTCAGGCACGGGCACAACCACCTAACAGGGGTTGACCAAACCATCGCAACCCTGGATTCCTTTAACGGAATACCCTTTACATAGGGAGAGCGTTCTCCCATCCCTATCACCTGAACCAGAGCCTATCCGCAACCTTACAAGTTGTGACGATTTGCTACGCGGCAGGCGAAACCCAAATGGCAACAGCCAATTAGCCAAGTGGGGGAAATTCCTGCCGTGCCCCTGTCCCAAGGACAGACGAAGGCATAGCAAGGTCAAGCACAACAAGTCCTAAAAGTAGGGAGAGGTGGGCGGGTGTTCTGAATTCACGCGCCGAAAGAGGAAGCTCTGGGTCACGTTCATGGACATAAATAGGTCCCTCGAACCATTTGGACTGCGTCCCATTGGCCAGATTGTACCCAGCTTCGAGGGACCTACCAATTGGGTGTTGTGGCTTACCAATTGTACCCACCCACAACACAGGGTTGTCCAGGTCTCACCGCAATACATCCAGTATACCTGAAGGAGCGACTCCACCTCCATCGTTCTGCCCGGACACTGAGGTCCAGTGCTGAGGGCTTTTTGATGGTTCCCTCGCTGCGAGAAGCCAAGTTTTGGCAGGGAACTAGGCAGAGGGCCTTTTTGGTAGTGGCACCCGCCCTGTGGAACGCCCTCCCACCAGATGTCAAAGAGAAAAATAACTACCAAACTTTTAGTAGACATCTGAAGGCAGCCCTGTTTAGGGAAGCTTTTAATGTTTAATAGGTTATTGTATTTTGGTGTTTTGTTGGAAGCCACCCAGAGTGGCTGGGGAAACTCAGCCAGATGGGCAGGGTATAAATAATAAATAATAAATAATAAATAATAAATAATAAATAATAAATAATAAATAATAAATAATAAATAATAAATAATTGTTATTCTTATTGTTATTCTTATTGTTATTCTTATTCTTATTATTAACGTGCCCTCTTTAAGGGAAGACCCAATTTCTGCCATCTGTTGCAGCACCTATAGCACTAAGGACCTTTTATCTCTTCTGTTTTGAGTTATGAATGGGCTACGGTAAAGGTAAAGGGACCCCTGACCATTAGGTCCAGTTGCGGACGACTCTGGGGTTGCGGCGCTCATCTCGCTTTATTGGCCGAGGGAGCCGGCGTACAGCTTCCGGTTCATGTGGCCAGCATGACTAAGCCGCTTCTGGCGAACCAGAGCAGCGCACGGAAACGCCGTTTACCTTCCCGCCTGAGCGGTACCTATATATATATTTGCACTTTGACGTGCTTTCGAACTTCTAGGTTGGCAGGAGCAGGGACTGAGCAATGGGAGCTCACCCTGTCGCGGGGATTCGAACCACCGACCTTCTGATCGGCAAGCCCCTCCTAAACGGTCCCCTCCTTGATCTGGACTTTGGTCCTTCTGAAATGAATTCAGGTCCAAGAATTATCCTCGCAGAGATGGGAAAGTAATTGTTGGATCCAAAACTGCCTCGCCCCCTTCAGAGTCCTGATTAAGTTTGCATTTCTGTCCTCTGCATCTGAATATATTTGCTTTATGAGAACGGAGGGGTACATTTCCTTTTACTAACCTTAGGGGGAAATTCTGGGTGGATGTTAAAATGAGAAGCAACGTGAACAAAAAAACCCAAGCTCTAAAGCGGGTTCCCCCCTCCCCTTCTCATCCACCCACATAAATGCCTCTCAGTTCCAGACTGCTATGTGTACATGTTGAAGGGTGTCAAATGACGTCCCTTTTACTGGCTGCCAGTTCTGCTGGAACGCGGCTATGCGCAGCTCATAAAGCAAGAACAGGAAATGCTGCCTGAAACTTCTACGTTTACAAAGAAAGAAGGATAGCATTACCAGGCCTTTTTTAAAAAAAAGAATTTTGAAAAATCTCTTTTCATCACGGGTTACGTTAAAAAACAACAACCTATCCTTTCGTTTATGAGGGCTCGCCTTTCTGAAATCTGACTTTTGCTTCTGATAATCAAAGCTGGCTTTGAACTTGCGTATGGGCGCACGCACATACATTTCTCCCTCCTTAAAAAAAAAAAACAAACCACACAGACACACACAGCTTTACACTTATTTCTTTTTTGAGAATAGGAAAAGTTCCAAGGAAAATAGCGTGCTCATAAAAACGTGTTCTCCCTAGCAGAGAGTGCGTGTTGCGGTGGGGGATACAAGCCACCTCATTGTTGCTGGGCGGATTTGCGGAGTGGCCCAGGCAGTGAATGGGTTAATCGGGTCGCTGGGGAGAATTGCTTGTTGCCAATTTTGAAGGAGGGGTCAGAGGTTTTAAATACTGGTCGCCCAACTTTGGCCGTCCTCTTGGCTGCTTGCACCGCATCACCCGCCCACCCTCCCTGTATTGGGGGGGTTGCTCGCTTGACCTTGCTATGCCTGTCATGGGGTCGTCTGCTTTGGAGCGGGGGCCTGGTAGGAATTTTCTCCATTTGGCTGATTGGCTGGTGCCATTTGGTTTTTGCCTACTGCGTAGCAAATCGTCACAACTTGTAAGGTTGGCAGTTAGGCATTGGTTCAAATTGGTTGGTGGAGGGGTAAGTGCCTACCCCTCCAATGGTGGTGCGGAAAGGGAATTCCGTTAAAGGAATCCAGGGGCTTGCCATTCTTTTCGTCCTTGTCCCTGGCATCGGACTTGGGCCACCAGCAGTGGCGTAGCGTGGGGGGTGCAGGGGGGGCCGGCCGCACCGGGCACAACATCTGGGGGTTAGGGTTAGGGGGTGCAAATCCACGGGTTAGGGGGCGCAAATCCACAGGTTAGGGGGCGCAAATTACTTGCCTTGCCCCGGGTGCTGACAACCCACGCTACGCCACTGGCCACCAGGAGCATGAGTGTGAGAAATGAGGGACTGATGCCCAGCTTCATTATATCCCCAAAATTGTTTCCCTCACTGGCTTCCTCTGGAATCCGGAAGTCAGTTCTGTCCCCTGGGCAAGGACAGATAAAGGTAAAGGTAAAGGTACCCCTGCCCATACGGGCCAGTCTTGACAGACTCTGGGGTTGTGCGCCCATCTCACTTAAGAGGCCAGGGGCCAGCGCTGTCCGGAGACACTTCCGGGTCACGTGGCCAGCGTGACATCGCTGCTCTGGCCAGAGCCAGAGCCGCACACGGAAACGCCGTTTACCTTCCCGCTGGTAAGCGGTCCCTATTTATCTACTTGCACCCGGAGGTGCTTTCGAACTGCTAGGTTGGCAGGCGCTGGGACCGAGCAGTGGGAGCGCACCCCGCCGCAGGGATTCGAACCGCCGACCTTTCGATCGGCAAGCCCTAGGCGCTGAGGCTTTAACCCACAGCGCCAGTCGGAACCAATGCCTAAGCAACCACTCACTTGTGTGTATTTAAATAAAGTTGTGGCCAAAATAGTGCCAAAAACCCAAACCAAAATTGATGTGTGATGTGTGAATTATTGGGGAGTGGCTTGGGGACCTCGACACGCAAAGATCTCAGAAGCAGAGCAAGATGAAGGCAAGCCATGACTATGAGCACCCATGTTTAATTAGTAAGGTAAAGGTAAAGGTAAAGGTACCCCTGCCCGTACGGGCCAGTCTTGACAGACTCTGGGGTTGTGCCCCCATCTCACTTAAGAGGCCATGGGCCAGCGCTGTCCGGAGACACTTCCGGGTCACGTGGCCAGCGTGACATCGCTGCTCTGGCCAGAGCCAGAGCCAGAGCCAGAGCCAGAGCCGCACACGGAAACGCCGTTTACCTTCCCGCTGGTAAGCGGTCCCTATATATCTACTTGCACCCGGAGGTGCTTTCGAACTGCTAGGTTGGCAGGTGCTGGGACCGAGCAGCGGGAGCGCACCCCGCCGCAGGGATTCGAACCGCCGACCTTTCGATCGGCAAGCCCTAGGCGCTGAGGCTTTAACCCACAGCGCCACCTGCGTCCCCGTTTAATTAGTAGCAAGCTGCATTTTAAGCGAGTGTTTCTGGTTATGATATTGATTTTCCCACCTACCCACCCTCTTTTCTCTTTTACCAATGCTGGAATTTGGGCTACTGCTCTCCTTGTGACGGCTGTGGGTTAGGGAGGGTGTGCAAGGAATTCTTGGACAGGCTCCACGGAAAGACACTTGATCTGGTTCAAAGTTTAGACAAACATTTGGGAAGCAGTTCAATTTTACTGTCTCCAGTTCAGACTCTCTTAAAAACAAGATGATTTTGGGCCAGGAACACGCTTTGATGTGTATGGGGGGGAAAAGGAAAGGAAAGGAAGGGGGGGGGAACTATTGACAATTAGAAGCCAAGAGAAGTGTGGGTGGCGTAAACTTCAAACGAGAATGTGCACATTTTCACGGCGGACAACCCAGTCATATTTGCTTTATTATGAAGATAGGTCACCAGCTTTGAGTTTCTTGGCCTCATCCTCGCAGATTTGAATATAGGCAGAGGATAACCTCAGAGCAAAAATATGTGTTAAGTAGATGCTTTCATGGTAAGCTTTCCCAAATGAAAAAAAAGAAAGAAAAAAGCCTTTGAACTTCCACAGAGACAATCTGGAGACTGGCAGCTTGGCTCCTCGCATCAACGTTTGCCCACTGCCAGGTAGATGTAAAAACACAAAAACCAATGAGGAAAGAATTGGAACCAGAACGGTTGTGAGCTTGTGGAAGACTTTAAAGCTGGGCTGCACAACCCCATACCCTCCAGAATATCTGGGACATTTTTTCCATAATAATAATAATTTTACTATTTATACCTCACCCATCTCACTGGGTTGCCCCAGCTGTTCTGGGCGGCTTCCAAGATATATAAAAACATAATAAAATGTTTTTTAAAAACCCTATACAGAGCTGTCTTCAGATAGCTTGGCGGGTCGGATAACTCCATATTGTCCAGCATTTCTCCAATGAAAATAGGGACATCCTTTCATGCTCTCCAGCATCTCTCTGATGAAAATAGGGGTGTCCTAAGGAAAAGCGGGGCATTCTGGGATCAAATCAGAATCTGGGACGGCTTCTGTAAATCCAGGACTGTCCCTGGAAAATAAGGACATTTGCATAGTCTGCAATCTATAGGATCTATATATGCAGTGCTTTTGTTTTCTTAAAAAAAATGTTTAGGGGTACTCTCATCTTCCTCCTTATGAGGAAATACTGCCCTCAATGAAATTATGAAAGTATTATGAAATATTGCCCCTCAATGACACCAAATTTAGATTCACAAAATGTTTAGGGGTATGTGTACCCCTGCGTACCCCCAGGAAAAAAGCACTGTTTATATGTACAGTGGTCATGGGGTCACGAAGAGTCAGACATGACTAAACGACTAAACAACAACAACACCTTGGTTCTCAAACTTAATCTATTCTGTTCCAAAACCAAAGCGTTCCAAAACCAAGGTGTGCTTTCCCATAGAAAGTAATGCAAAATGGATTGATCCGTTCCAGAGTTTTAAAAACAACCCCTAAAGCAGCAATTTAACATGAATTTTACTAACGACACCACTGATCCATAAAATGAAAGCAATAAACAATGTATTGCAGCCACACAATCAATCAGTAGCTGAACTGGGTTCCACACAGTCGCAAAAACAAAAAAAAAGAGCTGCAAAAGCAAAAACGCAAAATAAATAGCAAAGACAGACAGACCTCAGCGTAACGCTCCAAACAGAAGTGTAACACTCAAAACGGAGCACGTTCGGCTTCCAAAAAAGTTCGCAAACTGGAACACTTACTTCCGGGTTTGCAGTGTTTGGGTTCAAAGTTGTTTGAGTCCCAAGGCATTTGAGAACCAAGGTTTTTGTTGTTGTTTAGTCGTTTAGTTGTGTCCGTCTCTTCGTGACCCCCTGGACCAGAGCACGCCAGGCACTCCTGTCTTCCACTGCCTCCCACAGTTTGGTCAAACTCATGCTGGTAGCTTTGAGAACACTGTCCAACCATCTCATCCTCTGTCATCCCCTTCTCCTTGTGCCCTCCATCTTTCCCAACATCAGGGTCTTTTCCAGGGAGTCTTCTCTTCTCATGAGGTATTGGAGTCTCAGCTTCAGGATCTGTCCTTCCAGTGACCACTCAGGGCTGATTTCCTTCAGAATGGAGAGGTTTGATCTTCTTGCAGTCCATGGGACTCTCAAGAGTCTCCTCCAGCACCATAATTCAAAAGCATCAATTCTTCGGTGATCAGCCTTCTTTATGGTCCAGCTCTCACTTCCATACATCACTACTGGGAAAACCATAGCTTTAACTATACGGACCTTTGTTGGCAAGGTGATGTCTCTACTTCTCAAGATGCTGTCTAGGCCTGTCATTGCCCTTCTCCCAAGAAGCAGGCGTCTTTTAATTTCGTGGCTGCTGTCACCATCTGCAGTGATCATGGAGCCCAAGAAAGTAAAATCTCTCACTGCCTCCATTTCTTCCCCTTCTATTTGCCAGGAGAACCAAGGTACCACTGTATAAATATTCAACTGACCACTGCTGGGAGGCAAGAGGGTTCGGTTTACAGAATGCTGGCTGATGTAGTTGATTTGTGTGTTTCCTTATACCAACTTGTCTGTAAAAAAAGGAAAGGCAATCTCAGTAGTAAGGCACTGTCTTTGCCTGCTAAAGGTCCCAGGTTTTAGTCTCCGTCATCTCCCAGTAGGAAAAGGTTCCTTGCCTGAAGATGTGCTTTGTCAGTGCTGACAATACTGAGCGAGATGAATCCCGTGGTCTGCCTTGGGATATGGCCGTTTCCTGTTCTCCCATGAGAGGGCATTAAAGCAATGATGGCATTCCACTGATGGCTGCCAGATTGTTCCCAGCACCATGGCCCAGCAGGCACGAACTTTTCTGACCTTCGTACGAGTGACATGCTTGGCTGCTGGCAAGACGCTGCTTTAAATTCCTTGAAGGATGACTAGAAGTTAATTGTCCCTTGTCTGGGCTCAATGACATTTGGATAGCACAGCAAGGAGAGAACCGTCGTTTGGTGAGAGTGCCCTAGTCTTGCATCTTTTTCTAAGAATTTCTGTGCACGTTTTACGAAAACGAACAGAGCTTCCGAAATACCCTGGTGTGTCTCCAAGTCCAGTTCCTTTTCAACTCAATCACTGGCAGTCCTGAGTCACTACGAAAACTTATGAGCCTGAGTGGTTCGAGTAATATATCATGCATTTGAAATCAAAATGTTTTTGTAATTGTGCCATTGCCAGTTGTGGTGGGAGGGTCGATGTTTTTCGATAAGGCACTTTGCTCTGCAAAAATAGGCCCAATGAATAATTCTGTGTGGTCCCGAAGCTTGAACACCCCCTTTTTTACCATCAGTAAAGGTAAAGGGACCCCTGACCATTAGGTCCAGTCGTGGCCGACTCTGGGGTTGCGGCGCTCATCTCGCTTTATTGGCCGAGGGAGCCAGCTTCTGGGTCATGTGGCCAGCATGACTAAGCCGCTTCTGGCGAACCAGAGCAGCACATGGAAATGCTGTTTACCTTCCCACCGGAGCGGTACCTATTTATCTACTTGCACTTTGACATGCTTTCGAACTGCTAGGTTGGCAGAAGCAGGGACCAAGCAACGGGAGCTCACCCCGTTGCGGGGATTCAAAGTGCCGACCTTCTGATCGGCAAGCGCTAGGCTCTGTGGTTTAACCCACAGCGCCACCCACATCCCATTTACCATCATAAACCCGTCCAAAAAAAGAACACAACCACCTTGTCTATTTGCAGGCAACAATAGCAGTTTGAAATCCAGAAGATTCTGCAAAGTAAGTTCTGCTCAAACCCAAGACCGGATTTAGGTTTGATGAGGCCCTAAGCTACTGAAGGTAATGGGGCCCTTTATATGCCCAGCTGTCCTTTGTCAACAACAAATCGTCGCTGTTTTTTGTGCTGAATATATGCTATATGGTAATTTATGGACCTAATAGGTATCTAAAGCCATTTGCACATGTTCCCATGCAACCATTCCATGCAGAATGTAGGCACCCTATATATAGAAATGAGCAAACCAGTGATATTTTAGGCTAGCAGGCGGCGCCCATGACTTACACCATAGGAGCCTACACAACACAAAACACTCTTGCTGTATGTAGGTTTTATTTTATTTGTTTTTTATCTTATATTTTGGAAATGTACATCCAGGTTTTTTTCCTTTAAAAATTTTTGGGGCCCCCAAGAGAGTGGGGCGCTAAGCTATAGCTTGTTTAGCTTATACGTTAATCCGACACTACTCAAACCTATTTTCTACAGTGGTACCTCTGGTTATGTACTTAATTCGTTCTGGAGGTCCATTCTTAACCTGAAACTGTTCTTAACTTGAAGCACCACTTTAGCTAATGGGGCCTCCCACTGCTGCCACACCACCGGAGCACGATTTCTGTTCTCATCCTGAAACAAAGTTCTTAACCAGAGGTACTATTTCAGGGTTAGGAGAGTCTGTAACCTGAAGCGTATGTAACCCGAGGTACCACTGTATATGTAAAACTCACACTAAAACAAGATTGATCTTGGCAAGTCATACTGTGACACACTAGTGTACATTTGCTTAGTGATGTTTAAACCTAGAAAACCCCCAGAAAAATGGAGATGGGAGACATGTCATTCTCTCCAATCTACGGTAATTTTTCTGTCACCCCCACCCCACCCCCAGTCTTCACATCGGTATGTTTGCTATGATCCCAGTTCTTGTTTTTGTTTTCATGCAACACTTAACACCAAATAAATACCTACCTATAATCAAACCGAGTTGTGACATGGGCTTGGCACCCAGGTTGAACAAGCCGTTGCAAGTCGGAGTTTCCCAACACCAAGACGAGTCGGTTCACACTTGTCAGAAGTCAACCTCGTAAGCCCTGACTACTTCATCTGTGTTTCTGCATTTAAATATATAAAAACCAGCTTTCTGGTACGGTTTAAACTGGGGGGGGGAGGGTTGAATTTTGGCCCTAGATTTGTGTTTGGAGAGACAATGTCGGAATTATTGTGGAGAATGTGGATTTCAGAAAAACCCAGCCAGATGGGCCGGGTATAAATTATTATATTATTTCTCAGCGCTTATTGAAATTGGCAAAATTTTCTGGTTGTTTGGGAAAGGCCTGCTAATAATAATAATAATTTATTATTTATACCCCTCCCATCTGGCTGGGTTTCCCCAGCCACTCTGGGTGGCTTCCAACAGAACACTAAAATACAATAACCTATTAAACATTAAAAGCTTCCCTAAACAGGGCTGCCTTCAGATGTCTTCTAAAAGTTTGGTAGTTATTCTTCTCTTTCACATCTGGTGGGAGGGCGTTCAACAGGGCGGGCGCCACTACTGAGAAGGCCCTCTGCCTGGTTCCCTGTAACTTGGCTTCTCGCAGGGAGGGAACTGCCAGAAGGCCCTCGGAGCTGGACCTCAGTGTCCGGGCAGAACAATGGAGGTGGAGACGCTCCTTCAGGTATACTGGACTGAGGCCGTTTATGGCTTTAAAGGTCAGCACCAACACTTTGAATCGTGCTCGGAAACATACTGGAAGCCAGTGTAGGTCTTTCAAAACCGGTGTTATATGATCTCGGTGGCCGCTCCCATTCACCAGTCTAGCTGGAGCATTCTGGATTAGTTGTAGTTTCCGGGTCACCTTCAAAGGTAGCCCCACGTAGAGCACATTGCAGTAGTCCAAGCGAGAGATAACTAGAGCATGCACTACTCTGGTGAGACAGTCCACGGGCAGGTAGGGTCTCAGCCTGCGTACCAGATGGAGCTGGTAGACAGCTGCCCTGGACACAGAATTGACCTGTGCCTCCATGGACAGCTGAGAATCCAGAATGGCTCCCAGGCTGCGCACCTGGTCCTTCAGGGGCACAGTTACCCCATTCAGAACTAGGGAGTCCTCCACACCCACCCGCCTCCTGTCCCCTGAAAACAGTACTTCTGTCTTGTCAGGATTCAGCCTCAATCTGTTAGCCGCCATCCATCCTCCAACCACCTCCAGACACTCACACAGGACCTTCACCGCATCAAAGTTAGGCTGTGGAGCCATGAGGGACAGATTCCTGTGCAACGGAATCCATAATCCGGACTACATTTTGCCCTCACACAGAAGCAGTGTGCTTAATAAAAAAAAGTGCCACCAAATCTTATACATAGACATAGGAGTCCCAACGAGTTCAACAGGGCATTGGTTTGAGCATGGTGCCAAGGTTGCCGGTTCGATTCCCATATGGGAAGCGGCATACAATATTCCTGTATTGCGAGGGGTTGGACTAGATGATGACTGGGCTTCCCTCCAACTCTACAATTCTATGATTATTCCGTACAATTGCTCCTAGTCATTGCAGCAGCACAGCCCATTCCTGTACGCTTAGGCTGCACTCCTTGAAATCAGAATTTAAGCGCATACGGTTGCGTAGGACCCACGCCGTACTCTTTCCACAGTTTCCCACCCCCAATTTTCTCTACGCACGGCAAAACTGCATGTCCACACAGCAAGAGTTTCCTTTAAAAGCCACACACACGTATACCCAACGTGACAACACTGGCTTACACTGATGCAAGAGACATGAGCTCGGTGGATTTTAAACAAAACGAAACAAAAAAAGCTCACAGCATTACCCTCCTGCCAGTTTCTCTGCCACAAATGTGCTGTGGTTGGTTACTGGTGAAAAGGGCCATCACAGTGATGGTCTCCTGGCTTTGGAGCAGTCCTAGAGACATAATAATAATAATAATAATAATAATAATAATAATAATAATGCCCCACCCATCTGCTCTGGGCGGCTTCTAGCAGAACATAAAAAATAATAAAATGTCGAACATTAAAACTTCCTGATACAGGGCTGCCTTCAGATGTCTTCTAAAAGTTGTGTAGTTCTTTATCTCCTTGACATCTGATGGGAGGACGTTCCACGGGGAGGGTGCCACTGCCAAGAAGGCCCTCCACTGCTTGTGTGGCACCAGCAAAGACCTTTTTATTTGTGCCGACTTTTGAACTTTTGTTCATCTGCTGTATTTGGATGCTGCTTTCATGGAGTTCCTGACCGCAGCTCAACGTATTAGGGATATTAAAGTGTTTTTTAAATTTTCATTGCAAGCTGTCCTGATAACGCGGTTGGAAGGTGGGGTGCAGATCTAAATAAACGCACAAATATTCCCACCTTAAAAAACCCCAAAAAACCCCAAGCCAACACATTCTACACTAGGGGTAACCAATGCCATGCCTGTCAAATGATGCTGGATGACCAACTCCTTGCATCCTTGACCAGTGGCCATGTTGACTGGGAGCAGTGGGGGTCCTGCAACATTCACTTCGATGAAAAGCAAAAAGGTTTGATTCCCCATCAAAAAAACGAAGATCATGGCTACTGGTCCCATCACCTCCTGGCAAATAGAAGGGGAAGAAATGGAGGCAGTGAGAGATTTTACTTTCTTGGGCTCCATGATCACTGCAGATGGCGACAGCAGTCACGAAATTAAAAGACCCCTGCTCCTTGGAAGAAAAGCAATGACAAACCTAGACAGCATCTTAAAAAGCAGAGACATCACCTTGCCGACAAAGGCCCGTATAGTTAAAGCTATGGTTTTCCAAGTAGTGATGTATGGAAGTGAGAGCTGGACCATAAAGAAGGCTGATCGCCAAAGAATTGATGCTTTTGAATTCTGGTGCTGGAGGAGACACTTGAGAGTCCCATGGACTGCCAGAAGATCAAACCTATCCATTCTGAAGGAAATCAGCCCTGAGTGCTCACTGGAAGGACAGATCCTGAAGCTGAGGTTCCAATACTTTGGCCACCTCATGAGAAGAGAAGACTCCCTGGAAAAGACCCTGATGCTGGGAAAGATGGAGGGCACAAGGAGAAGGGGACAACAGAGGACGAGGTGGTTGGACAGTGTTCTCAAAGCTACTGAGTTTGAGAAAACTGGAAGACAGGAGTGCCTGGCGTGCTCTGGTCCATGGGGTCACGAAGAGTCAGACATGACTAAACGACTGAACAACAACAACAACATAGTGAATGGGGTGCTGGTGGTGAAACAGAGCATTGTTTTTAACAGAGATAATTCCGTCATGAACATGGAGTCGAATTGGAAAGACACAAAGCAACTCTGAAACAGATTGGGCTGCTTCCCAAAGTTACAGATACAAGTCGAATCTTGCGGCTGGTACACACACCCCTAATATGAATGTGAGATAGCGAGACAGATACCTTAGGGAAGGAGAAAGCTGGGAAATGTCATTTATCTAGTTGGATTCACTGCTAGAATTTAATATTACTGTTCCACTGCTTATAAAGATATGCACTGGAATGACCAATCGGCAACAGCAGCCGAACATCAAGTTTCTAAGATAAATTCTGGAGCTGATCTGAAACATACATTTTTCAAATATACTGAGCAAGAATAAAACTTATCATTGCCTTGTGAAAAGTGGATGAATGTCTAGAACTATCTGGAGTCCCAATAAAATGTTTTATTGCACCCAAATGACATTTGATGTCAAGAATTCTGGGAGCAGTGTTTTTATAGGAAGTTAAGCACAGGTCCTCTTATTATCAAGCAAAATAGTGATTTGAAATGTCAGCTTGGATAAAGGTGATAAAATGAGTTCACTGGGATTAACAGCATAACCCTTTACATACCTAAAGGGTAAAGGGACCCCTGACCATTAGGTCCAGTTGTGGCCGACTCTGGGGTTGCGGCACTCATCTCGCTTTATTGGCCGAAGGAGCCGGCGTACAGGTTCCGGGTCATGTGGCCAGCATGGCTAAGCCGCTTCCGGTGAACCAGAGCAGCGCACGGAAACGCCGTTTACCTTCCTGCCGGAGCGGTACCTATTTATCTACTTGCACTGGTGTGCTTTCGAACTGCTAGGAGGGCAGGAGTAGGGACCGAGCAACGGGAGCTCACCCCGTTGCGGGGATTCAAACCACTGACCTTCTAATCAGCAAGCCCTAGGGCTCTGTGGTTTAACCCACAGCGCCACCCAAATCCCCCATACCTACTTGGGAGTAAATCCCACTGTTTGCAGTCCTAGTCACTTATCTGCAGCCTATAGGATACCCGAGTGATGATGCCCTATTGCTCTCAGTGCGAATTCATGCTTCAGGTTCTTCTGCCTAATAGAACTGAAGCAAACCTAGAGAAAAACAGACACAGTGGCTTGGGGGGAAAACACCTTTCTGAACCAAATACTGTCAAACGTGACAATTGCTTGTTCTCACCCTCCACCCCCGTTTTCACTATTGAGAAAGCTCCTCTATACGCAAACATACCTGGGACAAAATTTAGGAAGTGGTCAAGTTTTAACAGCCTTTACAGGAAAAGGAAAAAATTGATTGTGCATTGAGCAAAGAAGGAACAAATGTTGAGACAGCAATATCCTCTTTTTTTGTAGAGAATTACTTCATTTACAAGTAACTCTCCAGTGATGGGTAACTGAAAGACTTGACCACCATCTAATCTGTAGAGAAGTGTTGTCTTTCCCTTCATACCCCAAATTTTCTTTGGAAAACTCAAGGCATCATACATGATTATTCTCCCATCCCTTGTGTGATCCACAACAATCCTGTGAGGTAGGTTATAGGCTAAGAATTGATCAGTTCAGGCCTGAATGGGGTTTTGAGCCTAGGTCTGTGTTGGTTCCTAGCACATTATAAAGGGTAAAGGCAAAGGGACCCCTGACCATTAGGTCCAGTCGTGACTGACTCTGGGGTTGCGGCGCTCATCTCGCTTTATTGGCCAAGGGAGCCGGCGTACAGCTTCCGGGTCATGTGGCCAGCATGACTAAGCCGCTGCTGGCGAACCAGAGCAGCGCACGGAAACGCCGTTTACCTTCCCGCCAGAGCGGTACCTATTTATCTACTTGCACTTTGACATGCTTTCGTACTGCTAGGTGGGCAGGAGCAGGGACCGAGCAACGGGAGCTCACCGTTGTGGGGATTCGAACCGCCGACCTTCTGATCGGCAAGTCCTAGGCTCTGTGGTTTAACCCACAGCACCACCAGTGTGCTTGATTTAGCCCTAAGTGTCAGATTGTGACAGTATTGCCCAATGGCTGAGCATGTCACAAACAGTGAGTCCCAGAATGCTTTGCAACTTGCAGGTTTCCAATGGCAGACAATATGGTTATAGTCTTTAAATGTGTTTTTGTTTGGGTGCAACCGAGTTTTACTTTTGTTACAGTTACCGGTAAGTTGCTTTCGTTTTGAATCTTATTTTGAACTTAAATTGTTTTCTTACTGTTAAGCCACCTGGAGATGTTTATGTTACACGAAAGCATATAAATTCTGCAAATCAATACAGAAAGGATTAACTGAAGGTATACTGTTGGGCAGTGAGAGATTTTACTTTGAGGCAGTGAGAGATTTTACTTTCTTGGGCTCCATGATCACTGCAGATGGTGACAGAAGTCACGAAATTAAAAGACGCCTGCTCCTTGGGAGAAAAGCAATGACAAACCTAGACAGCATCTTAAAAAGCAGACATCACCTTACCAACAAAGGCCTGTATAGTTAAAGCCATGGTTTTTCCAGTAGTGATGTATGGAAGTGAGAGCTGGACCATAAAGAAGGCTGATCGCCGAAGAATTTATGCTTTTGAATTATGGTGCTGGAGGAGACTCTTGAGAGTCCCATGGACTGCAAGAAGATCAAACCTCTCCATTCTGAAGGAAATTAGCCCTGAGTGCTCACTGGAAGGACAGATCCTGAAGCTGAGGCTCCAATACTTTGGCCACCTCATGAGAAGAGAAGACTCCCTGGAGAAGACCCTGATGTTGAGAAAGATGGAGGGCACAAGGAGAAGGGGATGACAGAGGACGAGATGGTTGGATAGTGTTCTCGAAGCTACCAGCTTGAGTTTGACCAAACTGCGGGAGGCAGTGGAAGACAGGAGTGCCTGGCGTGCTCTGGTCCAGGGGGTCACGAAGAGTTGGACACAACTAAACGACAACGACAATACTGTTGGGAAAACCACTGGTTTTAAAAAGGAATGAAGTTTGTTTCTGCAAAGCATTTTGTGCCCTCAGCTGGGACGGAAGTTGCCCTGGGCTGGTCACTCTCAACATTACCTGCTTCACGGAGTTGCTTTCATAGAATTTAGAGTTGGACGGGACCCAGAGGGTAATCTAGTTCAATCCCCTGCAATATAGGAATCTTTTGCCCAATGTGAGACTTGAACCCACAACTCCAAAATTTAAGAGTCCCATGCTCTACCAAGCTAAACTGCTCTCTACAGGAAAGGTGGGCTTGAAATGTGAAACTGTGGCTCTCCAAAATGTTGCTGCACTACAACTTCCCTAATTTGTAGCCACTGTTTAGGGAAGTTTTTAACGTTTGAGGTTTTATTGTTTTTTTAAGTCGTACCTCGGAAGGCAAACGGAATCCATTCTGGAAGGCCCTCTGACTTCCAAAACGTCCGGGAATGAAGGCGTGGCTTCCGATTGGCTGAAGGAAGCTCCTGCAGCCAATCGGAAGCCTCATCGGATGTTTGGGTTCCAAAGAACGTTCGCAAACCGGAACACTCACTTACGGGTTTGTGGTGTTCGAGAGCAAAAACGTTTGACTCGCAAGGCGTTCGGGATCTAAGGTATGACTGTATTCTGCTGGGAGCTGCCCAGAGTGGCTGGGGTATAAATTTATTATTATTATTATTATTATTATTATTATTATTATTATTATTGCTGCCATGCTGCCTCGGGCTGATAGGAACTGGAGTCAAACACCATCCAGAGGGCCATAGGATGCCCATTCCTTTACTAAATACATCAATTGAAAGATGAGCACAAAGTCCTCAGCATGCTTATTTGGTAGGAATTCCTCTATGACTTCATGGGACGCAGGTGGCGCTGTGGGTTAAAGCCTCAGCGCCTAGGACTTGCCGATCGAAAGGTCGGCGGTTCGAATCCCTGCGGGGGGTGCGCTCCCGCTGCTCGGTTCCAGCGCCTGCCAACCTAGCAGTTCGAAAGCACCTCCGGGTGCAAGTAGATAAATAGCGGGAAGGTAAACGGCGTTTCCGTGTGCGGCTCTGGCTCGCCAGAGCAGCGATGTCACGCTGGCCACGTGACCCGGAAGTGTCTCCGGACAGCGCTGGCCCCTGGCCTCTTAAGTGAGATGGGCGCACAACCCCAGAGTCTGTCAAGACTGGCCCGTACGGGCAGGGGTACCTTTACCTTTACCTTTACCTCTATGACTTCAGAGAGTTAAGATTACCAGTAAGCAGTCTAGGACTGCTAGCTCTAACCTACCCTATTGGAAGCTGGCCCTCTTCAAAATAATTAGAGTTTAGTCTCAGGCCTGCCTGAATATCCCAGATTGTGCAGCCTGACCCAATCTAGTCGTAATTTTTTTAAAAATACAAATGTCATAAACCCACACAAGGGCTTTTGCTAATGCAAGAGGTTCCCCCTATTTCCTTGCAAGCTACCCAAAATTGGCTCTGGGAGAGTTAGAACCCCCAGAATAGCATCCGGGGAGAGAATAATATTATCTGACGGGCTGATGGAACAATTGCCACAGCACTGCGCTGCAAGAATGATGCATAGTTTGAGGCCACATCCATTAAGCATTTAAGGCACCCAATAATAAAAAGATGAGGAAGGGGAAAAGAATTTGAGAATTAAGATAGAACTGTAAAAAAAAAAGTTTTGTATTGTATTAAAAATCCATTTATTTTTGTGTTCTGTACATATGAATGGGTCTTTCACAGACCATTTGAAGACAAAAAAAAGTAAATAAAAACATAAATACATATATATATTCTTACAAAATGTCAGATTTACAAAATATACATCTTGTACTTTTTAGCTGGTCTTACTGTCTTAAAAAAAACAAACCAGGATCTCTGAACAAGGGAGACAAAACATACTGCAAAATTACTGGGGTGGTTTTTTCCCTCTTTTGCTGCCTCATTCCCAAACACTACGCCCTGCACACACTCACCACCCCGACGACTTTCCCTTTCCAATACTTTCTATTTATTTAAAAACTTGGATCTCCGTTCATACATATAAAGAAGAAAGTTATTACAGCCATAGGAAGGGGAAATGGAAGCAGAGCTTGTTAAAAACCTGCAGTTCTCCAATTAGTCTTTCAAGCAAAAATAAATTCAAACCCCTTAGGTTCACAGAAAGCTAAAAAAAAAAAAAAGAAAGCCCCTTAATTTATCTATATATGAAAAGGACAATTTAACATAATTTAAGAGACTTGAGAGCACTGGAACGTTTCAGAAAGGAACATGAAATGCTTCTGAAGTAAAACTTAATTTATTTTGCTCAATGGCTGTCTGGAGAATTTCACATATGATGATGCTGTGCTGAAAACACCCTTTCCCTCTTTTTATTTCAGAAGACTTTCTATTTAACAAGGTTCAAGGAAAGAGACTGACAGCACCTTCCTACGGTGGTCTACTCAGAATTATTCCTTACTCCCAGAATACAGCAGGGCAGACTCTGAACATGTATTATGCTTTTTTTTTTAAAAAAAGAACTGCCCAGTTTAGAAAGAAGAGAAACCAGCAACTGCAGTTTACCATTCATTTAACAGCTTGAGCACAACCCAAAATTTTAGCTGATTGGGACATGTCATTATTCCCCATCAATGGGACTTAAGTTAGAGATGATTAATTAAAGGCCACTCGGATCCTAAGTAAGCACCACTGTGTGGAACTTTTTTTTCCTGGTTATGTGTGCACAGGTTTGTGGCCTTAAGACAGCTTTTTGCTGGATGGTGGTCATAAATTAACACATTCACTACAGAATAAGCCCCAGCGAACCCAGCAGAACTTATATCAGCGTAAAAATGGACAGGGGTGCACTGAAAATCTCGTTTCCGATAAAATCTATATTTCTCCACAACCCAGCACAGAATTAGATTTTTAAAAAAGAAACTATAACACTGATTTCAACGGGCTTTTAAAAGCACGTGAACAGAGAACGGGATTTAGGTCTGGGCTGATAAAATATCTTTTTGCTGCAGTTGTCGGTTTCAAAGTCTTTCCCCCTTTTTCAGTATTTAAGGGTGATCTCTGTAATTAGCAGAGGAAACTGCAGCCTTGTGACCAAGAGATATTGTAACCGCCTGCTTTGCGTATTTTGATGTGGCCTGTTTTGTCAAGTGTTCCAAATTAAAACTCCCATTTTTAAAAAAACAAACAACAGTGGGTGAGAGTCTCAGATTGAGTTAAACAGGAGACCTTTCCGAAACTTCCCTCTTGTGTTCATAAAAGGAATGTGGACCTGCCTGAGCCAAGGAGCTCCATGGCTGAACCTCAACAAATTCTTTGTTAAGTTTCCCCATAAAAAACTGATCCCATGCTTATGCCTTGCCACAGAGAAATACACTTTTGTTTCTCTTTTGTCTCCGCTAACAAAAGGGAAGAGGGTAAATCGCATTCTACTGAAAATCAACATGTCAATTCTTTTTTCAGAATCCTACACAGAAAAGCTCCTCTCCTCCCCCACCCCAGCAAGATACCTTCTGCCAAAGCAGGGATTCATTTGGGGGGGAAACTTTTAAAGCTGAAGTAGAGGAGAATTTTTCTCCCGCAGAGCCTATTTAACATGCATTAACTCAGGAGAGAAGTTTCACAGAAGTCAGTGAAACTTAACAGGGAAATCCTAAACGGGTCTACTCAGGAGGAAGACCCAGTGGGGTCTTGCTCACAAGTAAGTCTATATAGGATGCTAAAATCCCATGCACATACTTACTTGGGAGTAAGAGTCTTGAAATTAAAGGGATGGCTTTCTGAGTAAGTCATGCAGAGGATGGAACTGAAGATTGCTAAAGAAGTTTGCAGACAGAAGACACACAAAATAGAAGTACAGGGAGCAATTTGCAGCGTTGTCTGAAAAAAATAAAATCTGCCAGGATGCAGATGACAAAGGCTGTGAACCAGGACTCTGGATTTGGGGTGGGGGAGTTAGGAACTTCCAATCTGACAGCACATAAATCCACAAATGTGACCAATTTTTTTTGGGGGGAGGGAATATATTGCTTTTCTCCCCTTCCTATGCTGTCTCCCCAGCTTCTATCCTTGGCACAATCCTAACATTTCCCTTTGAACAGATACTGCAGCACTTTTTTTAAAAAGAAGGATGGTAAGTAAAGAAATTCTCACAGGGTTAAGAAATTTAAGTCTTAAGAAGGACACTTAATCTTCAACTCTTCCAACTTGGCCAGCCTGCAAGGCGAAACAAGCCAGCAACCATCTTTATCTTTGCGGTGGCAAGAAGAAGAGGCAGAGTTTGAAGGAAAACAGCTCGCGTCTCACCAGTTCCCTCTTTCCTTCTACAAGCAAGTCTTCTCCACAAGAAGCAAGAGAGCAGCTTTGGGGAGACAACCAGCCTGGGACGGGTGCGAGTGGCAGAAGAGGCTCATACAGCAGTCTCCCCTTTGCTCCCGGTGCTGAGTCTGTGGTAGAAGCGGCGCCAGGACTGGAGGGTCTTGCCCGTCCAAATCCAGAAGCCGGTGGTGATGCCTACAACCATGGTCATGAGGTACTTGATGACAAAGACCGTGAAGTCGGGGCTCATGGGGGCCACGTTGGCAGGGCAAGGGATGGCGTAGCTGTTGCAGGTCTGCAGGAGCCAGGTTGTCTCCCAGGTGTCCCGGAAGGCCTGTTCGTAGAAGTAGCAGGCCAGCACAATGGTGGCCGGCACTGTGTAGAGGACGCTGAAGACCCCGATCCTCACCATCAGCTTCTCCAGCTTCTCAGTCTTGGTGCCATCGTGCTTCATGATGGTCCTGATCCGGAAGAGCGACACAAAGCCGGCCAGCAGGAAGGAGGTGCCGATGAAGAGGTAGACGAAGAGCGGAGCCAAGACGAAGCCCCGCAGGGCGTCCACGCTGTAGATGCCCACATAGCAGACCCCACTGAGAACATCTCCGTCCACCTGCCCCATGGCCAGGATGGTGATGGTCTTGATGGCCGGCACAGCCCAGGCGGCCAAGTGGAAGTATTGGGAGTTGGCCTCAATGGCCTCATGGCCCCACTTCATGCCGGCCGCCAGGAACCAGGTGAGCGAGAGGATGACCCACCAGATGGAACTGGCCATGCCAAAGAAGTAGAGGATCATGAAGAGGATGGTGCAACCTTCCTTCTTGGTGCCCTGGACCACCGTGCGGTAGCCGTCCTCGGAGAAGCGTTCCACGCACACCACCTTGTCTTCCAGGACGAAGCCGGCCACGTACGCCACGGCCACCATGAAGTAGCACCCCGAGAGGAAGATGATGGGTCTCTCCGGGTAGCTGAAGCGCCGCATGTCCACCAGGTAGGTCAGCACGGTGAAGAGGGTGGAGGCGCAACACAGCACGGACCAGATGCCCACCAGCAGGCGGGCAAAGCGGACTTCCGCCTCTTTGAAGTACATCAGCCCGTGGGGCAGGCCCGGCTCACAGGGGGCGCCACAGTCCCTCTCGCCCAGGAAGCGGTAGCCCAGGTAAGGGGGCACCTTGAGCTGGCGGGGGCAGGAGAAAGCCGAGCTGGAGGGGGGCAGAGGGTGCGACGGGGGGTCGGGCAGAGGGGGAGCGGGCGAGGAGGAGGCGGCGGGGGGGTAGCCGCCCCCGGGGGCGCCGCCGCCCGTCCCCCCCGAGGTGTCCGAGGTGTTTTGGCCCACGCAGATCTCGTCGGCGCCCTGGACGGGGAAGTTCTCGCAGCGGAGGCGCTCGGGCCACTGGAAGCCGAACTTGTTCATGAGGGCCTCGCAGCCCTGGCGCGCCCTCTCGCAGAGCGAGCGGCAAGGCGGGATGGCCCGCTCCAGGACGGTGCAGACGGGCGCGTACATGGAGCACAGAAAGAAGCGCAGCTCGGGCGAGCACTGCACTTTCACCAGCGGGTAGAACTGGTGCACCTCCAGGCCCGCGTCCTCCTGGCTCGTGTGGCCCAGCAGGTTGGGCAAGATGGTCTGGTTGTAGGCGATGTCCGTGCACAGAGGGATGGAGATGGGCTGGCAGAAGCCGTGGTCCGGCACCGAGATGCCCTTCTCGCCCTGGTAAGGCTGCGCAACGGCGCCCCGAGGGAGACCCCAGACCAGGGCGCACCAAGCCAAGGCCCACAGGCCCGCGGCAGGAGGAGGAGGAGGAAGGGGCGCCGCCCGCCTCCCGCACCACGCCGCTCCCCGGCCCATGATCCGGCGCAGCGGCGGGCAGCCGAGCACGCGCGCACCCGGGAGAGAAGCGCCGAGCACCAGGGAGGTCTGCGCAGCCTGGCGCCGCGGGGCTCCCAAGGCAAGAGCCGCCGGACCTCCGCGACTTTCCTCCAACGGGGCGAGCTGCAGAAGGGGTCAGGCGGCGGGGCTGGCTCGCTCTTGCAGCCGCCTGCTCTCGGGTGGGGGAGGCGGAGGGGCGGATCGCTCGCTCAGCCGGCTCTCCCGTCGATCGCTCGCCAAAGGGCTGTGCAGGGATCCGTCTGCGGAGCAGCCAGGACCGGGAAGCCTCTCCGCCTTTGCCTCGCCTCCGGAACGGGTCTTTCCAACACTCAAAACACACGCCTCGGTTTGTCCCAAAAGTACCTGGTTCCCAACGAAATCGCAAGGGCTCGAGTCTTTTTTACCCCGCCGCGCGAAATCAGTCCATGGGGTTTTTCTTCTTTTTTATATATAAAAAGTTTCCTTGGAGGCGTTGGGTGCGGAAGAACAAGTCCTTGAGAAAGTCCCTCCGTGGCAATTTCCCCTGCTCTCCGTTCCTTTAAAAATATATATATGTGCCTGGGATTTTAGGCTTCAGAGTTAAACGGATTACGATTGCTTCTCCCGCTTGATCCGCGCATTTTACTCCAGGGGCTTTTCAGTAATTTTTAAAAATCCAATTACTGCGTGGTTCCTCCGCCCCGCGCTGACTCGGCTGGTTCTTCGCACGCTCTCGACACCCGGGTTTAAGAAGCAGCCGAACAGATCCCGCCGGCGCCCCCGCGTTTGGCAGATGCAAGCCGTCTCTCCGGCGGCTGGAGCGGCCGATGGAACGCCCCTTACAAAACGAGGAAGAGGCGGGGGAGCGGCAGAAAAGGGAAAGGACGCATTTATGCCCGAGCGTTCCATGGAACGCCGCCCCTTCCCCATTCACAAACCGAGCGGCGGGCGGGGCCACGCAACCCCAGCCCCTGCCAATGGCGCGGTCTGTTGTCTCCGCAGCTCTGCTTACGATTGGCTGGGAAGATAAAAGGGCTCTCAGGGGCGGGGAGGAATGTGGGCGGATCCCGGGCGGTGGGATTCCTTTGCTGAAAAGTTGAAAGAAACTTTCTCTGAGGCTTGAATGGACGGCGCGGGGGGCGGGGCGGTGGCGTTCAAAGAGAGCCCAGGCCGAGATCAGACCGGATGAGGTCACATCAGATATGCAACGTTCCTGATGTTGTCCCGTTTCTTTCCCAGAAATGAATTTTTCCGGAAACACCACTGCTGCGTCCCTCCTCAAACGTCCCCTGCTGGGAGAGCACCCAGTAGATTCCAGGTGGTCTGAAACGGCGTCCCGATTCCACGAGTCTTATTTGAACCCTGCTAGTGAAAGGAGTGTGCCTTATTTTATATGTAAGCGCTTTAAAGACCAGGATGTTAAACATGATAATTGTACACCCTTTGATTTTTAAAGGGAGAAAGGATAATTATCAAGAATTCTGCAGAGTATACAGATTTGAAGGGGTTTAGTTGCATAGCAGCTATGTCTCCTTGTAACTGTCCAAGTAATTATTTTGAGGGCAGTATATGTCCGTCTGGGACGCGGGTGGTGCTGTGGGTTAAACCACAGAGCCTAGGACTTGCTGATCAGAAGGTCAGCGGTTTGAATCCCCACTACGGGGTGAGCTCCCGTTGCTCAGTCCCAGCTCCTGCCAACCTAGCAGTTCGAAAGCACATCAAAGTGCAAGTAGATAAATAGGTACCTCTCCAGCGGGAAGGTAAACGGCGTTTCCGTGCACTGCTCTGGTTTGCCAGAAGCGGCTTAGTCATGCTGGCCACATGACCCGGAAGCTTGTACCGGGCCGGCTCCCTCGGCCAATAAAGTGAGATGAGCACCGCAACCCCAGAGTCAGTCACAACTGGACCTAATGGTCAGGGGTCCCATTACCTTTACCTATGTCCATCTAAGGGAGAGGCCAGTGTACAGCACACAGCTTTACTGCCTACTCTTGAGTAGCCATGAAACTCAGTGGGAATACTTAGCACTTGTTTTCTGAGCGTTTTACTTGCGCAAAAATGTTATTCACACACCACAGCAGCTGCTCCTAAATGCATACACAGGCATTCATTCGGTTTAGTCGCTTCAGGACAGATTTAAATCCGAATGCTCTGAATTGTGCAACTTCAACGGGAATTCTTTTTTTAATCACATTTTTTATGGCCGGGACATTTCCCTTCTCATAACACAACTTTTAAAATGCACTAAAGTTCAATGTTTAAAGAAGTTGTGTTAAACATCCCCCGCCCAAAAGAAAAAGCGAAAAGTTGACATCATATTAAAGGGTGGAGCTGGTGTCTCATGAACTCCAGTGTGATATGCAAAGCAAACGTAAGCACTTTTATCTCAGAAATAAATCTCAGGAATTTACTCCCCAGTTAGTGTGTATAGCACACGGCTTTAATTAATCTGAAGCAAGCAGTACAGGCTAGGGTAGTTGAATTCGAGGAAAAGGTGCCAGGAAGATTTTCTGGGGCCCAGGACACTGTATGTGGATTGGGTTCCCTTCACCTCTCACAAAAAGAGGATTCAGATTTGCATTATAGTTTTAATTCACAAGGACTAGAAACTTACTTTTTTTAAAGATGGGTGGAGCTCAGAG
Organism: Podarcis cretensis; assembly: GCF_951804945.1. NCBI lineage: Eukaryota > Metazoa > Chordata > Lepidosauria > Squamata > Lacertidae > Podarcis > Podarcis cretensis. The sequence continues at coordinate 130,361,353 of NC_137170.1, read as the reverse complement.
TCTGATTTCCTTTGTTGGCTCTGGCTCTGGTATAGCAGTACCCCCCTCTCTGCCCCACACCTCTGGTTTCAGGGACTCCATAATAATGCAGTCTCTTTCTTTTCATTCCATACCAATGAATTGGTGGGAAAGGCTCTCCCCTACACTCCATTCACTTCTATGGAGGGCGGGGGAAGGGCTGCCGTCAAGAGCAGCCTTAAGGATGAAGGCCAACAGTCCCTTCTGCTATTTACAGCAAGATGCAGACGACAAATGGCCAAATTTGAGTCTGTTTGAGTTCACCCTTCCCATAAGCTGCTGTCCTAACCATATTTCCTAGAGTGGAATTAAGGAACCCATTTCAATGAATCAGAGCGCTTACGAGTAGGCGTGGTGTTTTTTAGGCTATAGTACGGTGCTGTGGGTTAAACCACAGAGCCTAGAACTTGCCGTTCAGAAGGTCGGCGGTTCGAATCCCTGCGACAGGGTGAGCTCCCGTTGCTCGGTCCCTGCTCCTGCCCACCTAGCAGTTCAAAAGCACGTCAAAGTGCAAGTAGATAAATAGGTACCGCTTTGGTGGGAAGGTAAACGGCATTTCCGTGCGCTGCTTTGGTTCGCCAGAAGCGGCTTAGTCATGCTGGCCACATGACCCGGAAGCTGTACACCGCCTCCCTCGGCCAATAAAGCGAGATGAGCGCCGCAACCCCAGAGTCGTCCTCGACTGGACCTAATGGTCAGGGGTCCCTTTTCCTTTACCTTACTTTGGAGACCTGTAAAACTTTAATGGCTTGGCTTTTCCCTGTCTGCCCAATATTGGATAAATTCTGGTTCTGGGGTATGGAAGGAAGCAAAATTCGCTTGTGGGTTCCAGTGTGAGTGTGGTTAAGGAACTGCCGTTGTTAGGCACTCGCAACTGACTTCTGTCTCAGCCTCTTGGCTTGGTAAGAAGGGCAGGGAAATAACTCTTGGAACAACAACATTTATAAAACGCACACAGAACAAAACATCATATACGCTTACCAGTAAGTAAGTAGCTGCTTAACCTCAGCAACTAAAACTTCCCACCACAACAGCAACAGAGTTTCTGGAAAACACTTGAGTCTATTTCATGAGTCTTCAGGGAAAGGAAGTTATGTCTGGACCTAACCTCTGGGAAGCATCAAGTGATCCGCAATGTTTTAACGTCATGGCTCAGTTGTGCTGCGGGGTTAAGAACTGTTTTGTTTTTGTTTTTGTTTTCAATTTTTTTATTAGTTTTCACAACATTATAAACAAACAAACACATAAGAGAAACAAACATAAATCATAGCCTTATTGAATATTACACTTATTAACATTATTAAGTGACTTCCTCGCTTCCCCTTCGTTAAATTTCATTGCATATCCTTCTAACGGTTTTCCAAATCACAGTTCTTATAAAATTTAACTTAAACATTAACATCCTTAGATCTTCACATTATGAAATTAAACATAATAATTCATCACTTAACATAAATAAAATCCTAAGCCAATTAAGTATCTGCAAGCTGTTTTCAGTTAATTTAACTTAACATATTTAACTAAGTAATCATTAAATTTAATCCACTCTTCCTGATACTCCTCCTCCTTCTTTTCACGGACTCTTCCGGTTAGGTTGGCTAGCTCCGAAAAATCCCTCAACTTCATCTGCCATTCTTCTATTGTTTTAATTCTTGGGTTTTCCACTTTTTAGCTAACAAAGTACGAGCAGCAGTTGTGGCATACAAAAATAATTTAACATCTTTCTTGGGCAATTCCAACCTGTTATTCCAAGAAGAAAGGCTTCTGGTTTCTTTATAAATGTATATTTCAATATTTTTTTCAATTCATTATAAATCTTTTCCCAGAAGTCTTTCACCTTGGGACAGGTCCACCACATATGATAAAAGGTTCCTTCCTTTTGGGTTAAGACGTGCTGTTGACACACACTTGCCATCTTTTCTACTCATTTATTTGGTATTTATTTGTTTCTTTTTGTTAAAAAAACAGCAACTTTTTTTAAAAAAAAAAAATCACAACAAGCCTGTGAAGTAGGGTAGACTAAAAAGTTGAGACTTGCCTGTGGGTACCCAGCAAGTTTCAAAGCACACCCATACCCAGCTTGTCTAGACCAGGGTTTCCCAAACTTGGATCGCCAGCTGTTCTGGGACTACAATTCCCATCATCCCTGACCACTGGTCCTGCTAGCTAGGGATGATGGGAGTTGTAGTCCAAAAAGAGCTGGAGGCCCAAGTTTGGGAAACCCTGGTCTAGACCTTGGACACTATGTCAGCCTCGTAAATAAACCCATAGAAGTTACTAGATGGCAGATTGCTTTGTCCTTTCTGCAGCAGCCCGCTGCTGAACACTGGATTTTCCTCCTCTGGCAGCCTACTTGCTTCTGTGCTGGGTACAGAATTATAATAGAAACATAGAATTGTAGAATTGTATAGCTTGAAGAATCCACAAGGGCCATCTAGTCCAACCCCGTGGAATTCAGGAATCCTGCCTGGGTGGGCTCGAACCACCAACCTTTTAGTTAACAGCAAGATGCACCGACCCATTGCGCCACCTGTGGACAGAGTGGTCCATTGCTCCTGCATAGCAGCCTGCTTAGCATCCAATTCTATGTGGGGCTACCTTTGAAGGTGACCCGGAAACTACAACTAATCCAGAATGCGGCAGCTAGACTGGTGACTGGGAGCGGCTGCCGAGACCATATAACACCGGTCTTGAAAGACCTACACTGGCTCCCATTATGTTTCCGAGCACAACTCAAAGTGTCGGTGCTGACCTTTAAAGCCCTAAACTGCTTTGGTCCAGTATACCTGAAGGAGCGTCTCCACCTCCATGGTTCTGGTGGTTCCCTCGCTGCAAGTTACAGGGCAAGTTACAGGGAATCAGGCAGAGGGCCTTCTCGGTAGTGGCACCCGCCTTGTGGAACGCCCTCCCACCAGATGTCAAAGAGAAAAATAACTACCAAACTTTTAGAAGACATCTGAAGGCAGCCCTGTTTAGGGAAGCTTTTAATGTTTAATAAAGGTGAAGGAACCCCTGACCATTATGTCCAGTCATGACCGACTCTGAGGTTGCGGCGCTCATCTCGCTTTATTGGCCGAGGGAGCCAGTGTACGGCTTCCGGGTCATGTGGCCAGCAGGACTAAGCCGCTTCTGGCAAACCAGAGCAGCGCACGGAAACGCCGTTTACCTTCCTGCTGGAGCGATACCTATTTATCTACTTGCACTTTGATGTGCTTTTGAACTGCTAGGTTGGCAGGAGCAGGGACCAAGCGACGGGAGCTCACCCCGTCCTGGGGATTCGAACCGCCGACCTTCTGATCTGCAAGTCCTAGGTTCTGTGGTTTAACCCACAGCGCCACCCGCGTCCCATTTTAATGTTTAACAGGTTATTGTATTTTAGGGTTCTGTTGGCAGCCGCCCAGAGTGGCTGGGGAAACCCAGCCAGATGGGCGGGGTATAAATAATAAATTATTATTATTATTATTATATAACTCCTTCTCTCCTAGGGCTCCCAGGCCAGTTCTTAAGGGTAATAAGGCTTTCATCGCACCATAGATCTGTCCCAGCATCCATAACGCCCGAGAAATTCCGCCCTTCCATGTAAGATTGTCATCTGTCACTCTCTGGTTCCCCTTTCAATCAAACTTTTTTTGGACAAGTACCAAAGACGGGGTCTTTTCTGCAGCCGCCACCACCATGCTATAGAATTCTCTATTTGGGGAAATCTAGCTAGGCCTCTCCATCTCTTTGTGCTTTTGAAAAGTGTATTTATTTAGGAACATCTTTTATCAATCCTTATAGCTTCTCTCTATTGTTCCAGATAGATAGAAAATTGTAAACCTCCTTTTATCTGTAGATCTCAGGATGGTCCACAGCATAAAAATACAAGATAAAAACACCAGATAAAATACATACCGGTAGTTAAACAAGAACAAAACAAACCAATAAAACTCCCTTCCCACATCTCTACCCCCCAAAAAACACACACATTTATAAGGGGTATAACATGTTAACATGCCCTTTGTGGCTTAGGGCCCTCATATTTATGGGACCGCCTCTCCTGATATGCCCCACAGAGGACCTTAAGGTCCATGAATAATCACAGTTTAGAGGTCCTGGGCCCTAAGGAAGTCAGATTATCCTCCACCAGGGCCAGGGCCTTCTCAGTGATGGCTCCGACCTGGTGGAATGCTCTGCCCCATGAGACCAGGGCCCTGCAGGATTTACCGGTAACTTCCTTCCACAGGGCCTGTAAGACAGAGCTATTCTGCCTGGCTTTCAATTTGAACTTTGCCCGATCTTTTATTCTCCTTCCTTCCCTCCCCCTCCCCTTTTTATGAAGATTACCCACTCTGGGATCCCACAGCTAATTCTCCTCTGGTCTCCCCGCTGGCCCAAATAGGACTAATTTAGCCAGCTAAATGTTTATGGGATGGATTTCCTCCCTAAATTGATTTTTGATTTTTGAATTCTGAATTTATTGATATTCACATTTTATACTGTATTTTATGCTGTTTTTGGTTGCATCCATTAAGTGTTTTAAATTTGTTGTTAGCCTCCCTGAGCCCGGTTTCTGAACCGGGAAGGGCAGGGTATAAATAAAAAAATATTATTATTATGTTAGTCAGCCAAAGGCCTGGAGTAGCAGTTTTGTATAATGAAGTATATAATGAAGGTGGACACAGATGGGGAGCCACTGCAGAAAAGGCCCCGTTCTCGTGTTGCCACCCTCTAGACCTCATGTAGAGGAGGCACATGAGGCTGTTTATGAGAAATCTTTCTAAAAGGAAGGGTGCAAACAGCCCATTCTTCTGCCATGTAACCAGGTACAGAATTGCAGCTTCAATAAATATAGATCGGTATATTAGGCAAGCTGAATCCACTAGCAGTATTCTTAAATAAAAAAAGGGGGGGTAAGGTTGGGGTAAAGGCTAACATCCCTTTGCAGGGAACGTTCACCCAAATAGTGATACGAAATCATTGCAGACTCCCACCCACACAATTCTATTTTTGCCTGCCCCAATTGACACGCCGCAATATATTTTTAATGTAGCAGGATTTGACTTGCTTCTGGGCTGAGTGCGGAGAGAGAGAAAAAGCCTTGGCCTTTTTTAATTGCAGGACTCTGAGACACAGCCTTTGTCTGTGGTTAAGCAGGGTTAGTTTTATTTTTTAAGAAAAAAAAACAAGTATTTTCACGCAGCCACAGAGCGCTTAAGTCATGCAAACCCATTTTACCAGACTTACCACCAGTGACATATCAAGGATGAGGTCTTCCAACTCATCCATTGTGTTTAACTTCATTCAGTCCCTGAGAGTATTCGCTTCAGCAGAAGCTCTGGAGGGATTAGGCTGAACCAGGCAATATCTGTCATCTCTGCCTGCACAGATGCCTTATCTCTATTTGCATTTCTGTTAAAACGTGTGAGGCACAATCCTAGGCATGTCTGCTGGGAACTGAGTTCAAGGGGCTTAAAGGTAAAGGTAAAGGTACCCCTGCCCGTACGGGCCAGTCTTGACAGACTCTGGGGTTGTGCGCCCATCTCACTTAAGAGGCCAGGGGCCAGCGCTGTCCGGAGACACTTCCGGGTCACGTGGCCAGCGTGACATCGCTGCTCTGGTCAGAGCCAGAGCCAGAGCCAGAGCCTCACACGGAAACGCCGTTTACCTTCCCGCTGGTAAGCGGTCCCTATTTATCTACTTGCACCCGGAGGTGCTTTCGAACTGCTAGGTTGGCAGGCGCTGGGACCGAGCAGCGGGAGCGCACCCCGCCGCAGGGATTCGAACCGCCGACCTTTCGATCGGCAAGCCCTAGGCGCTGAGGCTTTAACCCACAGCGCCCCCTAGGTAAATGGGTATAAGATTACTGTGATAGCTCAGTCAGTAGACTCTTAATCTCAGGGCTGTGGATCAATCTGAGGGAAGCCAAAGAGGGGTGTAACATCATAGGACATGGGCAAGAATTGTGTGGTGTCTGGGTGGGTGGGGAGGGGGCCGAGCATCATAAAGGTAAAAGGACCCCGACCATTAGGTCCAGTCGTGGCCGACTCTGGGGTTGCGGTGCTCATCTTGCTTTACTGGCCGAGGGAGCCGGCGTACAGCTTCCGGGTCATGTGGCCAGCATGACTAAGCTGCTTCTGGTGAACCAGAGCAGCACACGGAAACGCCGTTTACCTTCCCGCTGGAACGGTACCTATTTATCTACTTGCACTTTGACGTGTTTTCGAATTGCTTGGTTGGCAGGAGCTGGGACCGAGCAACGGGAGCTCACCCGAACCACTGACCTTCTGATCAGCAAGTCCTAGGCTCTGTGGTTTAACCCACCGCGCTACCCGCGTCCCAGTGGTACAATACAGCATCTTAAAAAGCAGAGACATCACCTTGCCAACAAAGGTCCGTATAGTTAAAGCTATGGTTTCCCCAGTAGTGATGTATGGAAGTGAGAGCTGGACCATAAAGAAGGCTGATCGCCGAAGAATTGATGCTTTTGAATTATGGTGTTGGAGGAGACTCTTGAGAGTCCCATGGACTGCATGAAGATCAACCCTCTCTATTCTGAAGGAAATCAGCCCTGAGTGCTCACTGGAAGGACAGATCCTGAAGCTGAGGCTCCAATACTTTGGCCACCTCATGAGAAGAGAAGACTCCCTGGAAAAGACCCTGATGTTGGGAAAGATGGAGGGCACAAGGAGAAGGGGATGACAGAGGACGAGACGGTTGGACAGTGTTCTCGAAGTTACCAGCATGAGTTTGACCAAACTGTGGGAGGCAGTGGAAGACAGGAGTGCCTGGCGTGCTCTGGTCCAGGGGGTCACGAAGAGTTGGACACGACTAAACAACTAAACAACAACAACAAATGGTACCCATATGGACAGAGACTGGTAATCCCACTTTTAAGAATGAGCAGGAGAGCATTGTCTTGCCAGGACAATGAACCCTCGTGGGGATCCTTTGCGCATAAAGGTAGGACCATTTTTTCCTCTTAACCAACTAGAGATTTTGAATTTGCTGGACTTTTCCAGTGAAGCAGGTTATAAACATGACCGCAGAGGCATCTGCAGGTGAAGATTCTAGCATTTTTAATTGGCAATGTACAGAAAATACTGTTGGCTCAATCTGTGGGAAACTTCTTCCAAGAATAGAAAAAAAAAGACCTTGACTGATAAGTTCAAGAAAAGTTGAAAAACATGTAAAAACTGCACAGTTAATGAAGAAAAGGAAATCCGTTCCTGTCCCCACCCCACCCCCACCCAAGAAGCTCATTCCTCTCCCACTTTGCCAGGGACCTCTGCTTAAAAGAGCTAGTTGGAATCCTTAAGGCAACAGACTGCCACTCTGGTAGTAGTAGTAGTAATAGTAGTAGTAGTAATAGTGGTAGTAGTAGTAATAGTAATAATAATAATAAATTTATTATTTATACCCCGCCCATCTGGCTTGCTTTCCCCAGCCACTCTGGGCGGCTTCCAACAAAATGTTAAAATACAGTGGTCTGTTAAACATTAAAAGCTTCCCTAAACAGGGCTGCCTTCAGACGTCTTCTAAAAGTCTGCTAGTTGTTCTTCTCTTTGACATATGGTGGGAGGGCGTTCCACAGGGCGGGCGCCACCACCAAGGAGGCCCTCTGTCTGGTTCCCTGTAACCTGGCTTCTCGCAGCGAGGGAACCTTCAGGAGGCCCTTAGCGTTGGACCTCAGTGTCCGGGCAGAACGATGGGAGTGGAGACGCTCCTTCAGGTTAGGTACTGGTCAAAAAGGAATTTCCCCAGATAAGATAATGAGGGAGGTTTTCCCTCTTTCCTCTTTCCTTGCAGTTACTTCGTGGCATGACTTATTCATGACACAAGGCTGTCCATGATAGGAAAATTACAATGTAGCTGCTGTTAATTAACGGCCTCATCAGCTTAAAGTGAGAAGGTTAATGAATTGGGATGCATTTGGATTGGCTGGTATCTTTAATGAAAACAATTAGGATTGAGTGCATTTTGGGATGCAGAATATGTGTTCTTTTTTTTCTTTTTTTTTAAAAAAAGCCAGCAACTTTAAGACCTTGGATGGTTGAATATTTGAGGGGGGTAAAGCCTGGCATAATGGATGCACCTGTATTGAACAATTATTTGAAGGCCAGCATTTGCACTTTTAAGATTCTGAGAAATCGATTACCTGGAGTTATTGCCTGCCAATCTATGATTCTGTAAGTGTCCATAAAAATAACCCCGAGAAAGTAAGGCCTATTGCATCTTTCCCTTTGATCTTGTGCCTCATGCAGAAATGCAGAATGTGTTGCCGCATCTAAGCCTTTCAATAAAACTAAAGTGTGTTTGTTTTTAAAGTCTATTCGTTATCCATACACAAGGGAAACCCTCCTGTACCACTTGGTTCACACACGCATTTTCAAAACTTGATGACTCCAGCAACGAGCGAGGACTCAGCCAGTATAATAGACCCTCCAAGTGTCCCTGTTTTCCAGGGACGTCCCTGATATAGAGAAGCTGTCACAGTTTCTGATTTGATCCTGGAATGTCCTGCTTTTCCTTAGAAGGTCCCTGTTTTCATTGGAGAAATGTTGGAGGGTATGGAGTTATCTGACCCCTGAGCCATCTGAAGGCAATCCTGTATAGGAAATGTGTGTTTTTTAATGTTTTATTATTATTATTTATATATTGGAAGCCACGCAGAGTGGCTGGAGCAACCCAGTAAGATGTATGCGGTATAAAAAGTAAAATTATCATGATGGCATGGGACGTCCCTATTTTCATCGGAGAAATGTTGGAGGGGATGGTATAGACGATGCTGAACTAATGGACCAATGGTTTGCTTCAGTATAAGGCTGGCTGCACGCGATAGTACATTCAAAGTGCATTCAAAACACATTATTTCCCTTAAAGAATTCCAGGCAGTGGGCACAGCCTAAGGCAGTTTCTTCCTATGTTGCTTCCTAAATACCCATGCCACGGACATCACAAACACCCTACAATCTAGCTCCAGCTGAGTTGACCTCTGCCTCTGCCAACCACTACCACTGCAGGACTACTCAAGAACCAGTTTGGCCTGAGGGGAGAAGAAATATTGCTTTCAAAAGGTGTTTCCCCCTTGTAGTTTATATTCTAATTTATGCTTCTTGTTTTAGGGCTTGCACTCACGCAACTTTTATATGCCTGTTGTCTTTGTCCATGGAGTTTTCTTGAAAGGGATACTGGAGTAGCTTGCCGGTTCCTGCTCCAGGTGGATCACGTTTGGTCAAAACTCTCCACTATGACCTGTCCAACTTGGGTGGCCCTGCTTGGCATAGCTCATAGCTTCTCTGAGTTATTCAAGCCCCTTCGCCAAGGCAAGAAAAGCAATGACAAACCTAGACAGCATCTTAAAAAACAGAGACATCACCTTGCCAACAAAGGTCCATATATTTAAAGCTATGGTTTTCCCAGTAGTGATGTATGGAAGTGAGAGCTGGACCATAAAGAAGGTGGATCGCCGAAGAATTGATGCTTTTGAATCATGGTGCTGGAGGAGACTCTTGAGAGTCCCATGGACTGCAAGAAGATCAAACCTCTCCATTCTGAAGGAAATCAGCCCTGAGTGCTCACTAGAAGGACAGATCCTGAAGCTGAAGCTCCAATACTTTGGCCACCTCATGAGAAGAGAAGACTCCCTGGAAAAGACCCTGATGTTGGGAAAGATGGAGGGCACAAGGAGAAGGGGACACAGAGGACGAGATGGTTGGACATGAGTTTGACCATCATGAGTTTGACCAAACTGCAGGAGGCAGTGGAAGACAGGAGTGCCTGGCGTGCTCTGGTCCATGGGGTCACGAAGAGTCGGACATGACTAAACAACTAAACAACAATGACACTTACACAACAGGACTTCCTATTCTTTCTCCCTGCAGATCCCCTGTATACTTCAAAATGTGCTCTAATAATTGGTCACAGTGTCAGATTAGGACCAGGGAGACCCAGGTTGAAATCCCCACTCATCCATGAAGCTCGCTGGGGGACCTTGGGCCAAGCGCAATCTCTGTTTACAGGGTGGTTTGCAGGATAAAATGGGGAAGGAGAGAATCTTGTTTACCAGCTTGAGCTTCTCGGAGGAGATATACGAATGGCAGTTGGAGTCCACAAGATCTGGACGGCACCATGTTGGCTATCCCAGCAAGAGTAGTATGAAATTCTATTCTAAGTATCTGTGGAGCTTTGGTTCAAGTAAACTGATTTTATAGAAATGGTAGGTTTCTGTTTAGCAGTCCTTAATCCAATTGTTAAATTCCTTTCCACAGGAAAGCGAATCTGCAGCTCAACAGTGACTCTGCAAGCCCTCAGGTGATGTTTTTCAGAGTACCTGCTTCAAGATTTGCAAGTTACAATTACCCTTTATTTCCCAGGCTTCCCCTCCATACAAAGCCTTGCAGACAGTGCCTGTCCTGGGTGATTATCACTGTTTATTGTGGCACTTAAGTTAAAACTTTTCTCCCTCCCCAGATTTACCTGAAACCTGTCTATCAGTTGGTTTACCTTGAGCTAAACCTCATCTCCCCATATCTTCACTTCTAACATTTCATGCGTTATACGCGTCACACAAGGTGGCATAAAAGCACAAAGCAAACTTTCTGACTCCCTTGATGTAACTTAGGTGGTTTTAGATGTGCGAGTGCATAAGCTCGCGGATCGGTGTTTCTTAGAGACGGCTCTAACCATGTTATTGCACTTTGAGAAAGGAGTAAATATTGTTTCTCGTTTGAATTCTAACATGCGGGGAGAGAAGCATTGGTACTTCATAGGCGGAAAGATAACAAAGGTCCAATTTTCTTTTTTTCTTTGTTAAAATAAATTTTATTAGTATTTTCCACACAACAACAACACGAAAAATATCGAAAAATAACAATACACAACACACAAAAACCAACATTTGAAAAACTAAAAAAGCAACAACTAAAAAATCCCCAACAAATCCATATCTTACAAGTTAATAATATAAACACTATAAAAACAAGAACAAAACATTGACTTCCACCAATCCCACAGCACCTCCTTTATCTCTCATTGTGTCTCCCTGTTTTCCTTATCATCTCTGTCCTAACATCTAGATATAAATCCCTCTTTCTTATCCTTTCACTTCACAAGGTTATTCCAGACTCAGCCAGATTTCTGTCCTCGAACCTTGACTTTTGAGGTATTCATTTAGGCACTCCCATTCTTTTTTCACTTCACTTTTTGGTTTTTGTCTTATTATGTCTGTCAATTTGGCTAATTCTAAGTATTCCCCTAGTGGGTAACTGATTCTTTTTCCAATTCTTAGCCACCAGAATTCTTGCTGCAGACGTTGCGTATAAGAAAATTTTAGTTTTGTCTTTTGGAATATCATCATTTAAAATTCCTAAAAGGAATGCCTCTGGCCTTTTACTATATGATATTCTTAATATTTTATTTATTTCTTCGTGGATCCAAGGTCCAATTTTCCTGCTTGCTACCCACCTCCAAGGACCAGACATGATAAACTGATTGATAAAAAAGATGGGAGACAGTAGGAAAGCAATATTGCATGGGATGCACTTCCACACAGCGAGGGGCCTATATCTTAGACGCCTTGTGAATGACTAAAATGACTGCTGGCCTGCAAAGCAATCTGCCAAAGGATTGGGACAGGGCGGAACAGGCTCAATGCCTGCAATATTTAGTTACATGGAGGCATTGATTTGGAAATGTGCAACACAGAGGACGGATGGCGTGACAGAGACGTGTCTCTGAATTCTAGAAATAAAGCAGTAGGAAATTAACGTGGCTCCTCTGTTAAGTTGTGGGTGAACATACCAGACGACACAGCGATTCTTCAAACAGCTCTTGTTTATTCACAGGCCCAGAACAGAACTGAACTGAAGGGTTCAGCCAGCCTGCTTATGTAGAGCTCCACTACAATGCAACAGTAACAACTTTCTGTAGCTACCCAATCACTGACCGTCACTTTCAATTCCTTATTTGCATATGTGGACCTGAGTGAAAACTATCTACAGTATCCCCCTGCTGGCCCAGAGTAAGAACTTCAGTACATAACATTCTCGGCACTAAGCGTGTAGGCGTGGCATCTTTTGCTGCAGGGGTGGCAAAAACTGTGGCTCGCCAGCTCCGCCGTATCTCAGGATGGCGTTTCTGAGGCCTGTATGGAAAGATATTCCGTTCACACTTGATGGGAAGATGGGGAGAGAGGTAGCAGCCCCGGGAAACACAGGCTCGTGGGCTGGTTGTCGAGGAGCAAGGAGTCAAGGCGGCGTATCATAGAATCATAGAATCATAGAGTTGGAAGAGACCACAAGGGCCATCGAGTCCAACCCCCTGCCAAGCAGAAAACACCATCAGAGCACTCCTGACATATGGTTGTCAAGCCTCTGCTTAAAGACCTCCAAAGAAGGAGACTCCACCACACTCCTTGGCAGCAAATTCCACTGTCGAACAGCTCTTACTGTCAGGAAGTTCTTCCTAATGTTTAGGTGGAATCTTCTTTCTTGTAGTTTGGAGCCATTGCTCCGTGTCCGCTTCTCTGGAGCAGCAGAAAACAACCTTTCTCCCTCCTCTATGTGACATCCTTTTATATATTTGAACATGGCTATCATATCACCCCTTAACCTCCTCTTCTCCAAGCTAAACATGCCCAGCTCCCTTAGCCGTTCCTCATAAGGCATCGTTTCCAGGCCTTTGACCATTTTGGTTGCCCTCCTTTGGACACGTTCCAGTTTGTCAGTGTCCTTCTTGAACTGTGGTGCCCAGAACTGGACACAGTACTCCAGGTGAGGTCTGACCAGAGCAGAATACAGTGGCACTATTACTTCCCTTGATCTAGATGCTATACTCCTATAGATGCAGCCCAGAATTGCATTGGCTTTTTTAGCTGCCGCGTCACACTGTTGACTCATGTCAAGTTTGTGGTCAACCAAGACTCCTAGATCCTTTTCACATGTACTGCTCTCAAGCCAGGTGTCACCCATCTTGTATTTGTATCCTTCCTGTATACCTGAAGGAGCGTCTCCACCCCCATCGTTCAGCCCAGACACTGAGATCCAGCGCCGAGGGCCTTCTGGCGGTTCCCTCATTGCAAGAAGCCAAGTTACAGGGAACCAGGCAGAGGGCCTTCTCGGTGGTGGTGCCCACCCTGTGGAACACCCTCCCTTCAGATGTGAAGGAAATAAGCAGCTATCCTATCTTTAAAAGACATCTGAAGGCAGCCCTGTTGAGGGAAGTTTTTAATACTTAATGCTGTACTGTTTTAAACACTTGATTGGGAGCCGCCCAGAATGGCTGGGGAAACTCAGCCAGATGGGCGGGGTATAAATAATAAATTATTATAGAATTATTATAAATTGTACACCGTGATTCAAAATTACCTGGTGGGCTTTGCGCTGTGCGCGGCTTCTTTCTAAAGCCTTCTTGTGTAGCCTCTAAGTGTGGGGGTTGAGGGAGGGGGGATATGGGGCACACACTGAATTCTCCTTGGAGGCTGTTCTATCGCCTGGCAGAACCAAAGAAACAGTTTATCGATGCTTGATTAAAATTCATAGGCGCCAAGGAGGAACAGGTTAATCGGTTGAAGAATTTGACTCCAAAAAGCTGAAAGGAAAAGAGCTGTCATTTGATATGGTGTTTTCAAAGGGTCTAAGGACTCTGTAAGCTGTGTTTACAAAATCTCTCCTTAACCCTTCTCCCACTGAAGAATTGCTTAGATTTCCAAGGATGGCTACAGTTAGGGGTTGCAGGGAGCTTCTCAAAGTGACTATCTCAAAATTTTTCTGTAAAGAAAAGCAACTAGCATTAAACTCTTTTGACTTGCTCCTACATGGCTGGCAGCAGAAAACAAAAAATTTCGCTTCTGGGTCCATGTGGAAGGAGAAAGAGGTACGTGTTTGGAGCTCTTCCTTTTTTGGGGGTGATCTTGCATGGAGGCATAGCTGTCAGCTTACAGATTTGAAAATAAGGGACCAGCAGCCTCGAAAATAAGGGATCAGCAGCCAAAATAAGGGATTTTGGCTTAGCTTATACAGAAATCCGCCACTCGTGGAGCCATGCTGCTTTGGCTGCCACTAACTGTGTTTTGCAGGGGGTTGGACTAGATGATCCTAAGGGTCTACAACTCCCGCCAAAGAAGAGTGGCAGACAAAACTGATGAACGACGTCCAGATGGCAAAGCTTACAGGCAGAATTAGAAACCAGGAAGAGGACCTCTTTAATAAAGAATGGGGAAAGTTTATAATTTAGTTGAAAAGCTATTGTAAAGAGTTACATACATTGGTAGGATTGACAGAAAACTTGTAGTAAAAATGTGAGCTATGGATGGACAAATGATTTATAAAAATAGAGTTATGAAAGGGATGCAGAGGAGGAAATCACTACATTAAGATGCTGCACTGGTTGGCTAAGCAGCACGTTGGGGCTGCCGTTGTCCTGGCGCTGGATCTCAATGTCCGGGCTGAAAGATGGAGGTGGAGACGCTCCTTCAGGTATACAGGACCAAGGCCGTTTAGGGCTTTAAAGGTCAGCACCAACACTTTGAATTGTGCATTGCAGGGGGTTGGACTAGATGGCCCTGGGAAGTCCCTTCCAACTCTATGATTCTCTGTGTGAGTGGTGAGATATTGAGGCTGCGCAGCATGAATCTGACCACATGGTCCTTCAGTGGATTGATGGAGTCCAAGCCACTGGAAGCTACTTGAAATATACTCTGAGTCGAGTGGATTTCATGCTCTTTATTCAGCTCATAGTGGTGAGGAGGAATGGAAGTTCCCCAAGAATGTCTGCTTTATATACATTATTTACACAATGGGCCCCACATGATTGGCTAATTCCAGGATTCTCCCGTAGGCCAATCAGGTTGCGGATTCCCTTCCACCTGGAGCTGGATTGGGTGGCTCCTGTGGACCAATCAGACTGCTGCATTCTGGATCCTATTGTTCTAGGACCAATCAGACTGCTCCATTCTGGACCCTATTGTTCTAGGACCAGATTGTTGCATTCTGGATCCTATTGTTCTAGGACCAATCAGACTGCTCCATTCTGGACCCTATTGTTCTAGGACCAGACTGTTGCATTCTGGATCCTATTGTTCTAGGACCAATCAGACTGCTGCATTTTCGATCCTATTCAACTCAGTACATAACACTGCTCCATTAGGGGGAGTTGGACAGTGCCCCAACTTAAGTTCGTCCTCAGCCAGTCCCCAGCTGCCTGACCTCAAACTTACATCTAGTGTAGCCTTTGCAGAACTCAACAGGAGAGAGAAAGAGGTCAGAACTCAAACTAATTGCCTCTGTCGTTGGCTCTGGCGCCACCTACTGTTGGTCCTCCTGCCTTCTGCCCTACCACTCGCACCAGCCATCACCAGTTCAAGGGGCTGCCTTTTTGACGCGTCGACTGTAAGCTAAGGGGATTGCTTGAAGTGCAGGCTCCTAGTTTCTGACGACAGGCCCTTCCTGAAATATTAATAGTCCTCTGGAAGAGTGAATTTAGAGGCAGCCCGACGAATGCGAAGGATAGAATCAGAACTCCGGTTCCTGCCACCCCTAGGAGACCGTGTTTGTGTTTTTCCGCGAGCAAAACACTATTTGTGTCTCCTTGTCAGTCTCTCTTTGCAGCTGCCAATAATGGGCGTCGCAGCGCGGCTGAAATCGCTTTGCTTATTTCCCTCGCGAGCACTGGGAAATAACGCTTTCAAGTTATTGCCCCGTTATTGATACTCTGGTGGGAAGGGGAGCCTTCTCTGCTTAATTACGTGGCTGATATTTAAGGCTCTTCCCCTCCGACTGCCTTGCCTGGCAGTGTGTGGCGTCTGATGCTAATTACAAAACTGCAGAGGTTTATTCCGAGCCCATGCAGGCGGCTCCATGTGGACAGGTGGTGTGATGTACAGACTTGTAGCTCCCGCTCTCGAAGGCCTAATCAAAAAACAAAAAATATATTTATGTGTTGCACTGCTTGCCTAAAAAGAAAAAGGCTCCTGTGAACAGGTACTGGAATACATTTTTTATTCTATTTTTTCGGGGGCCAGAAACAATAATTGGAAGCATATGTGGAGCTGCGCATTGCTTCAGAGGAAGAATGTACTGGGGGTTGCCAGGAGTATTCTGTGGAAACACACCGCTGGATCTCAAATGGGCTTCAGCTGCAAATAAAAATTCCCGTGCACAAGCTAAAATGGAAAGAGCCTCATATTATTTCTGCAGGGTTGAAAGTGGCAAATATCAAAGGCAATTAAAAGTTGAGGATGGAATTCAGTTCAGCCCTTAAAATGTCCCCGTATTGCAAACTACTGTTTGAGAGAAGATTACTTGGCTTGCTTCAGAGCGCAGAGCTCAAATGACATACAGGAAGTGAGCCCCTGCAGGAGTATCTGATGACAGGATCCGTATCAGCATCCTTGTAATGCACATGGGTGTCATTTGACTTGGCCGACACTGGTGTTACTTTGAGCAGGAAGACCCGGGTTTTCATTTTTTTAAAAAATATAATTTTTATTAGTTTTTTTTTAACATATCATTTTCAACAGTAATTAAACAGACTTTTACATCTTATTCAAATTTTTGACTTCCATCAATCCTGTCTGAAAATTTTCCAGTCTAATCTCTTAGTATGCATTTCTTATCTTCCTTATTACATTTCAAACTCATAACCAATATCTCTATTTTTTTCTACGTTGTAACACTTCATATATTTCTCCTTACAAAACTTCTTGCAGTCCTACAAGTGTGATTTGTTGATGACAGTTGCTCTTCTAATAATTCATATACTTCTTCCAATTTTCTGTAAATCTCTGGTCCGACAGGTTTCGAATCCTTCCTGTCATTTTGTCCTGATATTTCTGATATTTAGTACAGAAAAGACAGAAAAGGAGTCCTGGTGAAACGGATACCAACATGTTGTTGTTGTTGTTTAGTCGTTTAGTCGTGTCCGACTCTTCGTGACCCCATGGACCAGAGAACGCCAGGCACTCCTGTCCTCCACTGCCCCCCGCAGCTTGGTCAGACTCATGCTGGTAACCTCGAAAACACTATCCAACCATCTTATCCTCTGTCGCCCCCTTCTCCTTGTGCCCTCCATCTTTCCCAACATCAGGGTCTTCTCCAGGGAGTCTTCTCTTCTCATGAGGTGGCCAAAGTACTGGAGCCTCAGCTTCACAATCTGTCCTTCCAGTGAGCACTCAGGGCTGATTTCCTTCAGAATGGAGAGGTTTGATCTTCTTGCAGTCCATGGGACTCTCAAGAGTCTCCTCCAGCACCATAATTCAAAAGCATCAATTCTTCGGCGATCAGCCTTCTTTATGGTCCAGCTCTCACTTCCATACATCACTACTGGGAAAACCATAGCTTTAACTATACGGACCTTTGTTGGCAAGGTGATGTCTCTACTTCTCAAGATGCTGTCTAGGCCTGTCATTGCCCTTCTCCCAAGAAGCAGGCGTCTTTTAATTTCGTGGCTGCTGTCACCATCTGCAGTGATCATGGAGCCCAAGAAAGTCACTGCCTTGCCGTGGCGAAGGGGCTTGAAGAACTCAGAGAAGCTATGAACTATGCCGAGCAGGGCACCCAAGATGAACAGGTCATAGTGGAGAGTTTTGACCAAACGTGATCCACCTAGAGGAGGAACCGGCAAGCCACTCCAGTATCCCTGCCAAGAAAACTCCATGGACAAAGACAACAGGATACCAACATATCTATGACAAATCAGGAAAGGACCTCCTGGTAGGAAATGTGAAATTGTGCTCCTTCCTTCCTGACCTACAAGCTGTGAGTGACAGGTGAGCTTAGAGGAGCCATATGGACAAGAATCCTGAAGACCTAAATGGCAGAAGGGAAATGGACACGGGGCAGTGATTAGAAACCAGATCTCCAAGGCACAAACTGGCCGGGGAGGGATGAATGACTGCTGCCAAATCTGATTCCAACCATAATTTTGTCCATGGCTTTCAAGTAGCCAAAGCAGTTCTCTCAGAACTAGACCAGAAATTGGACTGTGACTGAATGATAATGAATGGCCTCAATATTCATACGACAGGAAGGGCCTTAGCTCAGTGGTAGAGCATCTGATTCGTGAGAGATTTCTGGGAAAAGATTTATAATGAATTGAAAAAAATGTTGAAATCTACATTTATAAAGAAACCAGAGGCCTTTCTTCTTGGAATAACAGGTTTGGAATTGCCAAGAAAGATGTTAAATTATTTTTGTATGCCACAACTGCTGCTCGTATTTTGTTAGCTAAAAAGTGGAAAATCCAAGAATTACCAAAGATAGAAGAATGGCAGATGAAGATGAGGGATTTTTCGGAGCTATCCGACCTAACCAGAAGAGTCCACGACCAGAAGGAGGAGGAGCACCAGGAAGAATGGATTAAATTTAATGATTACTTAGTTGAATATGTTAAGTCAAATTAACTGAAAACAGCTTGCAGATACTTAATTGGCTTAGGAGTTTATTTATGTTAAGTGATGAATTAATATGTTTAATTTCATAATATGAAGATCTAAGGATGTTAATGTTCAAGTTGAATTTTATAAGAACTGTGATTTGGAAAACCGTTAAAAGGATATGCAATGAAATTCAACCAAGGGGAAGCGAGGAAGTCACTTAACAATGTTAATAATTATCAATAAGGCTATGATTTATGTTTGCTTGTCTTGTGTGTTTGTTTGTTTATAATATTGTGAGAACCAATAAATTTTTTGGGGGGGGAAAGGTAGAGCATCTGATTCGCGTGCAGAAAAACTCAGGTTCAATCCCAGGCAATATCGGGGGTCAGGCTGGAAGACTTGTCTACAATCCTGGGGAGGCTCTGCCAGCGGTCGTGGTTGGCAGAGTGGTTCTGCAGGTCCCTGGGAGGGGGAAGGCGGGCGCGGTGCAAACACTGACAGAACTGAGTCGCCTCTGCCTTGCCCCTCTCCCTCCTGGTAACTTGAAGAGTTGCTTGTGATAGGAGCTGTCAGGGACTGACTGGATGAGGAAGAGTAGTGGGAGCCCCCCCACCCCAGGAGGACATAGAAGAAGATGACTTAGATCCCGGATCCTGGTGGCGGGACACAGAAGAGCAGTCTGCAATTCCCAGGCAATGGTTTCCAGAAGCGTTGAGTTTTCTTAGAATCTGTAAGAAAAGTGGGCAAGTATATGTATGTATGAGAGACAGATAAAAAGTATGAGAGACAGATAAAAAAGCAGAGACATCACCTTGCCAACAAAGGTCCGTATAGTTAAAGCTATGGTTTCCCCAGTAGTGATGTATAGAAGTGAGAGCTGGACCATAAAGAAGGCTGATCGCCGAAGAATTGATGCTTTTGAATTCTGGTGCTGGAGGAGACTCTTGAGAGTCCCATGGACTGCAAGAAGATCAAACCGATCCATTCTGAAGGAAATCAGCCCTGAGTGCTCACTGGAAGGACAGATCCTGAAGCTGAGGCTCCAATACTTTGGCCACCTCATGAGAAGAGAAGACACCCTGGAAAAGACCCTGATGTTGGGAAAGATGGAGGGCACAAGGAGAAGGGGACAACAGAGGACGAGATGGTGGGACAGTGTTCTCAAAGCTACCAGCCTGAGTTTGACCAAACTGTGGGAGGCAGTGGAAGACAGGAGTGCCTGGCGTGCTCTGGTCCATGGGGTCATGAAGAGTCGGACATGACTAAACGACTAAACAGCAACATGAGAGACAGAACATTAGGTGCTATAAATGACCGCATTGGTCACTGCAGTTTATCATAGACTGTTGCCAATATCTGAATCATGGTGTCATTTGCTGCAGGTCAAAAACCGGGGTCTGGTATTCATGGAAGTTGCTTTGGAAATTCTTTTGTGATGGCTTGTCGCCAAATAGTGGCATCAGCGGGCTTCTCCCGAGTAAGTAATCTGAGGATTATAGCTATAAATAAATGGGAAATGACCACACAGTTATTATTGGAAAGGAAGCAGCTTGTTTCCGCTATTTAATCTGTCAAATGCTGGAATACAAAATAAGGTTGCCAATTTCTTCCTGCTGTGGGCTCCTGTGCTTTTTACAGGTGGAAATTTGGCAGCTGAAGCCCCTCCCCCTTCCTGCTTAATTTCTGCTTGTTGGGCATCTATTCAAGGAGGGGGGAAAATCACCTTTCATATCATCCTATCTGTCTGTCGAGTTCATATTGAAGGGCCCTTTGTCATCTTGGTGTGTGGCCCTTTAAATTCTAGAAAAAAAATGGGAGGGTTAACCCTTCAGTTGTATCAGCTCAGTTCGGTTGGGCATTTCTTTGTTTTACAGCCTCTTAGTGGGAATTTTTAAATACTGTATTTTTTTTTGTATTGTTCAGATTTCTGGTGGGCTTAGAAGCCTGTTTCTCTCGAGAGACCATCTTGAGAAGAAGAGGGGGTATTCTGTTGCCTGGCAGCTATTTTAAAATCCTGAATAGCTTGGCTTAGGGTTTTCTGTTTACTTTCTTGAGCTGTTTGCTCCAAGGATTGCCTCACCTCAGAAAGGATATTGGAGAGCTGGAAAAGGTTCAGAAAAACGGTAACCGAAACTACCAAGAGAATGGAAAGAGTCTCTTATGAGGAAAGGTTGCAGGACTTCATAGTTTGCAGAGTTTAGTTTTAAGAGGCGACACGGTGGAAGTTTTTAAAATCGTGCCCTGCAAGCAGAGTGGGGCAGAAAAAAGTATTTCTTCCTCCCTCATAACACTAAAATTTGTGGACACCCTGCAAAGCTGATCTTTGGAAGATTCAGGAGAGATAAAAGGAAGTACTTCATGTAAAGGTAACGGGGCCCCTGACCATTAGGTCCAGTCGTGACCGACTCTGAGGTTGCGGCGTTCATCTCGCTTTATTGGCTGAGGGAGCTGGCGTTTGTCCGCAGACAGCTGCCGGGTCATGTGGCCAGCATGATTAAGCCGCTTCTGGTGAACCAGAGCAGCGCACGGAAACACCATTTACCTTCCCGCCAGAGCGATACCTATTTATCTACTTGCACTTTGACGTGCTTTCGAACAGCTAGGTTGGCAGGAGCAAGGACCGAGCAACGGGAGCTCACATCGTCACAGGGATTCGAACCGCCGACCTTCTGATCGGCAAGTCCTAGGCTCTGTGGTTTAACCCACAGCGCCACCTGCATCAGGAGAGATAAAAGGAAGTACGTCATGTAGCAGATTGTTAATCTGTGGAACTTGATTCCACAGGAGCCAGCTTAGATTTCTTTAATAGAAGATAGGACATACAAAAAATAAGTAAATTAACCAAGCAAGTATTAGAAACCACCCCAGAATTGGCCTTACTAACCATCTTCCAAGACAATAATGCCCACTTACACCACAAATAATTCATAACCCACCTACTTTCAGCAGCCAGAAACAGCATAACCAGACACTGGAGAGACCTGTCAGGAGTAAGCATGGACCAATGGTACCAAATAGTATGGGAAACAGCCCTGTTAGAAAAATTAACCAATAAACTGAAACTGACACGGGGACAAACAGAAGAAGACACCTTCACCCTGGTATGGCTCCCCTTTATCAGATACACAGCCCAACAAGACAATGACAATAATCCACCAACAGCATACAAATCAATATGGCTAACCTGATCCAAAACACTCACCCACCCCACTCACACATGAAAACAAAGACCACCACAGCCAATCATAAATGAATAACCACACCCTGGGCCAACCCCAACCTCTCACCACCAAAGGAACACAAGTGAACAGCAAAGAACTTGCACGAGCAACGCTGACACCAAACCCTACGCATAGTAAGTAAAATAGAAACATCGCCACCCGACCCCACCCCCACCCATCTCCCTGCCCTCCACCTCTTTCCCCCTTTCTTCTTAACGTCTCAACAAATGAAGCTGATTTGTAAAAATGTTACATGGGGGGGAAAATACGAGAGAGAGACATTGCACACACTTTTGTAAATCAAAAAAATCTTTAATAGACTTCCCCCCCATCCCCTCTCTGGAGTCCCATTTTAAACAATTAAAACTGCATCTTCTTCCAAAATCATAACATTACCGGTATATCAATCCATGTTTTCCATGGTAATTGTTACACTGCAGGTGAAATCAAGTGGGACGCAGGTGGCGCTGTGGGTTAAAGCCTCAGCGCCTAGGGCTTGCCGATCGAAAGGTCGGCGGTTCGAATCCCTGCGGCGGGGTGCGCTCCCGCTGCTCGGTCCCAGCGCCTGCCAACCTAGCAGTTCGAAAGCACCTCCGGGTGCAAGTAGATAAATAGGGACCGCTTACCAGCGGGAAGGTAAACGGCGTTTCCGTGTGCGGCTCTGGCTCGCCAGAGCAGCGATGTCACGCTGGCCACGTGACCCGGAAGTGTCTCCGGACAGCGCTGGCCCCTGGCCTCTTAAGTGAGATGGGCGCACAACCCCAGAGTCTGTCAAGACTGGCCCGTACGGGCAGGGGTACCTTTACCTTTACCTTTAGGTGAAATCAAAATCCTGCCAATGTCTCCATCTGCTTACAGTGGTCTCTTAAATAACTAACAGATTTTCCCCATTCTTTTGTAAAGTTTTTGTCCTCTTGGTTCCTGAGTTTTCCAGTCAGCTCTGCCATTTCGGCATAGTCCATCAGCTTGCTTTTCCATTCTTTTCTGGTAGGGACTTTATCTTCTTTCCATCCCTGGGCTAGTAGCATCTAGGCGGCTGTTGTTCCATACAGAAAATGTCTTTTGTGGTCCTTCGGGATGTCGCTACATGTAATTCCTAATAAAAAAAAGCTTCTGGTTTTTTAACAAAAGTTATTTTAAACAATTTTTCTCATTTCATTATATATCATTCCCCTTCTTGGCCTCGCTGACGTGGTCCAAAGGAAAGCAGAGCAATACTGGAGTTGCTGGAAGGAGAAATACAAGGCATCGTTCAACCACCTTAGGGACTCCACTCTGGATTTGTGTAGGGTTTACTCCTTAGCCTTTTCATCCCCCAAAGATATCCCACAAGGCAGCAGAGGTTTAGGAGCAGAGTTTTCCTTCTCCTACGACCCCCAGCAGCCTTCCAGCTAATAACACTGTGGGATGAGCTAAAGCTAGGATATTCCCTCCCCTTCTTGGGCAGCGCTTTTGTTTCTTTAATAACTGTATTACAGATAGAATACTTTCCCTGCACAGAGACATCACGAGGGAAAGCTTCAGCTGCTGAATTTCTGCCCATTGCAATATGTTTAAAAACACAGGGAGGAAAGGAAGGCAGCCAGTCTCAGACTCTCTCTCAGCCTAAAGTTGTTGTGATGATAACATTGAGCTCCTTGGAGAGATGGGCTCTCTCTCTCTCTCTCTCTCTCTCTCTCTCTCTCTGTGTGTGTGTGCGCGCGCGCGTGCGTGTGTGTAAAGGTAAAGGGACCCCTGACCATTAGGTCTAGTCATGGCCGACTCTGGGGTTGCGGCGCTCATCTCGGTTTATTGGCCGAGGGAGCCGGCGTACAGCTTCCGGGTCATGTGGCCAGCGTGACTAAGCCGCTTCTGGCGAACCAGAGCAGCGCACGGAAACGCCGTTTACCTTCCCGCCGGAGCAGTACCTATTTATCTACTTGCACTTTGACGTGCTTTCGAACTGCTAGGTGGGCAGGAGCAGGGACCGAGCAACGGGAGCTCACCCCGTCGCGGGGATTCGAACCGCCGACCTTCTCATCGGCAAGTCCTAGGCTCTGTGATTTAACCCACAGTGTAAATGCAACTAACCAAAATTATCTGATATTTGCACAAATAATTCATCGGTGGTGGCAGGTAGTGTTTGTAGAGCATCCTGGGGAATCAGGCATCTCAAGGTATTGATTAACTAACTTGAGCTGAGCTAATGGGGCCGGCCACCTAAGAAAAGTCTTTCTAAGGCTGACTTGGAGGTTTGGGGGCAAAAGGTTGCGAAAGACCCTACCAGTATGTGCATTAATATATATCAGCCATATATAAAGAATGGAACAGAAGAACTGGAGCAGAAGAGACACTATTGCTGTTTGGAGACTGGGCACCACTTTGAATCAAGATGGGGAACAGATGGGGAACCTTGGTATTATTTTGTCTATTTTTGTGTTTGTGCAAAGGTTCAAAAGTAGGGCATAACTACCCCGAAAGAACCAGGACAGTCCCTGCTTGCTTTTCTTGTTGTTTAGTCGTTTAGTTGTGTCCGACTCTTTGTGACCCCATGGACCAGAGCACGCCAGGCACTCCTGTCTTCCACTGCCTCCCGCAGTTTGGTCAAACTCATGCTAGTAGCTTCGAGAACACTGTCCAACCATCTCGTCCTCTGTTGTCCCCTTCTCCTTGGGCCCTCCATCTTTCCCAACATCAGGGTCTTTTCCAGAGAGTCTTCTTTTCTCATGAGGTGGCCAAAGTATTGGAGCCTCAGCTTCAGGATCTGTCCTTCCAGTGAGCACTCAGGGCTGATTTTCTTAAGAATAGATCGGTTTGATCTTCTCGCAGTCCATGGGACTCTCAAGAGTCTCCTCCAGCACCAGAATTCAAAAGCATCAATTCTTTGGCGATCAGCCTTCTTTATGGTTCAGCTCTCACTTCCATACATTACTACTGGGAAAACCATGGCTTTTACTATATGGACCTTTGTTGGCAAGGTGATGTCTCTGCTTTTTAAGATGCTGTCTAGGTTTGTCATTGCTTTTCTCCCAAGAAGAAGGCGTCTTTTAATTTTGTGGCTGCTGTCATCTGCAGTGATCATGGAGCCCAAGAAAGTAAAATCTCTCACTGCCTCCATTTCTTCCCCTTCTATTTGCCAGGAGGTGATGGGACCAGTGGCCATGATCTTTGGGGTTTTTTTTATGTTGAGCTTCTGCTAGCCCGAGGTTAATGTTGCACTATCACCGGTTATTCATTTAAATCTCTCCTCCAAACATTTCCTCCTCCTGTGATCAGGCGTGCTTTTCAGCTCCTTCTTAGGAACTGCTGTTAGGGGTAATGGTTATGGAAATCGAGGCCTTTTGCTTACCAAATTGTTCTCTGTGGAAGCTGATGGACCTGTAATTGGGGAGATGCGGGAGGTCACTGCTTACTAGAGCCATTCTTTACCAATTGGAAATCCAAAGCAGGCAACTATCTTCTTTTTTTTCCAAGTAAATTTTTATTGTTTTCCTTACATATTCTTTTTCAACTAACCATATTAATACCATACATTCCCTTTGACTCTGCCAAGTCGCGACTCCCCTCCCTCCCTGCAATTGGTATATTTAACCCCTTTCTATCGTGCACATCATTCTCACAATAGTACTGTGGCGTTATGGGTAAAACCTCAGTGCCTAGGGCTTGCCGATTGCATGGTCGGTGGTTCGAATCCCCCACGGCGGGGTGAGCTCCCATCTTTTGGTCCCAGCTCCTGCCCACCTAGCAGTTCAAAAGCACTCCTAAGTGCAAGTAGATAAATAGGTACCGCTTTGTAGCAGGAAGGTAAACGGCGTTTCCGTGTGCTACTCTGGTCCTGGCTCGCCAGAGCAGCTTTGTCACACTGGCCACATGACCCGGAAGTGTCTCTGGACAGCGCTGGCCCCCGGCCTCTTAAGCGAGATGGGCGCACAACCTTAGAGTCGGACACGACTGGCCCGTATGGGCAGGCGTACCTTTACCTTTACATTGAAGGTATTATGTCAATCCTGCTAGTATCTTGACCTCTTTACAATTCTCCTTTAAATATTCAATAAATTTATTCCAACTATTTTGGTATCTTTGGTCTTCCTGGTCCCGGATCCTCCCTGACAATTTGGCAAGTTCTGCGTATTCTGTCAACTTCACCTGCCACTCCTGGATGGTTGGTATGTCTTGTGTTTTCCATCTTTGGGCCAGGAGGGTTCTTGCGGCGGCCGTAGCATACACAAACAGATTTTGGTCACCCATTTTGATTTCCATTCCTATTAAACCTAATAGACACGCTTCCGGTCTTTTGGGAAAAGTATACCTAAATATTTTTTTGAGTTCATTATAAATTGATTCCCAATTTTTTTTAACCTTATCACAGGTCCACCACATATGAAAATAATCCCCATCTACTTTTTTACATTCCCAACATTTTCTTTTTCTATACATTTTAGTTAACTTTACTGGCGTCAAGTGCCATCTATACATCATCTTTAACAAGTTTTCCTTTAGAACCATACATCCTGTAAATCTCAAACCCTCCTTCCATAGTCTTTTCCACGCTTCCAATTCGATGTTATGCCCAGTATCGACCACCCATTTTATCATTGATTCCTTTATTTCTTCATCTTTTGTATTCCATTCCAGCAATAAACTATATATTCTAGACAAAGCAGGCAAGTATCACCTTGTCTATGTCTACAGGAAGCGGGCATAGCCAAGTCCTGGTTTCCCCCCATCCCAATGTAAAATTGATTTACAAATTTGATTACAGTTATCATAATTAAATTCTGTGGGGAAGAGGACTGCAGGGGTTACGGCTGTGCGGCAGTCTCTTAAAACCTGTGCTGCTAGCTGACAAATTTCCCTGCTGTATCTTAATCATCCCAGCTCTAGCTTGGAGGCAGCTGGATTTGCCTGGGTAAAATCCTAAAGCAAACATATCCTTTGTTAGGCTTATTCTTCTCTGCGTGTGTCGGGGGTGGGGGGGGGTTCAGTTGCAACCGTCCTTGACTCACAAATGCTATTGTGCATCATTCGCCATTACCATTTCTGCTAGCAAGACAGGGCAAAGTATCAGCTAGGAAGACTGACCTCGTAACAAGCATGCTATTCATATTTCTCATGTAGCCATATTTTAAAAAACTTAATGTGCCTGCTATTATGCTCATTTGCACATATCCCCTTACATTTGAAGGATAAGTCTGGTGCAAAACTTTGCACACGCACTTTACAGAAAACGTGTTGCTGGAATTAGTTGACTTGACTGAAGTCTGTTATAAAATTGTACCTTATTGCCTTATATCCAGCTGGAATATAATGTAAACCAGTACAGTGGTACCTCGTGTTACAGACGCTTCAGGTTACAGACGCTTCAGGTTACAGACTCTGCTAACCCAAAAATAGTACCTCGGGTTAAGAACTTTGCTTCAGGATGAGAATAGAAATTGTGCGACGACGGCGCAGCAGCAGCAGTGGGAGGCCCCATTAGCTAAAATGGTGTCTCAGGTTAAGAACAGTTTCAGGTTAAGAATGGACCTCTGGAACGAATTAAGTACATAACCAGAGATACCACTGTACTGTATAGTCTCATCTGTAATCAGTAAAACACCATCTGTCCCCGCTGACCCTGAGCTGCTTTGCAGGATAGAAGCACCATTGGCATATCTACAACTCAATTTCCTACTGGTTTAATGGTCCTGGGGGTTGTTGCTTGGTGAGAGCACTCAGTGCCGGATTTACATATAAGCTAAACAAGCTATAGCTTAGGGCCCCACTCTCTTGGGGGCCCCCAAAAAAATTAAAGGGAAAAGAAACACTGGATGTACATTTCCAAAATATAAGATAAAAAACCAACTAAAATAAAACCTACATACAGCAACAGTGTTTTGTGTTGTGTAGGCTCCTATGATGTAAGTAATGGGCCCTGCCTGCTAGCCTGCTACCTAAAATATCACTGGTTTGCTCATTTCTATATATAGGGTGCCTACATTCTGCATGGACTGGTTGTATGGCAACATGTAGCATGCAGCTGCAGACTGCAGTGCAGCACAGTTGAATGTAGGTCAAGCTGTTGTACCTGTTCTCTAATCTTAAAGAGTGCTTGTTGACTGATGATCAGGCAGCATAGACTAAGGGTATGAGTCTTATGCCTGCTGATTGACATCATGTAATACATTATTTATTTATTTTGATCCCATTATAAAATTACTTTAGAAAAATATTCATCTTGAGATACCTATTAGGTCCATAAATCACCATATAGCATATATTCAACACAAAAAACGGAGACAATTTGTTGTTGACAAAGGACAGCTGGACATCTAAAGGGCCTCAATACCTTCAGTAGCTTAGGGCCTCATCAAACCTAAATCTGGCCCTGAGACCACTGGAAATTTCCCGCTAGGGAGATCCCTCACTAAACTTCTGTTCCCTGGGGAGAGAATGACAGTTAAACTGGTGTAAACGTGTTCTATAATTAAATAAATGTGGGGCATCATGAGGAGTAAAACTTCAAATCTCAGGACCTAGAACATGTGTGCAGGAAATAAATAGCTTTGCTAGTAGTTGTACTGTTGTTGTTTAGCCGTTTAGTCGTGTCCGACTCTTCGTGACCCCATGGACCAGAGCACGCCAGGCACTTCTGTCTTCCACTGCCTCCCACAGTTTAGTCAAACTCATGCTGATAGCTTTGAGAACACTCTCCAACCATCTCGTCCTCTACCTTCTCCTTCTCCTTGTGCCCTCCATCTTTCCCAACATCAGGGTCTTTTCCCAGGGTCTTCTCATGAGGTGGCCAAAGTATTGGAGCCTCAGCTTCAGG
The DNA here is from genome assembly GCF_951804945.1 of Podarcis cretensis. NCBI lineage: Eukaryota > Metazoa > Chordata > Lepidosauria > Squamata > Lacertidae > Podarcis > Podarcis cretensis. Next base: position 130,332,969 of record NC_137170.1, on the reverse strand, counting down.
ATCTGTCCTTTCAGTGAGCACTCAGGGCTGATTTCCTTCAGAATGGATCGGTTTGATCTTCTTGCAGTCCATGGGACTCTCAAGAGTCTCCTCCAGCACCAAAATTCAAAAGCATCAATTCTTCGGCGATCAGCCTTCTTTATGGTCCAGCTCTCACTTCCATATATCCCTACTGGGAAAACCCCAGCTTTAACTATACGGACCTTTGTTGGCAAGGTGATGTCTCTGCTTTTTAAGATGCTGTCTAGGTTTGTCATTGCTTTTCTCCCAAGAAGCAGGCGTCTTTTAATTTCGTGACTGCTGTCACCATCTGCGGTGATCATGGAGCCCAAGAAATGCGGGGCATCATGAGGGGTAAAACTTCAACTCTCAGGACCTAGAACATGTGTGCATGAAATAAATAGCTTTGCTAGTAATTGCACTAGCATCCAGCATTCTGAGTTTCATGGCATGTTCCTTCCCTTGCAATTTTATGATCTCTCTCTCTCTCTCTCTCTCTCTCTCTCTCTCTCTCTCTCTGTGTGTGTGTGTGTGGCAGTTTCTTAGGGGCAGTGCTTACCTCTGCTATGTAGCTGTTCTATATCTATGGTCTACTGTCCATTCACCATGGTAACCTTTTTAATGAAGAGATTTCATGAAACAGACGGCTAGCATGGTTATTTTTGACATGCACATAGCGCTTCCCTTGGGGCCAGCAGTACCGTCCCACAGAGCCTAGGACTTGCCGATCAGAAGGTCGGCGGTTTAAATCCCCGCGACAGGGTGAGCTCCTGTTGCTCGGTCCCTGCTCCTGCCAACCTAGCAGTTCGAAAGCACGTCAAAGTGCAAGTAGATAAATAGGTACCGCTCCGGCGGGAAGGTAAACAGCGTTTCATTTCCTCTGGTTCACCAGAAGCGGCTTAGTCATGCTGGCCACATGACCCGGAAGCTGTATGCTGGCTCCCTCGGCCAATAAAGTGAGATGAGCACCGCAAGCCCAGAGTTGGCCACGACTGAACCTAATGATCAGGGGTCCCTTTACCTTTTACCAAACCTGTGTCGAAGTTTTGCAGCAAAAACCCTGCGTTTTGTGGAGCCCCACAAACAGAGTCATTGACACTCAAACCCGGAGGTCACAGGGTCACCCCAAACCCAACGCCGTCCAATTCACTCCAAACCGGCGCCAAACTTTGGCAAAGGTTTTGCAGTGTATGACGTGACCGGCCCTTATTGTAACAAGAATGCATGGCGGGGGTGCATGAGGGAGCAGGACTCCCATACCTTAAATAGGGAATTTCAACAGGTGTAAGTTGTCATTCAATAATTACAATTATTAAAGTTGCAAGAGCTCTGACTTCTGCATCTAGTCGTCTTCTCAGATATAGTGCATTGCAGCCAGAGTTCTGTGTGGTATGCTTTCATTACTAAGCTTTCCAAAATTTTCCAGATGTTCATCTAACTGGCTTCAGAATTACACAACAGAAACTTACTGGATATGTTCATAGTTTCTAGCACATTCGGTTCTTAGGATATTCCAGCTACCAGAAAACATACCACTTTGATTACACGTATTTAGAGCTGAATGTTGTTGTTTCATTTAAATACATAATAATAATAATAATTTTTAATTATACCACGCCCTCCCCAGCCAAGGCCGGGCTGAGGGCGGCTAACAAGCAATAATAAAAACAAGTTGAATGAATACAACTTAAAAACAAGATTAAATACAATTAAAATATTAAAATGCAGCCTCATCACAGGAGGAGAAAGGAAAAGAAAAAAGAAAGAGGGGGAGGGAATCAAACTGGCTCCAAGCCAAAGGCCAGGCGGAACAACTCTGTCTTACAGGCCCTGTGGAAAGAAATCAGATCCTGCAGGGCCCTGGTCTCATGAGGCAGAGCGTTCTACCAGGCTGGAGCCAGTGTTGAAAAGGCCCTGGCTCTGGTTGAGGCTAATCTAACTTCCTTAGGGCCCGGGACCACTAGAGTGTTGCTATTTATGGACCTTGAGGCTCTCCGTGGGGCATACCGGGAGAGGCGGTCCCGTAGGTACGAGGGTCCTAGGCCGTGAAGGGCTTTGAGAGATCAGAGGTTCTCAAAGCTTCATTTTGGTGGTCCGTGGCATGTCTATGTTAAATATTTGTGTGGTTTTTCAAATGTATTTTAATGGTTTCTTTTATTATTTTATTTAGTATTTCACCTTACTACCATCTGACTTCTCTGGAATGCAACTTGCAAGAAATCTAAGCAGCTATAAGAATACAATTAAAAATCATAGGGCAGAAAAATCGTTACAAAACTATTAGCATTTTTTCCAAGTGGTCTGTGGCAGGGAGAGTTTGAGAGCCGCTGGTATAGATTTGGCAGACAACCTTAAGCATGGACCACACGGAATATCGCACCGTCACTTTCATACAACTCCCAGAATTCCACTTTTTATTTCCTTGGGGAAAGAAGACGTTCCACTTCTTTGAATAAACGGAGAGAAACAAAAGGAAGCTTTTGTAATTCTGGGGCTATTAGTGACAGATGTCATTATGTGAACCGAACACCGCTGAGCGGCATCTTCTGTCTTTCCCCAACAGCTGGCTTGCTGTTACACCTGAAGAAGTAATTAGAAAGGGAGGTCAGAACACTAATTTGCTACACACAAGTCCTCCCAGAGAAGGTATTGCCATCACAAAGGGAAAGAATAGAACTCTTAATCCAAGCAAAGGGGAACTGTCCACAATTTTTCACTCGATTTGTTGGCAGCTCAAGGGCGACCTTTAACCTGTTCCCACCAGCCTCTTAAAAGAAGCTACAAGGTTCAAATGAGGAAAACAGAATACTGTCAGGATACAAAATGTTGAGCACACTTGTCTTTACAAAAGTGGTGATTATTCCGATTCCCAAGCTCTACGTTTCTTTCAGGAGCTTTTAAAAAGGCAACAAATTGCGTTTGCTAGATGGTCACGAGAAGACATTATATATGGGTTTTTAAAAGAAGAAGAAAAACCCTCAAAACCGGGGAGAGGAGGGACTGGAATGGGAATCTGTTTTAGAACCCAGTGATGAGAATGCTTTCGACGAGAGGTATCAATTGACTTGATAAATGTTAATAAAGCAAGCCTTTCAAAATTCACCCAAGGTGTAGTCAATTTGATGCCATGTGGAAACATCAGGTTTGTACCAAAGTTGAGTTTGTTGAGCGGATTTAAGAGTGCAGTTTTTAAAATTTCCTCATAGAATGACAGACAGAAAGAAAGAAAGAAAGAAAGAAGAGAACTCTCTGCTGATGGGTTGGTTTATGAGTCAAACTGCTTTGATAAAGACTCAGATGACTCCCCCTGCTAATATTTTGGTCTGCCAAAGGGCAGGCATTAGCAATAATCTGGCATATACGGGGTATGAAATTCCTGCATATTCTTAAGAGCAATGCTCTCAGTAATCATGGTTGATAGTTAGTTGGCAGGAAAGAGCCTGACTTCTTCAGCGGAGAAAAGTTCCTTCTTTCCTTCTGCACCGCAAACACTCTTGCTACATGTGACACTATCTGAGAGGCTTAGATGAATTCCAGGAACAGCAAAAAAACACACCCCAAAACAAACAGTTTTCCTGGCCATCACAAGGATCCAGAGGCCTGCAACCATTTTTCAAAGAGTTCTTTGTTTACAAAATGGCGTTTGCATTGGGAACTTGTTTAGCTAGATTCATGCGTTACAATTTCCCAATTCACCAAGTAGAAAAGAAAGCAGATAGAGTTTCGATGGCAAAAGAAAAAGAAAGCAAAAGCAAAATTCCTGTCTACTTCCAGAATAAAAAAACGGAAAATTGTATGTCCTGGAGCTGATATTATAGAATTAAGGAATGCATTTCTGGAGCTATGGCTATCAATACGCCATTCATAGTTCGAGAGAAACAATGAATGGGGCAAAAGTTCTGCTTATGGCAAGGAGAACTTCGACACATGGAATCTCGAGGTCACAGTTGGCCACATCAGAGTTAGACAAACCACTGATTGTTCCACTTGCGGAAGGTTTTAGAAGCATGGCCAACACAATTTCAGTTTATAACTCACCACAAGCAGTCTGCAACGGGTGAAAACAATTGGCTCAGCAGGTCTTCACAGGTTCTGTGAATCGACTCTCATTACTGTACACACCAGGCTCGGAGGGGGTGTGTGTGTGTGTGTGCTTTAATCCAATGCACACAACCAAATTTGTTTCACCGTGCCTAAACACACCCTGTTCATGAAGCTGTTCGCACACTGTCATCCATGCATGCACAATGGCTGTCTCAAATGCACATGTTGTTGCTGTTGTTTAGTCGTTTAGTCGTGCCTGACTCTTCGTGACCCCCATGGACCAGAGCACGCCAGGCACTCCTGTCTTCCACTGCCTCCCGCAGTTTGGTCAAACTCATGCTGGTAGCTTCGAGAACACTGTCCAACCATCTCATCCTCTGTCGTCCCCTTCTCCTTGTGCCCTCCATCTCTCCCAGCATCAGGGTCTTTTCCAGGGAGTCTTCTCTTCTCATGAGGTGGTCAAAGTATTAGAGCCTCAGCTTCAGGATCTGTCCTTCCAGTGAGCACTCGGGGCTGATTTCCTTCAGAATGGAGAGGTTTGATCTTCTTGCAGTCCATGGGACTCTCAAATGCACATACCTCAGTTTAACTGAGAAGTGAATGTGGCTTCCGTTTTCAAATCAGATGGAAGCTGGTTTGAGGGGGAAAGGATCAGACAGTGGCATTTCTCAAGAAATTATGGGATAGATGTGGATCATGGCTAAGGTCATATGTACTCTGCATCGGCCACCAGCGGTGGGAACACACTGGAACCAAAGTACAGTGGTACCTTGGGTTAAGTACTTAACTCGTTCCGGAGGTCCGTTCTTAACCTGAAACTGTTCTTAACCTGAAGCACCACTTTAGCTAATGGGGCCTCGCACTGCTGCGGCCATGCAATTTCTGTTCTCATCCTGAAGCAAAGTTCTTAACCTGAGGTACTATTTCTGGGTTAGCGGAGTCTGTAACCTGAAGCGTATGTAACCTGAGGTACCACTGTACAGTGTAATGTGTACACAGCCCCAGCAAAAGGTGCTTCCTCAAAGGAAACTAAAATTATTCTTCAAAATATTGTTATTATCTAGGGCCCTAAGGCATTTCCTAGCAACCTGGAGCCCTCCAGATGTTTTGGACAACAAACTGCTTTTGAGATGTGTGCTTTCACGGTAAACGCTATATAAATTTTATTAAATAAATTCCCAGCAGACCTGGGCAGCACTGACAGGGACTGCTTGGAGCAGGGGTCAGCAACCTTTTTCAGCCGTGGGCCGGTCCATTGTCCCTCAGACCATGTGGTGGGCCGGACTATATTTTGGAAAAAAAAATGAACACATTCCTACGCCCCACAAATAACCCAGAGATGCATTTTAAAGAAAAGCACACATTCTCCTCATGTAAAAACACCAGGCAGGCCCCACAAATAACCCAGAGATGCATTTTAAATAAAAGCACACATTCTACTCATGTAAAAACACGCTGGTTCCTGGACCGCCCGGGGGCTGGATTGGGAAGGCAATTGGGCCGCATCCAGCCCACAAACCTTAGGTTTCCCCTGGCTTGGAGTCATCCTTTGAAACAATCTGGAGAGCTCTGAGCTGGGGAAACCTGTCCCGCAGCCTTTCTTTGAGCAGAAGTTGTATAGCTGTTTTTCAAGTTACTTGTAAATTGTCCCTAATGGGGCAAGCAGATGCTTGAAGAATTGTTTACATTGGGGGAAATGGCTCCGAGAGGGTTAAAAAGAAACAACTTCGGTGCTGCAGTCTCAGTCCAATTTATTCACATGTGCCTATATACCACATGGATTGCTTTTTAATAAATAAAGTGAGTCAAACATCGATCTAATTTAGTTGGGTCCTCAGCTGCAGCAGACGATCTACCCCACTTTTCAAAGCTGTGCAGGTAAGTTGCGTTCTCCCCATACTCAGATTGCAGCATTTTGTTTCTGGGAATCGAGATAAAAATGAATCACTGTTATAAATCCGAGTTTGAAAGTGCTAATATTGTATTGCCAACTGTGTGCCCGTCGTCACAAGAGACAATTTCATCAGTTGCATTTCTTTCATCAAGCTAGGCAAATTTCTTTCATGCCCTGTCAGTTCACAGGGACATAGGAGTGCATCCACCAGATCATTTGAATTAAATAGTCACTATTTTCTGAACTGATGTCGCTGTTCTCCACATTATATGCTACATTAAACACAATTCTGATAATTTGTGAAAGTGCCTGTAAAACTATAACATGAGAAGGTGCCTACAGCTTCATTGGGATTTCTGTATTTTCTGGCGTCAGCAATTTCTGTCTTTCTCTTCCCACCCCAAGCCTGGTAAAGGTAAAGGTAAAGGGACCCCTGAGGTTGCTTGTTTTTCCTCTCCCCTCCTCATCCCTTTTTCTTTTTGTGTTGTGTCTCTTAGATTGCAACCTTTGTTTCTGTTGACCTTATATAAGTCATTATGCTAGCTGTGTTGACTACAAAGCTGGGTTTAAATGCCCTGAAATAGATTTTAAAAACAGGTTCATATGCTATACTCCCCAACATGAATGTGCTGCCTTGGGGTTTTTCAGAGTGCATTGTGAACAGCCCTTCTGTAGAGTGTGAATTGAACTGAGTGATATCCCTCATAAAAAGGATCAGTCAGACATTTTAGACTTCAAGTACCAGGCTTGGGTTAAACCACAGAGCCTAGGACTTGCCAATCAGAAGGTCGGCGGTTCCAATCCCCGCGATGGGGTCAGCTCCCGTTGCTCGGTCCCTGCTCCTGCCAACCTAGCAGTTCGAAAGCACGTCAAAGTGCAAGTAGATAAATAGGTACCGCTCCAGCGGGAAGGTAAACGGCATTTCCGTGCGCTGCTCTGGTTCGCCAGAAGCGGCTTAGTCATGCTGGCCACATGACCCGGAAGCTGTACGCCAGCTCCCTCGGCCAATAAAGCGAGATGAGTGCCGCAACCCCAGAGTCGTCCGTGATTGGACCTAATGGTCAGGGGTCCCTTTACCTTTACCTTTAACTGGTCCTAATAGTATTTGTAGGAACTGGATGGAGAGAGAAAACTTTAGCTGGCCAGCATGTGACCATGGACATTTAATTATTCCATTGCTGTTATTTGAGTAATTAGATACAGATGACTCATTATGAGTTCATTGGATCAAATGGTAGTACCAATGGATCATCTTACTCTTGAAGTCTCTTGGCAGTTTTTATTCTCTCCATGTTTCAGTGTGGACTTATTAATATGTATGCATAGATGCTCAATCATTAAAAACCCTTTGCACATAAAAATCCATTTTTACAGAACTTAAATAGCTAGAAGGAATTGCACCCTCTGCTACTCAAAACATGTTAGTGATTCATTTATATATGAAAATATAAAGTCCATGTCCACGTCACATAGCTCAGATGTATATTTCAACTTTCAAGTCTTCTTTTCCCACCCTGTCCCTCAAAAGGGTATTCAGAATAAGCATTTCAGTATGGAAAGTGAAATGTCTGAGTGAATTGATGTTAGTCAATTTAGTAAAACTAGAACAAATCAATGAACCACCCAGGAACCTAATGCTCTCAGTATTCCCACCGATGGCTCCACAACATCAAACAGTATGGAAAACATTTTCAAGGTAAGCCCTCTGTACTCGGAAACTGGTCCCTAAAGGCAGAAAGATATAACTTTCTTGGCCTACCTGTTTAAAGAAAGGTTATGGTCTGCATTCACAATAGGATCAAGTTCATGCATAGCTCATGAAAATGCATCTCGGGAAAAATGCTGGATTGGCCACAGTCTTCTCAAGAAGATGGGCAGCTGGGAGAGATGGAGCTGACCATTGGATACATGGGACATTTGTCCAAATTTGTGGCCTGCCAAAAGCACCGGGACACAGGCTGCTGATCCTTCTTGCAGCTCCCGTTGACCTGTGCCAATTTGCAGAACTGCTGCCCCTCCTAGTTCTTTTAATTGGTCAAGGTGGGGGCTGGTCTTTTGAAATATGGAACAGAAATGATAGGGAAATGGTTAAGTACACACAACATGGCTCCCCAAATCAACACAGACTGTGGAAACTTCACACTGGACTTCAAGCATCTGGCATTGTGTGCCTCCCCATTCTTCCTCCAGACTCTGGGTCCTTGGTTTCCAAATGAGATGCAAGAGCTGCTCTCATCAGAAAAGAGATTTGGGGAGCCATGTCAACAGCTGGTGTCGGTCCACTGTGCTTCATTAAGTCCAGGGTCAACGCAGCCGTCTACCAGGAGATTTTGGAGCACTTCATGCTTCCTTCCGCAGAAAAGCTTTATGGGGATGCTGACTTCATTTTTCAGCAGGACTTTGGCACCTGCCCACACTGCCAAAAGTACCAAAACCTGGTTCAATGCCCATGGAATTACTGCGCTTGATTGGCCAGCCAACTCGCCTGATCTGAACCCTATAGAGAATCTATGGGGCATTGCCAAGAGAAAGATGAGAGACATGAGACCGAGCAATGCAGAAGAGCTGAAGGCTGCTATTGAAGCATCCTGGTCTTCCATAACACCTCAGCAGTGCCACAGGCTGGTAGCATCCATGCCACGCCACATTGAGGCAGTAATTGATGCAAAAGGGTCCCAAACCAAGCACTGAGTACATTTGCATGCTTCTACTTCTCAGAGGTTCAGTATTGGTCTATTTGCAATCCTTTTTTTTGCTGATTTCATTTAATAGTCTAATTTTCTGAGATTGTTAATTTGTGGTTTTCATCAGCTGTATGCCATGATCATCACAATTATAACAAATAAAGGCTTGATATATCTTGCTTTGCATGTCATGATTGTATCTCATATATTAGTTTCACCTTTTAAGTTGAATTACTGAAATAAATGAACTTTTCCACTATATTCTAATTTTCCGAGTTTCACCTGTATTCTGGATCATGCAACTCACTTCTCTGGAAGTTTAAGAAACAAAGTAAGTTGCTTTCAGTTATACATTGGTACCTTGGTTCTCAAACTTAATCCGTTTTGGGAGTCCATTTGACTGTTGGAGCCGTTCGGAAACCAAGGCGCAGCTTCCGATTGGCTGCAGGCGCTTCCTGCACTCAAGCGGAAGCCATGTTGGAGGTTTGGCTTCTGAAAAATGTTCGCAAATTGGAACACTTGCTTCCAGGTTTGCGGCGTTTGGGAGCCGATTTGTTCGACAACTAAGCCGTTTGAGAACCAAGGTACCACTGTACACTGGTTTTTATTTATCCGTTAATTACATCTGTATCACACTGTTTTCTTTAAAAATAAATAAAACTTTTTTATTCTTTTTTCAATAGAGAAAATTACATTTGTTCCTCAACTATTATATTCCAGTTCAACAAAACTAGTGACTCACCCAATATTGATGTTTATAACTCAAATTACATTGCAATTCATTTTAAGGTTCTGTCTTACCTAATTTTATCCTCTCCAACCTCTTTCTTAATATATCCTGCTATTTTCTTACACTTCAAACCCCGCATATGGGAAATAACTTTTTCAATATAGACTTGAATCATTTGTATCGCTTTCTAAGTCCCCCATTTTTTCCTGACAACGATCCTCTGAGACGAGCAGGTCCGATATTCGTCATGACTTTAAGGGGAAGTGAACTTCTCCACCTCTAAAACATTCTCCCTGAAGTGGTGATGATCAAGGGTGAATGTAACCGACTTAAAAGAAATCTCCAAAATGTTAAATGAATTTCTAAATGGAATGTAGGATAGTATTTTCCAGTATGGAAGGCAGGCAGCTTGTCCGTCCTATGTAACAAAGCTGGATTTAAGTGATACCCACTATATTAAAGATTTTCTTGTTTTACAGAAGTAAGTGTAATGTCTCTCGTATTTTTTCCATGTAACATTTTTACAAAACCGTTTCATTTGTTGAGACATTAGGGGGAGGGGAAAAAGGGGTGGAGGGAGGGAAGATGGATTGGGGTGGGGTTTCTATTATGCTTTATGTAGGGTTTGGTGTCAGCGTTGCTTGTGCTGTTCACTTGTGTTCCTTTGGTGGTGAGAGAGGTTGGGGTTGGCCTAGGGTGTGGTTGTTTGTTTGTGGTTGGCTATGGTGATCTTTGTTTTCGTGTGTTAGTGGGGTGGGTGGGTGTTTTGGATCAGGTTAGCCATATTGATTTGTATGCTGTTGGTGGATTATTGTCATTGTCTTGTTGGGCTGTGTATGTGATAAAGGGGAGCCATACCGGGGTAAAGGCGTCTTCTTCTGTTTGTCCCCGTGTCAGTTTCAGTTTATTGGTTAATTTTTCTAACAGGGCTGTTTCCCATACTATTTGGTACCATTGGTCCATGCTTACTCCTGACAGGTCTCTCCAGTGTCTGGTTATGGTGTTTCTGGCTGCTGAAAGTAGGTGGGTTATGAGTTCTTTGTGGTGTAAATGGGCATTGTTGTCTTGGAAGATGTTTAGTAGGGCCAATTCTGGGGTGAAGTCTAATACTTGCTTTGTTATTTTACATATTTCTTGCATGGCTGTTGTCCAGAATAGTTGGATTTTGGGACACTCCCACCACATGTGGAGGTATGTGCCTGTGGAGGTGACCCTCTCCAGCATTTTGGTGAGGTTCCTGGGCGTATTAGCGCTAGTTTTCTTGGTGTTAGGTACCGCCTATAGGTGAGTGTGCTGGTCCCGGGGGGGGGGGTTACCGTGAGGCGTGGTCAAAGTCCGGTCCTGGACCAAGGTCTGGAGACTGTCCACCAAGGGGGAAGCGGGGTCCAAAGCAAGAAGCTGGGTGTGGTCAGGAACTCCGGAAAAACAGGTCTGGGTACTGGCAGAAACAGGTTTCCAACGACGTTGCTCCCGCAACCTGGGACTGGGCTGACTGGCCTTTATCTCCTCTGAGGCCAGGGGCAGTCCCGGCCCCCAGGTGACCCGCCTCTCCTGGCCTTAAGGCGAGCACTCCTCCTGGGAGAAACCAGCTCCCTCCGCCTCTCTGCCCTGAGCCTCTGCAGCTCAGGAGAGGCTGGAGGGTTACTGGACCCAGAGGCAGCCTCACCTTCTCCTGACAGAGCTGGGAGAGGAGCACCTGCAGGCAATGGGTCCTCAATCACCTCCGGAGCCAGAGTGGATTCATCTGGTGTCTGCTCCTGAGGATCCGGCACAGGTGCAGGCGCTTCAGATTCAAGCCCCTGCCCCAGCTCAGCCGGCCCTGGAGGTGGGGACTGTGCAGGCTGGGACTCCTCAGGTTCAGCTTCTGAGTCAGATTCCCAGGCCATCACACTGAGTTTCAGAGTGATACCCACTATATAACTGTGGTTGTGTAGAGGAGGTGTGGAGAACTTTTAGTCCTGCAGGTGAACTTCAACTCTCATCATCCCTAATCATTGGTCATGCTTGCTGAGACTGATGGGAGTTGTAGTTCAGCAATATCCGGGGGACCAAAAGTTCCCCACACCTGGTATATTGGAAGGAAGCAAATATCTGGAGAGGGGACTGCTGACCAGACTTTGAGCTGGGAAACAGAACATGCTCCCTTGCCTTATACCCTCAATTTAACAAATCTGCTTCATAGTGAGGAGAATTCATTTGGGTGGCTCGGCTATAACAGTCGGAAGCCTGAACTTTGCTCATAGCCCTTTTGAGGTGGCAGTTTCTGGCAACGATCCGTAGCGGACAAACGTTCCCAGACAGTGCCAATTTACACCGCCGCAGGGGAAATGGATTGTGGCAGATATTGCTGCTGCACATACCAAGCTCCCTGCATTCAGAATACAAACAGCAGAGAAGTCTAGATCAGAATCATATTCCCTGATATGCCACTTTTCTGTTGCATGTGATGGTCAGGCGTCAGCAAACTTTTTCAGCAGGGGGCCGGTCCACTGTCCCTCAGACCTTGTGGGGGGCCGGACTATATTTGGGGGTGGGATGAACGAATTCCTATGCCCCACAAATAACCCAGAGATGCATTTTAAATAAAAGCACACATTCTACTCAATGTAAAAACACACTGATTCCCGGACCGTCTGTAGGCCAGATTTAGAAGGCGCTTGGGCCGGATCCAGCCCCCGGGCCTTAGTTTGCCTACCCATGGGTCAGAGGTTCAAGGAGAACATTCAGATTTGCAAATGCTTCTGTGATATCTGCAAAGATAAGGGTGCACCATGTGTTATTTCTAAATTTGTAGTGTGCTCCTCTGTTCTTGGGAATTCTCTGCCGAAGTTGGGGTGAACGTGAGAATACACAGAGTGCGGACTGAGGTATCCCGAATAATCACAATGTACCCCTCCAATTAAACTGAACATCACAATGCATCTTATTCAAAAACTTCTAGACAGCCTCAAGGGTTAAAACAAATAGTCTTTACTGCTTTCTGAATGTCACTGTTTTGAAATCCGGATCTCACTTTCCTTCAGAGGTGCTAAGCACTATGCACAGAGTTAAAGGGAAATTTTGAAGTTCTGAAAATCAGATGCAAGAAGCCTCTTGGAGCTGCCTGTCCCCAAAGTTGTCACTTTTGAAAACCTTGGCTTTTATTCATTCAGCTGTCACCCGTATTTTATCCTAATTTAGGATTCCCCTGCCCCCCGCCCCAGCTAAAGACAGAAAGTCCTGATTTACAGCACAAATTTTGTCTCGGGGCAAACGGAGGTATCCCTGTTCCCTAGCTACAACGGGGAATGTACCGTCATGATTTAAAAAACAACCATCCCCAAAACAATACAAAGAACCGCAATCCATTGTGCTACTAGTGCAAAGGTTGTGTGTCTTGTGTATGTGTGTATGTGTGTGTGTACACACCACCCTTCCTATATCCAGACTTTCTGTGAAGCCCGGGTATTTTGGAAAACACAGCCCCGTTGTTTAAAGACGAAGTAATGAGATTAATATATACAGCAAATTAGAAGGAAGCAAGGAGATCGGGGCGAGGGGAGGGCAAAGGAAGCAAGCTCTTTCCCTGTTAAATATTTACCACTTGTGTTGAGCGCTGGCTCTTGCCTTTTGGTAATCCTAGAGGTGGTTAGTTTTGTGTCAGTAAGGATGTGTGTGTGTGTGTTAATGTATTCCTCCCTCCGAACCCACCTTGCATGGGAAAAGGCCGTGGTAACAAAAAGCAGACTGTTCCTTGTTCATGAATATTAATCGGTAAACTCCCCCTGGTATTTTTAAATTGGAGGCGAAAACTCTCCCTCCCCGCTGCTCCCCACTCAGGCAGGCCCAGAGCTGGAAAGCTCTGAATGTCCTGGGAAAGCCATAGAGTTCCCTGACTTCCCAGGCAATGCCATATAAAACTCTGAGGTCACGGGGCCAGCGAAAGAGGTGGAATAAGCTTTGTCTCCGCTGTGTGTTGCTGAAAGCTAAACCTTTATGGAACATTCTGAGCTGCATTTTTGGCTATTTAACCTTCAAAACAAAAGGCTTATTTATTCCCTCCCGCCACCCTCTCCCCTCAGACATTTGCCTTCATCTAGGGTCCCCCCCCCCTTTCGGTCCCACGTTGACAGCGGCGGCATACGATGGAAACCTCCTTGCCTAAGGCGCAGGCCTTGGTCAGTGACATTAGCCGCTGCTTGCCCTAAAATAAAGGGTGATGAGCTTTTTAGCACTCCTCTCTTCCACTGCCTCCTGCAGTTTGGTCAAATTCATGCTAGTAGCTTCGAGAACACTGTCCAACCATCTCGTCCTCTGTCGTCCCCTTCTCCTTGTGCCCTCCATCTTTCCCAACATCAGGATCTTTTCCAGGGAGTCTTCTCTTCTCATGAGGTGGCCAAAGTATTGGAGCCTCAGCTTCAGGATCTGTCCTTCCAGTAAGCACTCAGGGCTGATTTCTTTCAAAATGGATAGGTTTGGTCTTCTTGCAGTCCGTGGGACTCTCAAGAGTCTCCTCCAGCACCATAATTCAAAAGCATCAATTCTTCGGCGATCAGCCTTCTTTATGGTCCAGCTCTCACTTCCATACATCACTACTGGGAAAACCATAGCTTTAACTATACAGGCCTTTGTTGGCAAGGTGATGTCTCTGCTTTTTAATATGCTGTCTAGGTTTGTCATTGCTTTTCTCCCAAGAAGCAGGCATCTTTTAACAGAAAATACTTCCTGCCCTCTAAATCAGTTATCCTCAATATTTCTCCACTGAGGTCAGACTATTAGCCTACATAAGCAGTTGGGGGCCTATTTGTTTTAACCATACATTTGTACGATGGCTGTGTTGCTGCTGTGACCCACCTTTCGATCAGGCTGTGACCCACCACTTGAAAACCAATGCTGTAGATGTTTTGGACTACTATTCCCATCATCCATTAACCCTGCCCATGCTGACCCATGCATGTAGGGTTGCCATACGTCCGGAATTTCGTGGACATTGCCGCTTTAATGCCCTGGAACATGCGGACTTATGGCAACCCATATCGGAAGTGTAGATTTGGGCAAATTTCCTTAAAAATAGCTGAAAAACAAAAAACGCTCAACTACTTTGGCCAAAAAGAAAAAAGGGCGGGGGGGGGGGTCTCAATGACTTTGCCAAAATGAAATCTAAAATATGGCATGTTATTTGTCTAGAGTAATAAAACTGAACACACGCACACACACACAAAATTGTTCCATCTGTTAACGGAGAAATATGTGGGCTCCCTTGGACAAAAAACAAGGACACCAGCCAGGAATACCAGAGCAAAACAGCAGCCAGTAGGCTTGGTCTTTATTGAAGACTGTCGCGACAGGACTCTCACCTGCCACAAGGTGGAACAAGATGGAAGTCCCAAACAAAAGAGTTCCCAAACTTTTATTAGCTGCTAATCCCCATGTTAAAGTAAAGGTAAAGGGACCCCTGACCATTAGGTCCAGTCGTGGCCGACTCCGGGGTTGCGGCGCTCATCTCACTTTATTGGCCGAGGGAGCCAGCATACAGGTTCCGGGTCATGTGGCCAGCATGACTAAGCCGCTTCTGGCGAACCAGAGCAACGCACGGAAATGCCGTTTACCTTCCCGCCGGAGCGGTACCTATTTATCTACTTGCACTTTGATGTGCTTTCGAACTGCTAGGTTGGCAGGAGCTGGGACCGAGCAACAGGAGCTCACCCCATCATGGGGATTCGAACCGCCAACCTTCTGATCAGCAAGTCCTAGGCTCTGTGGTTTAACCCACAGTGCCACCCCAAACTATATCACTCATACATCACGGTTACATCATGAAAGGGGAGGTTCGATGGCAGTAATCTGAGCATCCTGGACCCTGCCCCATGGTTCTCCTTGCCCTCCACCAAACACCCATCAAGTGTAACAAAAAAGATATTTACATTTCCCTGTTTCCCACCAAGTTAATCACACCCTTTTGTCTTCATCTGGGTTTGTTATTTCCGGAATGGCTACCTGTCTGGCACTCAGGTATCAGGATGCCAGGAATTATCACTCAGGCAGAGGGGCTGCTGAGTAGCTGAGCTCATATGTCTATATGAATTTCTGAAGTTTTCCCAGTGAGCCAGTGCATAGATACATTTATCAGTGAATTCTTACATTTAGTATTGTGCAGCAAAGGCCCTTTGAATAGATAGGAAGAAACTGTGATGAAGTGTTTTGTGGGGAGAAATCACAAAAGTGATTGTGCTGGTTTTGGTAGTGGGCTGCATGTGCATGATATCTGCTGGAGGGGCAACCCCCCCCCCCCAACCTATACATAAATTCCTGCAACACATCTTAGATATGTGATGCCGGATGTATAATTCTTATGGATATTTATAAACAGCACATATTCTAAAATTGGAACGATACAGAGATTAGCATGGCCCTTGTGCAAGGAGAACTCACAGAAACATTCCATATTTTTAACCAAAGGGAAACTTTAATAAAAATTATCACAAGCAAACCAAACAAAGAATTGTTGATGCTGGAGACAAAAATAATCTGCGAAGGATTTTTGTGGATGAAATAAACGTTGTTTGCCTTAGATAGTAGATAGCAGCAGTCAGATCCCGAGCAATGAGACATATTTGCTTGTGTATAAATAGCTACATTATGCCCTATTTACATTTTTACAGTGCTTCTCAAATTGCCTGATCCTGTGCCTCTGCTTGTCTGTGTGTCGCTGCTCCATTGAAATGCAAACAACGCGAGGATGGAATGCATTGTTGACTTACCAGGAAAATCGCCCATAGACAGCCATTGTAGGAAGGAACAATGTTTGTTTGAATAGCATCCAGGGGGATGGTTCCTTGACTTTTCCCTCCTCCTCTTATTTTTTTTTTTTTTTTAAGTATTGTGGCATCATAAGGCAAGCATCAACCTGCCACTAAATCTATTTATTTATTTGTGCTGCATCTTCTATTGACGCTTCAGAATTCTGCTTCCAGCATCATAAAACAAGGTTAGCCTAACGCAGTCATCTCTTGCTAGCTTCGTGGAACTATAATCAGACTTACAGAATTACCAACTTTCTACCTTAGTGTTGGAAGATGACTACAATGCTGTGGCCCTGGGCACACACACAAACGCACCAGCTTTTATTAGAAAGCAAGACAAGAAATGTAATAGGAATGTAGCGTTGCATAACTGGCAGATACCGGCACAGAATAACTTCCACTTGAGGCTGCATATTACATCAATTGCAGAATAACCAAAATCTTGCAGCAACTCTCTCTCTTCTACAAACACCGAACCAGTGCAATGGCCCAAAATTGCCTTGTTTTTGCTGCAAATGTGTGTTATTTGGTACTGCAAGAGCCATCTATTGGTTCCAGATCATGAGTTTACGGCATGAATTTCAAGCTCTGCAGGCAGTGGCTGAGAGTCTTATTTCTGCTTATTCTCTTAGCTCTGAGGCTAGGAGAATATTTGACTGTGGGCTCCTACAGATGTCCTGTTTATTTGTTTGTTTCATTATAGTTCTATCCCACCACACCTCTAAGGCTCAAGGCAGCCTACATGGTTCCCCCCCCCACCCCACTGAATCCCCAAAACAACCCTGTGAGGCAGGCTAGGCTGAGAGACTGGCCCAAGATCTCCCAGTGAGTTTTGTGTCTGCGTGTGAGATTTGAACCCTGGTCTCCCAGGTCATAGTCAAATATTCTATGAGCTCAAAGCTTACATAGGGGTTAGATTACGGCAGGTCTTTATTGAGCCTTCGTCCCGATTTGTTTGAGGTAAGGTTATATGACAATGAGCACTCGTCCCAAATTCATCCCAATTTGCTTCCTCAGTGGTTATACATATTTTTGTTCACCATTCCAATCCTGCACATTTCCCTCCTCACTTTCCTAACAGCAAAAGACCATTGGGATTTTTTTGTAAGTGTATTTGCTCTGTCAGGACAACGGAGCGCTTTAGTCCACTTTAAGTGTGCACACCTAAATTTCCACTATGCCTTTGAAACCCTCCTGCAAAATACTTACTGAAAGTGGCTCATGAGAGCATTGCTTCCCTCTGAGAACCAGTGTGGTGTAGTGGTTAAGAGCGGTGGACTCGTAATCTGGTGAACCAGGTTCGCTTCCCCGCTCCTCCACATGCAGCTGCTGGGAGACCTTGGGCCAGTCACACTTCTTTGAAGTCTCTCAGCCCCACTCACCTCACAGAGTGTTTGTTTTTGGGGAGGAAGGGAAAGGAGAATGTTAGCCGCTTTGAGACTCCTTCAGGTAGTGATAAAGCGGGATATCAAATCCAAACTCCTCCTCCTCCTCCTCCTCTTCTTCTTCTTCATCTTCTTCTTCTTCTTCTTCTTCCCAATTCAGGTCGGCGAGAAGAGATGCCCCACCTTTGAAACTAGGCAAGAGGAAGATGTTCATCACATCGAGCAAAAAGAAGTGGGATAGAGAGAGAGACACCTCTGTTGTTTCTGCTGCAAAGATAAGAGGTGCCTGAGCTTAGCTGAACTGCTAGAGAGGCACATTGCAAAAATTACGCATGTGTCTGCATCGATCCACATTTCCAGGGGTACTGTGCTCACAAACCCTGAATGTTCTGTACAGGAGAAATCAAACCGCAAAGAGCCGCAGAACAAAGCTTTTACCGTCAAATGAGAAAGAGGCAACTAGGAATGATGCAATCCCTTGCATGCCTACGTTCTGTGGGAATGTTCAGGGAGCCAGGAGGCAGGAGAGGATATATTGTTTTTTAATATCCTTCCTAACTTGCGTTAGCAGAGTTTCACATTCCCCTTTTTAAACGCACAACGGGTAGCTGGTTGCAGGCTTGTGTAAGCCTCTCACTATTAGGTTCCTGGTAAGTTCCCTTATATCCCTCTTAAAAGAATAAACATGCCACAATCTTGTGTAAAGTATATAAAAGTAGTTTACTCACATTCAGTTCACAGTTGGATCCCTGAAGGCAGACTTAGTATATACAAAGTATATACATGTGGAACTATAGGGTGATAATCCCAGTGTCCTCTGTTGTTTGGAAGCCAACAGAGCATCTCTAGCTAAAAAGCTGCTTCAACGACGAAGGAAGTCAAAAGGGGGGGCTGCGTGCCCTGTCCTTTTGTTATCTGGACAGGTAAGGTCACGCCCACCTCTAGTCACATGCAAAGGAAGTATGTCCCAGCCAGGAGGAAACAGGAAGTTTTTGACCGGCTGGACCAAACATTCCCTGCATGTCCACTCTAGGAAAACAAGGAATGTTGTACTTGACTGCTACTTGTGTATCACATCCCACACTACCACTGAGTTCAGTGGGGCTTACTCCCTGGTAAATCTGCATAGGATTTAAATGTGGCCTGCAACCATATGAAGCCTTGTGCTCCATGTCACAGTGAGGCAAGTGGCGCTTTGGCTCAGATGCCCAGCAGCACTCACAGTGAATGCATCGACTGTATCACCCACAGCTGTTCCTGAGAGGGGAAATATGTGAAGAGGCTGCCTCTCCGGTTGGCAACGCATCTGGTTTTGGCTGGCATGTGCGTGGTCTCTTCCACATCCGTCTGCTCGGCTTCGTTGTGGCGATGCGTCAACTTGCAAGCATTCCATTGCTGCATCTGATCTTCTCTGGTTCCTCTTGAGTTGCATAAGAAGTCCTAGGCCACAACAAGCCCAAAAGGAACAATTTGCAAATAAATGAGATTCCAGGTTTTAGAGGGAAGGCTCTCTCAGTGTTGCTAAGCTGACGGGCCCTGGCTGCAAGCCCCACTTGCAGAGGAACAATCTGGAGCCAACTTTAAGCTCTCGATGATTTCAATGTAGTCACATCCTTGCTTGTCCCATACCTGATGTCACATATGACACCAGGAGCAGGCCAGGTGGGCTCTACCTTTTTTGATCATCAGTTTTCAGACCGTGACATGGCAATGCGGAGAGAGCAACCCTTGAAATATATTTGCAAAATGTTTTTGCATGGCCCCATCCTTACATGTGGCACATTCCTGAAGGATGGCTCTGTGGTCTAAACCACTGAGCTTCTTGGGCTTGCCGATCGGCGGTTCAAATCCCCGCGACGGGGTGAGCTCCCGTTGTTCTGTCCCAGCTCCTGCCAACCTAGCAGTTCGGAAGCACACCAGTGCAAGTAGATAAATAGGTACCGCTGCGGTGGGAAGGTAAACAACATTTCCGTGTGCTCTGGTTTCCGTCACGGTGGCCCGTTGTGCCAGAAGCGGTTTAGTCCTGCGGGCCACATGACCTGGAAAGCTATATGCAGACAAACGCCGGCGCCCTCGGCCTGAAAGCAAGATGAGTGCCACAACCCCATAGTTGCCTTTGACTGGACTTAAACGTCCAGGGGTCCTTTACCGTTTTGCTTTAAAGGGGGTGCATTGCATTAAACCAAGTGCTGAATGAGTCCCAATCTGTACTATTGCAAGGGTGGTTGAAATGCAGCTCACCATTGCATCTGAGTGCTGTTCATGGAGGAACGTTAAAGGGCTCAATCTATCCAAAGTTCAGCACTTGAACATCCCGTTGATTTTTGCGGGATTTGTGAAGTTCTTAGCTTTTGTGACCAAAATCCATTGCTCTGCTCCTCATCTCCTCCTTTCTCTCTTAAATGACAAGATGTTTATAAAGGTAAAGGTAAAGGGACCCCTGACCATTAGGTCCAGTCGTGGCCGACTCTGGGGTTGTGGCACTCATCTCGCTTTATTGGCCGAGGGGCAGTGGCTGTCTGAAGTGTACACACCTCAGCTTACCCATGGATTACCTTTTCAAATTGGTTCGAGGAAAAACATATCAAACAGGTGTATTCAAACGCTGGCTGAACCAAGAAGCTATGGTTTTAAAACAGAAAGACAACTCGCTCATTGGGGTGACCAGTTTGAGGATAAAGTTTTTAAGAAAGAAGAAGAAATTTCTGACTATGGATTCACTTTTCTCACACTTGCACCTCTGGCAATGTAGGACTGTGTCCATTCTTTAAAATGGAAGAGATTTATCAAAGGTATATTAGTAAAGGTAAAGGGACCCCTGACCATTAGGTCCAGTCGTGGACGACTCTGGGGTTGCGGCACTCATCTCGCTTTACTGGCCGAGGGAGCCGGCGTACAGCTTCCGGGTCATGTGGCCAGCATGACTAAGCCGCTTCTGGCGAACCAGAGCAGTGCACGGAAACACCGTTTACCTTCCCGCTGCAGCGGTACCTATTTATTTACTTGCACGTTGATGTGCTTTCAAACTGCTAGGTGGGCAGGAGCAGGGACCGAGCAACAGGAGCTCACCTGTCGTGGGGATTCGAACTGCCGACCTTCTGATCGGCAAGTCCTAGGCTCTGTGGTTTAACCCACAGCGCCACCCGCTTCCGTCTTCAAAGGTAAATTATTGCATCTTTTTTTTGGTGATGCATATAGTATTAGTATCTTTAGTGTTGTTGTTTTTTGGGGGGGAGAGGAGATTGGTACCTAGCTATGCAGCATGTAATAAAAATTCTTCCCAAAGGAGACAGTCATATAGCCACCATTCTCAAGTGGGACACTTTTACTGTTTACTAATGATGACAATCCACCATTATAGCGGAGAGGGATTAGGCAAAGCCGGCACCATTTGTCTGGGTCAGTGAGTTGATGTTGCCTTCCTTGACTAGAGAGCCAGTGTGGTGTAGTGGTTAAGAGCGGTGGACTCGTAATCTGGTGAACCAGGTTTGATTCCCCGCTTCTCCACATGCAGCTGCTGGGTGACCTTGGGCTGATCACACTTCTCTGAAGTCTCTCAGCCTCACTCACCTCACAGAGTGTTTGTTGTGGGGGAGGAAGGGAAAGGAGAATGTTAGCCGCTTTGAGACTCCTTCGGGTAGTGATAAAGCGGGATATCAAATCCAAACTCTTTTCCAAACTCTTCATTGCGTTATTCAGTGCGATTGTAAGGTTTATTGCACATCCTTGTCATATTAACTGTTCCTCTTACTGTTGCTTGACTCAGTAGCCAAGAATTATGCTTCCTGGAGACCTGGCAGGAGTCCACTGTGGAATTCACGATAAAGATGGCCTTTCTGGTATCCTGACTGCATTCAGGAGGAGCAAAAAGAAAAAAAGCCTTCTGCTCTGTCAAAACTTTGCCCTGAAAAAGATGGTCAAACTATTTATGTATGCAAAAACAGCAGCCTTAATCCTGTACAGTGGTACCTCGGGTTACATAGGCTGCAGGTTACATACGCTTCAGGTTACAGACTCCGCTAATACCTCGGGTTAAGAACTTTGCTTCAGGATGAGAACAGAAATCGGGCTCTGGTGGTGTGGCGGCAGCAGGAGGCCCCATTAGCTGAAGTGGTGCTTCAGGTTAAGAACGGACCTCCGGAACGAATTAAGTACTTAACCCGAGGTACCACTGTACTCACAGAAATGAAATGGAAAGAATGCGGATCCTCCAAGTGTCCCTATTTTCTAGGGACAGTCCTCAATTTAGAGAAGCCGTCCCATTTTCTGATTTGATCCCGGAATGTCCCACTTTTCCTTAGGACGTCCTTATTTTCATCAGATAAACGTTGGGGGGGGGTATGGAGTTCTCCAACACCCGAGCCGCCTTAAGAGAAGTTTTCTAAATGTTTATTTTTAAAAATATATATAGATTTTATTGATACATTAGAACAACAACAAAACAGAAGAACAAAACAAAAACAATATACAGCAATAAAAAGAAATTAAAAATTAGATAATGACAATAAAAGTTACACCCAACGAAACTTCAACATTTACACCACATAAATATAAATTACATAAAGTTTTGACTTCCTTCACCCTGATATCAGCTTTTTAATTTCTTTCTTTTCAACTGTTTCCTTTGTTATATAATAATAATAATAATAATAATAATAATAATAATAATAATAATAATGTTTTTATATATGTTGTAAGCCACCCAGAGTCTGGAGGAACCCAGTCAGATGGGTGGGGTATAAATAGTAAAATTATCATTATGGAATGGGACATCCCTATTTTCACCAGAGAAATGTTCACAGGTATGAGAAGAAGTACCAACCAAGGAATAATGACTTCAAAAGTTAACAGACTGTGTGGAAACAGCAAAATCGACAGCAAAAATAAGAGATAAGAGAGACGAACTGTTTAAGGAATAGATTCAGCCATGTTGGTATGATGCAGTCGAAATACCGGTGTATAAAAAAATAAAAATATTGTCCAGTAGCACCTTAGAGACCAAATACGTTTGTTCTTGGTATAAGCTTTTGTGTGCATGCACACTTCTTCAGATAAGGAATAGTGGAGAACTGCTATAGTCAAATGAAAATGCTGGCAGGGTTCGAATTATGAGCAGCAGAGTGGGTGCAACCGTAAGTGAAATAGAGGATATTTGTATTAATATGTTATATAAAGCAGTTGGTACAGGGTGGGAACAGAAACACAACGCAGGTAAGGGTGGGAAGTCAATTTTTTTTAAACCAAAAATATATATTGAATTTTAAGTAAATTTGTAAAAGTTTTCAAAATTAATAAAAACATTATGGGAGGGGGAAGGGGGGGGAGAGAACTCTGTTTCTCAGTGGAGTAGCTCTGCATAGTGGTTCGTTTTCTGCCCACGTGCATAAGAATGGCCTCTGGCAGGTGGCTGAGGAGTTGTCTGAATAGCTGCAATTGTCTGGATGTCAAAGGGATGAGGCAGCAAGGAGAACCGGGAATTAAAAAGACGGTGGGTGATGCCAAAGTGGTCGGGAGGCGGGGGTGGTGGAGTGAATTCGGCTCAGGGAATTAGCCACCTCCTTTATCTCTGCCAGTTACACTGTCGAGGCATCTACGGAGGCATCTAGGGGTCTTCCAAAAGTCATGCTAGAGAGCTATTTGGGGGCCCATAAAGATGTGTTGGGACGCGGGGGGCACTGTGGTCTAAACCACAGAGCCTAGGACTTGCCGATCAGAAGGTCGGCAGTTCGAATCCCCGCGATGGGGTGAGCTCCCGTTGCTCGGTCCCTGCTCCTGCCCACCTAGCAGTTCGAAAGCATGTCAAAGTGCAAGTAGATAAATAGGTACCGTTCCGGAGGGAAGGTAAACAGCGTTTCCGTGCGCTGCTCTGGTTCGCCAGAAGCGGCTTAGTCATGCTGGCCACATGACCCGGAAGCTGTACGCCAGCTCCCTTGGCCAATAAAGTGAGATGAGTGCCACAACCCCAGAGTCGGTCACGACTGGACCTAATGGTCAGGGGTCCCTTTACCTTTTAGAGATGTATTGGGATGCAGGTGGCACTGTGGTCTAAACCACTGAGCCTAGGGCTTGCCGATCAGAAGGTCAGCGGTTCTAATCCCCGCGACGGGGTGAGCTCCCATTGCTCTGTCCCTGCTCCTGCCAACCTAGCAGTTCGAAAGCACGTCAAAGTGCAAGTAGATATATAGGTACCGCTCCGGCGGGAAGGTAAACGGAACAGAAATTGCGCGGCGGCGGTGCGGTGGCAGCGGGAGGCCCCATTAGCTAAAGAGGTACCTCAGGTTAAGAACAGTTTTAGATTAAGAACAGACCTCTGGAACAAATTAGGTTCTTAACCCGAGGTACCACTGTACTTTTGTAAACCAAGAAATCTTCAATAAAAATATGTTTAAAAACCCAAAACTATAGTTACCAGGATACTTTGGTGGAGGAAGTCGTGTGCTTCAAATACGCTTTAAATGTATGTTGTGGGTACCAGCCACAGACTGAGAAGACCCAGGTTAAAATCCCATCTCCATCATGAAGTACTCTCTGGTTAGCTCTGTCCAAGCCAGAATTTCTCGGCCTAACGTTCTCCACTGGTTTGCTGTGAAGATAAAATAGGAGCATCTATTTCTTAAGAGTGCTTTGGAGGAAGAGCTGAATATATACAATTTTATTTTTATTTTTATTTTTTTAAAAATCCCCATCAAGTCTACATGACACATAGCACTGTCTCGGCTTTTGTTGACTGTGTGAAGAATTGTCTGGAAAAAGGCATCAAGCTACCTCCGTTGAGCCCAGGTAGAAGAGGAGAAACTGTTCAAACTGCTGAGGTTGGCACTGCCCTTGGCACTAAAATAATTGGTTAATCAGTGCCTTGCACTACTTGCCTGACAAGTTTGGCAAAGGGTTTCCATGAAACCCCTTAGGAAAATAATAATTATTTGCCAACAAAGGGTTTAGCATGCACCCTTTGGTTTTTGTGGCATCCGAGCCAGAACATTTGCTGTTTCTCCCTTCGTCATGTTAGGTGTCAAATTGCCACCCACTCCTGCTGTTTCTCTGGCTATGTTCCTTCGCCCACCCCACCCCACCCTGAATCCTGGAAACTGTAGTTTACCCCTCATGGAGCTAAAGTTCCCGGCACCCTTAACAACCTGTCATTCCCCGATTTTTTGGAGAAATGTGCTTTAAATGTGTTTTACACATACCATGTGTAGGCAACTTTTGACTTCTAGGGAGTTCCTGCTGACCTCTATGAAGGGAGCCTCTTTTCTTTTTTTTTAATAAATCTTTTTTATTTAAATTTAAATTTGAACAATAAACATCACCATTTAGGATTTCCTGGATTGTTTGACTCCCCTCCACCCTTCCATGGTAACGATTTTCAATCTTTTTCCACTGTTTCCCTTATTTTCTCTATTTTTCTTAGTTAGTTTTTAGTACATTGCAAACATTACTAAAGTTTTTAGTTGTTTACAGTGTTCTCTTAAGTACATTGTGAATTTTCCCCATCCCTTCTCAAAGGTCTTCTCTTCCTGGTTTCTGATTTTCCTGGTCAATTTCGCCATTTCGGCGTAGTCCATCATCTTCATCAGCCATTCATAGCTGGTCGGGACTTTATCTTCTTTCCATCTCTGGGCCAGTAGTATCTGCGCTGCTGTCGTTGCATACAGAAATAATCGTTTCTGCTCCTTTAGCATCTCCGCACCTAAAATTCCTAGTAAAAAAGCCTCTGGTTTCCCCCCCAAATGTTATTTTAAACATTTTTTCCAACTCATTATATATCATTTCCCAGAATGCTTTTGTTATCTTGCATGTCCACCACATGTGGTAGAAGGTGCCTTCAGTCTCCTTACATTTCCAACATACATTTGAAGCAGTTCTCTACATCTTTGCTAGTTTTATAGGTGTTAAATACCACCGGTACATCATTTTCATGAAATGGGAGCCTCTTTTCATGTGGTTGTTGGAAGCCCTGAGGCATCCTTGGCGCTGTCAGGGCAAGACTTTGAGGAAAGACCTGAGGGCGAGACTCAATAAAATGAGGAGGGGCCCCCTGCAAGACACTAGGGCCGGCTTACCACATCTTGCCTTTTTGTGTTGTGTACCAGTTGGGCCGGCACCCTGGGCCAGGTTCCTCTTCCCCTTCCTTGCGTGTCCTGCCAATTCACGACATGAATGGACAATTCATGCCATTAGCCAATGTAAACAGGATGGGAGCAAGTTGAACAGTCCCCTGCGTTGTGAATCTTTGAGGGGATGTTTACATGGGGTGAGCTCCTGTTGCTTGGTCCCTGCTCCTGCCAACCTAGCAGTTCGAAAGCATGTCAAAGTGAAAGTAGATAAATAGGTACCACTCTGGCAGGAAGGTAAACGGCGTTTCCGTGCACTGCTCTGGTTCGCCAGAAGCGGCTTAGTCATGCTGGCCACATGACCCAGAAGCTGTCTGCAGACAAACGCCAGCTCCCTCGGCCAGTAAAGTGAGATGAGTGCCACAACCCCAGAGTCGTCCATGACTGGACGTAACAGTCAGGGGACCCTTTACCTTTTTACCTTACAGAGAGCTTGGAGACTCCTGTAGCACACATTGCTAAAACTGAAAGCTGGTAGCCGGGGAGACATGTAAGACAAAAGTCCAGTGTCTAAAAGTACTTCAGCTTCAGCTTCTACTTTGGTGATCCCTCATAGCCAAGACTGTCTTGCATAAGCACGGTTTTAACAGTGAGTCCGTAAGTGACTGTGGAGGCCAATTCTGGATCCACACGTCCTTCCACAGTGGGGACATAGGTTTCCAGGCGGGAGTTGATCATGGTGAGGGTTTGCCAAGTGTGCCTTCCTCTTAGCACGTTTCTCCCTTTTGTCCTGAATTCAAGCGTCTTCAAAGAACATGACACCTTTGGTAAAGGCTGTTCTCCAATTGTAGCACTCACAGGCCAGTGTTTCCCAGTTGCTGGTGTTTATACTACATTTTTTTAGATTTGCCTTGAGAGAGTCTTTAAACCTCTTTTGTTTACCACCAGCATTACGCCTTCCATTTTTAAGTTTGGAATAGAGTAGTTGCTTTGGAAAACAATAATCAGGCATCCTCACAACCAGTCCAGCGAAGTTGATGTTGAAGAATCATTGCTTTGACACTGGTGATCTTTGCTTCTTCCAGTACACTGGTGCTAGTTCGCCTGTCTTCCCAAGTGAATTTTCGGATACACCGTTGATGGAATCTTTCGAGGAGTTGGAGATAGCGTTTAGAAGTGGTCCACGTTTTACAAGCATACAGTAAGGTAAGGTGAGTAGTACAACTTCGGCTACACTAAAGAAAAGGACCCCTGACCATTAGGTCCAGTCGTTACCGACTCTGGGGTTGCGGTGCTCATCTCGCTTTATTGGCAGAGGGAGCCGGCGTACAGCTTCCAGGTCACGCAGCCATCGTGAGTAAGCTGCTTCTGGTGAACCAGACCAGTGCAGGGAAACGCCATTTACCTTCCCGCCGGAGCGCTACCTATTTATCTACTTGCACTTTGACATGCTTTCGAACTGCTAGGTTGGCAGGAGCAGGGACCGAGCAACGGGAGCTCACCCCGTCACAGGGATTCGAACCGCCGACCTTCTGATCGGCAAGTCCTAGGCTCTGTGGTTTAACCCACAGCGCCACCCGCTTCCGTCTTCAAAGGTAAATTATTGCATCTTTTTTTTTGGTGATGCATATAGTATTAGTATCTTTAGTGTTGTTGTTTTTTGGGGGGAGAGGAGATTGGTACCTAGCTATGCAGCATGTAATAAAAATTCTTCCCAAAGGAGACAGTCATAACCTTAACCCACAGCGCCATACTACTCAGGGTCATAAGAAGGTTCGGCACTTGGCGGCTCCTCTCCACGCCAGCAAAACTCTCTGAAAAGTGGGGGATGCTGGAGCAGGGAGGAGAAGCTGAGCAGATTTCTACTCCCTTGTAACTCAGAGGGTCTTGTGGTGCAGGCAGGCTCTCTGCTCCTGCTATCAGCTCCCACAGCGTCATCATAATTAAAGAAGGGAGCAGGTTCCAGCAGTCTGGAAGTTAATGGCAGGACAATTTGTTTTGGGTATAGCAGCCTTGAGGCAAGCAGGGCCAGCCCAAGACAGTTTGGCACCTAAGGCCACAGACCAGGAACTGTGGCACAAATCCCTGTTCAGGGAAGTTTTTAATATGTAATGCTGTACTGTTTTTAACACTGATTGGGAGCCGCCCAGAGTGGCTGGGGAAACTCAGCCAGATGGGCGGGGTATAAATAATAAATTATTATTATTATTATAGTAATGAATATGATAGTGAATCACTAGTGAAAACATTTGGCACCCTTTAAAAGGTACCTGAAATCCGCCAAGAGGCTCGAGAAGTGAGCGACTGGGTAGCTAAATTGTATATATTATTTCAATATTGTATATTGAATTATTATTATTATTATTATTATTATTATTATTATTATTATTATTATTATTTCAAGCATCGAGTCAACCAGTCGAAGAAGACACGTTGCAGGAAAATGGTACTGTTTTTCGCAATGGGCAAGGAAACTCTCGGGCCTTTCTTCCAGTGGCGTAGCGTGGGGGGTGCAGGGGGGGCCGGCCGCACCGGGCGCAACATCTGGGGGTTAGGGTTAGGGATAGGGTTAGGGGGCACAAATCCAGGGTTAGGGGGCACAAATTACTTGCCTTGCCCCGGGTGCTGACAACCCACGCTACGCCACTGCTTTCTTCTGCTCCTATGTCACACTGGAGAGAACTATGGAGGTAATAAAATACATGCATTATTGACAAAATAGAAATGGGACACCCTTGGACGACTGTGCCAAAAAAGCTTCTGTTGTTTGTTTGTTTGTTTTAAAGTGGGTTATTTTCTTATAACAGATTCAGCAAAGCACTTTAATCCACTTTAATTGTATAAACCTAAATTTGTGGTTGGGACGCTGGTGGCGCTGTGGGTTAAACCACAGAGCCTAGGACTTGCTGATTAAAAGGTTGGCAGTTCAAATCCCTGCGACAGGGTGAGCTCCCATTGCACGGTCCCTGCTCCTGCCAACCTAGCAGTTCGAAA
This sequence comes from Podarcis cretensis, assembly GCF_951804945.1. NCBI lineage: Eukaryota > Metazoa > Chordata > Lepidosauria > Squamata > Lacertidae > Podarcis > Podarcis cretensis. Next base: position 130,304,402 of record NC_137170.1, on the reverse strand, counting down.
GCATGTCAAAGTGCAAGTAGATAACTAGGTACCACTCTGGCGGGAAGGTAAACGGCGTTTCCGTGTGCTGCTCTGGTTCGCCAGAAGCGGCTTAGTCATGCTGGCCACATAACCCGGAAGCTGTACGCTGGCTCCCTCGGCCAATAAAGCAAGATGAGCGCCGCAACCCCAGAGTCCGTCACGACTGGACCTAATGGTCAGGGGTCCCTTTACCTTTACCTAAATTTGTGGTATGTGATGGAATCCACCCCGAAAAATGGTCTGGAGTCATCACAATGAAGACGGTGAACGTAATGGGAAAGGTTTTCGAACATGCAAAAAGGAATGCACACGTTATGGTTGTTGTTATTGTTTATATTCCCTTGGTTGTATCCAACTAAGGTGCATTCCAAGTAGATCCAATTAAATTAATCCGAGCTAGGGTTGCCATATGTCCGGAATTTTCCAGACATAGCTGTCAATCAGCCGTCAGAAGCAGTGTCCGGGCAGAAATAATTGAAACGTCCAGGAAAATTTGGACATATGGCAACCCATGTCGGCAGTGTCATTTTTGGTGGTTTTCATTAAAAATAGCTCCAAAAAATCATTTATATTTTTTTTGAGATTTTGCAAAAAGAAGCAGCAACTTCGGGCAAACTATAAAAGAAGCCAAACGACTTTTCACTTTTTGAAATACAGCAACCCCATCCAAGTCACTCATGTGCATTAATTTCAATGGGATTTCTCTAAGGTTAGCATTGGATAAAGGCCCCTTATCTTTTGCTTCTCTCATTAGGCCGGAAAAATGCCTCCAGCAACTGGTTAGCTTTGAGCTATGTGCTCAGGGAAGATTTCTTGAAAATGATCTCTTAATTGTCATGGTGCTTCCTGCCAGACAGATGGCTGGCTTATTACTGCACACGTTTCACTAGAAGTGAACCTCTTGAAAGTGGCTCTCTTACTTAGTGGTGTAGGAAACATTAATATCTCCTCTGCAAAGGGGAGTTTGACGCTTTTTGTACTCAAGCCTAACTAGCCGCATCTCTTAAAATAAATAAAAATGCTGATAGCACCACATGCAACAGCTGGATGAGAGGAAGAAGATGCTTCTGCCAGATGTTGTTTCTCAGAAAGGAAGTTACCTGGATTTGAGTAGTAACAAGCTGTTCTACTGGGAATGCTGGCGGAAGCCAATTGTTTAGGGTGAGCTGATTGTAGGGTTGCCATATTTTGAAGGGCAAAAATGTGAACACATTTGCCAACTTCTACTTTTAACTATGGATCGCTATGATGACTCTACCCAGTGCTTTTTTTCCCTTTAAAAATGTTTAGGGGGTACTCTCATTTTCCTATTCATATTGAAATACTGCCCCCCAACGAGGCCAAACTTAGATTCAAAAAATGTTTAAGGGTATGCATACCCCTGCATCCCCCCAGAAAAAAGCACTAGTTGTACAATAATAATAATAATAATAATAATAATAATAATAATACTTTTATTATTTTATTATTTATACCCAGCTGATCTGACTGGGTTGCCCCAGCCACTCTGGGCAGCTTCCAACATATATAAAAACATAATCAAACATTAAACATGAGGAAACTTCCCTATACAGGGCTGCCATCAGGTGTCTTCTAAAAGTTGTATAGTTACTTATCTCCTTGGCTCGGGGGGGGGGGTCGTATAACTAACTGCATACCCTCCAACGTGTCTCCAATGAAAATAGGGGGGCAGACAGGGTTAAAACTGCAAGGAAACAAATCAGGTAAGAAGTTGTCATGGGACAAGAATCTTGTTCTGGATTAGCCACACATGCCAGGCTTATGCTGAGATTTGCTCCTGCTTGGCTAATTGCCTTGCCCGTGAAATTGCAGTTTACCTTTTTAATTCTTCAAAGTGATGCTTCTGTTCCTTTTTTCCACCCAGCAAGGAACCTGTGTGTTTTGCCTAAGGATGGAGACAGACTTGGGAAACAGCCGCTGCTTATGTTTTCAGAGGGCTGCTCCAGACACCCTGCTTATTGAGCATTCGTGCTACACAAAGTCTCCGCCAAGCTAAGCAGCTGGCTCCTTACCTCTCTTGCCCTGACCTAGCCACTGTGTTTCACACGATGGTCACCTCCAGACTGGATTATTGTAACTCGCTCTACATGGGGCTGCCCTTGAGACTGACCCAGAAACTCCAGCGGGTGCAGAATGCTGCGGCGAGACTCCTTACGGGGTCTTTGCTATGAGATCACATTCACCCGGTGCTATACCAGCTGCGCTGGCTCCAGGTGGGGTACAGGATCAGGTTTAAGGTGCTGGTTCTAACCTTTCAAGCCCTATACGGCCTAGGACCCTCGTATCTACGCGACCACCCTCTGTTGGTATGTCCCACGGAGGAACTTATGGTCTTCAAACAAAAACATATTGGAGGTCCCAGGCCACAGAGAGGTTAGGCTGGCCTCAACCACAGCCAGGGCTTTTTCGGCTGTGGCTCCGATCTGGTGTAACGCTCTGTCACAAGAGACTAGGGCTCTGCGGGACTTGACATCTTTCCGCAGGGCCTGCAAGACAGAGCTGTTCCACCAGGCCTTTGGTCAGGGCACAGCCTGACTCCCTCCTTTGGCAATCTTCACAGAACTTTAGCCTAATGGTTGCCATCATTTTGAGTTGAATTAATTTTATAATGAAATGATTTTAGAATGTTGTACTATTTTATTGTTGTTAGCCGCCCTGAGCCTAGCTTCGGCTGGGGAGGGCAGGATATAAATAAATTTATTATTATTATTATTATTATTATTATTATTATTATTATTATTATTATATGGAGGTTAGACCAGGTCTGGTCTTTATGGGTTGTGATTTGTTTGCGGGGAGGTTATACAAGATGGAACGGTCATCCTGATTTGCTTCTGTGCTGTTTATAAGATCTTCTCCCTAATCAATCACCCCACACTTTCTAGTGCATCTCCACGCCATTTCCCTAACTCCGGCAAGTCTGATGTTTGTTTGTTTTCAAGTGGATTTGTGGCACCGGGTCGGCAGAACAGGAGCCTAAATTAACGCTGCAAAGCTAAATTTCCAGTATGCATTTGAATTCCTCCGCCGAATGAATCAGTCATTTTCATGCTGCTGCTTCTAGGCACCCTTCCTGCAACCCGATACCTGCATAGCATCTAAAAGGGCCTCATTTGAATGCCTACTTCTTCCTTTCCTCTTAACACTGTGACCAGATGCAAAGTCCGTGGCTTCAAGATCAGCCAAAAATACATTTCTTTCTCCCCAATCACTTTCTTCACCTATCCCAGTGGTTTTCAACCAGTGTGTCGTGCCTTGAAGGATGGTCAGGGGTGCCGTGGGCAACACTGGCCTCTGTCTCTCTTTCCTTCCCTCCCTTCTCTGATGCCTTCTCACGTCTCTGCCCATAGCTGTCAACTTACTGATTTGAAAATAAGGGATCAGCAGCCAAAATAAGGGATTTTCCAAGGAGCACAGTAATGTTCAACTTCTGAGCCCCTCCGAGCCAAAGGCAGAAAGCCCAGCCAGCAGCCAAACGAAGCCTCAAGCGGTGGTTCCTACAGCGCAGCAACCCGGCAAAGGGGATGCAGCAAGGAAAACCACCGTCATCTCTCTGCTGGGAAGCACTGAGCATAGGCGAGTCCCCAGGCAATGCAGCTGAATTGATCGGCACAAGGCATGCAAGCTCCACCCCCCAGTCGTTCTTAGACTCCTTATTGGGTGAGCAATGCAGCCAAGCAACACAGTTGGAGCCTCCCTCCTCTCTGGCCGGCAGGGAGGGAGGGAGAGGAGCTGCTTCCTTTGAAACCCAGGAAATTTAAGGGACATCATCAATAAGGGACAGCAGCGGGACACAGCGCTGGGATAAGGGACTTTCCCGCCAAATAAGGGACGGTTGGCAGCTATGTCTCTGCCTCCCAAAGGCGTCTGCGGGTTCTTGCGGGCACACGCGCTAAACCCTGTCTGTGGTGCCTACCTCTTTCCCAAAGAATGAGACAAGAGACCAGAGTATGGGTTCAAATTGGCCACAACTTTATTGAGCTTCAGAAGTGGGAAACTTGGCACAGGCCTTGGCAGGTAACCCTCTCAGCCCATGAAATATACTCGGCGTCGAGAGTGGATTTCATGCAATTTATTCAGCTCATAGTGGTGAGGAGGAATGGAAGTTCCCCCAGAATGTCTGCTTTATATACATTATTTACACAGTGGGCCCCACGTGATTGGCTAATTCCGGAATTCTCCTGTAGGCCAATCAGGTTGCGGATTCCCTTCCACCTGGAGCTTGATTGGGTGGCTCCTGTGGACCAATCAGACTGCTGCATTCTGGATCCTATTGTTTTAGGACCAATCAGACTGCTGCATTCTGAATTGTATTGTTTTAGGACCAATCAGACTGCTGCATTATGAATCCTATTTTTCTAGAACCAATCAGACTGCTGCATTTTGAATCCTGTTCAACTCAGTACATAACAGCCCATCTGGCTAAGGATATGCAGGCAGATGAGGTCCAGTGAGAGGGGACTGTAAAGCACAAACTTACACAGCATGCCCTTCCACTAACCTCATCCCGGGAGTTTGACCTACATGCCACCGCTCTAGGATCAGGGACTCCCAGTTTTTGCCCTTTAACGGGCCCTGCAAGCGCCACCACATGGGAAGGGAGCATGAATGCATTCCCCCCCAACTTGTTGTTAGACTAAAGGTGGCAGCCATTTTGAATGCGGCGATCTCATGCGATTTTGCTCCACAATTTCCTCCTGAAAAAGAGCCTTTTCCGGGGCCGTGATATTGCATGGCGCCGCAAAACACCCATTTTGGGCGCCATGGCCGAAAAAAGCACTTTTTTGATGGGGGGGAGGAATTGCAGCATGTGATCACAGCGCCCCCAAATGGCCACCATTCTCTCATGAGTAGATGGCTTCCTGGTTTTTGCCTTCAAGATGTTGGAGGGTAGGCCTCCCATCATCCTTGACCATTGGGAGTTGGAGACCCACATACAGAGAAAGACAGCTTCTCACAGTGGATATTCTGGGCCTAAATATGATAGTCATGTGAGCCTAAAGTCTATCCACCCCTGGTATGGTCAGCTGTATCATGGCTTCACTGTGAAGCGCCAAGCCTTGAAAAGAAGGATAGACATGAAACTGCAGAATCCCAGAAAGGAAAAGGTACTTCCTATTTTCAAAGAGACTGTCTGTGAATCCATCTCTAGTTTAGTCTATTAACCCATCTCCAGTTGACGCTATTGTCTCATACTCAAAAGTAGCCTAAGGCTGCATTCATCTGGCATTTTGCTCTTCCATGTTGCTTATTTTCATTAAAGGTTCAGGTTCACTAATCTTGTATTATAAAGAAACGTTGATCAAGCACCTATCCCAGGGGTCAGCAACCTTTTTCAGCCGTGGGCCCGTCCACCGTCCCTCAGACCATGTGGTGGGCCGGACTATATTTTTTTTGGGGGGGAAGGTCATGTGTACTCTGTATCGGCCACCAGCAGTGGGACCACACTGGAACCAAAGTACAGTGGTACCTCGGGTTAAGTACTTAACTCGTTCCGGAGGTCCGTTCTTAACCTGAAACTGTTCTTAACCTTGTTACCGGAAAAATCCGAGGGCTCCCTTGGACAAAACAAAGACACCAACCAGGATAACTTGGAGCAAAACAGCAGCCTGTAGGCTTGGCCTTTATTGAACTGTTGCAACAGGGTATTCCCCTCACGTGCAGGAGAGAGGAAAAGACCCAGAATAATGGTGTGCAAGACCTTATAAAAACCTTTGAAATTCCCCTCCTCTAGGTCTAGCCCACCCCCAGAAACATCATGCATACATTACAGAAAGGAGGGGTTGGGGGAGGAGTTGGTGGTAACTTGAGTGTCTTGTCACCTGGCTGGTTCCTCCTTTCCCCCCTCCCCCTGAGTCACTTCCAGGAATTTCCAGGAGACAAAGGGGAGTTTGCAGTTTCCTGCCCCCTGAGGGAAGATCTGATCAGTGTCCTTTGTTTCAGTCCATGCTGAATCCACTCCCATATGCAGGTTCTTTGTGATCTTGATTGTCTTCTGTCTGGGACCATCAGGGTTGGCATAGCAACTGGGCAGGGCACCTGTGTATGTGCTGGGATGCTGAAGGGATTATGGCTGCCCTGTATCAAACCTGCCCCATTTTGTAGTCCTTCCTTCATGGAGTAAAATAAAAGTGGAACAGTGCAAATCCAATGTATGATTGATTTTCTATTTTTCTATGAATTTATAACAGAAATGTGGCGTGTGTGTGTGTGTGTGTGTGTGAAGTTTATACAAACAGAATGATTGGGGTGGGGGGGTTCCTGCAACAACCTGAAGCACCACTTTAGCTAATGGGGCCTCCCACTGCTGCCGCCATGCAATTTCTGTTCTCATCCTGAAGCACCACTTTAGCTAATGGGGCCTCCCACTGCTGCCGCCATGCAATTTCTGTTCTCATCCTGAAGCAAAGTTCTTAACCCGAGGTAATATTTCTGGGTTAGCGGAGTCTGTAACCTGAAGCGTATGTGACCTGAAGCGTATGTAACCTGAGGTACCACTGTACACTGTAATGTGTACACAGCCCCAGCAAAAGGTGCTTCCTCAAAGGAAACTAAAATTATTCTTCAAAATATTGTTATTATCTAGGGCCCTAAGGCATTTCCTAGCAACCTGGAGCCCTCCAGATGTTTTGGACAATAAACTGCTTTTGAGATGTGTGCTTTCACGGTAAGCGCTATATAAATTTTATTAAATAAATTCCCAGCAGACATGGGCAGCACTGACAGGGACTGCTTGGAGCAGGGGTCAGCAACCTTTTTCAGCCATGGGTCCCTCAGACCATGTGGTGGGCCGGACTATATTTTGGAAAAAAAAAATGAACGCATTCCTATGCCCCACAAATAACCCAGAGATGCATTTTAAATAAAAGCACACATTCTACTCATGTAAAAACACGCTGATTCCTGGACCATCCGTGGGCCGGATTGAGAAGGCGACTGGGCCACATCCAGCCCATGGGCGTTAGGTTGCCTACCCCGGACCTATGCAATTAAAGGTTGACTGTCCATCTGTCTCTCCTCCCCTGTAATTGAGAAGTGTGTACATTGCAGATGCTTCAAAATAGAGATTGTCAGTGCTTTTTTTCTGGGGATAAGTGTTATGTACTCACCCTGCGCCAGCAGGGAGATACTGTAAATAGTTTTCACTCAGGTCCACATATGCAAATAAGGGATTGAAAGTGACGTTCAGTGATTGGATAGTTACAGAAAATGGTTACTGTTGCGTTGTAGTGGAGCTCTATATAAGCAGGTTGGCTGAACCCTTCAGCCCAGTTCTGTTCTGGTCTGTGAATAAACAAGAGCTGTTTGAAGAATCGCTGTGTCGTCTGATACGTTCACCCACAACTTAACAGTACGCATAACCCTAAACATTTTGTGAATCTTTGTACTTTTGCCCTTTAACTGTTTAGCTGCAACCCAAATGTTTCTAAGCACGCTCCTGATTCCTGTGTTGCAGCCAAAAACTGGTGCTTTTTGACTTTGGCATCTTTCTCCTGCTGGCAAACCCAAGCAGCTTTTCCAAACCCGGAAATGACGCTCAATTGATTTTTTCCAAACCTGTAGAAAGCTACGAGCCCTCTTAGATGCAGCTCCATATGATCTCCACTGCGTGACTTAATCCAATCTCTGGCACACACCCGCCAAGCCAAAGAAAACAAACTCTAGACTGCCTTCCTTTTAATTCTTTTTTTGCCCACCCTGATCTTCCTTTTGCTGGGAAAATATCTCATTCAGGCTGCTTACTGAAGAAGGCCTTGGAGGAGGAAAATGGAGGCAAGAGAACATCCTCTTGGGTCATAAAATATGAGGAGTAAGCCCCCCCCTCCCACGCCAAATCTTACTCTTGGCTGCCCTGCGGCTTTTAATTAATATAGATTGTATCTATATCCATTAGAATGGTGGATAATACTGGAAAGAATTCCATCTCAGTGGGGTTTATGGCCCCCTTCCCTCAAGTCATTTCCAGATAAGAGATTATAATTGTTGCCGGAGTTTGCCTGGATCAGTGTGGTTCAAACAGCAGTAATCCACTGTTGCAAATGTGGGGCTCTATTTATTAAGGGAACAAATTGAAAAACAGGAGGCAAGGAAACGCCTGGTCATGTTAATTGGAAAGAAGACAATCCTTCACATTATAAAGTAGAATAATTATATAGTGCAAACACAGCTGCGGTTTGAGACCCTTAATCTGATTACTAAAGTGTTAGCAAGTAGAGTTTCCTCTGAGGAGCGACACACACATTCATGGTGTCCCTTTCCTGGCTTGCGAGAATGAGACATCAGCTGCATAAATGAAATAAATTACATTTAAATGAAGTACAGTCCCTCCAGGAGTATGGCTGCTGCTAGCCTGTTCAAGAGAATGCCACAACCCCAAAGGGAGGAACGAGCTTCCCAAGGGTTGCAAATTAAAAGGAAATGTTGTTGTTGTTTAGTTGTTTAGTTGTGTCCGACTCTCCATGACCCCGTGGACCAGAGCACCCCAGGCACTCCTGTCTTCTACTGCCTCCCACAGTTTGGTCAAACTCATGCTGGTAGCTTCGAGAACACTATCCAACCATCTCATCCTCTGTTGTCCCCTTCTCCTTGTGCCCTCCATCTTTCCCAACATCAAGGTCTTTTCCAGGGAGTCTTCTCTTCTCATGAGGTGGCCAAAGTATTGGAGCTTCACGATCTGTCCTTCCAGTGAGCACTCAGGGCTGATTTCCTTCAGAATGGAGAGGTTTGGTCTTCTTGCAGTCCATGGGACTCTCAAGAGTCTCCTCCAGCACCATAATTCAAAAGCATCAATTCTTCGGCGATCAGCCTTCTTTATGGTCCAGCTCTCACTTCCATACATCACTTCTTGTTGTCTTTGTCCATGGAGTTTTCTTGGCAGGGATACTGGAGTGGCTTGCCGGTTCCTGCTCCAGGTAGATCACGTTTGGTCAAAACTCTCCACTATGACCTGTCCATCTTGGGTGGCCCTGCACGGCACAGCTCATAGCTTCTCTGAGTTATTCAAGCCCCTTTGCCACGGCAAGGCAGTGATCCATGAAGGGGTACAAGGAAATAGCTGCTTCTAATGCAGACGTTTGCCGGCATTCAGTTTTGCAAAGTTTTCAACAGGGATGGGGGAACATGCGGCCGTCCTGTTGCTGCTGGGCTGCACATCCCATCACCCCTGACTGTTGGCCATGCTGTCCAAGGGCTGATGGGAGTTGGAGCCCATCAACATCTAGAGGGCCCCATTTCTGGCCATGGAGAACATGATGTTATTACATTATAAAAGCTAGCCAGGTCTCAGCCTGTTTGGTACCTGGATTGGAGAGTGCTTGGGAGCTGCATGTAAGCCACTCTGAGTTACGCAGGTGGCGCTGTGGTCTAAACCACTGAACCTATTGGGCTTGCTGATCAGAAGGTTGGCGGTTCGAATCCCCGTGACGGGGTGAGCTCCCGTTGCTCTGTCCCAGCTCCTGCCAACCTAGCAGTTCGAAAGCACACCAGTGCAAGTAGATAAATAGGTACCACTGCGGCAGGAAGGTAAATGGTGTTTCTGTGCGCTCTGGTTTCCGTCACAGTGTTCCGTTGCGCCAGAAGCGGTTTAGTCATCCTGGCCATGTGATCCGGAAAGCTGTCTGTGGACAAACAGTGGCTCCCTCAGCCTGAAAGTGAGATGAGCGCCGCAACCCCATAGTCACCATTGACTGGACTTAACCGTCCAGGGGTCCTTTCCCTTTTGCCTTACCCCAAAGAAGAGGAGGATATAAGAGTTATAATTCATTAATTTGTAAAACACCACCCTTCGTTCAGTGTGCCATACCCTCCAACATTTCTGAAAATAGGGACTTCTTATTCCATTGCTGCTGCTAATTTTTATATGTGCTGTAAGCTGCCCAGAGTGTGTGGGGAAACCTAGCCAGATGGACAGGGTATTATTTGGGTTTGTTTGTTTGTATGTATGTTTATTCATTCATTCATGCTCCACTCGTCTGACTGAGTTGCCCCAGCCACTCTGGGTGGCTTCCAATATATATAAAAACATAATAAAATGTTAAACATAAAAACCCTTCCCTATACAGGATTGGATGTGGGTAGCGCTGTGGGTTAAACCACAGAGCCTAGGACTTGCCTATCAGAAGGTCGGCGGTTCAAATCCCTGCGCCGCAACCCCAGAGTCGGCCACGACTGGACCTAATGGTCAGGGGTCCCTTTACCTTTACCTTTATACAGGATTGCCTTCAGACAGCATGGGGGTTTGCATAACTTCATATCCTCCAACATTTCTCCGATGAAAATACGAACGTCCTAAGGAAAAGCCGGACATTCGGAGATCAAATCTGTAAATTTGGGACAGTCCCTGGAAAAATGGGGACATTTTAAGGGTCTGGCTTGCACTCCCACTTAACAATTACATGAAATGTGTGGGATATGGAACAGGGGGTATGTGTCAGAAGTAGTAAGAATTAAAAACCATAAGAAGGGAAAATGAACATATGTCTCATTTGGTTGTGAGCCGATCTCTCCCTCCCACCTACTCACCCTACCAAGGCCCGCGCCCATTCTTCTAAGAAAGCTTAGCTTTGGCTAAAGTCATTGTTTCACCAATCCTCTCCTGCCCCCCCCCCTCTCTCTTCCATAGCTGAGGTCTCTCTGGTTTCAAAGTCTTTCTGTAATTAGAAGGAACAGCTTAAATCCTGACTTCAAACATAAAGCCACCAATCTGCTATGTAAACAGAGAGCTTGAATGAGCTCCCAGGGGATCTTTAAAATATGTTATCCTGACCCATGGTGGGAGAGGGGGGGGGGAGAGAGAGAGAGAGAGAGAGAGAGCACAATGTGGAGTGAATCAAGCCCTTTCATTGATGTAGAGCTAGCAAGGAATCAGGCAGATCCATGAGGCCGGGCAAGAAGCTGCCCTCCTGCCATATTGCAAGGGACTCCAGCGCTGTAACAAACAGCTGAAATCGGTCCTGTGTAAAAGCTCGAATGTATCTGCACCCCAGAAGCATAACTGGAGGAAAGGGTGGGTGGGCAACAGGGTAATTTCAGACCCTCCAAGTGTCCCTATTTTCCAGGGACGGTCCCAGATTTACAGAAACCATCCTGGATTCTGATTTGATCCCGGAATGTCCCCGTTTTTCTTAAAGGTAAAGGGACCCCTGACCATTAGGTCCAGTCGTGAGCAACTCTGGGGTTGCGGCGCTCATCTCTCTTTATTGGCCAAGGAAGCCGGTGTACAGCTTCCGGGTCATGTGGCCAGCATGACTAAGCCGCTTCTGGCGAACCAGAGCAGCGCCCGGAAACGCTGTTTACCTTACCGCTGGAGCGGTACCTATTTATCTACTTGCACTTTGACGTGCTTTCGAGCTGCTTGGTTGGCAGGAGCAGGGACCGAGCAACGGGAGCTCAGCCCGTCGTGGGGATTCGAACCACCGACCTTCTGATTGGCAAGTCCTAGGCTCTGTGGTTTATCCCACAGCGCCACCCGCGTCCCATAACGCCACCTGTGTCCCATTTTTCTTAGGATGTCCCTATTTTCATTGGATAATTGTTGGAGGGCATTGAGTTATGCAACCCCAGAGCCAAGGAGATAAGTAACTATACAACGTTTAGAAGATGTTTGAAGGCAGACCTGTATAATGTTTTATTATTGTTATGTACTAAGAACAATAGGCAAGTAGGATCCTAGAATGCAACATCCTCATTGGTCTGAAGCAGCAGCACAATCAGACCCCAGGAGGAAGTTAATCAGCCTATTAGGCCAGTAGGATTCTAGAATGCAACAACTGATTGGCCTGCAGGAGCGGCCCAATCAGACCCCAGGAGGGAAGCAGAATCAGCCAATCAGATGGGACTCATTGTGTAAATAATGTATATAAAAACCCTGAGGTTTGGGGGGGGGGATTCATACACTGTTTTACGAGCTGCAATAAAGAGCATGAAATCATTGCATGATTCCGAGTATATTTCAATTATGTTTTTGTATATGCTGGAAGCTGCCCAGAATGGCAGGGGCAGCCCAGTCAGATGTGGTGGCAAGGTATAAATAATAAAATTATTATGCAATAGGATGTCCCTATTTTAATTGGAGAAATGTTGGAGGGTATGTAATTTGTCCCAATGTATATTCTGGAAGGGGACAAGGGTGGCGCTGAGGGTTAAACCACAGAGCCTAGGGCTTGCTGATCAGAAGGTCGGCGGTTCGAATCCCCGCGAGGGGGTGAGCTCCCGTTGCTCGGTCCCTGCTCCTGCCAACCTAGCAGTTCGAAAGCACGTCAAAGTGCAAGTAGATAAATAGGTACCACCGCTCCGGCGGGAAGGTAAACAGCGTTTCTGAGCGCTGCTCTGGTTCGCCAGAAGTGGCTTAGTCATGCTGGCCACATGACCCGGAAGCTGTAAGCGCCGGCTCCCTCGTCCAATAAAGCGAGATGAGCGCCGCAACCCCAGAGTCGGCCACGACTGGACCTAAAGGTCCTTTACCTATATTCTGGAAGACAGAAGACAGGAGTGCCTGGCGTGCTCCGGTCCATGGGGTCATGAAGAGTCGGACACGACTAAGCGACTAAACAACAACAATATTCTGGAAGAGGTCCACAAGAGGCTTCAGAACCATCCGCTATGTTTAGAGTGGTAAAAAATACTGTTAAAAGGTGGGGTTTCGTTCCTTAGAGACGTTCTTTCAAAAATGGCGGATGAAAAGCCAGAGTAAAACATAACAGTCTGTTGGATGACGCCAATATCTATTCTAGCATCCTGTTCTCACAGTGGAGGACCAGATGCGTGTGGGAAGCCTGTGGTTCTGAGCAACTGGTATTCAGAAGAACTTCTGGTCAGCCACTGTGAGGACCACTGCTATGGAGAACACCTTTTGGAGATCACTCATAGCTGAGTAAGATGGTCTTCCATGAACACAGTCTTAACAGTGAGTCCATGAGGGACCGTGGAGGCTAATTCTGGATCCACATGTCCTTCCACAGTGGAGACATAGGTTTCCAGGCAGGAGATGATCACGGTGAGGTTTTGCCACGCGTGCCTTCCTCTTAGCACGCTTCTCCCTTTCGCAGTGGCGTAGCATGGGTTGTCAGCACCCGGGGCAAGGCAAGTAATTTGCGCCCCCTAACCCGTGGATTTTAGCACTGCGAGTGCGAGCGCGCCCCCCCTCCAGATGTTGCGCCTGGTGCGGCCGGCCCCCCTGCACCCCCCACGCTACGCCACTGCCCTTTCGTCCTGAGTTTGAGTGCCTTCAAAGTCAATGTTACCTTTGGTATAGGCTGTTCTCCAATTGGAGCACTCACAGGCCAGTGTTTCCCAGTTGTTGGTGCTTATACTACATTTTTTAAAGATTTGCCTTGAGAGAGTCTTTAAACCTCTTTTGTTGACCACCAGCGTTACACTTTCCATTTTTAAGTTCAGAATAGAGTAGTTGTTTTGGAAGAAGATCATCAGGCATCCGAACAACATGACCAGTCCAACGAAGTCAGCAACCAGGTCCCGCCAAGCCATGGGTGTTGAAGCACCCACCCACCAGACGTGCATAGCTGAGGGAGACAAATTCCTCCAGTTACACACAAACAAGCACAGACCATTGGCTTATGCCATGGGTAGGCAAACTAAGGCCCAGGAGCTGGAGCTGGAGCTGGCCCAATCGCCTTCTAAATTCGGCCTGCAGACGGTCCGGGAATCAGCGTGTTTTTACATGAGTAGTGTTATGTACTGAAGTTCTCACCCTGGGCCAGCAGGGGGATACTGTAGATAGTTTTCACTCAGATCCACATATGCAAATAAGGGATTGAAAGTGACGTTCAGTAATTGGATAGTTACAGAAAGTGGTTACTGTTGCGTTGTAGTGGAGCTCTATATAAGCAGGCTGGCTGAACCCTTCAGTTCAGTTCTGTTCTGGCCTGTGAATAAACAAGAGCTGTTTGAAGAATCGCTGTGTCGTCTGATATGTTCACCCACAACTTAACAAGTAGAATGTGTCCTTTTCTTTAAAATGCATCTCTGGGTTATTTGTGGGGGCTGCCTGGTGTTTTTACATGAGCAGAATGTGTGCTTTTAATTAAAATGCATCTCTGGGTGATTTGTGGGGCATAGGAATTCGTTCATTATTTTTTCCAAAATATAGTCCTGCCCCCCACAAGGTCTGAGGGACAGTGGACCGGCCCCCTGCTGAAAAAGTTTGCTGACCCCTGGCTTATTATGTACACAAGTTCAGTCTCCTCACTTGCTATCAGATCATGGATGAGGGAGATCTTACTACAGGCTTCCTCAACCTCGGCCCTCCAGATGTTTTGAGACTACAAGTCCCATCATCCCTGATCACTGGTCTTGCTAGCTAGGGACCATGGGAGTTGTAGGCCAAAAACATCTGGAGGGCCGAGGTTGAGGAAGCCTGTCTTGCTATGAACTGACCTAGCTTTTAAAAGCAGCAGCAGTAGGTACAAGGTTGGTGGATAGGACAACCAGCTTCAGGGGCGATGGCAGAAGATTGCTTTTGCCTTTGTCCTCACTATGGGACTTCTGTGCCTGAAAAAAATTGTTTAGAATAGCGAAGGGCAGATTTCAGACTTGTGGAATCTTTGTACAGTGGTACCTTGGGTTAAGTACTTAATTCGTTCCGGAGGTCCGTTCTTAATCCGAAACTGTTCTTAACCTGAAGCACCACTTTAGCTAATGGGGCCTCCTGCTGCTGCCGCGCCGCTGGAGCCCGATTTCTGTTCTCCTGAAGCAAAGTTCTTAACCTGAAGCACTATTTCTGGGTTAGCGGAGTCTGTAACCTGAAGCGTATGTAACCTGAAGCGTATGTAACTCGAGGTACCACTGTATTTTACTAGAACCCCTGAGATCCCTCAGCCATACCCTCCAACATTTCTCCAATAAAAATGAGGACATCCTACCATACCTTCAAACGTTTCTCCGATGGAAATAGGGACATCCTAAAGAAAAGTGGGACATTTCAGGATCAAATCAGAAACTGGGAAGTCTTCTGTAAATCTGGTACTGGAAAATAGGGACACCTGGAGGGTCTGCCCTCAACTGGAGCAAGGTGCAAAAATAAAAAATAAAAAGGTATATACTTAAAAATAAGGAATATGCTGCCTTTGAGCCCAGGGCTTGGGGATTTGTTCTGAGCACCAGAACTGAGCAGACCTCACACACAACAATCCATTCTTGGTCACCTTAAGACTTTCTTTATCACAGCAGATTGGCGTACGCCTGGGGGGTAAGGAGAATTATTTTGCTGTGGCTATTGTAAAGCAATTGGGAGCCAGGAATCCATGCTGATCTCCTGCAAATTACCGGGAGATGTGTTACTGGATCTTACATTTTTGCATCTATCCCAAATTCAACATGTGTGCCTTGGGTGGCTTTTTGTTAATTTTGTTTTCCTTCTTGGAACAGAAATATGTGCGTGTTTTTCAAATCCACTCTGTGTGTGTGTGTGTGCCTGTGTGCACGTTTGTGTGATTCTTTCCCCAAATGTTTTTGGTACATTTTGTGAGCAGAAGCAAATTAAGCGAAGTCTTTCTCTCTCCCTCTCCCCCTCCTTTGCCTTCCTCCTACTCACCCCAAACCTTAACATGATGAAAAACTGCTGAGAAACAACTCCCATAATTAATGATGAGGTCATACTTAGTTCAGCACCATTGGCTGCTTAATTGGCTGGCTCTGTTACAGTTCCCCTTATCTGCTTGCCAACACGGCTTCTGACAAGCCTCATTCTGGGTAATTAATCCTGTCCCAGACTTCAGATTCCTGAAGCTGGGGCTGGTTTAAGGGCATGTTGCTCTCTGTGTAGCACATTCTCTCTGAAGTTGGGAGGTGAAGGTCTTCCTCAGCCACAGCTCCTTGAAGAATCCCAACGTGGATCCAGATGGTACGGCTGATGTCTCTGTGTATGTATACAGGCGTGCACACATTACTTCACACCCGAAAATCGGGGTGTAATCTCAAGCAAAAGGCACCCGGAACCTCAACATTCAGCTTCACTCCCCCCAAGCTTAGTAGGGGGTCAAGCAACACTGCAAAATGTCAACAACAGATGGGGAGGGGAGTAGCCCCAGATATTACACCAATACACATTGTTTAATGAAGAGAAGCCTAATGAGACTTAATGATCCCTTGGGTAGAACATGGAAATAATAAGCTGGAAACAAAATTGCTCAGCAGAGACAGCGCGTCGTCGACAGAGGAGACAGGAAAAGGAGTGGGTTCGGGGAAGCCTTTTGGCTTCAGGGCTGGGAACGCAACTCTTGGCTCGTGTAGAGATCTTGAAAATAGAGCGCAGGTGACGTGGGTCACCTTGGCAGGTGATCTTCATTGAGGATCTGGACCATAGCTGTCAACTTACAGATTTGAAAATAAGGGACCAGCAGCCTCGAAAATAAGGGATCAGCAGCCACAATAAGGGATTTTCCAAGCACAGGTATGTTCAACTTCTGAGCCCCTCCGAGCCAAAGGCAGAAAGCCCAGCCAGCAGCCAAACGAAGCCTCAAGCTTTGGTTCCCACAGCGCAGCAACCCAGCAAAGGGGATGCAGCAAGGAAAACCACCGTCACCTCTCTGCTGGGAAGCGCTGAGCAAAGGCGAGTCCCCAGGCAATGCAGCTGAATTGATCGGCACAAGGCATGCAAGCTCCACCCCCCAGTCGTTCTTAGACTCCTTATTGGGTGAGCAATGTAGCCAAGCAACACAGTTGGAGCCTCCCTCCTCCCTGGCCGATAGAGAGGGAGGGAGAGGAGCTACTTCCTTTAAAACCCGGGAAATTTAAGGGACGTAATCAATAAGGGACAGCAGCGGGACACGGCGCTGGGATAAGGGACTTTCCCGCCAAATAAGGGACGGTTGACAGCTATGATCTGCACAGGACATCAGGCACCCCTTTCTGTTTTGCTGGATCTCTTGGGGACTGACCAGTGCTATTTTTCTAGAAAAAGAGATGTCGGAACGGACCATGAACGGCTCCCTTATTCTCTTACAATGGCAATAAGGTAATAGGTAAAGGACCCCTGGGCAATTAAGTCCGGTCATCTCGCTTTCAGGCTGAGGGAGCCAGTGTTTGTCCATAGACAGCTTTCTGGGTCATGTGGCCAGCAAGGCTAAACCGCTTCTGGCGCAACGGAACACCGTGGCGGAAACTAGAGCGCAAGGAAACGCCATTTACCTTCCCGCCGCAGTTGTACCTCTTTATCTACTTGCACTGGTGTGCTTTCAAACTGCTAGGTTGGCAGGTGCTGGGACAGAGCAACGGGAGCCCATTGTGTCACGGGGATTCAAACCACCGACCTTTTGATCGGCAAACCCAAGGGGCTCAGTGGTTTAGACCACAACGCCACCCGCGTCCCTATAATGGCCATAGCACCCACCTGAGAGATGCCAGAACTGTGGCTGGAAAAAAGCCCTGCTATTTTTTAAAAAAATAATTTTTATTAAGTTTTCCATTTTTAAAAATATTACATCACAACAAATATCACAATTCATAATTTCATAATTGTCCCATTCCCACCGGACTTCCCTGCAGTTGACTATGTTTTCCCTCCCTCTTTTTCATAATAAAGGAAGTGGTACTAAATTCTGGGGGACGCAGGTGGCGCTGTGGGTTAAAGCCTCAGCGCCTAGGGCTTGCCAATCGAAAGGTTGGTGGTTCGAATCCCTGCGGCGGGGTGCGCTCCCGCTGCTCGGTCCCAGCGCCTGCCAACCTAGCAGTTCGAAAGCACCTCCGGGTGCAAGTAGATAAATAGGGACCGCTTACCAGCGGGAAGGTAAACGGCCTTTCCATGTGCGGCTCTGGCTCTGGCTCTGGCTCTGGCCAGAGCAGCGATGTCACGCTGGCCACGTGACCTGGAAGTGTCTCCGGACAGCGCTGGCCCCTGGCCTCTTAAGTGAGATGGGCGCACAACCCCAGAGTCTGTCAAGACTGGCCCGTACGGGCAGGGGTACCTTTACCTTTACCTTTACTAAATTCTGGAGGAATGCAAATCGCACACTGTCTGTCTGCGCTACTGGGTATCAGGCACATATATCTCCATCATGCTTCACCTTTCGTTTTAGAAAATGGAGAAGGTCATTCTCCGAATAGTCTGACATTGCGAACTTCTTCCAGCTGTCCTCCTTGAGTGTTCACCCCCCTGCAGAAACCCCACCTACCCCTCCCCCAGCACCCAGTTCTGTTAGCTTTTGCCAAGGTGTTATAAGCTGGCAGTAGTTTGCCTTAAAAAGCAGAGACATCACCTTGCCAACAAAGGTCCATATAGTTAAAGCTATGGTTTTCCCAGTAGTGATGTATGGAAGTGAGAGCTGGACCATAAAGAAGGCTGATCGCCAAAGAATTGATGCTTTTGAATTATGGTGCTGGAGGAGACTCTTGAGAGTCCCATGGGCTGCAAGAAGATCAAACCTATCCATTCTTCAGGAAGCAGCCCTGAGTGCTCACTGGAAGGACAGATCCTGAAGCTGAGACTCCAATACTTTGGCCACCTCATGAGAAGAGAAGACTCCCTGGAAAAGACCCTGATGTTGGGAAAGATGGAGGGCACAAGGAGAAGGGAACGACAGAGGACGAGATGGTTCGACAGTGTTCTCGAAGCTACCAGCATGAGTTTGACCAAACTGTGGGAGGCAGTGGAAGACAGGAGTGCCTGGCGAGCTCTGTTCCATGGGGTCACGAAGAGTCGGACACAACTAAAGAACTAAGCAACAACAAGGTTTGCCTTCATGAGCAACAGAGCCACTGTGTTCTGCACCAACTGTACCCCCCCTCCCCACAAGCAGAGTAATCCAACTACGATGTTGCCTGTGCATGGACAACTGTGGTCAGACTGTCATGATGCAGGAACAGCCATAGTTGTCTTGCCAACCCAAGTTGGTAAAAGGCGCTCCCAGCCAATCAAGACATATGAGCCTCAGGTGTTGGAGCTGGATGAGGGGGCACCCCAAATTACACACTTGCTCCATCAGGGAGAATGATGTTTTACCTCCTTCATGTAGGGACTGTGAAGGATTTGTGTGCTATGTGATTATTCTTATGAAAAGCACCACAGATGTACTGGGTGCTGTTTATCTATTTATTTATTGCTTAATCTTCTTTGGCGATCACTCACAGCCGAGTAAGATTGTCTTGCATGAATTTGGTCTTAACAGTGTGTTATTTACTGAGTTGAATAGGATCCAAAATGCAGCGGTCTGATTGGTCCTAGATCAATAGGATTCGGAATGCAGCATTCTGATTGGTCCTAGAACAATAGGATCAGAATGCAGCAGTCTGACTGGTCCACAGGAGCCACCCAATCCATCTCCAGGTGGAAGTGAATCCACAACTTGATTGGCCTACAGGAGAATCCCAGAATTAGCCAATCACGTGGGGCCCATTGTGTAAATAATGTATATAAAGCAGACATTCTGGAGGAACTTCCATTCCTCCTCACCACTATGAGCTGAATATAGAGCATGAAATACACTCTTGACTCGATTTCACAGTGAGTCTGCAAGTGACTGTGGAGGCCAATTCTGGATCCACACGTCCTTCCACAGTGGGGACATAGGTTTCTGGGTGGTAGTTGATCACGGTGAGGGTTTGCCAAGCATGCCTTCCTCTTATCACGTCTTAGCACCTCTTCCTTTCGTCCTAAGTTGGAGCATCTTTGGTAAAAGCTGTTCTCCAATTGGAGCACTTGCAGGCCAGTGTTTCCCAGTTGTTGGTGTTTATACTAAATTTTTAAAGATTTGCCTTAAGAGCGTTTTTCAACCTCTTTTGTCGACCACCAGCATTATTCTTTCCATTTTTAAGTTCGAAATAGTGTAGTTGCTTCAGAAGATGATAATCAGGCATCCTCACAACACGACCAGTCCAACGAAGTTGATGTTGAAGAATCATTGCTTCAACACTGGTGATCTTTGCTTCTTCCAGTACACTGGCATTAGTTTGCCTGTATTCCCCAGTGATGTGTAAAAAACTGCTTGGCACAAAGGGGAAGTGGCCAACATCCTAACAACTGCTTGCAATATCAGATCCTAAGTCAGGTTTCATGAGCATTTGGGACAGGGGGTGTCTGTTGAAAAACGTTGTCGTTCTTCTTTTTCCCTAATCATCATTGTCTTCAGAAAGCAAACAAATACCTCACCGTTGCAAATAACTTCCTGGAATGACATGTCTACTGTTTTGGCTTTCTCCATTTCTTCTTCCGTAAAGTGTACAGACTGATTCCCCCCTATCCACATTCTTCTAATTCTCTAAAATGATACGACAGCAATATTTATCAAAGGTCAAGATGACCTGAGATTCATTTATGGAGCAGTCTTGCAGAAATGCTTCTCCACTTGATTCCTGCGTGCCAGGTATTTTAAAAAGCAACAAGTTGCAGCAGAATATAGTATGCGGCGGTCGTTTGTTCTTTTCCTTTGATGGAGGTGGGAGAAGAAACAGGAACCAGTGTCCTTTGTGAAAATGCAAGCTTATCATTTGCCCCAGCCCATTTCCCAATATCCCTTAAAAGAAAGCCCTGCTATTCCAGAGTAAAGGAAACTTTCAGCAATGCAGCTGTTAAATGTGGCATCTTGTTTATTGCGTTATTTCCAAATGCTGTTCTTAAGAGGGAGAGAGAAAGCTTAGAGTTCCGTGGATGGGCAGTGTATTTATTTAAAATATTTGTTGGCCGTCTTTCAGCAATGCTCTCAGAGTGCCTACAGCAGGAAAGAAAAACATTTTTTTTAAAAGTACAGTTGTACCTTGGATCCCAAACGCTCTGGAACTTGGACGTTTTGGCTCCCTAATGCCGGAAACCTGGAAGTGATTGTTCCGGTTTGCGAACGTTCTCTTGGAACCCAAACGTCCAATGGGGTTTCCGTGGCTTCTGATTACCTGCAGGAGCTTCCTGCAGCCAATCAGAAGCCACAATTTGGTTTTCGAACGTTTTGGAAGTCAAACGGACTTTCAGAACGGATTCTGTTTGACTTCCAAGGTATGACTGTATTATAAAAATTAGAATACAACGTGACACTGCAGAGACTACCGTATTTTTCGCCCTATAGGACGCACTTTCCCCCCTCCAAAAATGAAGGGGAGATCTGGGTGCGTCCTATGGGGTGAATGCAGGCTTTCGCTGAAGCCTGGAGAGCGAAAGGGGTCGGTGCGCACAGACCCCTCTCACTCTCCAGGAAGCTATCCGCAAGCCTTGGGAGCTCTGTGGGAGTTCCCGTCGGGCTCCCAAGGCTAGCGGATAGCAGCCTGCATCCCGGGCTTCGGGCAGATATCGGACAGCCCCACAAGCTCGGAGGACAGCAGGGAGGCAGAGCGCCGCCATCCCGCTGTTCCCTGACCTGGTTTGCGGAGTTGCCTGCATCTCGAAGAGAGATGCCTGCATCCCGAAGCCTTCGGGCAGATATCCGCAAGCCTGGGGAGACCGGTCGCGACTTCCCACGGGCTCCCTAGGCTTGCGGATAGCAGCGTGTTCTGGGGGCTGGGGTCGGGGGACTGTGCCTGGGGGAAAATATTTTCCCCCCCTTTATTTCCCCCTCCCCCCAAAAAACCTAGGTGCGCCCTATGGGCCGGTGCGCCCTATGGGGCGAAAAATACTGTAAGCAAATAAAATGTTTTCACCTAGCGGTCTCAGGACAGGTCTGTATACTACTTTCTGCAACAAAACCCAAATGTCAGGATTTATAGACTATGCCAGGTGTGAGGGACATTTTGGCTCTCCAGGCATTAAGGTAAAGGTAAAGGTACCCCTGCCTGTACGGGCCAGTCTTGACAGACTCTAGGGTTGTGCGCTCATCTCACTCTATAGGCCGGGAGCCAGCGCTGTCCGCAGACACTTCCGGGTCACGTGGCCAGCATGACAAGCTGCATCTGGCGAGCCAGCGCAGCACACGGATCGCAGTTTACCTTCCTGCTAGTAAGCGGTCCCTATTTATCTACTTGCACCCGGGGGTGCTTTCGAACTGCTAGGTTGGCAGGCGCTGGGACCAAACGACGGGAGCGCACCCCGCCATGGGGATTCGAACCGCCAACCATGCGATCGGCAAGTCCTAGGCACTGAGGCTTTTACCCACAGCGCCACTCGCGTCCGGCATTGCTGAACTACAACTCACATCATCGCTTGCAAGCATGACCAAAGGCATGGGGAAATGGGACTTGTTCTCCATCACCAAAGGTTGACCACACCTGAGATGGCTGGGTTTAATATTATTTTTGCATCTTAATAAAATTATTTTTGCATCTTAATAAAGTTGATGCCCCATGAATAATAACAATAATAATAACAATAATTTATTATGTATACCCCACCCATCTGGCTGAGTTTCCCAGCTACTCTGGGAGGCTTCCAATCAAGTGTTGAAAACAATACAGCATTAAATATTAAAAACTAATAATAATGAAGTTATACATTGCCAGTAGGAGGCAATTCAGGAACAGAAGAGGTTGTGTCCTTAGCCAAAAAGTGTGCAGAACAATGGGTGTTGGCTACATCCCATCAACAGAGGTTTCTGAACACAAATACCTCTCCATTCATCGAGGCAAGCGAGAGACATGATCACAGTTCAGTTCCTCCCGCTGAAATGATTGTCCAAACACCAGCCTTCTAGAACTCTTAAAGGTAAAGGGTAAAGGGACCCCTGATCATTAGGTCCAGTCGTGGCCGACTCTGGGGTTGCGGCACTCATCTCGCTTTATTGGCCGAGGGAGCCAGCGTACAGCTTCCAGGTCATGTGGCCAGCATGACTAAGCCGCTTCTGGCGAACCAGAACAGCGCACGGAAACGCCGTTTACCTTCCCACCGGAGCGGTACCTATTTATCTACTTGCACTTTGACGTGCTTTCGAACTGCTAGGTTCTATGGTTTAACCCACAGCGCCACCCGCATCCCTGTTCTATAACTCTTACAATGCTAATTAATTTGATTGTTTAACACCGCATCCCATATGCTTGATAGCCATTAATTAATGGAAGGAGGATTGATTCCTGCCCTCCCCCCCATGTACAGCTTATGGATATAGTTCCTAAATCCTCATGCAGAACAATGCACTCGGGGCAGACTTTGGTACAGTGGTGCCTCGCAAGACGAAATTAATTCGTTCCGCGAGTTTTGCGAAGCACGGACTTTGGAAAAGCTTCAAAAATCACCAAAGTCTTCAAAAACCTCAAAAAAGGCTACCACACCTCGTGCTATGAGTTGCTCCTCGAAGTGAATGCACGGTTTTAAGAAATAGGAAACAAACTTGCAAGACGTTTTCGTCTTGCGAAGCAAGCCCATAGGGAAATCCGTCTTGCGAAGCAACTCAAAAAACGAAAAACTCTTTCGTTTTGCGAGTTTTTCGTCTTTCGAGGCATTCGTCTTGCGATGTACCACTGTAATAGGGCACCCTGAACGACGATAAAATTTGGCACCCTCTCGTCTTCCATCCTGCGCATGCTCTCAAGTGTACTACATCATAGTTTTCTGCTTCCCTCGGGTCGGCGCCCTGTGCGGGGTTGTTTAGTCGTGTCCAACTCTTCGTGACCCCATGGACCAGAGCACACCAGGCACTTCTGTCTTCCACTGCCTCCTGCAGTTTGGTCAAACTCATGCTGGTAGCTTCAAGAACACTGTCCAACCATCTCGTCCTCTGTCGTCCCCTTCTCCTTGTGCCCTCCATCTTTCCCAACATCAGGGTCTTTTCCAGGGAGTCTTCTCTTCTCATGAGGTGGCCAAAGTATTGGAGCCTCAGCTTCAGGATCTGTCCTTCCAGTGAGCACTCAGGGCTGATTTCCTTAAGAATGGATAGGTTTGTTCTTCTTGCAGTCCATGGGACTCTCAAGAGTCTCCCCCAGCACCATAATTCAAAAACATCAATTCTTCTACACAGCCCTAAATCCGGCATTGATGCACTGAACATAATAAAACAATATGAACTACTGGAGTCAATGGTGCATCATTTCATGATATGCTTTTAATTTCATTCATTCTCATGGTGGTGGTGGTGATGATGATGATGATAATTATTATTACTCTGGGTGGCTTCCAAGAAAAGATTAAAAATACAATAAAACATTGAACATTAAAAACTTTCCTAAACAGGGCTGCCTTCAGATGTCTTCTAAAAGTCAGATCGTAGAATCATAGAATCATAGAATCATAGAGTTGGAAGAGACCACAAGGGCCATCTAGTCCAACCCCCTGCCAAGCAGGAAACACCATCAGAGCACTCCTGACATATGGTTGTCAAGCCTCTGCTTAAAGACCTCCAAAGAAGGAGACTCCACCACACTCCTTGGCAGCAAATTCCACTGTCGAACAGCTCTTACTGTCAGGAAGTTCTTCCTAATGTTTAGGTGGAATCTTCTTTCTTGTAGTTTGGAGCCATTGCTCCGTGTCCGCTTCTCTGGAGCAGCAGAAAACAACCTTTCTTTTTTTTTATAATATTTTTATTAAATTTTCACATTTTATAAAGACAAACATACACACACAAAGACAAAGACAACACGTATAAAATTTCATAACCTTACTTTCCTAACCCCAGTTCTTGACCTCCCCCCACCCCCCCTTCATACATCCTAGTTCAATTACATTAACTCAGCAAATTCAAATCTCTCATCCATTACATATTATTACTATATCTATATATATATGTTTTTTTTTTTTATAAAAAAGACCATTTACTTGGCCAGATTTTACTTATCCAATTTTCTTATAAAACATTAAAACCTTTTCTAAGGTCGTCTCGAGTTCCTTCCACGAATTTCCCTTTAATCTTAAAAATAGGTCATAATAGTCAAACACAAAAGTCATAAAGATTTAAAAACAAGTTCTCTTCCCCCCCCCCCCAGCCCCGGTTTCTGTCCCTTCCAAATGTCCCCCCATCCATAACAACAGTTTTTAGCCTGGGTTCCTCACATCTGAGGCCTTTAAGTCCTTATCAGTCTCTCTTTGCCGATCTTGTTGATAACCCTCCTCATTGGTCCTCAGGTTTCGGGGAAATTTCAGCTCAGTCTCATCAAAATTTCTTCCATCCAAAGTACTTGACACCAGCTGCTGCAGAAGATCAACC
This sequence comes from Podarcis cretensis, assembly GCF_951804945.1. Classification (NCBI taxonomy): domain Eukaryota; kingdom Metazoa; phylum Chordata; class Lepidosauria; order Squamata; family Lacertidae; genus Podarcis; species Podarcis cretensis. Next base: position 130,279,356 of record NC_137170.1, on the reverse strand, counting down.
AGTCCATACTCAAATAGGAAGCCCCAGTCATATTTCTTATATCTTTTAAAATCAGGTGTTCCAGATGTTCCAGGGGCTTCCTCCCTCCTCTTTCGCATCTTTCGCAGATTTGTAATCCAAGGGTCTTCTTCTTTGTATTCTAACAATGAAGGCTTGTGGTTGGTAGTCTCCATCTGTACTAGCCCTTGCTCGCTCTCCCCCTGTTCCAAAGCTATCTCTTCTGATTCAGCCGCAGATTTTTCCCCAGTCAAATCCATTGTACCTTCAGCAGAGTCATTTATTTTAGAGTTCAAGGTTATGAGTTGTTTACTCATGACCATAGTCTGCTCCTCCAGTTTTCCCACAAGAAAAAACATTCTTTCTAGCTCTGCCTGTAGTTTTCCATCTGCAGCCATTGCAATGTTTCAATGTTTCCCCTAGGGGGATTCTAGTTACTTAGTAATCTTTTCCAATAGTCCTTTACTTTGTTATTTCCCTACTTTGTTTCCAACCACTTTAGTTCGAATGTAACAAATTAAGTCCAAAAAGTGTTAAATAATAGAGTTTTCACTTTCGCTGCCCGTTTGACAGCTCCTTTGACAGCTGTCAAACTCCTCGTTCCTTATTCTCCAGCTCACATAAAAGGACACCCCCGGGTCTGGGGGGGTTCAAACAAAAACTTCTAAAAAATCACTCTTACTCTCCAGCACCCATCTTCTTCTGCCAAATTCATGCAAATCTTATCTTTTACAGAACACCAAGGAGAGAACTCTCCACCTTAGTTCTCCGATCTTTGCTTTAAATTTTCTGCAGGCAAGGGGGGTGCGGACTTCCCTTTAGCACATCCCCCGATCGTGCCGAATTCAAGGATAAGCTTTTTAGAGTCCAAATTCCAATCTACTCACGGATTAATTAGAGTCCAAATTTCAGGGAAGAAAGTCAGCGGTCTCCGGCCATGGCTCGCGGCTTCGCTCCACTGCAGTAGCGGTCTACTCACAGCACCACGCCACTCCCCGTACCCTCTCCGCAGCCTTTAAAAAGGCTCTTCGTGGGTCGGGGGGGCGCTTTAGGTGCCCGCCGAGTCACCAGGTCCGCAGGCTTCCGCGCCTGCGGTTTCTAAGGGTCCCCGAGTCGCCGTCGCGGTGAGACCCGTTTGCAATGGAGCCGATTCCCTCCGGAGCTCGGAGGGAATCCGCCATTACTCGGATCGCGCTAACCCGGAAGTCCAGAAAACAACCTTTCTCCCTCCTCTATGTGACATCCTTTTATATATTTGAACATGGCTATCATATCACCCCTTAACCTCCTCTTCTCCAGGCTAAACATGCCCAGCTCCCTTAGCCGTTCCTCATAAGGCATCGTTTCCAGGCCTTTGACCATTTTGGTTGCCCTCCTCTGGACACGTTCCAGTTTGTCAGTGTCCTTCTTGAACTGTGGTGCCCAGAACTGGACACAGTACTCCAGGTGAGGTCTGACCAGAGCAGAATACAGTGGCACTATTACTTCCCTTGATCTAGATGCTATACTCCTATTGATGCAGCCCAGAATTGCATTGGCTTTTTTAGCTGCCGCATCACACTGTTGGCTCATGTCAAGTTTGTGGTCAACCAAGACTCCTAGATCCTTTTCACATGTACTGCTCTCAAGCCAGGTGTCACCCATCTTGTATTTGTGCCTCTCATTTTTTTTGCCCAAGTGCAATACTTTACATTTCTCCCTATTAAAATTCATCTTGTTTGTTTTGGCCCAGTTCTCTAATCTGTCAAGGTCGTTTTGAAGTGTGATCCTGTCCTCTGGGGTGTTAGCCACCCCTCCCAGTTTGGTGTCATCTGCAAATTTGATCAGGATGCCCTTGAGTCCATCATCCAAGATAGTTGTTTATTTCTTTGACATCGGATGGGATGGCGTTCCACATGGTGGGCGCCACTACCAAGAAGGCCCTGTAACCTCACTTCTCACTGAGGGAACTGCCAGAAGGCCCTCAGAGCTGGACCTCAGTGACCGGGCAGAACTATGGGGGTGGAGATGCTCCTTCAGGTATACTGGGCCAAGGCCGTTTAGGGCTTTAAAGGTCAGCACCAACACTTTGAATTGTGCCCAGAAACGTAATGGGAGCCAATGTAGGTCTTTCAGGACCGGTGTTATGTGGTCGCGGTGGCCACTCCCAGTCACCAGTCTAGCTGCCGCATTCTGGATTAGTTGCAGTTTCCAGGTCACCTTCAAAGGTAGTCCCACGTAGAGCACATTGCAGTAGTCCAAGCGGGAGATAACCAGAGCATGCACTACTCTGGCAAGACAGTCTGCGGGCAGGGAGGGTCTTAGCCTGCGTACCGGATGGAGCTGGTAGACAGCTGTTCTGGACACAGAATTGACTTGCGCCTTCATGGACCGCTGTGAGTCCAAAATGACTCCCAGGCATATAGTGCAGGCCTTGAAACTCAGGGCTACTCTGACTGGGTAGTGTGTCCTAGACCTGGACCTGTTTTAATTCTTTCATTACCTTTTTAACCTAATGTGCCGAGCCTATTTTGGGGCCATTATATGCTTTATATACATCCGCATTCTAGATTCCCGGCCCCGGCAACTAAATCTCTACATTATTGTCTTAGGGTAATTTAAATGTCATAACCCCAGTAATATCGCTTTGAATTTTGTTTGGTTGCTTGTCTATAGCATTTTTGTTTTATCCTGCTATGGCTGTATGCTAATGCAATAACGGTTTGATTGATTGACTCCCAGGCTGATGTGCTTTGAATTTCATTCGAGAGAACTCTAGTAGCTTATGAACCAGCTGCAATCCTAAATGTAGTTTATGAGGGAGTGAAACCCATCCAGCACAATGGAGCTTCTTTTTTGGAGCAAACATGTGCTTGCTTCCACTGCAGGTGAAGAGCATTATTTAAAGGTTGGATATGATGAACTGATAGGGACGTGGGTGGCGCTGTGGGTTAAACCACAGAGCCTAGGACTTGCTGATCAGAAAGTCCGCGGTTCGAATCACTGCGATGGGGTGAGCTCCTGTTGCTCGGTCCCTGCTCCTGCCCACCTAGCAGTTCGAAAGCACGTCAAAGTGCAAGTAGATAAATAGGTACCACTCAGGCGGGAAGGTAAACGGCGTTTCCATACACTGCTCTGGTTCGCCAGAAGCGGCTTAGTCCTGCTGGCCAAATGACCTGGAAGCTGTATGCCGGCTCCCTTGGCCAATAAAGCAAGATGAGCGCCGCAACCCCAGAGTCGGTCACGACTGGACCTAATGGTCAAGGGTCCCTTTACCTTTACCTGATGAACTCAGATGAAGAAAAGCAGGAGAAGCACTTGTTTTTTAACTAAGCAGCCAAAGTTCTTCACTGCCTTCTGGTTCTGAAACCAAACAGGATGGTGTCAAGCCAACTCTTTCTCCCCATTGACCCAAAGTGGAAAGAAATGCTGTATTGAAATTAAAAGTGACCATTTTATGTTTGATGTTATTCAGAGGAGCCTGTTCTTCATTTAGGGGGCATTAGTCCTAGTAACAGAAGCCTTAATATTTCAACAACAGTCCTGATTAAGAACATAAGGAGCAAAGTGGCCATCTAAAAAGAACTATAACTAGTCCATCCTCCCCCCCCCCAACCCACCCTACTATGCTGTCGCATTTAAATACCATGAATATTCACTGCTTGGCACCCAGCTGGCAGCTGAGCTGTTTTGATACAAAAAAGCCCCTTCAAACTCAAAAGAGTTTTTAATCAGCTGCAAGAGAAAGAAGAAGAAAGTAAAAGAAAGGAATAGGAACAGAGAGAGGGGGTAGAAACACCCCTGAATCAATGAGTTCAACAGAAAAGATAGGCAGAATCCAGTTAACCCCTTCAAGACCCTCTTGGTTATTGCACGCACTGAATTCCTGGCGACAAGCTGCCCTCTCTCTAAACCGGCCAGGGCATGCAAAGGGTGCTTCCTGCCATATTTTTTTACATCAGTACACCAGCTCCCTGCTGTGCTGCCAGTGCTCAAGGTCACTTGTGCAGAACTTCCTTTTCTGTGGCTGTCTGAACCATCAGGAGCTCACTGTCATTGTGCAAAAGGCGAGACAGGCGCCGGTTGCCTTCTGGGATCCAAAACGTGTCAGATTCCACATGGAAGCTGATCTCTGGCACCGAATCCGGAGGCCTAAGGGGTTTCGCTTTCTGTAAAACAGCCACCAACAGCCTCTTCATGTGTTTGAAATCATGCCACTTCACATTGCGATGGAGCGCAGAGGCAGCTGTGCTTATCCTGAGACAGGGCTGAGGTTGAGCTGTGTGTGAACGGCCTCCAATCCAACAAAAGCTTAAATGTGCCCAGGGTGTTTGCAATAGCCCCTCAAAAAATCTATGGCATGTGAGAGACTCTTCACTCTTCCTGTTCAGTTCCTGTTTGCTTTGGTTCTGCCTATCCCTCCAACATTTCTCTGATGAAAATAGGGGTGTCCCATTCCATAATGATAATTTTTTATTTATACGCCACACATCTTACTGGGTTGCCCCAGTATATGTGGGGCAGCTTCCAACATATATAAAAACATAATAAAACATTAAACAATTTTTTAAAAACTTTCCCTATACAGGGAAAGTTTGTGGCTTCGAGAACACTGTCCAACCATCTCGTCCTCTGTCGTCCACTTCTCCTTGTGCCCTCAATCTTTCCCAACATCGGGGTCTTTTCCAGGGAGTATTCTCTTCTCATGAGGTGACCAAAGTATTGGAGCCTCAGCTTCAGGATCTGTCCTTCCAGTGACCACTCAGGACTGATCACTGCAGATGGTGACAGCAGTCACGAAATTAAGAGATGCCTGCTCCTTGGGAGAAAGGCGATGGCAAACCTAGACAGCATCTTAAAAAGCAGAGACATCACCTTGCCAACAAAGGTCCATATAGTTAAAGCCATGGTTTTCCCAGTAGTGATGTATGGAAGTGAGAGCTGGACCATAAAGAAGGCTGATCGCCGAAGAATGGATGCTTTTGAATTGTGGTGCTGGAGGAGACTCTTGAGAGTCCCATGGACTGCAAGAAGATCAAACCTCTCCATTCTTTTTTTTAAAAAAATAATATTTATTAAATTTTTAACAAAAAAAGGATTACAAAACAATAAACAATAAACAAAGAACACACAAAGAAAATACAAAAACCAAAATTTAACATAAAAATAAAAAATAAAAAATAAAAATCCCTCTTTCTAATATCTTACCACTCATTTGCTTATTTTCATGACTTCCTCACACCTCCCTTTTTTGTATTCCATTTAAAAATTTGTTCAGCAAATTCATACCCTCTTAATTTACCCTTAATTGTTTATCCTCACATATTCTAACTTCAAATTTTCATCTGATATCAATCCATTCTTGCATATTCTTATTTTGCCTTATTGCTAGAACCACTTCGTTTCATTCCAACATCATTAACATTCAATGATTTTACAGTGTTTCTGTAGATAGATTTTAAATTTCTTCCAATCTTCTTCCACCAACTCTTCTCCCTTGTCTCGGATTCTGCCGGTCATTTCCGCCAATTCCATGTAGTCCATTACTTGCATCTGCCATTCTTCCAAGGTGGGTAGGTCTTGTGACTTCCAATGCTTTGCAATGAATATTCTTGCTGCTGCTGTAGCGTACATAAAGAAAGTTCTATCCTTCTTTGGCACCAATGGGCTGACCATGCCCAGGAGAAAGGCCTCTGGTTTCTTCAAGAAAGTATATTTAAATACCTTTTTCATTTCATTATAGATCATCTCCCAGAAAGCCTTAATCCTTGGGCACGTCCACCAAATGTGAAAGAATGTACCTTCAGTCTCTTTACATTTCCAACATTTATTATCGGGCAAATGATAGATTTTTGCAAGCTTGACTGGAGTCATGTACCACCTGTATATCATTTTCATAATATTCTCTCTTAAGGCATTACATGCCGTAAATTTCATACCTGTGGTCCACAACTGTTCCCAGTCAGCAAACATAATGTCATGTCTGATATCTTGTGCCCATTTTATCATAGCAGATTTTACCGTTTCATCCTCGGTATTCCATTTCAACAGCAAGTTATACATTCTTGATAGTATCTTAGCTTTGGGTTCTAACAGTTCTGTTTCTAATTTTGATTTTTCCACCTGGAAGCCAATTTTTTTATCTAAATTATAGGCCTCCCTTATTTGAAAGTAATGAAGCCAATCTCGCACTTTATCCTTTAATTTCTCGAAACTCTGCAGTTTCAATTTGTCACCCTCCTGTTCCAAAATCTCCCAATATTTTGGCCAGTTGGCCTCCACAAACCTCTCCATTCTTAAGGAAATCAGCCCTGAGTGCTCACTGGAAGGACAGATCCTGAAGCTGAGACTCCAATACTTTGGCCACCTCATGAGAAGACTCCCTGGAAAAGACCCTGATGTTGGGAAAGATTGAGGGCACAAGGAGAAGGAGATGACAGAGCATGAGATGGTTGGACAGTGTTCTCGAAGCTACGAACACGAGTTTGACCAAACTGCGGGAGGCAGTGGAAGACAGGAGTGCCTGGCATGCTCTGGTCCATGGGGTCACGAAGAGTCGGACATGACTAAACGACTAAACAACAACAAGGAAAAGTGGGATATTCTGGGATCAAATCAGAAACCGGGATGGCTTCTCTAAATTCAGGGACATCCCTGGAAAATAGGGACACTTGGAGGGTCTGTCCTAAATTGGATACCCTCTCTGCCAAACATTTCATTGGATGCCAAGTTTGGACCCCCACTCTATTCTTAACACCAGAGAGCTTCTCTCAATGAGAGAATTTCTCCACACAAACACACACATACACACACACTGATGGAGGGGCATGTCCAAACCTGTTGCTTTTTCTGCTCGTTCAGTTGTGGCAGCCATTTCTTGCCACATCACACACCGCCTGGCAATTATTTTGTCTTGTTCTACACCAGCACAGCGGCCATTTTGTCTTGGGCCGCACTCAGTGGTGGCCATTTTGTGACTGGAGCCCACAGCACTGCCTCAAGACTCCAAATGTGCTCTTAGCCAAAAAAGCCCTGCCATAAACTGCGCTCCTAGAGAAACCCTCATACATAAGTCAACTGTAATTTATTTTTATGGCAACACAGGGATCGTGGCTGGAGTGTTTCACTTCGAATAAGAACCATGTTCTATTTCCTTCCGGGGGAGCCATGAAGTTCACTGGATGCCCTTGGACCAAATTCTTCTCAGCCTAACACGCCTCACATCATTGTGGTGAGTAGCTCAACGGCAGAGGACCAAGTTTGGCCCAAGAAGATTATTCCCTCATCTCATCCCATCCCATATATAGAATTGGATGGGCAACTTTTAGAAGACATCTGAAGGCAGCCCTGCTACCTTGTATCAGGAAGTTTTTGATGTTCTACGTTTTATTATGTTTTATATGTGTTGGAGCAATGCAGCCAAATGCGTGGGCACAGCCTTTATCAAAGGTGGAAGACACTCAAATTCCGGACAAAAGGGAGAAACACACAAAGAGGAAGGCACATTTGGCAAACCCTCATTATGATCAACTCCTGCCCAGAAACCAATGTCCCCACTGTGGAAGGACATGAGGATCCAGAATTGGCCTTCACAGTCACTTACGGACTCACTGTTAAAACCGTGTTCATGGAAGGTGTTATGTACTGAAGTTCTCACCCTGGGCCAGCAGGGGGATACTGTAGATAGTTATGCAAATGAAGGATCGAAAGTGACGTTCAGTGATTGGATAGTTTTAGAAAGTTGTTACAGTAACATTGTACTGGAGCTCTATATAAGCAGGCTGACTGAACCCTTCAGTTCAGTTCTGTCCTGGCCTGTGAATAAACAAGAGCTGTTTGAAGAATCAAAGTGTTGTCTGATATGTTCACCCACAACTTAATAGAGGACAATCTTACTCGGCTCCGAGTGATAGCCAAAGTAGAAGAAATTATTATTATTATTATTATTAGCCAGAATTAAGACTCTGTGAGTCGCATTACAATGCCAAGCAGAATTCTTTTCTCCCGGTTGATACGCCATAAAACAGCAACTGAGACAGGGGAATAAATTATTGTTACAGGGCCAGCAGGAAATATCAACCCTATTTATATCCCTAGTAAAATTAAACTACTAGGTGTTCAGATGCCTGGCTTTGACATCAGTGTATCGGGTTCTATCACTCAACTCCTGCATGCTTCACTTTCACTATGGCAGCAATTAGTTCAGAGAGGCCTGACCCCTCGGTGACATTCATTTTCGGAGCACTTTTGTTCAGCTATCTAAGTTCAGGTTGGTGAATCATCTTGAAAGTCAAGGCTGAATGGGTGTATAGCAAAGCATGTCATAGGCATGTAGCTGGGGTGATTGATTGGCATGCATAAGGGCAAGAGAAAGATGGAAAGCACATTCAAGGGGGAAAAGTGCATTTATTTTGGTTACGCACTTAAACCAACTTACAATAAGGGATGAGGATGGGTGGGTGTGCCAAAGGCTCCTCGGAAGTATTTTAAGTACAGTGACTGATTTCCTGCTTGAGCCTGATGAAGTGGGCTTGAGTCCACAAATGCCATACTAAATTTGTTAGGCTGAAAGGTGTAAACAAGGCTTCTTGTTGTGTCCAGGGCAGCTGTTTACCAGCTCCATCTGGTACGCAGGCTGAGACCCTATCTGCCTTTGGACTGTCTCGCCAGAGTGGTGCATGCTCTGGTTATCTCCCGCTTGGACTACTGCAATGTGCTCTACGTGGGGCGACCTCTGAAGGTGACCCAGAAACTACAACTAATCCAGAATGCAGCAGCTAGACTGGTGACTGGGAGCGGCCGCTGAGACCATATAACACCAGTCTTGAAAGACCTACATTGGCTCCCAATACGTTTCCAAGCACAATTCAAAGTGTTGGTGCTGACCTTTAAAGCCCTAAACGGTCTCCATCCAGTATATTGTTCTACTGAGGTCCAGCACCGAGCGCCTTCTGGCAGTTACCTCACTGCGAGAAGCCAAGTTACAGGGAACCAGGCAGAGGGCCTTCTCGGTAGTGGCGCCCACCCTGTGGAATGCCCTCCCACCAGATGTCAAAGAGAACAACAACTACCAGACTTTTAGAAGACATCTGAAGGCAGCCCTGTTTAGGGAAGCTTTTAATGTTTGATGTATTGCAGTATTTTAATATTTTTTTGGAAGCCACCCAGAGTGGCTGGGGAAGCCCAGCCAGATGGGCGGGGTATTAATAATAATAATAATAATAATAATAATAATAATAATAATAATAATTATTATTATTATTATTATTATTATTATGTGTTGCTGCAAGAGGCAATGAGGATGCTGAGACAACGATGGCAACAGCAACCGGCTTGGCTACTCCCTCCCCCCAGTTTGTTTGTTTTTCATATAAAACCTTCCCTCCCTTGGCGCTGCCGTTCCCACAAAAATAGTGCCACACACTTTTTCAAATTCCATTTTTTTGCAGGTGGGATTGCATGTGATACGTTCAGCGTCGCATCTCTTAGAGAAAACTATTTGAGTCGAATTGGAAATAATAGCCAACAACACAGGATTGCTTCACCAGAAGATCTGCTTATAATCTCGAAGGATCTAATAATAATAATAACAATAATTAATAATAATATTTATTTATACATACATACATACATACATACATACATACATACATACATACCCCGCCCATCTGGCTGGGTTTCCCCAGCCACTCTGGGCGGCTTCCAACAAAATATTAAAATACAGTAGTCCGCCAAACATTGAAAGCTTCCCTAAACAGGGAAATATACGCATTACTCATATCATCTGAATGTAAAACTTTGAGAGTGCCTGGGACTTTCTTTCCCAGGGGTATTCCTTGCTATGTTTTAGGGTTATTCGTCCTAATTGTTTGGTAACCTTTCGTAAACTTTGGCAAGGTTACAGTAATGGCTATATTGATGAAAAGCAACATGGTAAATTCTGAAAAGGGTAATTTCATGGCCTGGGATTTGCTGGGATATATGGGCATGCGATTTCAATTAGTAATTATTGAAAATTGTATATTTGTTCAGGTTGGTTGTTTTTAAAGGTTTGAAGGGAATTAACTTGACGTCCTCCTTTGAAGTTTCAGACTCAAAGCCTCTTGGTGAGTTCTAGTTTATCTGTTTTCTTTTATGCACGGTTAACTTTTACTCCAGAAGGGCTGACTTGTTCGCTGTTTTATTGTATATTTTATTTTTTTAACAGAATTTTGGATTATCTTCACCACTGTGCTTTCTCACCCCCCCTTTTTGGGGGGGACGGCTTTTGTATCCTTCAGTGAAATATGCACTATTTCAGAGTTCAGGTGTAGGTAATTTTTTTTTTCTGTCGAAAAGAGTTGGCGATGAGCAGAGTCAGAGACAAAAGTGTTTGGGACTGACTAATCTGGAATAAAGACTGCCTTGCATCAGTTTCCATTATGGATACTGTTATGTACTGAAGTTCTCACCCTGGGCCAGCAGGGAGATACTGTAGATAGTTTTCACTCAGGTCCACATATGCAAATAAGCGATTGAAAGTGACATTCAGTGATTGGATAGTTACGGAAAGTGGTTACTGTTGCATTGTAGTGGAGCAGGGTGGCTGAACCCTTCTGTTATGTACTGATGTTCTCACCCTGGGCCAGCAGGGGGATGCTGTAGATAGTTATGCAAATGAAGGATCGAAAGTGACGTTCTGTGATTGGATAGTTCTAGAAAGTTGCAACAGTTACAATTGTTCTGGAGCTCTATATAAGCAGGCTGACTGAGCTCCTCAGTTATTTCTGTTCTGGCATCTGAATAAAGAAGAGCTGTTTGAAGAATCGCTGTGTCGTCTGATATGTTCACCCACAACTTAACACCTTCAGTTCAGTTCTGTTCTGGCCTGTGAATAAACAAGAGCTCTTTGAAGAAGCCAGGCACCTGAAGGTCAACAGGGAGGACACCCTGTCAAATTTGATCTAGGAGAGAGCAACACCCGCAAAGATCTCTGTGATCCGGCCGAGATATAAGCGACTGGATGGTTTTAAAGTATTAATATGGACCAATACACTACTGATCTGGAAAGTAATTGAAAGTAACTCCGTTTGTCAGAGCTCTACCAATAAAACCAGAAGAAGTAACACAAGAAACTATCAGTTCATTTTTAATTGAATACAAGTATTTTTTCTGAATAGCTCAGCTACCCTTAGTCCTGGCAACCTTCTGCAGCAAATTCCCTCCCTGAACTAAATTAATTGAGAGCAGAAACTTTAAGACAACAAGGTGAACTAGCCTTGGTGTTCCCTTTAAAAGCTGCTTTCCTCTCTTGGGCTGTTTTGTAGCCCTTCCCTGGTTTGTCTGTCTCCTTGCGTTTAAGGTGCTGGGACGCGGGTGGCACTGTGGGTTAAACCACAGAGCCTAGGACTTGCTGATCAGAAGGTCGGCGGTTCGAATCCCCGCGACGGGGTGAGCTCCCGTTGTTTGGTCCCAGCTCCTGCCAACCTAGCAGTTCGAAAGCACGTCCAAGTGCAAGTAGATAAATAGGTACCACTCTGGCAGGAAGGTAAACTGCATTTCCATGCACTGCTCTGGTTCGCCAGAAGCGGCTTAGTCATGATGGCCACATAACCCGGAAGCTGTACACCGGCTCCCTCAGCCTATAGAGCGAAATGAGCGCCGCAACCCCTGAGTTGGTCACGACTGGATCTAATGGTCAGGGGTCCCTTTACCTTTACCTAAAGCCTTTTGACCTTTAAAGCCCTCGTATTTATGGGACTTCCTCTCCTGGTATGCCCCGCAGAGGACCTTAAGGTCCATGAATAATTATAGTTTAGAGGTCCCGGGCCCTAAAGAAGTCAGATTATCCTCCACCAGGGCCAGGGCCTTCTCAGTGATGGCTCCAACCTGGTGGAATGCTCTGTCCCATGAGACCAGGGCCCTGCAGGATTTAACTTCCTTCCGCAGGGCCTGTAAGACAGAGCTATTCTGCCTGGCTTTCAATTTGAACTTAGCCTGATCTTTTATTCCCCTTCCCTCCCCCTCCCCTTTTTATGAAGATTACCCACTCTGGGATCCCACAGCTAATTCTCCCCTGGTCTCCTCACTGGCCCAAATAGGACTAATTTAGCCAGCTAGCCCTGGTGACCATCTAATGTTTATTGGATGGATTTCCTCCCTAAAATGATTTTTGAATTCTGAATTTATTGTTATTTATTGTTATTGTTATTCACGGTTTATACTGTATTTTATGCTGTTTTTTGTTGCATCCATTAAGTGTTTTAAATTTGTTGTTAGCCGCCCTGAGCCCGGTTTTCTGAACCGGGAAGGGCAGGGTATAAATAAAAATATATTTATTATTTATTATTGATCGCTAAAGAACCCCAGCTTCAGGCCCCTCCAGAACTTTGTGGGCGAGGCATGCAAATTGTGTAAAATTAACTTTGTGATCAACTCCTACCATCAAGGGTAGTATTCTTCCTCCGCCCCTCCCTCACCAAACATAAATTAATACTTAGGCTGTTCGAGAGGATAATTACTTTGAACAGAGTATTCCCTGTGAAGCATGCCTGGAGCAGGATCAAACCTCACATGCCATACTGTCAGACTGCATATTGGAGGAGACTCACAGCTGGATTCCTCATTTCCCCTCCATGCTACAAAAATAAAAAAAGGCTCCTCACCTCTTGTCTCTTCTACCTTAGCTTTGTCTGCTGTTGCACCACATTTTCTGTATTCCTTCCAAAAGAGCAAATATTTCATTCCCCTAACTAAGAAACAAGGGCTTCGGTAGAATTGAAATAAGAATTCACTAGATATATGCTGACAGTGTAATCCTGGGCTGCGTCCACACTAGGGCACGACTGTGTATACATGGCTGACTTTTTCCATGTGCACCTTTGTGTGCTTTCATATACGCGCAAGCACTTTCGATTTAATCCCTCCTAAATCTGTTTTAGTTAGTGACGTAGCGTGGGTTGCCAGCACCCGGGGCCACGCGGAAGGGATGGGAGGGAGGGTAATGGATGTAAGGTTCCTGTATACCTGAAGGAGCGTCTCCACCCCCAGCACCGAGAGCCTTCTGGTGGTTCCCTCGCTGCGAGAAGCCAAGTTACAGGGAACCAGGCAGAGGGCCTTCTTGGTAGTGGCACCCGCCCTGTGGAATGCCCTCCAACCAGATGTCAAAGAGAAAAATAACTACCAAACTTTTAGAAGACATCTGAAGGCAGCCCTGTTTAGGGAAGCTTTTAATGTTTAATAGGTTATTGTATTTTAGCGTTTTGTTGGAAGCCGCCCAGAGTGGCTGGGGAAATTCATTATTATTATTATTATTATTATTTCCCACCTGTGTGGTTTTAAGGATGATTGAAAATATGATAGCTCTGTGAACCCAAACAAACAGAAGCCACAAGGATCTTATGCATTAATGCTACTATCATATATATATATATATAATTCAACCCAATGCTCTGACGGTGGTGGTGGGATTGTTGATTATTTTGAACCTATACATAGCATTTGCTTGATATTTGGAAGCGTATGTAACCCGAAAGGGATGCGGGTGGCGCTGTGGGTTAAAGACTCAGCGCCTAGGACTTGCCGATCGAAAGGTCGGCGGTTCGAATCCCTGCGGCGGGGTGCGCTCCCGCTGCTCGGTCCCAGCGCCTGCCAACCTAGCAGTTCGAAAGCACCTCCAGGTGCAAGTAGATAAATAGGGACCGCTTACCAGCGGGAAGGTAAACGGCGTTTCCGTGTGCGGCTCTGGCTCGCCAGAGCAGCGATGTCACGCTGGCCACGTGACCCAGAAGTGTCTCCGGACAGCGCTGGCCCCTGGCCTCTTGAGTGAGATGGGCGCACAACCCCAGAGTCTGTCAAGACTGGCCCGTATGGGCAGGGGTACCTTTACCTTTTATGTAACCCGAGGTACCACTTGGTTGAAATTTACACTTGGATACAATGAATAGTATACCTTATTTATCTAAGAACACAGCCAATTGTGTGTTTACTGAGGATGCTTTAACTGACCATAGGTTTGTTTGTTGTTGTTTTGTCCTTTTTGAATTAGCAAGCATGTGTACAGTCCATGCAGGGCAAATAGCATAGCACTTCCTGGGTTTTCTGAGGCATGTGTATTGCAGTCAGTCAAAACGCAGAACCATTGTGTGCGGAAGAAGGACATCCACAGACAGAGGCACCTGGCTTTGTCTTGGCCCGTGGGGCTTCCAGTCTATTGCTATCTACTGAGGGGGATTCAATGGCACACCTGCAAATTTAGACTGCGCAGCTCAAATGGATTGGGTGCTTGCGTGCGACAAACCTGCTCCTGTCTCCCCCACTCTGCCTTCAGACTTCTTGCGATAAGTAAAATTGAAAGGGGGAATGCATGTGATAGTGAGGGGAAATAAGGGCTTGATGCAATATTGTATCGTAGACAGCATCTTAAAAAGCAGAGACATCACCTTGCCAACAAACGTCCGTATAGTTAAAGCTATGGTTTTCCCAGTAGTGATGTGCCTGGCGTGCTCTGGTCCATGGGGTCACGAAGTGTTGGACACGAGTAAACGACTAAACAACAACAACAACAACACAATATTGTATAACCTCTATGCAAACATTGTACAGTCATACCTCAGGTTGAAGTAGCTTCGGGATGAATATTTTTGGGTTACTTCCGGGTTTCGCCGCATGTGCAGACACTCAAAATGACGTCACACACATGCGCGGAAGCAGCAAAACGCAACCAGCACACGCGCAGACACGCAGACACGCAGTCGCGTGTTACGTTCGCTTCAGGATGCGGACGGGGATCCGGAACGGATCCCGTTCGCATCCAGAGGTACCACTGTATAAGCTCTATGCAAACCAATTGGAATGAATGCTAAAAATAAGAAGGTCATCTGAACGTGAACCAGATGTGACCCAAGACGAACTTGTGATTCCCACAGATCCCTACACCAAAGTGGCTCTGATGCAGCCTCCCTCAAGGAAAGAAGTAGGATTTATCCATTTGAGAGCACTGTGCCTTCTGGAACAGACCAAAGCAAAACAAAGAGCATCTCTGAGCCTCTCTCCTGCTTTTTGTGTCATGGGCAAAGGTTCTCCATGCGCCACAGAGTATGGAAAATAAATCAAATGCGTGCTCTAGCCAATGTAGGTTTTATATTCTTCACATGACCATTGAAGTGTGAATTGACTGAAGCTTCACAAGGGAAGAAGGGTTGTGAGAATCAGGTTGCAAACATGCACGCCCTTTTTGTTGTTGTTGTTGTTTAGTTGTTTAGTCATGTCCAGCTCTTCATGACCCCATGGACCAGAGCACACCAGGCACTCTTGTCCTCCACTGCCTCCCGCAGTTTAGTCAAACTCATGGTGGTAGCTTCGAGAACACTGTCCCACCATCTTGTCCTCTGCCATCCCCTTCTCCTTGTGCCCTCACTCTTTCCCAATAGCAGGGTCTTTTCCAGGGAGTCTTCTCTTCTCATGAGGTGGCCAAAGTATTGGAGCCTCAGCTTCAGGATTTGTCCTTCCAGTGAGCACTCAGGGCTGATTTCCTTCAGAATGGAGAGGTTTGATCTTCTTGCAGTCCATGGGACTCTCAAGAGTCTCCTCCAGCACCAGAATTCAAAAGCATCCATTCTTTGGCGACCAGCCTTCTTTATGGTCCAGCTCTCACTTCCATACATCACTACTGGGAAAACCATAGCTTTTACTATACAGACCTTTGTTGGGAAGGTGATGTCTCTGCTTTTTAAGATGCTGTCTAGGTTTGCCATCGCCTTTCTCCCAAGGAGCAGGCGTCTCTTAATTTCTTGACTGCTGTCACCATCTGCAGTGATCATGGAACCCAAGAAAGTAAAATCTCTCACTGCCTCCATTTCTTCCCCTTCTATTTGCCAGGAGGTGATGGGACCAGTGGCCATGATTTTAGTTTTTTTGATGTTGAGCTTCAAACCATATTTTGCGCTCTCCTCTTTCACCCTCAGTAGCCACAAATGTAATGCGAAGATAGGTCTGGCTGCTCCTGTCACTGATGTTCTAACCTCAGGATGACTCATTCTCAGTTTGGGAAAGATGTGGCTTTGCTTCTGGTTTTTGTGAAGATGGCTATGGTACTGATTAAACAAGGCTGGATTTAACTCCCCAGCTGGGCCTTCTCACAGGAGAGGCAAGAAGGAAAAAAACAATAATCCCATTTCTTTTCTCTCACTCTGAGGGAGATTGGGTTGCCCACCACCCTCCACACCATGCTGGGCTTCAGTCTGACTAGAAACCTCCCTTCCTCTTCAGCAGCAAGATCCATATCAAAGGACCAGACCCTACAGAGTTCATTAGAGGGCATTGATAATTTCTGCATTTTCTTAGAGAGTGGGTAGCTTTTATTCACAATGCAAATAGGTTGGCCTTAATTTCAACCCTTCTTCCAAGCTAGATATTTTTTGGAGAGGCAGTTATTATAAAAAATGTTTTTCTTCTACAATAATAAATCATTAAATGCTTTTGCAGGGTGTACAGTTTCTGTTACATCCAGCTTCTAGGAAAGCATACTGATATAAGGAAAAACAGAGTATGGGGATGGGGACACCCAATCCCCCTGGTTAATTCCAGAATCCTCATTTTGCTCTTTCCCTTGCTGATTAAATTGTGCGCAAATCAAACCCACATCGGACAAGAAGGCTAACCAACAGTTTCTCACAATGATGTAAGAGTCACTTATACAGTGGTACCTTGGGTTACATACACTTCAGGTTACAGACACTTCAGGTTACAGACTCTGCTAACCCAGAAATATTACCTTGGGTTAAGAACTTTGCCTCAGGGTGGGAACAGAAATCGTGCTCTGGCGGCGTGGCAGCAGCGGGAGGCCCCATTAGCTAAAGTGGTGCTTCAGGTTAAGAACAGTTTCAAGTTAAGAACGGACCACTGGAACGAATTAAGTACTTAACCCGAAGTACCACTATATTAAGAAAAGGAAAGTAATTCTGAATCACCTGCAGAGGATATTAATAGAGAAAATTACTGAAACGCTCCATAATAAATTGGTTCTGAGGAAGCCACTTCTTGAAGCGTTGCAGGCCTGTGTCAAGTAAGCAAAAGGAAAGAAGTAATCAATACGAAAATGTGAATTTGGATTGCAAGCGTTTGAAGTGCCTGTGTTGCAAGATCTCTGGGGCATATTTGATATTGTGTGCGTGTAAAAGTAAAGGACCTCTGGACAGTTAAATCCAGTCGAATTCTACTATGGGGTGTAGCACTCACCTCACTTTTCAGGCCGAGGGAGCCCATGTTTGTCCGCAAACCAGTTTACCGGGTCATGTGACCAGCATGACTAAACCGCTTCTGGCGCAACGGGACACCGTGACAGAAACCAGAGCACATGGAAACGCCGTTTACCTTCCCACTGCAGCGGTATCTGTTTATCTACTTGCACTGGTGTGCTTTTGAACTGTTAGGTTGGCAGAAGCTGGGACTGAGCAATGGGAGCTCATCCCGTCGTGGGGATTTGAACCGCTGACCTTGCAATCGGCAAGCCCAAGAGGCTCGGTGGTTTAGACCACAGCGCCACCCATGTGTATGTGTGTGTGTTGACTTTTTGTGCATGACATGGTCAGCAAAGCCAAATTATGGCTTACTGGAAGAGGAACTCCCTGGTCCCTTTTCCTCCTGTGCTATGCCATGTTGTCTAATCTAGGCTTGTGATTAAGCTCTTAACTAAACACAAGTTGCAGCCAAAGTCTGTTCTTGGCTACAGCACATGGTTAGTGTGTAGAGAGCTTAACCATGAACATGGGTTCAAGCGGCAAGGATGGGATGGGGTGTGCATGGCTTAATAAACAGCCAGTTTGTTTTTCCCTTTGTGTTGTTGACCATGTAGCCTACTGATGAGTTCTGGAGAGCTCAAAAGCTTTGTGACATTTGCGTTGGCCTGATAAAGGTATTGCCCCAATATGGATATTGGAATATTCCTCCAGCGAACCTCCTTTAACAGGGGTCAGCAATTTTTTTCAGCAGAGAGCCGGTCCACTGTCCCTCAGACCTTGTGGAGGGCCGGACTATATTTTTTTTTGGGGGGGGATGAACGAATTCCTATGCCCCACAAATAACCCAGAGATGCATTTTAAAGAAAAGCACACATTCTACTCATGTAAAAACACCAGGCAGACCCCACAAATAACCCAGAGATGCATTTTAAATAAAAGGACACATTCTACTCATGAAAAAACACGCTGATTCCCAAATCGTCCGCGGGCTGGATTTAGAAGGTGATTGGGCCAGATCCGGCCCCCGGGCCTTAGTTTGCCTACCCATGAGTTAACTTATATTTGGAGCCAAGCCTATACACTCCCCTCTATGCTTCTGTATATGAAAAGTAGTACAGTGGTACCTTGGGTTACATATGCTTCAGGTTACATATGCTTCAGGTTACATACTCCGCTAACCCAGAAATAGTGCTTCAGGTTAAGAACTTTGCTTCAGGATGAGAACAGAAATCGTGCTCCGGCGGCATGGCGGCAGCAGGAGGCCCCATTAACTAAAGTGGTGCTTCAGGTTAAGAACAGTTTCAGGTTAAGTACGGACCTCTGGAACGAATTAAGTACTTAACCTGAGGTACCACTGTACAGAAAGCTGCCATGTTGACATTCCCTTTGGAAGGAGAAAAGCAGAGGAGGAAAAGATGAAAATGGCAAGGAAGGCAAGAGGAACTTTTAGGCTATGAGCGTGTTCCTCTGGTAGGGTATGATAGCTGGGAAACCGTTTCTAAGACTGTGAAAATTTGTCCAGCTGCCAAATGCCTGGGTTGATCAGAGATCAGTTTTGGTGTCATGAGTCACTTGCGTCTTTCAAACCTTTGTGTGCCGCACTCTTAAGCCGCTGCGCTCGGGGGCCGAGAGGAAGAGGCAGGGGTTCAGTTTCTTAAGCAACCTTCCCTGCAGTTGGCCTATTCATGCTTCTTACAGTTGCGAACAGATTAATTTGCTGCCAAGCTTCTTCCAGGTAATCACAAAAGAATGCCTCTTGTCAGTGACGCTAGGGCTTCATATATTTGGACAGAGCTGTGTATCGAAAGCTGTCGGTACTCCAAAAAGTATGAAAGCATTTAAACCTGTATGGGCGCAATGCCGGTTAGGTTAGCGCAAAGTCACAGTACCAAGCAAGGGGGGGGGGACTTTCACAGCTCAAGGGCCGCATTTCTTTCTGAGAAGCTTTCTGAGGGCCACATGCTAATTGTGGGCAGGGCCAGAGGAAACGCAAGTGGAGCAAGAAAACTAAACTTTACATTTGTACATGGCGCTGTGGGTTAAACCACAGAGCCTAGGACTTGCCGATCAGAAGGTCGCGGTTCGAATCCCCACGACGGGGTGAGCTCCCGTTGCTCGGTCCCTGCTCCTGCCAACCTAGCAGTTCGAAAGCACACCAGTGCAAGTAGATAAATAGGTACCGCTCTGGTGGGAAGGTAAACAGTGTTTCCGTGCGCTGCTCTGGTTCACCAGAAGCAGCTTAGTCATGCTGGCCACATGACCCGGAAACTGTACGCCGGCTCCCTCGGCCAATAAAGCGAGATGAGCGCCGCAACCCCAGAGTTGGCCACGACTGGACCTAATGGTCAGGGATCCCTTTACCTTTTACAGAAGGTTAGTTTCTATGCTCTCACCCACCCCTCCCGATCCTTCATCCACAAATCTGATCAAGTAGCCTCCAGAAATAACATGTTTCACTCAGAGTATGTTAATGAATATATTATTTATTCAACATAATTGAAACCCCTGGCCTTTCCCGTTAATAAACAATGTACAGTCATACCTCGGGATAAATACGCTTCAGGATAAGTATTTTTCGGTTGTGCAACCCAGAGGTAATGGAGTGCGTTATTTCTAGGTTTCGCCGTTTGTGCATGCACAGACGGTCAAAATGACGTCACGCGCATGTGCGGCAGCGGCAAAACGCAACCCGCACACACGCAGACGCGCAGACGCGTCTTACATTCTGTTCAGGATGCGAACGGGGCTCCGGAATGGATCCCATTCGCATCCCGAGGTACCACTGTACTCAGAGCAGCCTGGAATAAAGTCATGCAACAAAATTTTAAAATATATTAAAACAGCAGCAATAGGTAACCGTATCTGAGATGCGATCCATTTGATCACTGCATGCTCATGTGAAAATATCCGTAAGGTAAGCAGACCTCCCTAGCCTGCCACGCTTTGTAAAATCTAGCAACTGAGTAGGTTATATGAGAAAAACATAAAGGTAAAAAGGGAAAGGACCCCTGACAGTTAAGTCCAGTCGCAAATGACGCTCAGTGTGGCGCTCATCTCACTTTACTGGCCAAGGAAGCCGACGTTTGTCCACAGACAGTTTTTCCGGGTCATGTGGCCAGCACAACTGAGTCGCTTCTGGCGAAACCAGAGCACCGACGCCGTTTGCCTTCCCGCCGGAGCGCTACCTATTTATCTACTTGCACTTTGACATGTTTTCGAACTGCTAGGTTGGCAGGAGCAGGGACCGAGCAACGGGAGCTCACCCCGTCACAGAGATTCAAACCGCCGAACTTCTGATCGGCAAGCCCTAGGCTCTGTGGTTTCAGACCACAGCGCAACCTGCGTCCCTGAGAAATATGTAGACAGGTGTAAATCATGTTTCATCTGGGGTATTATAAATAAAAGAACACCTGGTTTGTAAAATGTTCTTCATACAACAGATTTTTATATTGAACTGCGCCGCAACTCCCCATTATTTTTTTCTGCACTCCACTGATTCAGAGGCTCACACAGAGGGAGGTGCCCAAACTGAGCCTCAAAATGTTGGTGTCCGGTGAAATCCCCAAAATCGCAAAAAGCACACAATAAAGGGCATTTCCCCCCCCCCTCCATCCCATTTGCTATCCCCCATCTCTGAGTCAATCAGCTACTTTGACATGGCTCAATCACTCCCAGCACTAACAGTGTGCAAACAAATAGAAAATTATTTCCCACTGGCAAACATGCTGTTTACTTTCCCGAAAAAATTGCACTTTTCAGCCTGACAGCTGATCAAGGGCTCTCCGGGCTGCTGTCAGCAGGAAGAAGTGTTTAAACACAGAGATGGGAGTTTAAACATTTTCTCATTATCAGAGAATAAAAAATAAAAATAAAAAAAAATAAATGCAAGCGTGGAGAGCCACAGGACCACCCGCTGTGCGAGTAATGAAGCTGTGTCTCATGACCAGAGCCAGGGGACTTTTATCTCTGTCCCTGGTATCATTACTGAGGTGACACCTTCCCATGATCCAAGGCGGGGCTTTTTTTTAAATCTGCGTTTCCCCAAACGCAGTCGCAGGTTGTGTGAGGGATTTTTGCTGGGTTTCTGAGAGAATATTGCCCATTGTTTGCCGTTCTGGCTACAGTTGTGTCAGCGTTTAGACAAGAGATCTGTAGCTTAGTTCTCCTTTGGGTTGGTTGTGTTGTTGTTTTTTTTAATAAAAAAAAATTGGCCATGAAATTTACTTTGTAGAAAAGGAGGAGGAAACGAATAAGAATTTCATTTATTTTATTTATTTTTTAAAAAACCAAATACTTGTAAAAAGAAATAATAACGATGATTTTTTTGGGGTAAATAATACGATAGTCAATTTGTTTGTTACTCAAGGACCATTCACAAAGTATGCTACTTTAGCACACAGTTCGATGGTCTAGGGGTGGAGGAACCCGAAAAATATTGCAGTATTTTGCCTCTGCAAGCCAGTACTTGAATTGACTGGGGAAAAACATGCCCACCTCCTTTCCCCAAAATGTTAGCATTTGCTCTGATAAAGGCCTTTTTTAAAACGGAAGAAAACCCTATTTTGGTACATCTTAACGCATACTTTCTCTCTCTTTCACCACAATTTCGCTCCTCACTCCCTCCATCTTCATGCATGACATAGTTCCTCATGTTGGTATATTCTCAAATTATTTGAAGGTGTCACAAAGTTGTCAAAGGATGGGTTTGCTGTGATCCCGTTGTGAGGTTTTTGTCAATGGCCTGTACCAAAAAAATGCCTCTGTGAAAGGCTGGGGTTTGGATTAATCCTGATGAGAAAATGAGATAATGGCATGATAAAGTCAACGATCAGGTGACTTTACCTCACGTAGCCCACAATAGCATAAAATAATATACAAGGTAGCTAAATTACCGGTAAAACGGGAGCACGGACCCTAATTTTCCTACCACTTTCTATTGGTATTCATGCTTCCTTGTGTGCATTATGATTTAATATATGGGTATCTATGGTTAATTTGTAAGGCACAGGGCTATCTAGTTCAGACTTTGCAGAATAATCCTTTTGACTAATTGTGGCATGATTTAGGAGCGTACTCATGCAAACAGGCTGGGGTTTTTAGTTGTCTAGCCAGCTGTGGTGAGTAAGAATCAGCTCTAGGCAATCTTTTTTTATTAAAAAAAAATTGTTTCTTTTAGGCCACAAATGACTAATACAGATCTGTGTGGGCAGATGGGCAATTAACTTTCATGGACTTAGTTATATAATTGCTAATGACTTTTATCATCTCTATATTTATTTCCCTCAGTTGCGGGCCTGATTATTTGGAGATAAGCAAGTTTACCTTGGCTGACTGGAGGAAAACACAAGAGCAAGCCTGGAGTTTTCTTGTTCTCTCTGGAAACGAATTCTGATGAGAAACGCTGTGAGAATGTGCTGTCTATGAAAGAAAAGATGCTCCCACATCAGAAGTCGCTTAAGAGCACCTTTCCTATTGACATTCTGTCATTCTGTCAAGAATGCAGAGATCAAGGAGATTATACATGTGCTTGTGACTCACTAGAATATCACTGGCCTCCCCTGAAAACTTCCACCACCAAAAATCTTTGGCTGGATCCATATAAGCTCACTTGCCATCCTTTTCTTTTTCAAAAGCAGACATATTTGGCGTTGGCGTGGAACTCACTAGAATATCACTGGCCTCCCCTGAAAACTTCCACCACCAAAAATCTTTGGCTGGATCCATATAAGCTCACTTGCCATCCTTTTCTTTTTCAAAAGCAGACATATTTGGCGTTGGCGTGGAACTGGTATAATGATAATCCCATTAGCGATGGTGGAAGGTCTCTCTAGGACAGTGTAACAAATATTAAACAATTCCTTTTGTTGACTTCATCCAATGAGCCATCTTTCCCCAGAGACT
Source organism: Podarcis cretensis (assembly GCF_951804945.1). Lineage (NCBI taxonomy): Eukaryota > Metazoa > Chordata > Lepidosauria > Squamata > Lacertidae > Podarcis > Podarcis cretensis. Next base: position 130,256,260 of record NC_137170.1, on the reverse strand, counting down.
TGACTTTAATCTAATCCTCTCCTTCCTCCAGGAATCCCTTTGTTGGGAAAGATCGGAAACCAACCCCAGGAATGACAAGTCTGTCCCTAAGCCTTGGATCAGTCAATACATTCTTGAAATTATCGGCTCCCATCTGTTCTGTTTGTCCACTCAGCCCCTGGTCTGGCGATCTCTTTATCAAGGGACAGTCAGATTTATCCTAAGGGTCCAGAAATCAGACCCACTGTTAACATCTCGGTTGCCAAGTCAATATTACTGACACTGCTTTCTAAACAAAAGATAATACGTAACTCGGGACATCTGTTTCCTCTGTTACTGCTGAGATGTGTCGTCAGAGAAGGAAGACATGGCCCGTAACCAGATTCTGTTAGCATCTATGCTGGTGTAAGTCAGCCAGAGACTGAGGTAAACATCAGAGATTCGCTAATTACAAAGCACGGCCAAATTCAATTTATTTTTGTGATAGAAAATGTCTTTTCTCTTTTAGAAATGGAAAAAAGCTTGGCTTTGGCTTGACCTAAATGAACTTGCAGCTCAAACTGTCCTTCACTGTTGCTTTTGCTGTGTGCAGTGTTGTGAAAACTTTCGCTGTAGCGCTCAGTAAAAATAAAGTTGAGAGTGGTGAGCCTCTTCAAAACGAAGGGGAAATGCCCTTCTTATAACTCATAGCTAACACAAAGTGCAGACCTTGGACTTAGGAGCTGTGGGCTTGCTCCAGTGTTGCAAAAGCCCTTTTCCCAGCAAGATTAGCTCTCTTGGATCACTACAACCACAGTCCCTTATCCACCTTCTTTCTTGGTCTTCTGAACAATGAAAGCACCGGATTATGATTCAGGCTGGATCTGAGGCCCAGCTCTGTAGGCCTTCAGATATACACCCAGTCTTGCCGACCTTGATTGGTGTTGGTGCCAGCTGGCCTCGGTCCAGTATACCTGAAGGAGTGTCTCCACCTCCATCGTTCTGTCCGGACACTGAGGTCCAGCTCCGAGGGCCTTCTGGCGGTTCCCTCGCTGCGAGAAGCCAAGTTACAGGGAACCAGGCAGAGGGCCTTCTCGGTAGTGGCACCCGCCCTGTTGAACGCCCTCCCACCCAGTTACCCTGACAACCTTCCAACTCCCCAGTCTCTGTTCACACCTCAGGGCAAGCGGGGAGGACATTTCTCTTGCATTGCCAATGGCTCTCAATGGCCCTGTTTTGTTTCGTAATGGCCCTAGCCTGGCCAGGTCATTTTGCATAGGCTGTTCCTCTGCAGCTTGTATTTCTCCCTTCACATTCCAAATAATCAAAATCCTACCATTTATTAAGGAAATCAGCCCTGAGTGCTCACTGGAAGGACAGATCCTGAAGCTGAGGCTCCAATACTTTGGCCACCTTATGAGAAGAGAAGACTCCCTGGAAAAGACCTTGATGCTGGGAAAGATGGAGGGCACTAGGAGAAGGGGACGACAGAGGATGAGATGGTTGGACAGTGTTCTCGAAGCCACCAGCATGAGTCTGACCAAACTGCGGGAGGCAGTGGAAGACAGGAGTGCCTGGCGTGCTCTGGTCCACGGGGTCACGAAGAGTCGGACACGACTAAACGACTAAACAACAACAAACCATTTATTAATGTCTAGGACTTAGGAGGGGTTCCCCCCAATCTATTACATTATTATCTGTTCGTATAAAGGTAAAGGTAAAGGGACCCCTGACCGTTAAGTCGTCGTGGATGACTCTGGGGTTGTGGCGCTCATCTCACTTTATTGGCCAAGGGAGCCGGTGTACAGCTTCCAGGTCATGTGGCCAGCGTGACTAAGCCGCTTCTGGCGAACCAGAGCAGTGCCTGGAAACGCCGTTTACCTTCCCGCCGGTGTGGTACCTATTTATCTACTTGCACTCTGATGTACTTTCGAACTGCTAGGTTGGCAGGAATCTGTTCGTATAGCCCACCTTTAATCAAATCGTCCCAGGGCACATTGATAGTTGCACTTAATCCTGAAACCTAAAGGGGAAAAATATTTTGCTCCTTTTACTTATGCCTATAATACAGTCTGCTCCTATTTTCTATGATCACTTCTTAGTTTTAATGGCAAGCCCATACTCAAATAGTGACGATGAACTGCATCCGTTGACTTCCTCGCCCCAGAAAAGAAGCCCACACTTCGTTTGTTCTTTTCACCAAAACTTGCTAGAGCTGATTTTGTGATGACCCTTCTCGTATGGAGCAAAGAGATCACACATTTCTGGTTTCAGCTTCACTCCGGGAACCGTGAAGATGGACTGTGCTATGAAGGAAACAAAGAAGCCAAGTATCAGTTACAGGGGAGCGATAGAGGGGAGCCTGCACTGGGTCAAATCTGTCCTTGATGGTGACCCACATTGCTTGTCTTGAAAGAAAACTGCTCCTATGTGATGCTGCTTGACACAGGAGTAAGCTTATTCCTGGGTGAACTTCCCCAGATTTCTTGGAGAGCCTCTACACCAGTGTAAGAAGGATGGATAACCCATCGCTCTCCAAATATTGTTGGACTCCAACTCCCATCAGCTTCAACCAATACAGTGGTACCTTGGGTTACATACACTTCAGATTACATACGCTTCAGGTTACAGACTCCGTTAACCAAGAAATAGTACCTCGAGTTAAGAACTTTGCTTCAGGATGAGAACAGAAATCGTGCTCCGGTGGCGCGGCGGCAGCAGCAGGAGGCCCCATTAGCTAAAGTGGTGCTTCAAGTTAAGAACAGTTTCAGGTTAAGAATGGACCTCCGGAACGAATTAAATACTTAACCTGAGGTACCACTTTATAGCCAATGGTTAGGGATGATGTCGCGCTTGAGTCCAACAACATTTGTAGGTTCTGTAGGTTCTCAACCCCTCTTCTAGTGGAATCTATCATTTTAGTAACATTTATGATAACTTTTTTTAAAAAAAACCCAGTAGCTATGCCTTTGCAAGCCAGCAACTCTCCAGATATTTTGGACTACAACTCCTATCTGCTGTGGTAGCTGAGGCTGGTGGGAGTTATACTCCAAAGAATCTGGGAAACACCAGGTTAATGAAGGGAGTCAGGCAATCTGCTCCAGAAATTCATTCACAGACTGAAACATACCAGCAGCAAAGTATTCCTGGACTCCTTCCCAAAGTAATTTTAACACGAAACCACCACTGGAAACTACAACCATAGAAAGAAACATGTTCTAGTAGTAAACTGGCAATCAGTTGATTTACTGGCAAAAAGTCACACATCCCCATTATTTAAGAAGCAACCAATGGGGTAGCTTTGCACGTTACAAGAAGTGTCAAAGAGCCAACATCCCAGTGACTAATGAATCCACTTTTTTGTAATCTTAGGGTTGTGTCTGTGTGCATCTTCCTCCCTGTGAGATGTGCAAGATCTGATTGGGGGCCCAGATTATACATGTTCCCTGATCCTACATGAGCCTAGAAGCACACAAATTGGATGAGTCAGTTGCTTGTTATCGCTGCACAGCAGGGAATGGTTCCTGAACCATTATCCTTGGCTCCAGTTATCCAGTTGCTTATCAGACTAAACTGATGGGGTTCCCACCCACCCCGACAAGTCTTCCAGGTCACCTCTTTTGATGGCATTTTTGATGGGATGCTGGGGGATTAAAAAACAACAACTAGTCACACCTAGACTTTGTCTGACCATCAGCCTTGGCTTGGCACTCCATCTCTCTCTCAGACCATACTTTGCAGCCTGGATTCCTAACCTGTCCCAATTATGGACTGTTTTCCATTCCCCAACCTCTTTCTTTTGGCTTAAGGGCTGGGAGAGATCCCTGTCTGAAATCCTGGAGACTTGCTCCAAGTCACTGTAGACAATATTGAGCCCAATGCAATGGGCTATAGGTCTGACTCAGTACAAGGAAGCCTTCCTATGTTCTTCCTGTGTGTGCGTCAAGCAAAGCCTGTCCTCCAACACCTTGTCCCAGTCCCCCCCCCCCCCAGCATCTGCTGCCTGAGATGGGTGCCTCAATCTGCCCAATGATAGAGCCGGCCCTCCTTATCCCGGACACTTGTGCTTTTACTGTGCAGCACTTCGGGCAATATGTGACGTTGACCAGCATTTCTGCATTTCAGTCTCAGTAATCCTCCCAGGGAGGAGGATGGCGCTGTGGGTTAAACCACAGAGCCTAGGACTTGCTGATCAGAAGGTCGGCGGTTCGAATCCCCGTGACGGGGTGAGCTCCCATTGTTCGGTCCCAGCTCCTGCCAACCTAGCAGTTCAAAAGCACCTCAAAGTGCAAGTAGATAAATAGGTACCGCTCCAGCGGGATGGTAAACGGCGTTTCCATGCTCTGCTCTGGTTCGCCAGAAGCGGCTTAGTCATGCTGGCCACATGACCCGGAAGCTGTATGCCAGCTCCCTCGGCCAATAAAGCGAGATGAGCGCCGCAACGCCAGAGTCGGCCACGACTGGACCTAATGGTCAGGGGTCCCTTTACCTTTACCTAATCCTCCCAGAAAAACAACAACCCAATTCTCTTTATAGTTACAGTGGTACCTCAGGTTACATACGCTTCAGGTTACAGACTCCACTAACCCAGAAATATTACCTCAGGTTAAGAACTTTGCTTCAGGATGAGAACAGAAATTGTGCAGCGGTGGCGCGGCGGCAGCAGGAGGCCCCATTAGCTAAAGTGGTGCTTCAGGTTAAGTACAGTTTCAGGTTAAGAACAGACCTCCACATCGAATTAAGTACTTAACCCGAGGTACCACTGTACTTTGTTTTTTTAAAAAAATGTAAAGAGGAAGAAACGCGTGTTAGTATTTTCCTAATATCCTAATAAAAAGAATCCCAGAAACTTCGACAAGTTTCCCTTTTCCATTTGGAGGGTGTGTGGAGTGAAGCTAGGATTCTCTAGCACAGCTTCCTGCCCTCGTAGGATTCTTATCTGGAAATTCTCTCTCTTTTTTTAAATGCCAGGAGCCCCAGAAAAGAAATAATTTGGCATAACAGTAGTGGGAATGCAGCTTGCTAATCAAAAGGATTCAAATCTTCCTATGTGCTGCCAAGCTCTCTTCTTCCCACCCAGTGGAGGGTGGGAGGGAAGGGGAGAGAGAGAAGGAGAGAGACAAAAAGACAGAGCAAAACCAAAAGCATGGTGGTTCCCTTCTTCAGCAATCTTAACAAATGCAAACGCTTCCACTCCACTGACTCCTCATTAACTTACCGAATCTGACAGTCTAATTATCGCAGCTGCTTTGTGCTTAGAATAAATAAATATGAAAGTGGATGTTTAAAGGAAAACGAGAAGGGAAAGGGCCGTCATCCAGGCAGTCAATAGAGAGAGATAGTTTGTTTTAAATTTTTATATCCGTACGTATTTAGAGCATTTTGGGGGGGGAAAGACAGTGCCATAGTGGTCTTTCAGACTAATTGAGTTCCTCACTTGGTGGATGATTGCTTGTTGTTGTCACCATTTCCAGCTTTAACTTTTAAACTTTTGTTCCCTGCGAAACCTGCATCTCTATTTTGCTCCTCTCTCTGTATCTCTCTCTTTCCTCTGAGATTGTGGGTGGCAGCAGGGTTCAGCTCTGCCTAGCTCCCAAAGCATCTCTGGCTGCAAAGCAATCCAGCCAGCAAAATGCAGCGGTGGCACATTGCAGAGCACAGTTATTCTTTAAATTATTTCTGTTTTGGGGAGGGGGGCGCAAGTATAGTGGGAGGGGGGGGAATTACAAGCGCTCCGGTTTAAATATTGCCTCTGCCGCTGGAACAACAAACACAATCTATGTAGTCCCTTGAGTCTTTTTCAATTTTCCTTTTCTACAGCGTAGCTGCTTTAGAGGCGGTAATTTGAGGAAGAGGACCAGTTTGGGGGGCGGGAGAGGAATTTTGGGCCCTTCCTCCTCACACTGTTTTTTCTGCTGGAAATCCCCACCCCCCCACCCCCCAGATGCTTCTACTTCCACTACAAAAATATATATCATCGGTATGAGTAGCTTGGGAATGGGATTCTTAGGTTGTGTAAAAATTATGGTACCACTTACTCTGGCTCCGGCACACTCCCACTGGTGGGGTTTAAAGCTAAGTACAGTGGTACCTCTTGGGACGCAGGTGGCGCTGTGGGTTAAAGCCTCAACGCCTAGGGCTTGCCGATCGAAAGGTCGGCGGTTCGAATCCCTGCGGCGGGGTGCGCTCCCGCTGCTCGGTCCCAGCGCCTGCCAACCTAGCAGTTCGAAAGCACCTCCAGGTGCAAGTAGATAAATAGGGACCGCTTACCAGCGGGAAGGTAAACGGCGTTTCCGTGTGCGGCTCTGGCTCGCCAGAGCAGCGATGTCACGCTGGCCACGTGACCCGGAAGTGTCTCCGGACAGCGCTGGCCCCTGGCCTCTTAAGTGAGATGGGCGCACAACCCCAGAGTCTGTCAAGACTGGCCCGTACGGGCAGGGGTACCTTTACCTTTACCTTACAGTGGTACCTCGGGTTAAGAACTTAATTCGTTCCGGAGGGCCATTCTTAACCCGAAACTGTTCTTAACCTGAGGTACCATTTTAGCTAACGGGGCCTCCTGCTGCCACTGCGCGATTTCTGTTCTCATCCTGAAGCAAAGTTCTTAACCCGAGGTACTATTTCTGGGTTAGCGGAGTCTGTAACCTGAAGCGCTTGTAACCCGAAGCGTCTGTAACCCGAGGTACCACTGTACACAAGATGTTAAACACAATCTACAGGTATTCCTGTAGCTCAGTGGTCCCCAGTTAGCTAAGTACTGCGGACCCCCTGCTTTTCAAAAGCCAAGCCATGGAACCCCTACATTATTATTATTATTATTATTATTATTATTATTATTATTATTATTAAAGATTATGTTGATTTACAAAAGTGTGTGCAATGCCTCTCTCTCGTATTTTTTCCCCCATGTAACATTTTTACAAATAGGTTCATTTGTTGAGACATTAGGAAGAAAGGGGGGATAGAGGTGGCGGGGGGAAGATGGGTGGGGATGGGTTCGGGTGGCGATATTTCTATTATGATTAATGTATGTAGGGTTTAGTGTCAGCGTTGCTCGTGCTGTTCACTTGTGTTCCTTTGGTGGTGAGAGAGGTTGGGGTTGGCCTAGGGTGTGGTTATTCATTTGTGGTTGGCTGTGGTGGTCTTTGTTTTCATGTGTGAGTGGGGTGGGTGGGTGTTTTGGATCAGCGTAGCCATATTGATTTGTATGATGTTGGTGGATTTTTGTCGTTGTCTTGTTGGGCTGTGTATGTGATAAAGGGGAGCCATACAGGGGTGAAAGTGTCTTCTTCTATTTGTCCCTGTGTCAGCTTAAGTTTATTGGTTAATTTTTCTAGTAGGGCTGTTTCCCATACTATTTGGTACCATTGGTACTTTTGAAAATGTTGACATGTATGTGGTGAGGTTTTTGTTATGCGAATGGTGCCACCATACCCTCCAACATGTCCCAACACAAAACCAGGACATGTGTCTTCTGGGCTGCGCTCCCACATGACTCACATGACCTGCGCAACAGCACCCCAAAACATGCATTTTTCAGTGCCACAATATTGTGCATTTTGGGGCACCGTGCTCCGCGCCCCCCCAAAACGGGATGTCCTGGACAGTTGATGGGTATGTGACATGGGTTACGCAGATCTCCTGGGGTCCATGGACCACCAATTGGGATCTTCTGCTGCAACTTCTTGAAAAATACTCCTGTTTGATGTGCTTTCCCTCAAACCAGTTTCCACCCAGTTCAGCTGAAGTTGTATGTTTCAGGCAGCCACTGATCATGCGCAGATGTTAGAAGAAGAGAAGAAGAGTTTGGATTTGATATCCCGCTTTATCACTGCCTGAAGGAGTCTCAAAGTGGCTAACATTCTCCTTTCCCTTCCTCCCCCACAACAAACACTCTGTGAGGTGAGTGGGGCTGAGAGACTTCAAAGAAGTGTGACTAGCCCAAGGTCACCCAGCAGCTGCATGTGGAGGAGCGGGGAAGCGAACCCGGTTCACCAGATTACAAGTCCATCGCTCTTAACCACTACACCACATGCCCAGTGGGGAGAACCCATTTCATTTCTTCCTCAAGTGTGAAGTCCTGTCAACAACTGACAGGACTTGAAACTCTCTCACCTACTTGCCTGGCACATGCATGTTGTAATCTTATTTATTATTTGGTTTGTTTAGAGCATTTGTACCTCACTCTTCAACCAAGAAGGTTACCAGAGTGGCTTGCTTACATGCAGTCAATAAAAACAAGACAGTCCCTGCCTACAGGCTGACAAACTAAAAAAACACAACACACAAGGGGAAAGGGACAAGGAGGGAAGAAATCAAACTCTGGTACCAATCCTTAAACAGCTGTTCTCATAAATCCAGGACATACCACAGAAGAGAAATCCAGTGTGTAAATTAACTTGCACATTATCGTTGTAGTGAATTGTTAAAATATCAGTTATATAACATACCACTGACTCAAGTTTCATATGTGAAAATTTCCAAAGTCTGCATTCACTAGCGCTGAAACTTTACAATGGATAGATCAGATCAGTCCTTTTTAGGGCCCCACAGCTATGTGAAAGGTTTGAAGCTTGCTCAACAGCGATCACACCAAGTGTACAGACAGACAGCTCCCTGTGCTGTTAGCGCACAAGGGGAGGTGTGCTTGTTTGCACACTGACATAGATCAAAATGGATGAGAGAGGGCTCAGGGAGGCATGTTTCCTTCCTTTAGCAAGTGCCCAAGCCACTTAAGGGGGGAATTGTCTCTCTTGGGGGACACGGGTGGCGCTGTGGGTTAAACCACAGAGCCTAGGACTTGCCGATCAGAAGGTCGGCGGTTCGAATCCCTGCGACGGGGTGAGCTCTCGTTGCTCGGTCCCTGCTCCTGCCAACCTAGCAGTTCGAAAGCACATCAAAGTGCAAGTAGATAAATAGGTACCACTCTGGCGGGAAGGTAAACGCCGTTTCCGTGTGCTGCTCTGGTTCGCCAGAAGCGGCTTAGTCATGCTGGCCACATGACCCGGGAGCTGCATGCCGGCTCCCTTGGCCAATAAAGCGAGATGAGCGCCGCAACCCCAGAGTCGGCCACGACTGGACCTAATGGTCAGGGGTCCCCTTTACCCTTTACCTGTCTCTCTCGGAGGAGACTTCCAGACTGTATTTTTGAGTGAGATTCAATCCCATACCAACAAACTCAAGCTGCACCATTAAAGCTGATTCCGAAGTCTTGTGCAACAAACCTGCTTCCCCCCAAAACCGGACTTTCTGTGACAGAAAAATGCACTGGAAAGTGTGCGATAACACTTGCTTTGACAATGGCATCTAATCTCACTGCAGGATGAATGTGGTCATTCAGAAGAGCCCAGTGTTGGTCTACATGTTACACCCAACACCAACAATGTATGTTAATCTTGGCCACCAAGTGGAGCAGAGATGGGAAGCTTCAGGTCCAGGGTCTGAATGCAGCCCCCCCCCAAGTCTCTCTATCTGCTCCCAGGCAACATCCCTCACCCCCCCTGTTCTGAACTCCTTGAATGTTTATGCCTGGCTGAAATCATAGAATACCCGTGTACCTGAAGGAGCGTCTCCACTCCCATCGTTCAGCCCGGACACTGAGGTCCAGTTCCGAGGGACTTCTGGTGGTTCCCTCACTGTGAGAAGTGAGGTTACAAGGAGCCAGGAAGAGGGCCTTTTCGGTAGCGGCGCCCGCCCTGTGGAATGCCCTCCCATCAAGGAAATAAACAACTACAGTGGTACCTCAGGTTACATACGCTTCAAGTTACAGACTCCGCTAACCCAGAAATAGTACCTCGGGTTAAGAACTTTGCTTCAGGATGAGAACAGAAATTGTGCTTTCTGCGGCGGCAGCAGGAGGCCCCATTAACTAAAGTGGTGCTTCAGATTAAGAACAGTTTCAGGTTAAGAACGGACCTCTGGAACAAATTAAGTACTTAACCCGAGGTATCACTGTACCTGACTTTTAGAAGACATCTGAAGGCAGCCCTGTTTAGGGAAGTTCTTAGTGTTTGATGTTTTATCGTGTTTTTAATATTATGTTGGGAGCCAACCAGAGTGGCTGGGGAAACCCAGCCAGATGGGCGGGGTATAAATAATAAAATTATTATTAATATTAATAATAAAAATTGTAGAGTCGGAAGGGACCACGAGAATTATCTAGCCCATCTCTCTGCAATGCAGGAATCTTTCACCTAATGTGGGGCTCAAACCCACGACCTTGAGATTAAGAGTCTTGTGCTCTACCAATTGAGCTATTCCTCAGGGGTAATATGCTCTCAGACACTGATAATGCTTCTTACTTGCCCAGGTGAAGGATAGAAAGGGCTGGGCGTGCATATAGAAACTAGGTAAAATTCACATTTGTTGCTTTGCCCACTTTTGCCTGTGACCTTGCCCACCACTGGCATGTGACTCTGAGAAGATTACTTAAAAGAAGAAGAGGAGGAGTTTGGATTTGATATCCTGCCTTATCACTATCCAAAGGAGTCTCAAAGCGGCTAACATTCTCCTTTCCCTTCCTCCCCCACAACAAACACTCTGTGAGGTGAGTGGGGCTGAGAGACTTCAGAGAAGTGTGACTGGCCCAAGGTCACCCAGCAGCTGCATGTGGAGGAGCAGGGAAGCGAACCCGGTTCCCCAGATTACGAGTCTACTGCTCTTAACCACTACACCACACTGGCTCTCCAGGGAATACTGCTCCCCACCCGTGACATAGTGAGTCTTCTGTCCTGACTACCAATGACATGAAGCAGGGATGACAGCACTCAGTGGTCGGTGACCAGGATCCACACAGTGGTGTTAACAATAATACATTTGGAATGCTCGCCACAGAAAGGCCAATCTGCATTGGAAGTGGAAAATTAGGTGGGGGTGGCGCTGTGGGTTAAACCACAGAGCCTAGGACTTGCCGATCAGAAGGTCGGCGGTTTGAATCCCCTCGACAGGGTGAGCTTCCGTTGCTCGGTCCCAGCTCCTGCCAACCTAGCAGTTCGAAAGCACGTCAAAGTGCAAGTAGATAAATAGGTACCACTCTGGCGGGAAGGTAAACGGCGTTTCCGTGCGCTGCTCTGGTTCGCCAGAAGTGGCTTAGTCATGCTGGCCACATGACCCGGAAGCTGTACGCCGGCTCCCTCGGCCAATAAAACGAGATGAGCTCCGCAACCCCAGAGTCGGCCACGACTGGACCTAATGGTCAGGGGTCCCTTTACCCTTTACCTTTTACCAACCACAGCTCCAAAATCATTAAAGCGGTGGCAGGGATGGGAGTGCGGATCTCATGAATGAAATTCAAAGCACTTTTCCGCAAGTTAACGCTGCAATCGCCCCAAAGAGTAAGAAGATTCTTAAGTATGCAATATCAACAGCTCTAGCTCACAGCCACAATTTACTGTTTTCCCTGGTCTTTACTTAAGGAAATCTCACATCAAAGTCAGCTACTCTGGTGAACAGACTACTTGGGGTCAGCTTAAATTCTGACAGGGAGTGGAATTAATTACAGTTCGAAGAACTATTCAAGAAGGGATAGAAGGGACCCTTGTTATCACTAAACTATTGTGCACCAGCACCAATATGGTCTGGCAATACGAGACTGGACTTACCAAATGGAAGTAATTTTCCCCAGGGTTCATATATTTCCATTAATATGTATGGGAAAGTGCAGCAACCTTGCCTTATAGACCTGGGTTGCACATCATGCTAAACCATGGTGTACTGAGCTATCGCTTATGAAATGATAAACCACGATGTATTATTATGTATGTATTATTATTTATTGAATTTATGTACCGCCCTATACCCAGCGGTCTTAGGGCAGTTCACAGAAAAGATCAACATAAAAACCACAATATACATAATCAAAATCAAAACAACAACCCAATAACGTAGCTAAACCATGGTGTATTAAACTATTGTTTATTAAACTGTGGCTTAGTGTTATGTGTGAAGCCTGCCCAGCAGTTTAACTATAGTTTGCTTGCTGCCAAAAAAACCCTCAATTTGTAGCTATGGTTTACTGTTGGTTTATAAACCTTGGTTTTCTTTAACTGCCTTTGGTTCCAACTCTATGTGGCCAGCAGTGCACATGCGGCCTCATGTGTTTTGTATCTGTAACGTTGGATGTGTATTTTGCTTAGCATCTGTTAGAATTTAGCCTTCAGTGGGCCAATCTATATATGGAAGTCATTTTTCTACAAACGTAGTTATTTAAATAATTTTTAACCTGCCTCTTCAGTCAACAAGGGCTCCCCGAGTGGCTTACAGGCAAACTGGAATTTATGGGTGAAAAGCGTGGTGATTGGTATAGTCTGAGGGTGATTTGTGGGCTATGCAGCCAATCGGAACCTACGGAACCTGCATTGGGCATTTGGGTTCCAAAGAACATTCGCAAACTGGAACACTCACTTCTGAGTTTGTGGTGTTCAGGAGCCAAAACGTTCGACTCGCAAGGCGTTTGACTTCCGAGGTACGACTGTATTGCAATTAGTAGCAGACTCTTGACTGAATTCTACGATTGTGGGCTATTTGTTGAAGTCAACTTCTTCCAATCATTTTTAATTTGTTGGACTTACTGACTGTCAGATGAAGTTTACTTTTCTACAGGAATACATATATGCATCCCTCGCCACGTTTAGGCCATAGCTACTCAAAGCAGTAGGTCGCCGATCAGAAAGTCGGCGGTTCAAATCTCCGCGACGGGGTGAGCTCCTGTTGCTCGGTCCCTGCTCCTGCCAACCTAGCAGTTTGAAAGCATGTCAAAGTGCAAGTAGATAAATAGGTACCACTCTGGCGGGAAGGTAAATGGCGTTTCCATGCGCTGCTCTAGTTCGCCAGAAGTGGCTTAGTCATGCTGGCCACATGACCCGGAAGCTGTACGCCGGCTCCCTCGGCCAATAAAGCGAGATGAGCGCTGCAACCCCAGAGTCGGCCACGACTGGACCTAATGGTCAGGGGTCCCTTTACCTTTACTCGAAGCAGTGGCCAAGGAGAGGTCACGAGATTCTCTCTCGCAGCAGCAAAGCAGCAGCCACAATCGCTTGGGAGAAGCACCTGCTCACCCTCCTCCCCGAGCTCAGTAGCAGTGGCACTGGCAGGGGAAATCGGGACATTTCGGGATCAAATCAGAAGCTGGGATGGCTTTTGTAATTCCGGGACTGTCCCTGGAAAATCAGGACACTTGGAACGTATGCATTTGTAGCTCCACCTGCTTCTGTCATTGACCCTGCCCAATGAGAAGGAGGATCAGAAAGTCAGAGGAGAATGTGGCCCTTCTGCTTGAAAAAGGTTTTCCACCCGTGTTACAAGGGAACAAGAAGCCCCCCACCCTTCCTGCAAACTTCCCACCTCCTTTTTGCTGAACCGAAGCAAAGCAGCCTCCTCTGCCGGCAGCTCACAATCCGACGCAGTTAACATCTGATCCTTCGCATTCTTTTCAATAATCGTTAAAATCTTGTTGTCATCATCAAAACTCCTTTTTTAAATAAAAAAGCAAACTTTGCATCGTTCATTTATCTCCCTCCCACCCACCTAGTCACCCCCTGTGGCAATTTGCAGGAAAGAGCGGTCCTTGCTATAACAATTTCATAACAATGTCGGGGGGGGGGGGAGGGCGATCTCTCTTTCGTATCCTCTCAGATGAAGATAACAAGCTGAATCTTTTACACACTGCCGCTTCAAATTTGTACTTGAGCATACGAAAGCTAATCACCAGCATCCCCCAGACTAGGCTACGGCCAGAACACAATCTTGTATGCACTCAGAATACTAAATTTTATATAATTCAATTAAATTAGCTGCAGTGACCCTGGAACCCAAATGTCTTGCTTGATTGTGAAAGTGCAGGCAGCTGTTTGTCGGGAGTTCTTTGTTTTGTTTTTTTGAAATCCTGTTGTTGGGTGATATCCAATGTTAGCTATATTCTGAGTAGACCCACAGAAATCGATTGGCTTCAGTAACTTCACCCCATTTATTTTATTGGTTATGACTAGCATTAGTAAAGGTAAAGGGACCCCTGACCATTAGGTCCAGTCGTGGCCAACTCTGGGGTTGCGGCGCTCATCTCACTTTATTGGCCGAGGGAGCCAGCGTACAGCTTCTGGGTCATGTGGCCAGCATGACTAAGCTGCTTCTGGCGAACCAGAGCAGCACACGGAAACGCCATTTACCTTCCTGCCGGAGTGGTCCCTATTTATCTACTTGCACTTTGATGTGCTTTCGAACTGCTAGGTTGGCAGGAGCAGGGACCGAGCAATGGAAGCTCACCCCGTCACGGGGATTCGAACCGCCGACCTTCTGATCAGCAAGTCCTAGGCTCTGTGGTTTAACCCACAGCGCCACCCGTGCCCCATGACTAGCATTGGGTACCACCTATTATCGTCATTGCAATCATAGCGAATTCACTTGAGAATACGAGCTTGCTGGGTCGCAAACTGCAACGATTTCTGCCTGAAAGACTCTGGTTGGCTTCCCAACACGTTGGGTTGCCATGATGACATCATGGACTTGCCCCCAACCCACCAAGGTCCCACGGGCTGCAATTGGGGTGAAATATCAGCCATTGTAAGAAACATTCCAAAATACCAACCCAGGGGACTGGGAAATGCATTCCTCATATGGAAATGATCCATCTCCTCTCCAGGAGTGACATGTTGTGTTCGCCAATCTGTTGCCTTCCTTCTTTCCTCCCCACCTTTTCCCCTCCTGCGTTTCTGTCTCTTTGCTCTCTCCCCCCCCCCACACCTCTCCCCCCCCCCCACACATTCTCTCTCTCTCTCCTTCTTTTCCTGTCTTTTGGCAGGGGCACTTTCATCTCCTCCCTCGGGGATTTGAGATGTCACTGCAGGAAGTGCTTGTCTGCCTCTCAGGCAGCGGCAGAGCCCTGTGGCTTTGACAAACCTCATTTAATTGGGAGGAAGCCAGGAGGGTTTGAAAGAACTGAAACATCCACGAAACTCCTTTTATCAGGCATAATTTAAACTCTGCATGGAAAAAAAACCTATATGTATAAAGAAAAGTCAACTCTCCCCCCCCCACCCTGCTGAGAGTCCTCCCCTCCTCCTCCTCCTCCTCCTCCTCCTCCCCGGCCTCCTACGAGATTCCATCTTTTCAATTTTCTAAAAGTGTCAAAGTAGATTTGTGCTCTGCGGCTGGTTGGGTAGAATAGGGATGCAGTTCTCTCCCTTGCTCTACACACACACACACACACACACACACACACACACACGAGAGAGAGAGAGAGAGAGAGAGAGAGAGAGAGAGAGAGAGAGAGAAGGCGGGGGGAGTCCCCTCGCACATGTGGACCTTGTTGTGTGCATGCAACAACTTAGTTTAATTCCGCCCATGAATCTCACGGTCTTTGGCGGCGTCTGCCCAGCCTGCGACATGCCTCCAAAGTCAAAATCATTTATTTCCCACCCGCCAACCCACCCACAACCCGGGCCCAATAACACGACGGGAAAAGCCTGTCAAGAGTTGTTTTCGTACGCAAAGAATATTGCGTCTCTGTCTGTGAGGTCCAGCTTTAATTCGCTCTGAGGTATTTCTACTGCTGTCAGTTATCACGTGAATGGCCCTAGGCTCCCTTGGTGGTCCTGATCATGGCCTTGAGAAGGACCCCTTCCAAGGTGGCCAAGACTGGAGTGATGGTAGCAGTGGCGTAGCGTGGGTTGTCAGCACCCGGGGCAAGGCAAGTAATTTGCGCCCCTAACCTGCCGCCGCTGCCAGCTTCTTCTTGCTGCTGCCTGGGCTGGGGTATTTATGGTAAGGTAGCCACGGTGGCGGCGGCGGGTCCGTGTCAGGTGATCTGAGGCGACGAGTTGCCGCTGGCGCTGCCGCCCAAACGACGCCGCTTGCCCGGAGGAGGAGGAGGGCAGAGAGGCGAGGAAAATGCAACATGGCCCAGCAGCTGCAGCAGCAGCGGCAGCAGCGGGGCTGTGAGGAGGGGCTGCCTGGCGCGCCCTCCGCGGCCCTGACGCGTGGGGACCGCGGCGAGCGCTGAGAGCTGCTGCCTGCCGGACGCCTTCAGCCCGGACGTGTGCACAACTCATCGGTTCCGCGAGACATGGGGCTCTGCTACAGCCTGCGCCCGAGGCTCTTCGGCGACTCCGGAGGCGGCGAGCGCCCCCCCCAGATGTTGCGCCCGGTGCGGCCGGCCCCCCTGCACCCCTCACGCTATGCCACTGGATGGTAGCGAAAATAGGGGCCTGCCAGACATATGGGGGCCTCATCCAGAGTTCCATGGTGACTGGATTTCGTGAAGACTTCCATTCAGACAAGCGATTTGGCCATCGCTTATGTGAATTTGAGGGACGGGGAGGCCCACCCCAAGAAAAGAAGTGGAGATGAGGTGGTCCAGTCCCACCTTTCCCCCCTGACCCCAGAGAATTCAATGAGGGAGATAGCAAAGGTCCAAGGCGTGGGCCTCTTGGGCCTTGGGAGGGATGGAGACCTTCAGACGAGAGATTTCCTCATGAGCCTGAGGACTATGGACCAAACAGAGATGGCGATAAAAACGATAAAAGTGAAATTCTAGGAGTCAATTGCAGGAGTCAAATTTCAGACTAAGGACTGGAAATTCAAAAACTTGTCACCTGGAGGGCCACCGAAAATAATGAATAGAGTTGGGGCGAAAACGCAACCATGATTAACACCTGATCCCACTGTGAATGGTTCACTTTGAGAGCCATCAATCTGCGATTGTTGGTGTCATATTATCATAAAAGGTAAAGGGACCCCTAGGTCCAGTCGTGACCGACTCTGGGGTTGCAGCGCTCATCTCGCTTTATTTGCCGAGGGAGCCGGCGTTTGTCCACAGACAGCTTCCGGGTCATGTGGCCAGCATGACTAAGCTGCTTCTGGTGAACCAGAGCAGCACACGGAACGCCGTTTACCTTCCCGCCGGAGCGGTCCCTATTTATCTACTTGCACTCTGACGTGCTTTTGAACTGCTAGGTTGGCAGGAGCAGGGACCGAGCAACAGGAGCTCAGCCCGTCATGGGGATTCAAACCGCCGACCTTCTGATCGGCAAGTCCTAGGCTCTGTGGTTTAACCCACAGCGCCACCCGCGTCCCTTCATATTATCATAGGAACATGCAAGCCCACTCACCACAACAAGGTGAGTGAGGCTGCTGCGACAGCCCACACCAGCAACCGGAGTCCTCCACCAAGGTGCCCATGGGAGCCTGTGTGTTTCGCCCAGCAGCCCAGAGCAGCAGAGGCATGTGCCAGGGAGCGCATGGATGGGCAAGTGGGCTCCTAGCTACTCTGAGCCAGAGTGGAAAGGAGTGGGTTTTCGTGCCCCTCCCCCTGGGCCTTTCGTTCATGGCAGAGGCCAATCTGAGAAACCCCTAAGATAAGGTTACCACACATCCCCATTTCCTGGGGACAGTCCCTGTTTCTACAAATCAGTCCCCAAAGAAACTCTATTGAAGTTGAAAAGTGTCCCTGGATTCATTGAAAAAAATCTGGTAACCTTATAGGTGTGTCCCTGAATGGAGGATGGCTTTAAACACGAATTCAGTGTCTGCAAAAGCCTTAGAAAGTAGACATCTTCCTGACAAGAAAGCTTCTCAGAAAGCGTTGAGGGCCTTCTGGCAGTTCCCTCGCTGCGAGAAGCCAAGTTACAGGGAACCGGGCAGAGGGCCTTCTCTGTAGTGGCTCCTACCCTGTGGAACGCCCCCCCACCAGATGTCAAAGAGAAGAGCAACTACCAGACTTTTAGAAGACATCTGAAGGCAGCCCTGTTTAGGGAAGCTTTTAATGTTCAATGTACAGTGGTACCTCGGGTTAAGTACTTAATTCGTTCCGGAGGTCCGTTCTTAACCTGAATCTGTTCTTAACCTGAAGCACCACTTTAGCTAATGGGGCCTCCAGCTGCCACCGCGCCACCAGAGCACGATTTCTGTTCTCATCCTGAAGCAAAGTTCTTAACCTGAAGCACTATTTCTGGGTTAGCGGAGTCTGTAACCTGAAGCGTATGTAACCTGAAGCGTATGTAACCTGAGGTACCACTGTATTACAGTATTTTAATATTTTGTTGGAAGCCGCAGAGAGTGGCTGGGGAAGCCCAGCCAGATGGGCGGGGTATAAATAAATTATTATTATTATTATTATTATTATTATTATTATTATTATTATTATGCCATGCACAGGGAGATTTTTTTTAGCCCTGGATACTTTCTGGTGCCTTCCCCAGCTTGGTGCCCTCCAGATGTTGCAGAACTTCAACTTCCATCAGCCCCAGCCAACATTGTCAGTGATCATGGATGCTAGGAGTTGTAGTCAGTGGTTTTTTATTCATCTGGGTTGAAAGTAGGCGCCATTGCAGGCCAGCGGTCCCGTGTCCCCCCCCCCCCCCCCACTTCTTGCCTTTATGAACTTCTGAGAAGCCCAAAATGAACATTTCAAGTCAAAACGGAAGATGGCCAGCATGTGCGAGTCTACACTTATTTTTAGATCAATGACTCCACCTAGCTCCTACCCATGCTGTCTAGGTTTGTCATTGCTTCTTGGGAGAAAAGCAATGACAAACCTAGGCAGCATCTTAAAAAGTAGAGACATCACCTTGCCAACAAAGGTTCATATAGTAAAAGCTATGGCTTTCCCAGTAGTGATGTATGGAAGTGAGAGCTGGACCATAAAGAAGGCTGATCGCTGAAGAATTGAAGCTTTTGAATTATGGTGCTGGAGGAGACTCTTGAGAGTCCCATGGACTGCAAGAAGAACAAACCTATCCATTCTTAAGGAAATCAGCCCTGAGTGCTCACTGGAAGGACAGATCCTGAAGCTGAGGCTTCAATACTTTGGCCACCTCATGAGAAGAGAAGACTCCCTGGAAAAGACCCTGCTATTGGGAAAGATGGAGAACACAAGGAGAAGGGGACAACAGAGGACGAGATGATTAGACAGTGTTCTCGAAGCTACCAGCATGAGTTTGACTAAACTGCGGTAGGCAGTGGAAGACAAGAGTGTCTGGCGTGCTCTGATCCATGGGGTCACGAAGAGACGGACACGACTAAACGACTAAACAACAACAACATGACTCCACCTAGCTCCTAGCCATGACTGGTCAAGCCACAGGGCAGGGCCAATTCTTATTTCCTTTTCCTCAGTCCATCTCCCATGTAGTGGCGATGAGCTTTAAGCTTTCCAGTCAGGTCTCTACTGCTGTATGCGTGAGGGCCCTTATGAGCTGCCCTAGCCATCTGCCTGAATCTAGGAGAATGAGTGTGGTAGGGCGCATTTATTTGACCAGTACCAAAACCAGGGGCAACCCCCAAACCAGCTAGGGAGAGAGTTTGCTGTAGTTTTTCGCACTTCCGTGGGTGGTGATGATGGCTGTTGTCAAACTGGCACCGAGCCACCCAGTGACTTACTGTAACAACGTTATGGTGAATTCTGGCACCTATTTTTCTTGTGAGAAAAGAACTGGTTGTAGTTCAACAACATCTAAAGGGCACCTTGTTGAGGCAGTTGGAATATAGAATGACATACCATCAGAAAGCTGGTGCAGCTGAGAAGGTAAATTGTTGAAAAAAGGATGGAGACATGCTTTCTGTGCTGAGATCCTGTCCCGTGGACAAAGTTTTAGCATTCTCGTTGCCAAGTCTTCAGCTTCAGATTCTCTGCCCAGCCTAAAAAAAAAAACAGAGAGAAATAACCAACACCAAAACAAAACCTTGAGCCATAGGTTTAGCCACAGGAGAGACTCTGCCAACCTGGTGCCCACCAGATGTTTTTGCACTACAACTTCCACCAGCCCCAAACATCATGACTGTGTCAGCTTGGGCTGAAGAAAGCTGTAGTTCAAGGTATCAGCTTGAAGAAGGCTATCACAGGGGGATCTTTCATGAGCAAACTGGCCAAAGCTGGGCGAAGGTGAAAGGTAAAGGTAAAGGGACCCCTGAGCATTAGGTCCAGTCATGGGCAACTCTGGGGTTGCGGCGCTCATCTCACTTTATTGGCCAAGGGAGCCGGCGTACAGCTTCCAGGTCATGTGGCCAGCATGACTAAGCCGCTTCTGGCGAACCATAGCAGCACACAGAAGCACCGTTTACCTTCCCGCCGGAGTGGTATCTATCTATCTACTTGCACTTTGATGTGCTTTCAAACTGCTAGGTTGGCAGGAGCAGGGACCAAGCAACAGGAGCTCACACCATCACAGGGATTCGAACCGCCGACCTTCTGATCAGCAAGTCCTAGGCTCGGTGGTTTAACCCACAGCGCCACCCACGTCCCTTTGGGCGAAGGTATAGACAGAGAAATTTGAAAAATTGTGTGTTAACAACTCAGCCACAGAATTATGCCAGTTAAAGGTATATAAATGGGTCAATACATTTTGCATCTCCTCCAAATTTATTCCAAGTTAGGGACCTAACTGCTGGAGAATGCTTTAGACTCATTTCCAGAGAAAGCTTTTTTCCCCCTCCTCCAAAGCCATCCATTGTGAAGCAAAATCACTACTTTGCAAGCAAAGGATTTAAATGCATGGGAAGGACCAATAGCAGACTAATGCAGTGCATATTGCTTTTGTTACCATTAAATTTTGGCTTGAAATTGCAATGGTCATACTTGGGTCCAGTCCAACATTGTCCCCACTCACCCCAAACCTAAGAACAAATGTATACATTGGATTGAACAGCCAGGATTCTTTCCAAGCTGCACACAATTCTTTTACTAAATTTCTGGTTATGAAATGAAGACCCAGACCAAAAAGTATAATGTTCTGGTAGGAATAGACTATACTGAGTACTCTGAAGGTAAAGATCAACGAGGGTAGTGATAGGTTATCCAAGCTCTCCTTAATAATTGGGTGACAAACAGCTTGTTTTGCTTTGAGTCAAATGCTGAACTTAGGAAATTGATTACATCATTG
The DNA here is from genome assembly GCF_951804945.1 of Podarcis cretensis. Taxonomy (NCBI): domain Eukaryota; kingdom Metazoa; phylum Chordata; class Lepidosauria; order Squamata; family Lacertidae; genus Podarcis; species Podarcis cretensis. The sequence goes on along the minus strand of NC_137170.1, from coordinate 130,235,432 downwards.
GGGGGAATGATGAGGTAGGAAAGGCACAATAACTTGGGAGTAGGGGAGTTGAGGGACACGGGTGGCACTGTGGGTTAAACCACAGAGCCTAGGACTTGCCGATCAGAAGGTCGGCGGTTCGAATCCCCGTGATGGGGTGAGCAGTTTGAAAGCACATCAAAGTGCAAGTAGATAAATAGGTACCACTCTGGCGAGAAGGTAAACGGCATTTCTGTGCACTGCTCTGGTTCACCAGAAGCGCCTTAGACATGCTGGCCACATGACCCGGAAGCTGTACCCTGGCTCCCTCGGCCAATAAAGTGAGATGAGTGCTGCAACCCCAGAGTCGTCCGTGACTGGACCTAATGGTCAGGGGTCCCTTTACCTTTACCTTTAGGGGAGTTGAATGATGGTTGAATAGGAGGTGGCAGACTTAATACTTGGTACCCCAAGTAAAATCTCTAGACCAAAGTGAGGACACATACTAGTAAGGGTTTGTAGATAGAGACAACCACTTATATTAAATCAGTTGGTGCCCTTTAACTGAAAAGGATATTTCTGAAACAGCTGCCTTGCTCCTTGCAATGAGAGGGCCAGTCCTGGCCAACGCACAAGTACATGCAACTCCAAATAAACCTGCAAGAGAGTGGAGGCATTTATTTGTCTACCAAAGCTGAGCCAAAGCCTCCCTGGGGAGGCTTATAAGGGAGCAAAGTCACCCTGGGTTGGTTTTTGGGAGCGGGTAAGAGCGGAGGGGCAAACCTGTGAAATTGGTGACATGTTCCATTAACTTTGCCAGAAAAGTTATGCATGGAAACTTTGTTGTGTCATTATGGCATTCAAAGGGGAGTGGGGTGTTTTTAACCGCCCTGTTAATCACTTCATCATACGCGAAGAATGTACTTCAGATGCTCCATAGATCTGACATCAGAACGTTTTATTATATAAGCGCTCTGACTTCCTAGCCGAAACACTGTTGAGCCACTGCCATTCCTTGTGGACAGACCAATGGTCTGATGTAAATCACTTTCATGTCACAAATTTGTGCTGTTCCCCTCTCTACTCCCCACAGCTATGTCTTGGCGGGCGGGGGACAATTCAATGCCAAGTGGCTGACTCCTGGGAAACATGACAGTCTGGAGTGTAGGAAGCAAAACAGAAGACGAAAACACCGCCAAGCAAACAAAAACAGTGCCCTGAGTTTTATAGCATTTAATTTGCTTGCTTATTCAGAGCGTCGGGTGGCCTGTTAGAGCTCCGGCTGCTGTGTCTCTCCTCACACCCTCCCCAGCCGGGCATTTCCCTCCCAGATGACATCACGCCGCTGGGATCTGCTCACTTTCATTCTCAGCCTGGAGCCCCAACCAAAACATACCCATAAAACGAATGGGCTCGGAGCGTGAATATCTCATGTCAACTGCCAACGCCTTTTGAGGAGAGGGGAGGTAGCGGGGCGGGGGGGGGCGAAAAGAAGCAGGAGCCATTTACACACACAGAACTGAGGGCCAAATTCTACCAGAACTGCAACAGAGTGCAGATAGGAATGCCTTATTACTGAAGTTCCATCTGCCCTATACAGTGGTACCTCAGGTTACATACGCTTCAGGTTACATACGCTTCAGGTTACAGACTCCGCTAACCCAGAAATAGTGCTTCAGGTTAAGAACTTTGCTTCAGGATGAGAACAGTAATCGTGCTCTGGCAGCGTGGCAGCAGCGGGAGGCCCCATTAGCTAAAGTGGTGCTTCAGGTTAAGAACAGTTTCAGGTTAAGTACGGACCTCCGGAACGAATTAAGTACTTAATCCGAGGTACCACTGTACATTCAAAGCAGCATAATGCAGCGCTACGATTCCCAGAGTCTGCTGGGAAGAGGTATTGACTGTTAAACCACTCTGAGAATTGTGGAATGCTCTGCCCAGGGCTGGGGCATATGGACGCCTTTTGGCACCAGGCAAAAAAAAAATGTTCCTCTTAAACCAGGCCTTTGGTTGATTGACATCCAATGCCCTTTTAAAATGTGTTGGGAGGGAGGGTTATTGGGTTGTTTCCATTTTTATTTAATGTATTTTGTGTTTTTATCTTGTGAACCACCCTGAGATCTGTGGGTATAGGATGATGTACAAATTTCAACAACAACAACAACGCCACTTTTTAGTTCTCTGTGGGCAATGCTTTGCCCCACCTGCCCTGGGAATACACCTCAGTTTGGGATCTCTCTCTCTCTTTTAAATAATTTTTTATTGGAATTTTATTTACAACATAACATAACCCCCCCCCATACACAAAACCACCCTTATTAAACGTGAACATAACATACAATAAGCATAACATACAACAATACAAACAACCAAATAAAAGACTTCCTTTATCCTGTATCTGGCCTCCTTATTTACTTCTTATAAACTGTTTCCTTTTTGAATAATAAGATTTTTTTCTAACTATAACTTAAATATCCACCAAGTCTCCTGCAGACATTATTCGAAACTGGTCCAGGTATGTATTTTAGGACACCGTTTTGTGAAGTATTCTCTGCATTTTCTCCATGTTTTTTTGAAACTCTTGTCTAGTGTGATCTCTAATTGCCTCTGTTAATCTAGCCAGTTCAACATACGCTAACAGTTTGTCTTGCCATTCCTTTTTGGTTGGCAGTTTCTTTTTTTCCAGTTTTTAGCAATTAGGATCCTTGCCATTCCTGTGGCATAGAGGGATATTTTCTGATCTTCTCATGAACCGGGTGCCTTCTTCACTTCAAATGCTTTTATGCGTGTCTACATACTTGCACATGCGTATGGGACGTGGGTGGCGCTGTGGGTTAAACCACAGAGCCTAGGACTTGCCGATCAGAAGGTCGGCGGTTCGAATCCCTGCAATGGGGTGAGCTCCCATTGCTCGGTCCCTGCTCCTGCCAACCTAGCAGTTCGAAAGCATGCCAGTGCAAGTAGATAAATAGGTACCACTCCGGCAGGAAGGTAAACTGCGTTTCCGTGTGCTGCTCTGGTTCGCCAGAAGCGGCTTAGTCATGCTGGCCACATGACCTGGAAGCTGTACGCTGGCTCCCTCGGCCAATAAAGCGAGATGAGTGCTGCAACCCCAGAGTCGGTCACAACTGGACCTAATGGTCAGGGGTCCCTTTACCTTTTTTATTGTCAACACTAATATATATCTACATCTATCTCTATCTCTATCTCTATCTCTATCTCTATCTCTATCTCTATCTCTATCTCTATCTCTATCTCTATCTCTATCTCTATCTCCATCTCCATCTCCATCTCCATCTCCATCTCCATCTCCATCTCCATCTCCATCTCCATCTCCATCTCCATCTCTATCTATATATTGCTGAGCCTGCACTAAAGATACCAGGAACCTGGGACCTTCTCAAATGCAGTTATCCCTACTTCAGAGTAGGCATGGAGGGGCCTTAGCCTTTCATTCGGAGCTCAGGAAGAACGCAGCTCATCACAGGGACCCCGTCTGATAGCAGTTATCACAGAATTGTAGAGTTGGAAGGGAACTTGAGAGTCATCTCAACCCATCTGCAGTGCAGGAATTGCTGACCCCAACCCCTCAAGATGTGTGTACCGTATTTTTCGCTCTATAAGACGCACCAGACCACAAGACGCACCTAGTTTTTGGAGGAGGAAAACAAGAAAAAATATATTCTGAATCTCAGAAGCCAGAACAGCAAGAGGGATCACTGCACCGTGAAAGCAGCAATTCCTCTTGCTGTTCTGGCTTCTGGGATAGCTGCGCAGCCTGCATTCGCTCCATAAGACGCACACACATTTCCCCTTACTTTTTAGGAGGGAAAAAGTGAGTCTTATAGAGCAAAAAATACGGTGTTTATTAAGCATTGGGCAAGCTGGTAAATATTTCAGCCTGGGCTTTTACAGAGTGAATACCATAAGCTCAGAGAACTCTTGCTTCATACCGATGACTTGACTTGAAATGGTTCACTTGCGGCTGCTTATAGTTCATGCAAATAGCCCAATAATGATGTCTTTTTCTGCTGCTACTATAGACTACTTTGGAGTTGCCTTATTCTGACTCCAAGTCTGGAGTTAAAAGCTTGCATATAAAAACAAACAGACCCTAAGGGAAAGCATGATAACGCTGTCATAGGTAGTTTACCTGTCACAGATCATTCCGAGCCTCCGAGGGTTGCTGGCGAAGAACCTCTCTGGAAAGTTAATATGCAATCACCAGATTAAACAAAACCCAAGGAAACAGTCCAAACCATGCACTTAGCTTTTCAAATCCTGCTATAAAATCTGTTGGTGGTGTATTTATAAAGCTACATTGCTTCTATAAAGCGTAAGTACTGGTATAAAGCGATTCTGTAGAGCTCTTTACCCATTTGCTAAAGAATATAGGCACCAACACTTGAATTTTCTTTTTTTCTTTTTTTCAGAAGACAGATTCTGCAACCAGGACTCCCAAATTCTGCAACTGAAACAGGTTATGTGGGTACAAGTGACTGGGTTAGGATTGCCAAAATAGTGGAAGGCAGACAGGGAGATGTAACAGGAGCCATGAAAACCAGCTGATATGTTATGTGCGACCATCTGTTTTCTCACATGACCTGCTACAACTATACAGGGAGGCACAAAATCCGCAATCTGTCACTGCCTTACAGTGTCTCATTGAAGAGATACAACTTTTCCTAGATTAAAATAGGCAGGAGTCTTAAGCCCTCTTTTTTTCTTGGCCATTGCTCTTTCCTCTCTTCTGAATAACTGGAGTCTCAACCACCCCCTCATCCTTTTGGCACTGCTCCTAAGGACTAGATACACCACTCAGAGATTTTAAAAATACTTCACAGGGTTGTTGAGCTCCATGGAAGAAAAATATGGCATATAAATGAACAATAAGTAAATAATCAGTAATAAAATACAGTGGTACCTCGGGTTACATATGCTTCAGGTTACATACACTTCAGGTTACAGACTCCGCTAATCCAGAAATAGTGCTTCAGGTTAAGAACTTTGCTTCAGGATGAGAACAGAAATTGTGCTCTGGCGGCGCGGCAGCAGCAGGAGGCCCCATAGGCTAAAGTGGTGCTTCAGGTTAAGAACAGTTTCAGGTTAAGAACGGACCTCTGGAACGAATTAAATACTTAACCTGAGGTACCACTGTACAGTAATATTAAGTGTTTTGTATACCAGTTAGAAATTTAAAAATCTTAAGTGGTTTAGAAATTCTGATCAAGAGATGTCATGTTATCCTGGGCTAGACATTACCCTTGCCATCGGTTATCAACATCTTTGCGGTGAGTTTCGTGCACACTCAAACACGCTCACACACGGCGCTCTATTACAACTCCAAGTGTCAGTCAAGGGTATCATGGTGAGTTTCCCTGTCAGCAATCCACATCAATGGCAGTTGCCGAGATAGAGAGGAGAATTCACAGCGTGTAACAACACTTAGGCAGGCTTTAAAGACTTTCCTAGACAATTTGAAAAGGATTCTTTTTTTAAAAAAATAATATTTATTAACATTTTAAAGACTACAAAAGAAAGACTACAAAAGAAAGGGGAAAAAATTAAACAAAACAATACAATACAACACAAAAACAAAAACACCACACAACACCAAAACACCAAATCAACAAAACCAAACAAACACAATTTAAAACACATCTAATAAGTTCAGTATCTTAACTTTCATTTACTTGTTTCAACGACCTCCTCACACCTCCCTTTTTGTATTCCACTTTAATTAACTATTTCAGCAATTCCTTTCCATCTTCCTCTGTTTTCTGTCCTGTAATTTATCTTAACATATTCTAACCTTATTTCTCCCTTTAATATATAATTATCTTAACATATTTTAAACTTATTTTCCCTTTAATACTCTAATAATCTATTTGTACTTAATTCCTTATAACATTTCTACTAAAGCCATATAACTCCTTTCCAACATTTTTCTAACACTCATTAATTTTGCAATATTTTTATAAATAGTCTTTAAACTTTTTCCAATCTTCTTCCACCAACTCTTCTCCCTGATCCCGGATTCTGCCAGTCATATCTGCTAATTCCCTATAGTCCATCAACCTGGTGATCTTCTGTCCGATGCTCTTAACTCTTTTCCAAGTCCCTTCTGCGAGTCTTCTTCATATTTATACATGAGCTTTACTTTGTCTTCCACTGATCTTATTTTCATTTTCCTTCCTTTGAGGCTAAAGAGTAGATCTCGGGGAAACTCCCACCTAAAGATGATTTTATTCCTTCTCGACAGGGCAACCAAATCTCCGTAGTTAAATCTAAGATCCAAAAGGTATTTCAGGATGTCTTTCAAAATTTCCACTCTTGACTGTTGTTCTTCTAAGTTCTTCTGGTAGTTCCAACAGTCTCTTATTTTGTTCTTCTCTTTTTTCCCTCCTCTTCCAAGTCCGAAGGCCCTCACAGTTTTAATCTCTTCTTGACCCAAGTCCCGGTCCCAAAAATCATCAAATTCCTGTGTGAGGAAATCTATCAAACTTTCCTTCTCCAGTTCAGGTAGGGCTCTGATCCTCGAAATCTGATTTTCTTTAAATTCAATCATAGCAGGCATCAACTTATGGTCATCAAATTGCATCTGTAAGGCTGGGACTCTCTCTCCAATTGTGTTACTTTAGGTTCAACGGCAATAACTTTCTCCCTAGCCTTCTCCGCAGTTTGCCATGTCAAAGTAGATTCCTGTGTCAGTTTCTAAATAGTTTCTGTATTGGTGTTCACTTTTTGTCCCAAATTGTCGATTTTGGTAATTACCACATTCACCTTTTTGTGAAGCTGTTCCAATGAGTCACTTATCTTACATAATACATCCACTAAGGCCTCTTCTGTCAACATTCTTTACCGATTCAAGGTCCCCAGCATCTCACCGGTTTTTATCTTGCAACTGGAAATTCCCCCAGCTCAACTCTTGTGACAGTTTCAAAGGCTTCCTCTAGAGGGAAACAGTTCCTCTAGAGGGAAACAGTTTCTATTTGTATTAGTCCTTTTAAACTCAATTCAAACAATAAAGTTAGTTTCAATTTTCTGTTACTTTTACTCCTTTTTAAACGCAGACGGAGACAGTGGAAACAATGTATTCCTTACTTAACCAACTGTCAGTGAATGTTCTAATCACGGTCAATAAGCATTCCAGAACACGTCAGTCCTGTTGGCAGCCTGTTTCCAGGATCGGAGCGGTGATATTTTAACTCTGTTCGCTCTCTCCTGCAGGTATACTCAGTCCAAAACTTTCCCCCCTCTTCTCCTGCCACCAAGGGGGGTTTAGCATTTTTTACTGATGGAAATTTAGTCCTTTACAATAGGCTTTCCGAGGCTTCAGCTTGCATCCTCATTGCTTCAATCTATTTACAAAAGGGGAAGGTGGACTTCCTGTTTTAGACCTCCCCGTTTCAACACCAAATTAAGACGTTTAAAAATCCAATTCTCCGCTCTACTCACGGGTAGTTGCTTTAAGATCAGATTGTCCACAGGAAAAAGTCAGCGCTCTCCGGCAACAGCTATGCGGCTTCGCTCCATGGAAGAAGCAGTCAATTCAAAGCACCGCGCCGCTCACCCCATGTTGCTCCGGATCCCCGAAACCAGGTTTCCCCGCGAGTAGGGCAGGCGCAAAAGGTGCCAGCCGAATCCCACATTCACAGGCTTCACCCGCCTGTGATTTTTAGTGGGTTTCCGCCTTTGCCGTGGCGGCCAGACCCAGATTTCCAAGAGGCAAATTCTTCCCGATCAGAGGAATTCAGCCATTGCCAGAGGCGCCAACCCGGAAGTCTGTGAAAAGGATTCTTTTTCCTAAACTACACTTGCGCTAACCTCAACCCAGTACCAGCGGAAAACATTCCACTTCTGTATTATGCTACTGTGGATAACCTTGCTGATACTGTTTGTTCTCCACCGGTCCAGTCAGTCAGGGCAAACACTGGGGAGGAGGTGGAAAGCCTTCAAAGAACTTCTCCACCCCACCCCAAGGCCCACAACAATAGCCTTTGGGTGAAGGGTGGCATAGGAATTTCATGAGTAAATAAGTAAATAAATAAATAGTCTCCTTGCCTTTGTCAGTATTTACAATAGATAGGTAAAAGGTAAAGGATTCCTGGACGGCTACGTCCAGCCAAAGGCGACTATGGGGTTGTGGCGCTCATCTCGCTTTCAGGCTGAAGGAGCCAGTGTTTGTCCACAGACAGCTTTCTGGGTCATGTGGCCAGCATGACTAGACCACTTCTGGCATAACAGGACATTGTTACGGAAACCAGAGTGCACAGAAACGCCATTTACCTTCCCGCCACAGCAGTACCTATTTATCTACTTGCACTGGTGTGATTTCAAACTGCTAGGTTGGCAGAAGTTGGGACAGAGCGATGGGAGTTCACCCCATGGCAGGGATTCGAACCACTGAGCTTCTGATGGGCAAGATGAAGAGGCTCAGTGGTTTAGACGCCAGCACCACCCTTCACTTTTTACAATTTAGAAATAATTGCAATAAATAAACTGTTGGTTTCCCTCCCAAAGCCTATCTGTGTGTTTCTGCACTCCATTCAAGCCAAGGCTGGCCCAAGACATTTTGCCACCTGAGGCCCCCCTCTCCACATAGTGAAGCCAGCTGGACTGGCAACTGAATTGTCCTTCCGTCTTGGCAACGCTGGCGTCCTCCACTTCACCTGAAGGCATCAGGCTAACTTAGGGAGCACACACCAAGCTACATGGCACACATATCTCTCTGTCCTCTGACATCTCACAAATCCCAGCATCCACAGCCTCACTTTACCTAACAGGACAGTGGCCTTGATTCATGTTTTCACCACTCTGGATTCTTGCTAAAAAAATTTTTTTAGAAAAAAGCCTAAGAGAGATGTTAATAATTGTCACCATGCCCATGCCTTTATATAATTTCAGTGCCACTGAACATGTTGATTTGCAGTATACGAACATGTGTGTATGAGGGGAGGAGGGAAGGAGGAACAGGAGAGAACTGGTGCTTTGATTACAATGACAACAAGATTCCCTTGGAGCTCTCTAATGTAATTGAAGTAGCTCTTTCATAACCGCCAGATTGCAAGACGCTGTGACTACTGATTAGAGATAAGTGATAAAAATAATAATTCCCAGACTGGGTGGATGACTTAAAGCTGTAAGTTGAAAATTACTGATATGAAAGCACATCACACCTCTGGCATTTGTAAATATTCGCTGGAATGGGGCGGAGGTGTGCCGATAGCTCCATCTGTATGTGTAAAGCATGGATCTTCAACAGGTAAGGTTCATTACTGACAATTCCTGACCTAGGATTAAAAGAAGAGTCGTGTAAGGTCGCTGAGCATCACAGTGCTCAGGGAGATGGCCAAACCCATAGATATCTATATAATCCTGCCAATTGTTCAGGAAATACCATATTTTTCGCTCCATAGGGCGCACCGGACCATAGGGCGCACCTAGTTTTTTGGAGGGAAATAAAGGGGGGGAAATTATCCATCCCACTGGCTGTCTTGGCTTCCTCTTTAGCCACGCGCAACCTCTCCAGCCAGGAGAGGCTGCGCACGGCTTCGTTTTTAGCCACGGGGCTGGGGTGGGGGAAGTCCGAGCTTCCCCCAACCCCAGCCCCCAGAACAGGCAGCTATCCGCAAGCCTTCCGAGCGCAGCTTCAGCGAAAGCCTGCATTCGCTCCATAGGACACACACACATTTCCCCTTCATTTTTGGAGGGGAAAAAGTGCGTCCTATAGAGCGAAAAATACGGTAGTTGTTGCATGTTAGGCGCAGGTGTCTGGTAGGGTGTTTGGTCTGATGGACATTTGGTGGCATGGGCTCCTATCCCCTTTTGCATCTGGGAACCTTGAAAAGAAACCCCTCTGCATTTCCAGCTCTCTTGCATGTTACTTGCCCTTCTTTCCTGTGGGGCAGGGTCTGCGTAGGCATAGCATAGCAGAGGCAGGGACCCTGAACTTAATCTTGAGGGACTTGGTGCAAGATGCAAGTGTTGTTGAGCCAATTGGGAGCAGTGACCAAAGTGCTTTTAAACAAAATGTACATGTAAATAGCCATTTGCCAAGAAACCCCAACGTGGTCAGATTTGACTTCAAAAGAGGAAACTTCTCAAAAATTAGGGGATTAGTTAAAAAGGAAATTGAAAGGTAAAGTCAGGAGGGTCAAATCATTCCAAAATATGTGAGAGCTGTTTAAAGAACAATATTAGAAGCTCAAGTGGAATGTATAAATGCAGATCAGGAAAGGCACCACAAGGGTCAAGAGCAGTGATGGCCAAACTTGGCCCTCCAGCTGTTTTGAGACTACAACTCTCATCATCCCTAGCTAATAGGACCAAGTGGTCAGGGATGATGGGAATTGTGGTCCCAAAACAGCTGGAGGGCCAAGTTTGGCCATCACTGGTCGAGAGGATGCCAGCGTGGTTAGCTAGCAGAGTCAAAGAAACTATTAGAGGCAAGAAGTCTTCCTTTGAAAAATTAAAAAGACAAAAAAGAACAGGAATTTTGGCAAAAGATGTGCAAGCAGACAGAAAGGCATGCTAAAAATATATATTGAGGAATACATTGCTAAAAGCATTAAGATCAACAACAAGAAACTCTTAAAAAAATTAGTAGCAGGGAGGCAGTTGGGCCCTGGATGACGAGAGAGTCAAAGGTATGCTATGGCTTGTTCTCATATATACTTGGTTACTTTTATCTTTAACAATACATTCCCCCCAAGTTTCTCATTAAGGAAACTCCCCCCGAACCCCTTTTAAGAATAGGTGCTGCTTTGGTTATTTTCTAGTCCTTGGCCATGGAAACTGAGCTTAGGGACAAGTCCCATATTTTTTAGCAATTTCACATTTGAGTTGTTTGAGAACTCTCAGGTGGATACCATATGAACCTGGTGATTTGTCAGTTTTTATTTTGTCTATTAGGCCTAGAACTTCGTCTCTCCTCAATACTATCTTCCTAGGTTTCTCAAACTCCCTTCCTGCAAGAGTTAGTTCAGACACAGAGATCAGCCCTATATCATCTATTGTGAAGACAGATGTAAAGAATTTGTTTAGATTCTCTGCAGTCTCCTTATCCTCCTTTGCTGAAGCAAAGTCAGCATGGTTTCTGCAAGGGCCAATCCTTTCTCATGAACCTTTAAGAGTTCCTTGAGACTGTCAATCAACATACAGAGGTGATCAGTTTGACATTGTGTACTTGAATGCCTTAAGCACCATTTGAACCCAATGGAATTCAAACAGCCCACCTATTCTCAGGATTGCAGATGCAAACATTTACACGCCAGGTGGCAGATCCAAAGTCTTGCAGTAGCATTGGGAGTGATTACCTGGCTATACATCTACACTTATCTGCCTATCTGTCTGTCACATTTGTAGCCCAACCTTCAGTCAAGGTGAGCCTGCCATTTGTCAAATCTGCAAAGCTGCTGGATGTGAGTTGGGATTGATCTAATTTATGGCTTGGATGCATGTTTGAGCAATCACTTGGCTGCTTCGGTGCTGAGTGTCAAATGCTGCATGGCTCTATTAAGTCCACGTATATTGCGTGAACTCCCTTAATCAGATCCTGTTTACACAGCACAAACTTGGCTAATTTTTGCCTTAAGAATGACTGTGTAAGGAGATTAGAGTTGGCGTACAATGACTTGCCCCACAATGGGTTTCATGGCTGAGTGGGAAAGGAACTGACCCTGAATTTCCCACATCTGAACTTTGAACTATTTATCTTAAATTACAGAGGCTGAAGGCACTCTCAGTTTGTCTGTGCAGAAGACGACTCTGCCAATAAGAGTTCCTCGAGGCCATGGTGGAGACAGCAAACTCCCTTGTTGATCCACACACACACAGCAGCTATGATTACTTTTAGATCTAAAAGCTCATATGACAAGGAAGATTTGCCTTCATTTTAGAATTCACTTTCTTTCAGCCCTGTAGAGATTTATTTTTTAAAGGAATCAACCAAACTGGGAAAGGGAAGAAAAAGCTTTCAAAATATTAAAATACACATTCCAGATCTTGGACGTCATTTATCGAACAAATGCATTCTGTTGTTTGGCAAGACGGCGCTTCTTGTTTCTTGCTTCCATCTGCTGGCAGAAAGTAAAAAAAGCAAGAGGCCCTAAAAATAAAATAAAAATAAAGCTCCTGTGCTTTAGAGTAAGGGACAGGGTCTTCCCATTTTCCGAAGGCTGTTTCCAGACATGCCTATATATATTCCAGACATATTCAAACCTTGCCTGCAAATGGAGATTTTGCAGGCAGTGTTTTGAATGCATATGAAGTCTGCATGTGGACTTCAGAGGCGCACTCTCACAGTGCCCATCAACTGAGCAGCGCTGAGAATAAGCCCTTTGGAAAGATGACGAAAGATGAAGAGGTAAAATCAGTTATGATTAAATGGGCACAAGATGTAGGTCACAACATTATGATGGAAGATTGGGAAAAATTATGGAAAACCGACTTAAAATTTACAGATTGTTCCCTATTGAAGGAGAATTACATGAAGATGATGTACAGATGGTACACAACACCAGTGCAGTTAGGGAAAATGTACAAAACTAGTTCAAACATATGTTGGAAGTGTAAGGAGAAGGAGGGGACATTATATCATATGTGGTGGGATTGTAAGGTAATTTAAAAAAATTGGGAAATGATATACAACGAATTGAAGAAAATGTTCCATTTAACATTTGTTTAAAAACCTGAAGCATTTTTATTAGGGATTGTAGGGAAAGATCTGCCAAAAAAGCTGAAAAACATCTTCATGCATGCGACAATGGCCGCGGGAGTTTTAATAGCACAAGGATGGAAGACTGAAGAAACCACAACTAAAGAATCATGGCAAGAAAAACTGATGGACTATGCAGAACTGGCAAAACTGACATACAAACTAAGGGACAAGGATAACTGTGACTTTAAAGATGAATGGGAACCTTTCAAAGTATTTGAAGATGCAACAAAGCGAACTGGACTCCTTGGCTGATTTTGAATAAACATTCACAAACTTTTTATTGATAATAATCAGCTAAATAGTTTAACTGTGTAACATGCAGAAAACAGCATTTTTAGAGAAATCAAAGACTGGAACTGAGGGAAATCGGGGGTTGGGGGGTTGGTTTCTGTGGGGGGGGGAGGAAAAATGGGGGGGGATAAGGATGATATCTTTCTGGATAATATGTTTTGTTTTAATTTTGAATAAAAAGTTATTTAAAAAAAGAGAGAGAATAAGCCGTTTTGAAGACACCACCTGATGTCATAATGACGACAATTGACAAGTGATTGTTGGCTCATGGGTGGCTGACTGAGGTAAAGATCTGGCCCACCAACCAGCTCTAGCTCCCCATCCCTAGGAAGAGGGGACTTGAGGGACTTCCATAGGGAAAGTCTCAGCAGAATCATAGAATCATAGAGTTGGAAGAGACCACAAGGGCCATCGAGTCCAACCCCCTGCCAAGCAGGAAACACCATCAGAGCACTCCTGACACATGGTTGTCAAGCCTCTGCTTAAAGACCTCCAAAGAAGGAGACTCCACCACACTCCTTGGCAGCAAATTCCACTGTCGAACAGCTCTTACTGTCAGGAAGTTCTTCCTAATGTTTAGGTGGAATCTTCTTTCTTGTAGTTTGGAGCCATTGCTCCGTGTCCGCTTCTCTGGAGGAGCAGAAAACAACCTTTCTCCCTCCTCTATGTGACATCCTTTTATATATTTGAACATGGCTATCATATCACCCCTTAACCTCCTCTTCTCCAGGCTAAACATGCCCAGCTCCCTTAGCCGTTCCTCATAAGGCATCGTTTCCAGGCCTTTGACCATTTTGGTTGCCCTCCCCTGGACACGTTCCAGTTTGTCCTTCTTGAACTGTGGTGCCCAGAACTGGACACAGTACTCCAGGTGAGGTCTGACCAGAGCAGAATACAGTGGCACTATTACTTCCCTTGATCTAGATGCTATACTCCTATTGATACAGCCCTGAATTGCATTGGCTTTTTTAGCTGCCGCGTCACACTGTTGGCTCATGTCAAGTTTGTGGTCAACCAAGACTCCTAGATCCTTTTCACATGTACTGCTCTCAACCCAAGAAGGACCCAGCTCCGAGCTTGGGTGGGAGAGCTCTGATCCAGGGGCTCTTCCTTGTGCTCCTTGTGCTCATCCATCCTCACAGAAGACCATGGCATGTCTTGGTTCGTGAGGCGTGAGGCCTACAGGCATGGGAGCGGGAGAAGATGGCGCTAGCTGCAGCCACCCAGCTCAACACAAACACAAATCCACACTTCATTTTGCATCATGCTTTCCAGCCACAGGTTCCACATCTTTGAAGTTCCTTGTCCAAGAGGGTTTTTTGTCCCAGCGCTTTACCTGGGGAAACCCGCGTTTTACCGCTCAATTGGAGCAAATGTCGATCCGCAGAAAACCCGACTGCCATTTGCTCTAATTCAACGATAAAGCATGGGCTTCCCCGAGGGAAGAGCCAAAACAAAACACCTACAATAGGACGCATAGCATTAAAGTTTGGACGTGTGCCTAGAAACACGGGTGAAAAGGAAGTCTGGGTGACCCCTATGTCAGATGTTGACACTGGGCCCGATCATGTTGCATCATTCCCAGGGGTCATTCTGAGGTGGGGAAATAGTGTCCCCTATGCTAATCAGTAGGGACGCAGGTGGTGCTGTGGGTTAAACCACAGAGCCTAGGACTTGCTGATCAGAAGGTTGGCAGTTCGAATCCCCACGATGGGGTGAGCTCCCATTGCTCGGTCCCTGCTCCTGCCAACCTAGCAGTTCGAAAGCACGTCAAGTGCAAGAAGATAAATAGATACCGCTCCGGTGGGAAGGTAAATGGCGTTTCCGTGCGCTGCTCTGGTTCGCCAGAAGCGGCTTAGTCATGCTGGCCACATGACCTGGAAGCTGTACGCCGGCTCCCTCGGCCAATAAAGTGAGATGAGCGCCGCAACCCCAGAGTTGGCCACGACTGGACCTAATGGTCAGGGGTCGCTTTACCTTTGCCTATGGTAATCAGTTGAATTCAGAAGAAGAAGAGGAGGAGGAGGAGGAGGAGGAGGAGGAGGAGGAGGAGGTAGGAGGAGGAAGAAGAAGAAGAATTACCACCAGTAAATTCTGCCTTCACACATCTCCTACACCAAAGAAACTGGTGACACTTTTGCCGCCTGTGAATGGGATAGTGAAATGGGGAAGGACCACTTTAGCTCTGCTCAAGTAACTATGATCATAGTTTCCAATTTTCAAAAACTTTCTACCTTCAGGGACCTCTTCCTTATTTATTTATTTGTTTATTTGTCTGCCAAGAAGTTCTACCACATTCCACATGGGAGAGAGGGAGAGAGCGCACCCAAGTGATTCACATGAGACACTGACCAGGTCTATGAAGCATCATCATACCCCAGAACCAGAATACGCCCTGTTTTTGTTGTTGTTGTTGTTGTTTTAGTATGTGTGACCTTTGCTTCTAGAATGTACAGTATATGAGGAATGTTAGAGGGAGGTTGGAATGAAGCTAAGTGGTTTTAGCAATAATGTGGTTAAGGGGTACGTAAAAATGGATTGTTAACATGTAATAATGTAAAGTTATAATATATTACGATAAAGTATTAAGATAAATGCAAAAAGGGTAAGGACTTGCTGAAACAACTATTGAACTAGAATACAAAAGAGGGAGGTGTGAGGAGGTCAGGGAAATACCGTATTTTTTGCACCATAACACTCACTTTTTTCCTCCTAGAAAGTAAGGGGAAATGTCTGTGTGTGTTATGGAGCGAATGCCTGCGTGTGGCGGGGGGGGGGATCTGCTGCAGTCGTGAGCAGAGGATCCATGGTTCCCCTTCCTTCCCTCCTCCGTGGTTACAAAGCATGGATCCACATGGATCCTCAGGATTTTTGCATTGGGCTACTCCAAACTCACTGTCAGATCACATGTCTGTGGCCACAGCATGAACCACAAAAATCATATATCCACTATTTCATTTAGAATATTTTTTTTCTTGTTTTCCTCCTCTAAAAACTACGTGCGTGTTATGGTCTGGTGCGTGTTATAGAGTGAAAAGTAGGTAAGTAAATGAAAGACAAGACATGGAAAGATTGAAATGTTTTTAATTGTTTTCTTACTTTTTCTGTATTTTGTATTTTTTGTTTTCTTTTTCTTTTTTCATTTTTGTAAAAAAAATTTTTTGAAACTTTAATAAATATTATTATTAAAAAAAATAGAATGTACAGTATATGAAATGGTTCTGGGGGGGAAATACCAAGAAAATAAAATTAAAAATGAATGCGCTGCCACATCAATTCAAAATGAAAAAAAACAGTGCTTAGAAGCAAGGCAGTCGCCTGTGGGGATGCAGGTTTCAGTGTGATGCAAGTTTTAAACTAAGTGACCCCCAAACCCCTCAACGCAGCAGGAAGCAATTTCATTTTGGCTAGAGCTGTCCTGTCATCCCTAATCCTTTCCTATCCTTGAACTCGGGATGTATCTAGAGTCTAACTGCCTCTTTCTAACATATCTAGAAAAAGATCAGGCTGCTGGCCTTTAGGTGTACAAGCGGAATTGAGAGAGGATTTACATGTTTTGCTTTTCAACATGGTGAAACAAACACAGCAGTGGATTAATGTGAGGATTTAAGCTCACCAGCATGAGACGTGGGGTGGGGGGTGGGGTAGCATTGTATTAAAAGAGTTTACAACTTCCTCATTGGAAGCAGCAAAATAAGACAGCCCAACCAAATGAACAGGCACAAGGCAAAACTCTTGCTAAAGCATTAGCAGCAGGTAGGCAGAGGAACCAGGGACCAAATTGCAAACATGCGCTGGATTATGGAGAAAGCTAGAGAGTTCCAGAAAGACATCTACTTCTGCTTCATTGACTACGCAAAAGCCTTTGACTGTGTTGACCACAGCAAACTATGGCAAGTTCTTAAAGAAATGGGAGTGCCTGATCACCTCATCTGTCTCCTGAGAACTCTCTATGTGGGACAAGAAGCTACAGTTAGAACTGGATATGGAACAGCTGATTGGTTCAAAATTGGGAAAGGAGTACGACAAGGCTGTACAGTGGTACCTCAGGTTGCATACGCTTCAGGTTACATACGCTTCAGCTTACAGACTCTGCTAACCCAGAAATAGTGCTTCAGGTTAAGAACTTTGCTTCAGGATGAGAACAGAAATCGTGCTCTGGTGGCACAGCGGCAGCAGGAGGCCCCATTAGCTAAAATGGTGCTTCAGGTTAAGAACAGTTTCAGGTTAAGAACAGACCTCTGGAATGAATTAAGTACCACTGTATATTGGAACGAGGTACCAGTGTATATTGTCTCCCTGCTTATTTAACTTATATGCAGAATTCATAATGTGAAAGGCTGGGCTGGATGAATCCCTAGCCGGAATCAAGATTGCCAGAAGAAATATCAACAACCTCAGATATGCTGATGACACAACCTTGATGGCAGAAAGTGAAGAGGAATTAAAGAACCTTTTAATGAGGGTGAAAGAGGAGAGCGCAAAATATGGTCTGAAGCTCAACATCAAAAAATGAAGATCATGGCCACTGGTCCCATCACCTCCTGGCAAATAGAAGGGGAAGAAATGGAGGCAGTGAAAGATTTTACTTTCTTGGGCTCCATGATCACTGCAGATTAAAAGACGCCTGCTTCTTGGGAGACGATGTTTCTATTTCACTTACTATGCGTAGGGTTTGGTGTCAGCGTTTCTTCTGCAGGTTCTTTGCTGCTCACTTGTGTTCCTTTGGTGGTGAGGTTGGGGTTGGCCTAGGGTGTGGTTATTCATTTGTGGTTGGCTGTGGTGGTCTTTGTTTTCATGTGTGAGTGGGGTGGGTGGGTGTTTTGGATCAGCTTCCAACAAAACACTAAAATACAATAACCTATTAAACATTAAAAGCTTCCCTAAACAGGGCTGCCTTTAGATGTCTTCTAAAAGTTTGGTAGTTATTCTTCTTTTTGACATCTGGTGGGAGGGCGTTCAACAGGGCGGGTGCCACTACCGAGAAGGCCCTCTGCCTGGTTCCCTGTAACTTGGCTTCTCGCAGCGAGGGAACCACCAGAAGGCCCTCGGAGCTGGACCTCAGTGTCCAGGCAGAACGATGGACGTGGAGACGCTCCTTCAGGTATACTGGACTGAGGCCGTTTAGGGCTTTAAAGGTCAGCACCAACACTTTGAATTGTGCTTGGAAACATACTGGGAGCCAGTGTAGGTCTTTCAAGACCGGTGTTATGTGGTCTCAGCAGCTGCTCCCAGTCACCAGTCTAGCTGCTGCATTCTGGATTAATTGTAGTTTCCGGGTCACCTTCAAAGGTAGCCCTACATAGAGCGCATTGCAGTAGTCCAAGCAAGAGATAACCAGAGCATGCACCACTCTGGCGAGACAGTCTGCAGGCAGGTAGCGTCTCAGCCTGAGTACCAGATGGAGCTGGTAGACAGCCGCCCTGGACACAGAATTGACCTGCGCCTCCATGGACAGCTGTGAGTCCAGAATGACTCTCAGGCTGCACACCTGGTCCTTCAGGGACACAGTTACCCCATTCAGGACCAGGGAGTCCTCCACACCCACCCGCCTCCTGTGCCCCCCAAAACAGCACTTCTGTCTTGTCAGGATTCAACCTCAATCTGTTAGCCACCATCCATCCTCCAACTGCCTCCAGACACAAAGGTGGACAAACTACCCCAGAAGCACCTGAAGGCAGCCCTGTTTAGGGAAGCTTTTAATGTTTGATGTATCACAGTATTTTAATATTCTTTTGGAAGCCGCCCAGAGTGGCTGGGGAAACCCAACCAGATGGACGGGGTATAATTAATAAGGTAAAGGTAAAGGTACCCCTGCCCATACGGGCCAGTCTTGACAGACTCTGGGGTTGTGCGCCCATCTCACTTAAGAGGCCAGGGGCCAGCGCTGTCCGGAGACACTTCCGGGTCACGTGGCCAGCGTGACATCGCTGCTCTGGCAAGCCAGAGCCGCACACGGAAACACCGTTTACCTTCCCGCTAGTAAGCGGTCCCTATTTATCTACTTGCACCCGGAGGTGCTTTCGAACTGCTAGGTTGGCAGGCGCTGGGACCGATATATTATTATTATATTATATTATATTATATTATATTATATTATATTATATTATATATTATTATTGTTATATTATTATTATTATTATTATTATTATTATTAGCACAATGTGTCCCTCCACCAGAGGTGCTACTCCTCCTCTCCTAACACCACATACTCTCCAAATTTTATATATAAATCCCCAGAACTGCCTGAGGAACTACTTCACACAATGTGCAGCGGACATGCTTTAAATGTATGGATCTCCCCAAGCAATCAAAGGAGGAAGGAAAACTGGCAGGTTTTGCCAGTGTGACGCTGTGTTGATTCCAGTGTGGGGGCTGTGCTCAGTTCCTTTTTGGGTGAGCAAAAGTGTAATACTGTATCTGCCATGTGTCTCAGGAAACGAACTTAAAACCAGTGAATTTGGAAACGTCTCTGTCAATGATTCACTTGGTCTTACGGCGTTTTATAGCCCAGGTCAGGTTAACACAGAGCAGCAGCTGATCTTGTGTAAATGTGCCAACCACCACTTAAAACGGGAGAGTATCAAGTGGTGACTAATTGAGAACAGTAGGGGTGAAAGCAGAGAATCCAGTCTTAAATCGTGCATTTATATTGCTCTTGCTAGGCAGAGTCTTTATTTTCAGTAGCCTTTCGAGCGTAATGTTCTCCATACTGTGAACTCAGCACGTAAGTGTACACTTGAATGTGAAATAACTATTTTGCAAGGCAGCTGTCAAGGAACTCTATTGATAACGCTGCTCTGGAATGCAGGAGATGCAGGCTAATTAAACCATGATTGATAACGCACTGCCTGGCCAGATTTATACATTCATCAAACCGGCAAAGCCTTCATATGATGGGAGTAGTGGACATGTCGCCCTGAATTAGGCATGAATTAGGCATTAGACAGCATCTTAAAAAGCAGAGACATCACCTTGCCAACAAAGGTCTGTATAGTTAAAGCTATGGTTTTCTCAGGAGTGATGTATGGAAGTGAGAGCTGGACCATAAAGAAGGCTGATCGCCGAAGAATTGATGCTTTGAATTATGGTGCTGGAGGAGACTCTTGCAGTCCCATGGACTGCAAGAAGATCAAACCGATCCATTCTGAAGGAAATCAGCCCTGAGTGGTCACTGGAAGGACAGATCATGCAGCTGAGGCTCCAATACTTTGGCCACCTCATGAGAAGAGAAGACACCCTGGAAAAGACCCTGATGTTGGGAAAGATGGAGGGCACAAGGAGAAGGGGACGACAGAGGACAAGATGGTTGGACAGTGTTCTCGAAGCTACCAGCATGAGTTTGACCAAACTGCGGGAGGCAGTGGAAGACAGGAGTGCCTAGCGTGCTCTGGTCCATGGGGTCACGAAGAGTCGGACGCGACTAAACAACTAAACAAAAACAACAAAGGTCCCATGGGATCACCTTGTTCTGTCCAATTCACAAGCTTCTACCTCTATGTATTAGTGGGGATGGGGAACACCTGCATCTCCACCATATAACAACTCTCACCCGTCCACTCACCTGTGCACCTACAACACAGGTGGGCAGCCCATGTCCCCAACCTCATTTTTTGTAGCATCTGACAACTCATGAACCTGCCCCATTCCCTCCATCCCATCAGAGTGTTTTCCATCCTATCTGTGGTTTTTTTTGGCTTTTTAAAAGTTTTCCCCTTCTTTCTACATCGTTTCAGAACAATTGGAATGTAAGGTGTTTTATTAGACATTCCAAAAAACAACAACACACATTTCCCCTTTGCTTTTTTCCTGGTTATATGGCTTGGGAGGAGAGAAAAAAAAATCCCCTACCCAGATGTCTGGGTAGGTTTATGCCATGTCTGTATAAAGCACACTGAAGTCAGAAATGAATTACTTTCACTCACTTTCCAGAACTGTATTATTCTGCTGTATTAAAAAATATATAAAAAATCAGCAACCCATGTCATGTCTCTCAGACCCACAAGATTTTGTGGTCTTTTAAAAAGCTTGTTATTCAGACATTTAGATCATTCCCACCTATAGAACTCATCAAGGTCTCTCTTAAAAGCAACAACGAATATGAGCAACTGTCACCACAGAAGTGACTATCCACCACTGGTAAACATTTCGCTTACCAAAAAGAAAAAATGTCCCTTATTTCTTTTGTAGTGATGTGCTCTCTCGTCCCAATGTCAGAATGTGCATCTTCTCCAATTTTGTTTTAAAGTACTTCGCTGGAGTAAGTACAGCTACCCCTGCTAGCAAACTTACTTGCCCTTCGCACCCCCGGTTATTATGTGTGGAGGATGGGACACGGACCCTTACGTCTGCAGAGGAAGGCGACACATTCTCATTTCACGCCAGTTTGATTAATGAGACTCGGCTAATTGTGTGAAAAATTCCAGACCTTTACAATGCAAGTTTGGGTTATTGTTTAGCCAATCACGGCTAGCATGTGAAAATAAGAAGATGTTTAGTTTTCGAGCACTGGAGCCAGAGAAAGGGCAGTTTGGAGCAAGTCACAGAACAACACCCACTTCTTTGAAGAGATGTTACTATGCTCTGCTAAACCTGCAAACCTCTGGCTGAAAGCATTTTCTCCCGCCGCCGCCCCCCCCAACATCACAATTCTTGCTACTCCTGGTTTTCAAACAGCTCCCTCCTCATCTCTGCAAGTGCAAGCAAAAGGCACACCAGCTATATATATATATATATTTCCAAAAGAATGATCCTGCTGAGAGTTAGAGAACTGGTGTTGATCATTTCCCAACCCCAGCCCTCTCTGGCACCTGGGTATAGTGCTCTGAAAGATATCCCACGAGAAAACATTAAACAAAAAAAGAGGAGGGGGGAAGGAAAGGAAAACCAGGAGGTGGGGGGGGGAGCCTTCTTTTCAAAGCGCACTTCTCAATCTGCCCACATCAAAATAAGAGACAACTGGCCCTTTGAAGTTCAGGACACAGAAGTCTCACCCAGTCTGCATGGGAATAAAAGAAACTTGCTTTATAAATCACATGTGCGGCTGTGCATGCACGCGCTCTCTCTTTCTCGCTCACATTCTTGCCTTGCTCACATCCAAATCAGAGACAGAAAGGCAGAGGGGACCCTCCAACCCATCTCTAGAAAGATTGAACAATACAGTGGTACCTCGGTTTACGAACTTAATCTGTTCCGGAAGTCCATTCTCAAACCGAAGCCATTCTTAAACCGAGGCGTGCTTTCCCTAATGAGGCCTCCCACCACCGGTGCCCTTCCACCATTCTGATTCCATTCTTAGACCGAGGTAAAGTTCTCAAACCGGGACACTATTTCCGATTTTGCGGAGTTTGTAAACTGAATTGTTCTTAAACCAGACTGTTCTTAAACTGAGGGTACCACTGTATAGGGATGTGGGTGGTGCTGTGGGTTAAACCACAGAGCCTAGGATTTGCCGATCAGAAGGTTGGCGGTTCGAATCCCCACGACGGGGCGGGCTCCCGTTGCTCGGTCCCTGCTCCTGCCAACCTAGCAGTTCGAAAGCATGTCAAACTGCAAGTAGATAAATAGGTACCACTCCGGCGGGAAGGTAAACGGCATTTCCGTGCGCTGCTCTGGTTTCGCCAGAAGCGGCTTAGTCATGCTGGCCACATGACCTGGAAGCTGTACGCCGGCTCCCTCGGCCAATAAAGCGAGATGAGCGCCTCAACCCCAGAGTCGGCCACGACTGGACCTAATGGTCAGGGGTCCCTTTACCTTTACCTTTACCTTTACCACTGTATAGCCACAATCTGTTTTATAGCACCAAAGGCAAAATATAATACCAGCCAGTGTATTTCAAATTTGACAAGCCAACATGATTAGCATACACAGGGATCTCTTTAGGCTGATCAGAGATCATGTCACTGCTCAGTCTGTGGCGGCCTCCACCTGTCGCCACCTCTTGCAGACACTGAGGAAGGACTTTGATGTACACGTACAGTGTCTAGCACAATGGGTGCATGGCTGATGAAAGGGGCAGACGGCACGTATTCATCCTTCTGGTGCTGCCCCCCACCTACAGATTTCCCTAGCCTGTGCTGTCCCACACTGCCACCATGTGGCAATGCACCCGAAGGCCTGCCATACCGAGTGGAAAAAAAGAAAGATGGAACGAACAGTAGAGGTGAGCTTTGGAAGGCTGCTTATGCAGGGCCATGGGCGTAGCCAGGGGGCAGGGGGGCAGCTGCCCCCCTTAAATTAAGAAATAAATAAAAATACATAGCAAACTAAGGTTCTGTCCCCCCAACAAAAATCCTGGCTACGCCCATGCGCAGAGCACATTTTAAACACCTTTCAATCACCTGGGAAATGGCTGTTTCCCCCTCTCAGAGCTACAATTCCAAACACCCTCATCCTCAGGTTTTTTTGGGGGGAATGGAGCCCTGAGTGCGAATTCCTGCAGGAAGGTAACAGAGTGGACTGAGAGGCAGAAGAAAACCCAAGAAGGAGGTTTCTGACAAACAGCAAAGGAGCTTTGAGGGAAAGGATGTTTAAAGAAGGAATGGTAGAAGACACCTGGGGAGCCCAGAAATGTAGGAGAGGAGGAAGGGGGAATTGGGCCAGAGAGGAGTCCAAGGGTGGGGACAGAAGTAGAAAGCTTAGAAAAGGGAAGCAGAAAAAAGAGAGTAAAATACATGATTAAGTAGAGGGACAGAGGAAACCAGGAGCATAAGAGAGAAAGAAAATAATGTAGGATATGCTGGAAGCCGCCCACAGTGGCTGGGGCAGCCCAGTCAGATGGGTGGGGTACTTATCATCATCATCATCATCATCATCATCATCATCATCATCATCATTACAGAAAAGAGAGGGCAACCAGGGAACCAGGCAGAGGGCCTTCTCGGTAGTGGCGCCCACCCTGTGGAATGCCCTCCCATCAGATGTCAAAGAGATTAACAACTACCTGACATTTAGAAGACATCTTCAGGGATGTTTTTAATGTGTGACATTTTAATGTATTTTTAATCTTTGTTGGAAGCTGCCCAGAGTAGCTGGGGAAACCCAGCCAGATGGGCGGGGTACAAACAATAAATTATTATTATATTATTATTATAACCAGAGAGAATAGCCAGAAGGGAGAAAGCCTATAACTTCCATAGCGTTATTCATCAGTCATAGTATTATCCATCTTTCTCTGGTTCTTGCTTAACACTGAACTGTTTTATGGATGAGCCAAAAGCTCTTAAAAGTGTTGCAACCTTCAGGATTATGGGACGTGGGTGGCGCTGTGGGTTAAACCACAGAGCCTAAGACTTGCTGATCAGAAGGTCGGCAGTTCGAATCCCCGTGATGGTGAGCTCCCGTTGCTCTGTCCCTGCTCCTGCCAACCTAGCAGTTCGAAAGCACGTCAAAGTACAAGTAGATAAATAGGTACCGCTCCAGCGGGAAGGTAAACGGCGTTTCCGTGCGCTGCTCTGGTTCTCCAGAAGTGGCTTAGTCATGCTGGCCACATGACCTGGAAGCTGTATGCCGGCTCCCTCGGCCAGTAAAGCGAGATGAGCGCCACAACCCCAGAGTCAGTCCCGACTGGACCTGATGGTCAGGGGTCCCTTTACCTTTACCTTCAGGATGCAACCATGGATTTTGCTCATATGAAAAGCCGCTTCAAATAGCATTTGTGGCATATTTGCCATCTGAAGAGAGATCATACCTGGCTTATAAAGGGGAAGCCTGGAAACCCCTGGCCATGTTCCTTCGGTTGGGACTCCCAGTACCTGCATAAAGCAAGAGACAAACCAATAACAAAAGAACAACTCAGCACACATCCAATGTCTTTTCCAAAATACATGTATGCAGACTAGATTCTACTCTCGGTTTTGCTCCTGGAAAAGGGTGCCCAGCAAGGTTTTCTTACGAGGATGTAGCCGGGAATACAAATGTGCTTTCGCGACTGCAAAGACAGGTGCCATTTCAAATATATCAGGAGCAGTCAGGATCATGGTACAGTCTTTTTTTTACACCCAAAGTGCTCCCCTAGAGACCAGGATTGCATTGATGAGCGACTCCTGATGGTAGTAGCTCCCCCCGAATGATAGGCATTCTGAAGCCGTACACTGGCTGCGATGGAGATCCCTGCTGCTTTGAGATGAAAAGGAATAGATAGCAAACGAATCTTCTGACAGGTGTTCAAAAAACCCATCCGGGGCACAATTCAAAGACATTCTGGGCCTCAAGTACGCTGTATCTTGATGAGGTTTTCTGAGTCCACCTTAGGATTCTGCCCGCAAGCAAACAAATCTGTGCCAATGAAAATGTGATACGTCCTCCCCACCAAAGCAAGCTTTTTGTTACTGGCTGAGTGAGCGATGCTTCCAATTTGCCTTTGCAATTGGAGCAGCTACATAGCTCCGTTTTAAAAGCATCAGAAAATGCTAATAATGAAATGAATATTCATCCTATCACACTTTCTCTTTTCGCCTGGTATCTTTTGAAATTCCGAGTTCACAAAAAAACAACAAACCCCCAAATGTATAGATTTCCCCCTTCCCTTTGTGGCGAATTTGTGGTTCCAAACTTGAACAGATTCACAAGCAAAGCTCAAACTGATTCAAAACTTGTGATTCAGACCAATACTTTGAAGAGTTTGCTTAGCAAATGCTAAGGATTTTTAAAATTAATATTTATCATATCAGTTTCTTTTGAGCATTTACACCAAGAATAGGCAAACGTGGCCCTCCAGATGTTTTAGGACTACAACTCCCATCATCCCTGACCACTGGTCCTGTGAGCTAGGGATGATGGGAGCTGTAGTCCCAAAACATTTGGAGGGCCAAGTTTGCCTATGCCTGCGGTACGCCATACAATCATTGAGTACCATCACAAAAAAGCACTGTTCCTATTCCCAACGTACGGCTGCAGCTTTGGATAATCGTTCCCAAAACAACCCCAAAACACACACACACAAGAATGATCAAAACAAAAAATTCCTTCCAGTAGCACCTTAAAGACCAACTAAGTTAGTTCTAGGTATGAGCTTTCGTGTGCATGCACACTTCTTCAGATTCACACTTCTTCAGGTATCTGAAGAAGTGTGCATGCACACGAAAGCTCATACCTAGAACTAACTTAGTTGGTCTTTAAGGTGCTACTGGAAGGAATTTTTTGTTTTGACTATGGCAGACCAACACGGCTACCTATCTGTAACACAAGAATGATGTTTTACACGACACAAAGAAATACAAGAGTTTAACAAGAGGGAGCAGAAAGTGCAGCAACTCCATTTTTGTGTGCCTCCTTCAACCTGCTATCCATTTAATTGGCTTTAAATTTTTGATGAGACAAGAGAGGCATCAAAGGGAAGTCACTTTGATTTATCTTAGTGTTTGTGGGGAAATTGCCAAATATAGACCAGCCTATTGGATACAACCCCAAACTTAACACACTGGGAGTGAGTGAGACTTTCAGTCAAATTGCCTTTTTTCTGTTGCATCCATCATTGGGACTAGATAGATAGATGGATAGAAGCTGACCCTTTTGAGATGCTAATGATCTTTGTTCCAGTTTCCCAGATGTATCATTATACTTACCACCCAGATCGTCTCCAACTGTTCAAAGGTGTTGCAAACCCCTGGAAACAGAGGCTGACCCTGAAGCATCTCAGCAAATATGCAGCCTGCCCCCCTGGAGAAAAAGCATACATTCTCTTCACTCACTCAGCCTCACACCGCGGATATTAAATACACAGATAAATATGCCCAAGTCCAGATCTAGGTGGAAGAAAACCACATGCACTACATCCTCAGTTACACTTTCTATTCAAAGTAAGAAGTACAGTGGTGCCTCGCAAGACAAAAATAATCCGTTCCGCGAGTCTCTTCGTCTTGCAGTTTTTTCGTCTTGCGAAGCAACCCTATTAGCGGCTTAGCAGATTAGCGCTATTAGCGGCTTAGCGGCTATTAGTGGCTTAGCGGCAAAGCGGCTAAGTGGCTATTAGCTGCTTAGCGGCTTAGAAAAGGGGGGGGAAGCGAAAAAAACTCGCAAGACTCGCAAGATGTTTTCGTCTTGCGAAGCAAGCCCATAGGGAAATTCGTCTTGCGAAGCGCCTTGAAAACAGAAAACCCTTTCGTCTAGCGGGTTTTTCGTCTTGCGAGGCATTCGTCTTGCGGGGCACCACTGTAAAGTGTTTCCCAAAAACATCAAACCCTCTGGCCTGATTTGGACAGTCAATGGATCTCCCAATTAAAGACCGTTGCTAAATAGGATTGCTCAATATGGTTTGAGCAGTGGGGTGCCCTGCTCCCAACACACGCACCATGTTGTGCTCCTAATCAGAATCACTTCTGCAAAGTTGCTATATTGGTCATTGGGGCGGGCAGGAGGGAGACAGGTGCACCTCGGGTTACATATGCTTCAGGTTACATGCGCTTCAGCTTACAGACTCTGCTAACCCAGAAATAGTACCTCGGGTTCAGAGCTTTGTTTCAGGATGAGAACAGAAATCGTGCTCCGGCGGCACGGCAGCAGCAGGAGGCCCCATTAGCTAAAGTGGTGCTTCAGGTTAAGAACAGTTTCAGGTTAAGAACGGACCTCCGGAACGAATCAAGTACTTAACCCAAGGTACCACTGTACCTGTATTTTTCGCTCCATAAGACGCACCTAGTTTTTAGAGGGGGAAAGAGGAAAAGCCCAATTTTTGGGGGGGTCAGCTCACAGTTGTGCAACTTCTTTTGCAAAGGGGAAACGCCCCATTTTTTGAGAAACAGCTCACAGTTGTGCAGATTCTTTTGCAAAGGAGAAAAGCCCCGGGTTTTTTGAGGATCAGCTCACAGCTGTGCAGCTTTTTTTGCAAAGGGGAAAAGCCCCGTTTTTTTGAGAATCAGTTCAAAGTTGTTGGGCTTACTTTGTAAAGGGGGGAAATCCTGTTTTTATGGGGTTCACCTCACAGTTCAGCAACTTCTTTAGGAAAGGAAAGGGAGCCCTTTCTACAGTTTCCATCAGCAATGTCTAGGCAACACGATGACCATGTACATACGCAATAGACAATCTTTATAGATCTTCAAACCATAACAAGTACAAAATGAAATCTTTAGTCTCAAAGTCTATGAAAATCTTTAAATGAAGTGAGGTACCAGACTTTGTACGATGTGAAGCTTTGTATATTCAGCAAAGATGATGTCCAACACTGAACAGTGATTCCAGATATTGACTACTGTTTCGTAGAATTCTTCGTCAGCGCGGTGGGAGGATACAGAATTGCTTCATAAACCCAAACCCATCTTATTTCGAATGAATGTATGTAAATGAAAATATCAAATGCTGTGGAACAGTGCTCATGTAATAATGTAGCCTACAGTTTCCAGACAGATAATCTAATCAGCCAGTCACATGTCACTGGGGGAAGAAACAGCCTCCATCTGAAGAACATTCAACAATGGAGGCCTGGGCAAGGGGGTGGGGCCAGAAAGGGAGCCAGCGATGGACCACACATTCGCTCCATAAGACTCAAAGACATTTCCCCTTACTTTTTAGGAGGGAAAAAGTGCCTTTTATGGAGCGAAAAATACGGTATATGAGCAGCTTCTGGGAATAGGGAGGGGGTGGTGTCAGTCCAGAAAATGGCACCTCCTTCATGCATCCCAGTTTCTGGGATGGCACTGGCCGAGGCTGTGGTACAGGTTTCCCCATATGCCCCCAGCCATATCACGTTTCAGTGGTGACCTGGGCAGGAGCTACTCTGCAATGGCTCCCACTCAGCATAATGCAAGAAAGGACCTGCCATCAGAGGTCAAGGAGATAACAACTTTTAGAAGACACCTGAAGGCAGCCCTGTATGGGCAGGGTAAAAATAAAATAAAATAAAATAAAATAATAAAATAAAATAAAATAAAATAAAATAAAAGGCATTCTTTTCAGCCAGAACTTGCTGAAACTCGGTTTCTGGCACCTCTCAGTTAGACCCATTGCCATTATAAGAGAACAAGGTGTTAATAGTGAGTTCCGCACCTCTTTTCCTAGAAAAAATAGCACTGACAGGTCTTAAATAACTAAAATGGACAGGAAATAATCATGAGGAGAAGTGATCACCTGCACTGTTTCAAGTATGTTAAGTTTGTCTCTCTCTTTGCCTCACAAGAAGAAAAGCAGCAGCAATGTCAAAAATAATTCAGTAATAAAATGCTATGTGTGATTGCCTTGAAGTGGATGTAATGTTTAGCTCTCCACCTAAAGGGACTTTGTATATTAGTTGAAGAGAGATAAAAACTCCTCTCAGCATACTGTCAGGTGTGCATTTACCATGCTGAGATTGAGTGAGTATTGGCATGTGTGGTGCTCCTCACCAAGAACACAAGGGCATGGTAAAATATCTCACTTCTGCTTCTATGTTCTTCTGGACCTATCTCAGTAAAAGAGAGGGAAGAATCTCCATATCTACTCTGATAGGGGCTCAAGTCCAATTCAAGTCTAGAAATTGGTGGTATCAGTTGGCTTGGGGATAGGGATCTAGGTTCCACAAACCTCACTTCTGTGTCAGCCTTGAAAGTCGAGGAAAGTTCTTCCTTTTATTATGCTTGCAAATTTCCTTTTATGTAAAGGTAAAGGTAAAGGGACCCCTGACCATTAGGTCCAGTTGTGACCGACTCTGGGGTTGCGGCGCTCATCTCGCTTTATTGGCTAGCTTCCGGGTCATGTGGCCAGCATGACTAAGCCACTTCTGGCGAACCAGAGCAGCGCACAGAAACACCGTTTACCTTCCTGACGGAGCGGTACCTATTTATCTACTTGCACTTTGATGTGCTTTCGAACTGCTAGGTTGGCAGGAGCAGGGACCAAGCAACAGGAGCTCACCCCAATGCGGGGATTCAAACCGCCGACCTTCTGATCGGCAAGTCCTAGGCTCTGTGGTTTAACCCACAGTGCCACCCGCATCCCTAATTTTTATGTAGTTTAAGTGATTTTTAATGATGGTCTCAAAAAGTGCTCTTATTGCACCCTGCCAACGTTCTGTATATGCTTGAAAGGGGAAGATTGCTATGCTCAACATGATTTACAGCATCTCCACAGCTGGCTCTCACCAGATATCCACATCAGCAGAATAGTCAGTGGCTCCCAGCAGCACATCAGGAGGTCGGTACCCCAATGTCACCACTTCAGCAGAGTACGTTTGACTGGGAAGGGACTTGGCACGAGCAAGACCTGCCAAGAAACAAGTCATTTAAAACCATGCATGAAATTATAATTCCAATACACTCTCTATAGCATTAATAAATTAATAATAATAATAATAATAATAATAATATTAGAAACTGAGAGAAACCAAAAGCCAAGACCGGGCTCAGGGCGGCTAACAACCAATAATAAAAACAAGTTGATTAAAATACAATTTAAAAGATTAAGATACAACATGAAAACAATTAGGGAGCAATCTCTGCATAGGAGGAGAAAGGAAAAAGAAAGAGGGGGAGGGCCCCGCGGAAAGAGATCACATCCCGCAGGGCCCTGGTCTCAAGAGACAGAGCATTCCACCAGGTCGGAGCCAGTGTTGAGAAGGCCCTGGTTCTGGTTGAGACTAATCTAACTTCCTTAGGGCCCGGGACCTCTAGGGTATTGCTATATATGGACCTTAAGGTCCTCCGGGGGGCATACCAGGAGAGGCGGTCCCGTAGGTACAAGGGTCCTAGGCTGTGAAGGGCTTTAAAAGTCAAAACCAGCACCTTAAATCTCACCCTGTACTCAACCGAGAGTCAGTGGAGCTGGAAAAGCACTGGGTGAATATGCTCCCATGGCAGAGACCCCGTGAGGAGCCTCGCTGCAGCATTCTGCACCCTCTGGAGTTTCTGGGACAGCTTCAAGGGCAGCCCCGTGTAGAGCGAATTACAGTAGTCAAGCCTGGCCTATCACAGCCATTTCTATCAAGGTTAGGCTGCAATCCTAAGCGATGTGCAATCCTGTCAATTTTGGTTTCTCTCCGTTTCTAATTATTCAAATTTCAAATTCAGTTCCACATCAGTTTGCAGAATTTTTGAAAAATCATTCATCAGCAATTTAGTACTAACTTCTAATGTTTTACCATGTAATTTTGCCTAATATACACATTTAATAGTGTGATTTTCCCTAATGACATGCATTTCTGCATGTTATTTTCACTCATATATACATTTAATGCACACTTTACCCCCGTACATGCCTTTTTCTGGACGTCACTTAGTGGGAGAATTGCATTGCAAAATTCAGAGAAATGTGAATTCTGAAGGATGACTGTTTCGGTTCACACATTTTTTCAGAAAGTGAAAATTAGGTAGGTTAGCCTTTAAATGCAAATAGAGCCAAATTTCCCCTGCATTCCTACCTGGAGATAAGCCCCAGTAAATTAAAAAACAACAACAACACTTTGTTACTTCTTAATAGACAGGATTAGGATTTTAGCCTTTATGAAATTTTCCTTTACCATTAACTGCAACATCAACCCATTACTATTATTTCGCATCTTTTTGATGTGAATGATTTCAAATGAGTTTCCAGTATAGATAGCCATGCAAGGCCTTGAACATACAGCCACTTTTTGGTGGCTTTTCAGTTTCTGAATAACCTAGATACCCAAATATCTAAACTCTCCGTATCTTACACTTATTGGCCGATGTCAACACTGTATTCACATTGTGATGAGAAACCTGTAGATTCTCCTCTGCAGCAAGTTTGAGCATAAGCCTAATTCCTGCTGATTTATTGTCCAAGGTTCTTCCAAGGGATCAACACTTTACCTATGTACAGAAACTGGGTTCGTACTGAGATTGTACTGACACACTGCCCAGTGGTGTTCACAGAAAGGGGGGGGATGTTAGATTTCTGTTATGCCACTGTGCAGTTTTTGGAGTCACAAGACTCTGTTGACATTCCAGACTGTTGGAGGTCTCACTGGAGACGGGAGACAGATGTTAAAGTTACTGGTTTCCTGTTTCTTTTGTTCCCTGTTGTTCTCTGTCTCTCACAGAGAGCAGACACATGTTCTTTTCTGTCCTGCATTGTTGTTGTTGTTTAGTCGTTTAGTCGTGTCTGACTCTTCGTGACCCCATGGACCAGAGCACGCCAGGCACTTCTGTCTTCCACTGCCTTCCGCAGTTGGGTCAAACACATGCTGGTAGCTTCAAGAACACTATCCAACCATCTCGTCCTCTGTCATCCCCTTCTCCTTGTGCCCTCCATCTTTCCCAACATCAGAGTCTTTTCCAGGGAGTCTTCTCTTCTCATGAGGTGACCAAAGTATTGGAGTCTCAGCTTCAGGATCTGTCCTTCCAGTGAGCACTCAGGGCTGATTTCCTTAAGAATGGAGAGGTTTGATCTTTTTGCAGTCCATGGGACTCTCAAGAGTCTCCTCCAGCACCAGAATTCAAAAGCATCAATTCTTCGGCAATCAGCCTTCTTTATGGTCCAGCTCTCAATTCCATACATCACTACTGGGAAAACCATAGCTTTTACTATACGGACCTTTGTTGGCATAGTTAGAAATAAAAGCAACAATGTAGCACATATTTCTGGTTCCTTCTGCTGTCTGGGTACTCTGCGTAATGGGGAGCGTGCCTGAAGCCTCATTCAAAGGCTTAGGTCGTTAATCACCTTTGGAGGAGAGCCTAGATGGACTCCGAAAATACGACGAGGAGGAGAGCCATTTCAGCTCGGTCGTATGGAGGTTCCAACAGCTAATTCATCTACTGTGTATTTTGGAAATAAAATGGTTTGTCTGTTTGATCACTGGGTGTTCAGCCGCCTCTTGAGATATCATCGCCAATGGGTTCCCAAAATGGGGGTGGCAGCCTTCATCAACGTTTGGATACAAGGCGCCATTTTGAATTAAAATGGCGAACCAAAACATGACTTTGGTGTGACTTCATCCAATTGTTAGCGTGGTGGGTCCAAACTTACAAATTACAACATCTATTTTAAAATCACTGGGTTTTGTGGGGGGGGGGGTTCTACAAATTCCTGGGCAGCAGTGGGCACTTCCCACTAGTGTCAACATAAAGTGAGCAGCCAACCCCACCTCCTCAATTCAGCTTAAGTCAAAGCACTTGGATTTAAGATAATTTCCCCCAGTAGCTTCATGGGCATTAAACTAGATTATTTCCAAGTGCTGCCACTTAATTGGTTCATTACCGGGAGTTTAAGTGCCCAATGTTATGGTTCAGTTTGAACATTCTGGATGTCTCTGAGCCATTTTAATAGACAAGGACATTACATGAAGGGGCCTTAAAGTGTACATAATTGCCACAGCAGTACAAAGAGCCCAAGGGCCTTTGTACATGGAACAGCAGACTCGTTTAACTCTTATTAGTTAGGGAGCTAAATTTATTACATTTATTTTTTGCTACTTTCCTACAAGTGTAGATTTAACATTAATGCCCTCTCCAGAAACGGACTCGTCCCTGTGCAAAGATGGAAATCCAAGATACAAGGCCAGCTATGAAAATGTAGCCAAACAGATGCCAATGAAATAAATAATTGCAATAAATGAAACAAGCGATTGCAAGAACACGCACACAAGATGTGTCATGTCTGCGTGAGTTAAAGTCAACTGTTTTCACCAAGGGCTATTCCATACATACAAAAAGGGAATTTTTAACCTTAGTATTGAAAGCAATGCTGATGGCTGTACAATATGCCCTGCCAAGGAACTATGGATCTCTGCCCCTTACTTTTAATTTTCAACTGTTGGCAGGTATGTGTTCCCTATGGAGCTGGAGAGAATTCTCATTTGAAGTCAATTGGTTTCATCCAGGGATATTTTCTAAATTCTTTGTTTATTTTATGTTATACGTAGGAGAGGGATGATGACAAAAGACACTGTACAGCAATGAGCTCCTCCAAAAGATCAGTGAAAGCAAAAAAAAAAAAAACCTGTCAAAGATGGGAAAGCTGGCCTTTGCCAGAAGGTCTGGCTATTGTCCAGCAATCTGACTATGATGGCTTACCAAAATCAGCTAGCTTAAGCTCTCCCAGGCAACTGAGGAGGAGGTTCTGAGGTTTCAGGTCCCGGTGAAGGATGCGGTGTTCGTGGATGAAAGCCAAGGCTCGCAGAAGCTGGAACATAAAGAGCTGGCAGAGAGAAACAGGACATAATTGGTTCATGACTGATCAGTTTTACTGCGGCATTTCAAGCAAAAGGATAAACCCTTGATAGAAAAGTAAGCAAATACAGTGGTACCTCGGATTACATATGCTTTGGGTTACATACACTTCAGGTTACAGACTCTGCTAACCCAGAAATATTACCTCGGGTTAAGAACTTTGCTTCAGGATGAGAACAGAAATCATGCTCCGGTGGTGCAGCGGCAGCAGGAGGCCCCATTAGCTAAAGTGGTGCTTCAGGTTAAGAACAGTTTCAGGTTAAGAACGGACCTCCGGAACGAATTAAGTACTTAACCCGAGGTACCACTGTACATAAAACCCTTGAAAGCTACTTATAATCAACAGCACAGGCTGAGGCAATAGACTATTATGGGGTACTTTGCTTCAGAGCAAATCAAATTATTTACCTTTGGTACCAATGGACATACCTGTCTACAGCTTTAAAAAAAACATTTCAAGGTCTCACTTATTGCAAGAGCTCTGCAAGATAGGAGAGAGACTTGCTAAATGAGCTTTGTAGTTGTATTTATGTATCAATGGAACTGATTTCTTTGAAGAAGAAGAAGAAGAAGAAGAAGAAGAAGAAGAAGAAGAAGAAGAAGAAACCAAACCTCTTTTTATTGCAACTGATAATTTTTGAGCACCCATGCATGGGCTTAGAAGCAGGACATAAACTGTAAAATAAATATATAGCCAACTAACCAACCAACCAACCAACCAACCAGAGATTTGAACCAAGGCTGGATCTACACAGATATTAAAAAATGCAATGAAAATATATATAGCTCACAATGCAATTTACCATTGACTTCGGATTGCTGCGCTACAGCGCCATCTGGTGTCACATTTTTAATGTTATAAATTGACCTGTGTAGCTGAGTCCCAGGTCTCCTCAGTTCAGTGAAACAAACTATCCAATAACCAGAGCTGCTCTTGGTATATGATCTATAATCCCATGTCTACTCACCTGGGAGCGCCTCCTATTGAACCCAATGGGACTTACTTCTGAGTAGACATGCATAGGATTGAACTGTTGCACACTTAAGAACAGTACATTTTTCTTCAAGAACTTACCTTAACATTATAAAGACGAAGCCCACCAGGATGCTGGGACATGTACTGTGCCAAGTCTGTGTGCTAAATAAATAGACAGGAAATGGAATTGAGGGCGGTGAACCCAATTTTCTTAGATACTTCCGTGCAGCCACATGTGTGCTTTGCACAAGCCTCCCGCCAGCCCCTTGTTGATGAAACTAGTAGGGCATTGTATGGGAGATGGAAACTCTCCTCCTGGAGCTTTGTGTGTGCCTTGGGGATACCGTATTTTTCGCTCCACAAGACACACTTTCTTCCTCCTAAAAAGGGGAAATGTGAGCGCGTCTAATGGAGCGAATGGCGCTGCGCAGAGAGGGAGAGCTGCGCAGCGCCCCTTCAGCGAAGCGGGAGGAGGAACGGAGCCCCTTCTGTTCCTCCTTCCGCTTCGCTGAAGGGGCGCTGCACAGCTCTCCCTCTCTGCGCAGCACCCCTTCAGCAAAGCGCCTCTCCTGGCCTCTGCCTTAGCAGTGGCAGCCTCTTCCGGGCAGAGGGAGCCTTCATCTTGCTGCCCTGAAGAGGCTTTGCGCGGCTATCCCAGAAGCCAGAACAGCCAGAGGCTATCCTAGAAGCCAGATCCCTCTTGCTGTTCTGGCTTCTGGGATTCAGAATATTTTTTTTTCTTGTTTTCCTCCTCCAAAAACTAGGTGCACCTTATGGTCTGGTGCGTCTTATAGAGTGAATAATACGATGCTACACCAATTGATGCCAGTTCCTTGTACTATGCTGAGCCAAAAGAACATGATCTGAATCCATCTTTACTTTCAACACACAGCCATTTAAAAGTGTGTCGACCATGCGAGCAAGATATCACAATATAAAAAGATAAAGGGACCCCTGACCAACTCTGGGGTTGTGGCGCTCGTCTCGCTTTATTGGCCGAGGGAGCCAGCGTACAGCTTCCGGGTCATGTGACCAGCATGACTAAGCCGCTTCTAGTGAACCAGAGCAGCGCACAGAAATGCCGTTTACCTTCCCGCTGGAGCGGTACCTATTTATCTACTTGCACTTTGACGTGCTTTCGAACTGCTAGGTTGACAGGAGCAGGAACCGAGCAACGGGAGCTCACCCCGTCACGGGGATTTGAACCGCCGACCTTCAGATTGGCAAGTCCTAGGCTCTGTGGTTTAACCCACAGTCCCATCCGCGTCACAATATATAAAGTACATTAGCATGGGCTGCAATACTTTCATGATGTAGGAGTCTTTTAAAAGGGCAAATTGCATCTGCTGGAGAGCGGCTGACAATCATCGGAATGAGAACAACCAGGGAGGGGCCATTTAACCCTTTCCACCCCTGCTGAGGTCCTGAGGAAAATCCCTCCTCTGAGCCAGTGTATGTGTACATGTCGTCCTAGTACAAATATTAGCTTCAGACGAGATGTTTCTACAGGATCTCAGCAGGGGAAGGAACATTTCCCTTCTCTGCCTTCTGCAATTTTGATAATTAAAAGCTATGCCTGGAGTCAATAGAAGATTAAGATGAGAGCTGAGAAATTGAGGCAGAATCCAAACACTATGGAGGCTGCTGGTAGGTGGCCCTTCTGGCTGTGGAGGTGTTGTTTGGCCTGTTTTTCTTCTTCTTCTTCTTCTTTTTAAAATACATTTTTTTTAGGGTTTAGAAATAAAAATACAAAGATTATTATCAAATATCCTTTTTTTGTCCAAACTAAAATGTTAATTTAAAGGCAAAAAGAAGAAAAGAGGAGAAAGGTGAAAAGAAAGAGATAGATATAAAGGGAGAGAAAAGAAAAGATCTTTATTATTATCATTTTCATTTTCATTTTCATTTTCATTTTCATTTTCATTTTCATTTTCATTTTCATTTTCATTTTCATTTTCATTTTCATACCGCTTTATATTTCTAAATAAAAATCTCAAAACGGTTTACAGCATATTAAAACATCAATAGAACAATCCAGAATCAAGAGAGGAAGAAAGTTAAGAACTGAAGAACTTTTGATTCTTTGCCTCACTGCTATATACAAGCATTACTCACGTCATCCAGTCCAGTATAACACCTAAAAAGCCACTTTCTCTTCAATCCTCAAACCCAAATGTCTTTATTTCTTTTTCATGCAAAAAGTCTATGAGAGGTTTCCAATCCTTAGTAAATGTTAACAATGACTTTTCTCTGATTAAGCTTGTCGATTTCACCACCTCAGCTAAGTCCATTAATTTTAACAAGCATTCCTCCACTGTTGGTAATAATGAGTTTTTCCATCTTTGGGCATATAAAAGTCTTGCCGTTTGTTTGGCCTGTTCTTAATGGAGGTTGCACTTCCTTCTGTAGGATTAATGCAAGAATGGGAAACCCGTGGCATTACATATGCTCCTGGACAACAGTTCTCATCATCCTTGACTATAGGCCTTGCTGGCTGGGGCTGAAGAGAGAACTAGCCAACAACATCTGAAGAATTCAGGGTCCCCACACCATGCCTGAATTAATCCCGCAAAAGGTTTGTCAGAGTATCACCAGAAGATTGTACACAGAAGGTAGGAGAATTTACATATACCCCACTGTGGGTTAAACCACAGAGCCTAGGGCTTGCCGATCGGAAGGTCGGCAGTTCAAATCCCCGTGACGGGGTGAGCTCCCGTCGCTTGGTCCCTGCTCCTGCCAACCTAGCAGTTCGAAAGCACATCAAAGTGCAAGTAGATAAATAGGTACCACTCCGGTGGGAAGGTAAACGGCGTTTCCGTGCGCTGCTCTGGTTCGCCAGAAGCGGCTTAGTCATGCTGGCCACATGACCCAGAAGCTGTACGCCAGCTCCCTTGGCCAATAAAGTGAGATGAGTGCCGCAACCCCCGAGACGGTCACGACTGGACCTAATGGTCAGGGGTCCCTTTACCTTTACCTTTACAGCTTGATGACTTTACAGTGGTACCTCGGGTTAAGAACTTAATTCATTCTGTTTTTAACCTGAAACTGTTCTTAACCTCCCTCCCATCAGATGTCAAAGAGATAAACAACTACCTGACATTCAGAAGACATCTGAAGGCAACCCTGTTCAGGGAGGTTGTGTGACATTTTAGTGTATTTTTTGTCTTTGTTGGAAGCCGCCCAGAGTGGCTGGGGAAACCCAGCCAGATGGGCGGGGTACAAATAATAAATTATTATTATAATATTATTATTATTATTACCTGAGGTACCACTTTAGCTAATGGGGCCTCCTGCTGCCGCCGCGCTGCTGCTGCACGATTTCTGTTCTCATCCTGAAGCAAAGTTCTTAACTCGAGGTACTATTTCAGGATTAGCGGAGTCTGTAACCTGTTAACTGAAGCGTCTGTAACCTGAAGCATCCGTAACCCGAGGTACCACTGTATTTCTCTGCTTGTGCTGCTTTTACAAGGATCATTACTCAAATGGTGAGGGAGGGAAAGGTTTTTGCATGTGTGCTTGTGAACGAACAAACCAGTGGTTTTACGAGTCTGTTGTCATGGCAGCTGCAAGAGTAATCAGTTCCTGCCAGCTTTTCTGCAAAAACATGAAGCATGTTTTTAAAACGCAGCTGTTACTTAAGAGAAGTTAGGGATCTGAGAAGATAACTCTCAAAGGCAATTAGGGAAAGCAAGCCAGAAACATATGTCACCATGATGGACTCTTACGCATTGCTATAAAACGCTTTGTAGCACTGCAAAAATAAGACCCAGTGTTTGTTTACCGGCTCATGAGAAAGCTCACAAAACCTAAATAAAATCAACTCACCAAATACTCAAAGACTAATGTCAGGGTCTCCTTGGTCTGTATGATGTCATGAAGGAGCACAATATTGGCATGCTTCAAGCTCTTGAGGAGAGATGCTAAAGAAGGACACATAAATAGGGGTCAGCCTGCTGTCTGCGAGAGGGGGAAACAATTTAACAGCACAGAAAGCAAGGCAAGGTTGCCTTGTCAAATACAACTACCCATCATTTCCACACCTGGAATTTTGAGCAGGAGCTGGTCCCGTTTTGTGTCCTTCTTAAACAGAAGAACTGCCTCAGAAACGATAGAACAGTTAAAATTAGAAACCTTTCCCACCATGCTTTTCTCATTAGAGGTGCACCATGAGAAATTATTTCTGCAGGACTTGCTCTTTCTAGAGACTGGCATTAAATTGTTTATCTGCCCCTTAGAAGGGAAAATATGTTTCCACTGGGACTCAGAGGCAGACTAAAGCAACAGTCTTAATGGAAAATTAAACAAGCTGCTTTTGGATGTTATATCAGTGGGAGCATCTAAAGGCCTGAAGGCAATAATTAAAATCTTAATCTAATGCATCAAATCAGAGACACCAAGAAAACTCTGGACATTTTGCCCAGTACAAGATCAACAAAAACAATGGTGGAGGGAAAACACTCTCAAAATAGGTATTGGCACCACACCAACAAAAGGAGTAACTTTTTGCCCTTGAGTAACTTGCAATTTTGGTGGTTCGAATCCCCGCGACGGGGTGAGCTCCCGTTGTTCGGTCCCAGTTCCTGCCAACCTAGCAGTTCGAAAGCACGTCAAAGTGCAAGTAGATAAATAGGTACCACTCCAGTGGGAAGGTAAACGGCGTTTCCGTGCACTGCTCTGGTTTCGCCAGAAGCAGCATAGTCATGCTGGCCACATGATCTGGAAAAACTGTCTGCGGACAAACACCGGCTCCCTCGGCCAGTAAAGCGAGATGAGCGCCGCAACCCCAGACTGGACTGAACTGTCTTTTAACTTGCAATTTATTTGGTTTCTTAGAATTCCCAAGCAGCTCCAGTCACTTCTAGTGAGAATATACCAGGGATGTCCAACAGGTCGATCGGGATCGACTGATCGATCCCCAGTAGGTTAAGGTAGATCACGGTAGATCGCTGGCTCCTCCATCCGGCCCTGCCCCCTCGCCCCATTGTCTTGATTGCTAGAGCGGAAGCTGGAATTTCCTCTGCATGGCAGACTGCCATTATCGATCTGTTTGTGAGCCTTTTTATATTTTATTTTACCCAAACCCCTAAATAAACAGATAAACAGATATTTCCTATGACCTGAACCCCCCCCCCCAAAAAAACTGGGTTGTTCCTCCCTAAAACGTGATTTTAATCATGTGAGTAGATCGCAGTCCCCTGGAAGTTGGACGTCCCTGGAATATAAAGGTCCTGACCATCAGGTCCAGTCGTGGCCGACTCTGGGGTTGCGGCGCTCATTTCGCTTTATTGGCCGAGGGAGCCGGCGTACAGCATGACTAAGCCACTTCTGGCGAACCAGAGCAGCACACAGAAACACCGTTTACCTTCCTGCTGGAGTGGTACCTATTTATCTACTTGCACTTTGACGTGCTTTCGAACTGCTAGGTTAGCAGGAGCAGGGACCGAGCAACGGGAGCTCACCCCGTCGCAGGGATTCCTCCTTAATTGTATGAATGTGCCAGGAATTGCCAGGTATAATTTGCTGCCTGAGAGACAGCAGGAAATTGTTTCTTCTCCCAAAGTCAAGGTGCATAGTACTGCTGATGAGGTTTATTTAGGCACCTGAGACAGAAAATCCCACATGCATCTCTCTCCCCCCCCCCACCCCCCAAATCAGATGCCTGAGGCAGCCTGGCCCTGCTAGATGAGATAGTTTGGAGGCAAGGAACTAGTACTCTGCATGTATGTAGACTCACTTTTATTAGTTCCTATATTGTAGGGCTTGGCCCTGGTACAGAAAGTGGATTCAGGAACTGAGCCCTGCTGCCAGAGATGGTGTCCACTTCGAATATCTTACCTTCTCTTATGGTTGTACAAGGGACTCCTTCCTCAGTCTTCAGGCTGATGACTTTCAAAGCTACTAGCTGTCCATATATCCTAAAGGGACAGAGCACAGCTGATGAAACCCTGGTCATAACAACTGGATCCACTATTTAAGGCACACACAAAACTGCTTCAACCTAGTTCAGCCACTGGTTTAGTTCAGTCAACTGATTTAGTACCATTGACGAAGCAAGTTGTGCATTACATACTAATGCGTGTAACATTTTTTAAAAATTATTTTTATTTAATTTGACATAAACAGAACGGTGTATTTGGTATACCTATAACCAAAAAACAATGAATAAAATTTAAAATAATAGAAAGAGAAAAGAAAAAGAACAATCAGTGACTACTGTGTCAGGGAAATATGACGCTGTTGTGTTGCCATAAATTAAAAGTCATTTGTAGAGTTTTGCAGGAGGTCCACATTTCTCACACCAGTTTCCAATTATTATTGGAAGAGAAGTCATGGAAACTCAGCAACATTGTAGTATTTTTTTCTAACATACACAAGATCTCCTGCAATGCTTTTGCAAAGTTTTTTGCAGATAAAATCGCTCAGATTCAGAAGGAGGTAGACTCCACAGTGGGAGCAGGGCCAGGGCGGGAGAGTGCTAGAGTTCTGTCTGGTCCTGTTATATGGGATCAATTCCAATCTGTTACCTCCGAGGATGTGGACAGGCTGCTTGGACGAGTGAAACCGACCACCTGTCTCCTTGATCCTTGCCCATCCTGGCTGATAAAAGCGAGCCGGGAAGGGCTGGGCGATGGGCTTTGCGGGGTGGTGAATGCTTCCCTCTGTGAGGGAGCCTTCCCAGACCCGCTGAAAGAGGCGGTCATTAAACCGCTTCTTAAAAAAACATCTTTAGACCCGGCCAATTTGGCCAACTATCGCCCAGTCTCAAATCTTCCATTCTTGGGCAAGGTGATTGAGCGGGTGGTTGCTGAACAACTCCAAGCACGCCTGGAGGAAACGGACCATTTGGATCCCTTCCAATCGGGATTCAGGCCTCACCATGGGACTGAAACTGCCTTGGTCGCGCTGGTTGATGATCTCCGGCGGGCTAGGGACAAAGGTGAGAGCTGTTTCCTAGTTCTGCTGGATCTCTCAGCGGCCTTTGACACCATCGACCATAACATCCTTCTGGACCGTCTAGAGGGGCTGGGAGCTGGGGGCACTGTTATACAGTGGTTCCGCTCCTTCCTCCTGGGCCGTGTTCAGAAAGTGGTGGTGGGGGATGAGTGTTCAAACCCTTGGGCCCTCACTTGTGGGGTACCTCAGGGTTCCGTCCTCTCCCCCATGCTTTTTAACATCTATATGAAGCCGCTGGGAGAGATCATCAGGGGGTTTGGACTGGGTGTTCATCAGTATGCAGATGACACCCAGCTCTACCTCTCCTTTAAATCAGAACCAGTGAAGGCGGTGAAGGTCCTGTGTGAGTGCCTGGAGGCGGTTGGAGGTTGGATGGCGGCTAACAGATTGAGGTTGAATCCTGACAAGACAGAAGTACTGTTTTTGGGGGACAGGAGGCGGGCAGGTGTGGAGGATTCCCTGGTCCTGAATGGGGTAACTGTGCCCCTGAAGGACCAGGTGCGCAGCCTGGGAGTCATTTTGGACTCACAGCTGTCCATGGAGGCGCAGGTTAACTCTGTGTCCAGGGCAGCTGTCTACCAGCTCCACCTGGTACGCAGGCTAAGACCCTACCTCCCCGCGGACTGTCTCGCCAGAGTGGTACATGCTCTGGTTATCTCACGCTTGGACTACTGCAACGCGCTCTACGTGGGGCTACCTTTGAAGGTGACCCGGAAACTGCAATTAATCCAGAATGCGGCAGCTAGACTGGTGACTGGGAGTGGCCGCCGGGACCACATAACACCGGTTCTGAGAGATCTGCACTGGCTCCCAGTACGTTTCCGAGCACGATTCAAAGTGTTGGTGCTGACCTTTAAAGCCCTAAACGGCCTCGGTCCTGTATACCTGAAGGAGCATCTCCACCCCCATCGTTCAGCCCGGACACTGAGATCCAGCGCCGAGGGCCTTCTGGCGGTTCCCTCATTGCGAGAAGTGAGGCTACAGGGAACCAGGCAGAGGGCCTTCTCGGTAGTGGCGCCCGACCTGTGGAACGCCCTCCCATCAGATGTCAAAGAGATAAAGAATTACCTGACATTCAGAAGACATCTTAAGGCAGCCCTGTTCAGGGAAGTTTTTAATATGTAATGCTGTACTGTTTTTAACACTGATTGGGAGCCGCCCAGAGTGGCTGGGGAAACTCAGCCAGATGGGCGGGGTATAAATAATAAATTATTATTATTATTATTATTATTATTATTATTATTATT
The DNA here is from genome assembly GCF_951804945.1 of Podarcis cretensis. Classification (NCBI taxonomy): domain Eukaryota; kingdom Metazoa; phylum Chordata; class Lepidosauria; order Squamata; family Lacertidae; genus Podarcis; species Podarcis cretensis. Next base: position 130,192,187 of record NC_137170.1, on the reverse strand, counting down.
ATTCATTTTTGCAAGCTACTTCTACTGATAGATGCACTGAAAGTGCAAATTTTGAAGGAGGGCTGCATTTTGGTTCATGTATTATTTCAGAAAGTGTGATTTAGGTTGGTTGGCCTTTAAATGTGAATTGAATCAAACTTCTCCCACAATCCAATGTTCTGCGAGTTTTGAGAATACAGGATAAAAAACTTTCCCCTGTTCTCCACATTGTGGTCATATAGTATTATATGACATGTAGTATTACAGACACATGAAAACAGTACCTGCATGGAGCAGCCACTGCTTTTAATGGTTGCCCAATATATTTATATGTGCTTTAATAACATACATCCACAGTTTTCCAGCAGGGAAGCAGTGGAGTTAAACAGTGATTCTGTTAGGTAATGTTAGAGCCTGAACTTAATGGTCTTATTTGTTGTTGTTGTTTAGTCGTTTAGTCCTGTCCGACTCTTCGTGACCCCATGGACCAGAGCACGCCAGGCTCTTCTGTCTTCCACTGCCTCCCGCAGTCCAACCATCTCGTCCTCTGTCGTCCCTTTCTCCTTGTGCCCTCCATCTTTCCCAACATCAGGGTCTTTTCCAGGGAGTCTTCTCTTCTCATGAGGTGGCCAAAGTATTGGAGCCTCAGCTTTAGCATCTGTCCTTCCAGTGAGCACTCAGGGCTGATTTCCTTCAGAATGGATAGGTTTGATCTTCTTGCAGTCCATGGGACTCTCAAGAATCTCCTCCAGCACCAGAATTCAAAAGCATCAATTATTTGGCGATCAGCCTTCTTTATGGTCCAGCTTTCACTTCCATACATCACTAATGGGAAAACCATAGCTTTTTACTATACGGACCTTTGTTGGCAAGGTGATGTCTCTACTTTATTATTATTATTATTATTATTTGTAGAGGGTGAGAATTCTCCATATGGTCATGTGCATTACTTCCTTTAATTCAAAATATATGTCATCAGCCCTGCTGCAATTGCCGTGTATGTGTGTGGACTTTTGCTCCAAAGCCTTGCCCTGATGGCCCAGCTGGTACACCTTTGTCTATGTGCCGCCTTCAACTCACAAACAAATCTTCCCTCCCAGTGTCTGCAGTTGAAACATGTCCTCTAATCCAGGTCAGGCAAACTTTGCTGTACGCATCATATTCAGATAATTGTGTAAGAAAACTTTAAAAAAAAAATTACAAAAATAAAATAAACATTCAGAAAACATTTTGCAAATGTTTAAAAAGGTAAAGCGACCCCTGACCATTAGGTCCAGTTGTGGCCAACTCTGGGGTTGTGGCACTCATCTTGCTTTATTGGCCGAGGGAGCCGGCGTACAGCTTCCGGGTCATGTGGCCAGCATGTCTAAGCTGCTTCTGGCGAACCAGAGCAGCACACAGAAACGCCGTTTACCTTCCCGCCAGAGCGGTCCCTATTTATCTACTTGCACTTTTATTTGCTTTCGAACTGCTAGGTGGGCAGGAGCAGGGACCGAGCGGCGGGAGCTCACCCCGTCATAGGGATTCGAACCGCCGACCTTCTGATCGGCAAGACCTAGGCTCTGTGGTTTAACCCACAGCACCACCTGCATCAAATGTTTACAAATGCCTAAAATTAGACCCAAAACCACTTATCTTCAGTATGACTATTTCAAGCTACCTTTTTTATAGCCTAGAACAGACGCACAAATGTCAGACTTTTCATTTCCTCTGCAAACATTTTCTTTGCATTCTGGAATGTTTCTTGTAATGCTTCATCTATCATGTGATGCTTAAGTTGATGGTGCTCAATTAATCTGATCCATTTTAATCATTATAGGTTCAACTAGTTCAAGAGTACCCAAGGTTTGCCCTGTAAATATCACTCACCTGCTGATTCCTTTGTATACTGTGGAATGAGAACTCCCACCCAGCTTCTCCAGATTCAGGTAGGATGAAGCATTTCCAAACGGGAGACCTCTTCTTTGCTTAGATGAGGGTGAGGACAGAGAAAGCCTGTATTCAGTACCAGATTTAACAAAGGAGTTTCAAACCCAGCAGAAACACAGGCTATATTGTCAATGAATGGAAAACGGATGATACTTATTACTGATGAATTTGGTATGGTATTGAAGTGAACACGCTTTTGAAGTTACCCAAAATTATTCATCAGACAAACTGGATAAGCAGCTGATCTTCAGCTGATTAAATGATGTGGAACAAATCCGCAGCTGTTCGTTTCCAAAAAGAGAGGTGATGGGATTCAAGATGGGCGGGAACGAACACAGTCTGACTTGCATGTCACCAACAAGTGACAGTAAGAGCTGCTAAGACAGTGGAATACAGTGGTGCCCCGCAAGACGAATGCCTCACAAGATGAAAAACCCGCTAGACGAAAGGGCTTTCCGTTTTTCGATGCGCTTCGCAAGACGAATTTCCCTATGGCCTTGCTTCGCAAGACGAAAACGTCTTGTGAGTCTTGCGATTTTTTTCGCTTCCCCCCCCCTTTTTCTAAGCCGCTAAGCCGCTAATAGCCTTTTAGCCGCTAAGCCACTAAGCCTTTAATAGCGGCTAAGCCGCTAAGCCGCTAATAGCGCTAATCCGCTAAGCCGCTAATAGGGTTGCTTCGCAAGACGAAAAAACCGCTAGACGAAGAGACTTGCGGAACGGATTATTTCCGTCTTGCGAGGCACCACTGTAGTCTCCCTTGGGAGGTTGTGGACTGTCCTTTCTTGGAGGTTTTTAGCAGAGGTTGTATGGCCATCTGTCATGGAGGCTTTAGTTGAGATTTCTGCATTGCAGGGGGTTGGACTGGATGAACTTTGGGGTCCCATCCAAATCTACATTTCTATGATTCTGTGATCATCACTGGCTCATCTATTACATTTATTGTCTAATTTATTTACAATGGGTTGGACTGCACATTTAAACGCATAAAGGTAAAGGTAAAGGGATCCCTGACCATTAGGTCCAGTCGTGACCGACTCTGGGGTTGCGGCGCTCGTCTTGCTTTATTGGCCGAGGGAGCCGGCGTACAGCTTCCGGGTCATGAGGCCAGCATGACTAAGCCGCTTCTGGCGAACCAGAGCAACGCACGGAAACGCCGTTTACCTTCCCGCCAGAGTGGTACCTATTTATCTACTTGCACTTTGACGTGCTTTCGAACTGCTAAGTTGGCTAGGAGCAGGGCCCGAGCAATGGGAGCTCACCCCATTGTGGGGATTCGAACCACTCACCTTCTGATCGGCAAGTCCTAGGCTCTGTGGTTTAACCCACAGCGCCACCCGCGTCCCTTACCTTTACCTTTAAATGCATAAAGTAAAGGTAAAGGGACCCCAGACCATTAGGTCCAGTCGTGACCAGCTCTGGGGTTGCGGCGCTCATCTTGCTTTATTGGCTGAGGGAGCCAGCATACAGCTTCCGGGTCATGTGGCCAGCATGACTAAGCCGCTTCTGGCGAACCAGAGCAGCGCACGCAAACGCCGTTTCCCACAGCGCCACCCGCGTCCCTTACCTTTACCTTTAAATGCATACATGACGATAAATGCCTTTTATTAATCACTTTATGCAAGCTTACCCACTGGAACCTCGCAGCAAAATCCAGCTCCTGAGAAGGATCACTGAGACGGCGTTGCCGTCGTCTTCCAGCTTTTTGGACCGGAAGTGTCTGGAACCACTGTGGTTGCGTTGAATCCATTGGCTTTGGCATCTTTTCTGGCTCTCTCGCCTGGCCAGGGCAAAAAGGCAAGAGATAAGGCACCCAAATATAAATATTCTTGCCCACATCTTTCATTTCTTCACAATTTCTTACACTGGTGCTGTGTGCATACGTGGTTATGTTGAGTAGAATGCACGTAAGTTGACGGTTATTAGTCGAGCCAATGAATTTGCATTATCTTGCTTTTCTTCATGCTTGTTTTGCAACACAGTTACATAGGATTATTGCTATTGGAAGTCCTACTCAGAGTAGAGCCATTAAAATCAATTACTAACCCTAACAACTTTGAGGGGTTTTTATATATAAACAGATGGTATTTTTAAAATGTGAAATAAATAAACTTGGATCAATTCATTATAATGGGTGTACCCTGAGACTCTACTCCAGAGATTTCCGTATACATCCCATGGAAAATATGACCCCTTTCCCTTCTCCCAAAGCCTGTCTGGAATACCACTTACCTTCAAAACACAATCTGCTCCATTAGGCTGAATAGTGTCTTGTGATGAGTCTTCGATCTCTTCATGGCAACATCTGCAATTAGACTTGAAAGCGTTTCCGCATAGTACCTCTCCCATGTTCTCCTGTCTTCCGACAGCTTGATCTTCCTCCTTTCTCTTGTTATCCGTTTCCCCTTCAGTTTGCCAGAGCTTGGAAAGGCATGAATGTTCATATGACTTGCATAAGGTCTCGGCCACAATTGGTCTCATGACTTCAGCAACCTTTTTTCTCCCACCTACCACCGAGTATGTCGAATTCATTCTTGGTGCAGCTCTCTTGATTTAATAAACATGGCTTCTGAAAGCGAGCATGCTCAGGTAATTTCCAGGTGATCTACTTATTATTGATCTGTTTGCAACAAAATTAAACACCAGCTATTCATTAAGCATTTGTGTTTGTTGGGTTAGACAACATGTCAAAGCAAGTGTTGTCCCACATTTTCCTGTTACAGTGGTACCTCGGGTTACATATGCTTCAGCTTACATACGCTTCAGGTTACATACTGCGCTAACCCAGAAATAGTGCTTCCGGTTAAGAACTTTGCTTCAGAATGAGAACAGAAATCGTGCTCCGGCAGCATGGCAGCAGCAGGAGGCCCCATTAGCTAAAGTGGTGCTTCAGGTTAAGAACAGTTTCAGGTTAAGTACGGACCTCTGGAACGAATTAAGTACTTAACTTGAGGTACCACTGTGCTTGCATGATCAAAAAAAGACTGTTCTTTTGGGGCAATGTTGTGCAAGCCTTCCAAACCAATTTTTACAGATTGAATGCCACTTGGAAAATGGCAATGGGCTGGAACAAAGTCTGTGGTCTGCCAAGGCAGCAGAAGAGACAGCTCTTCTCTTTTAGGGATAGCAGAGATATTTACATTCAATGTTGTTTGCATTTAAAGGCAAATCTACCCAATTCATACTTTCCAAAAGAATACATGAACTGAAATACTGTGGTACCTTGGGTTAAGTACTTAATTCGTTCCGGAGGTCCGTTCTTAACCTGAAACTGTTCTTAACCTGAAGCACCACTTTAGCTAATGGGGCCTCCTGCTGCTGCTGCACTGCCAGAGCACGATTTCTGTTCTCATCCTGAAGCAAAGTTCTTTTTTTTATATATATAAATTTTTATTAATTTTCCAATACATTTATACATTTTTAACCAAATTGTAACAAAACATCTCTTTTGGACTTCCTTCAGCTTCCCTGGAAATCATCCATGTTTATCTCTTAATTACGCATTCCCTTTACACATATTGTCATTTATCTTCCCTCTCCCCTCTATTTCCTTTTTGACAATATCTCTCGGTTTTTACAGCGCCTCTCGAAACCCCACTAGCGTTGTTTGTATATCGCATACATTTTTCAGATACTCTACAAACTTTCCCCAGTCTTCGATGAACCTTTGGTCTCGGGCATATCTGATTTTCCCAGTTAATTTGTCCAGTTCCGCATAGTCTGTCAATTTCAATCTCCATTCTTCTATTGTCGGTAATTCCTTGTTTCCATTTTTGAGCCAATAAAGTCCTTGCCGCTGTAACTGCATACTGAACGAGTTTACAGTCTTTTCTTCTTATTTCTTTCCCTGTAATTCCTAAAAGAAAGGCTTCTGGTTTCTTCACAAAAGTAAATTTTAACATCTTTTTCAATTCATTATAAATGGCATCCCAGAAACCTTTCACCTTCTTACATTCCCACCACATATGGTAAAATGTTCCTTCTTTTTCTTTACATTTCCAACACTTATTACATGTCTTAAACATTTTTGCTAATTTTACCGGTGTGATATACCATCTGTAAAACATTTTCATAACATTTTCCTTCAACGCAGTACATGCAGTAAATTTCAGATTTTCTTTCCACAATTTTTCCCAATCGTCAAATTGTATATTATAACCGAAGTCTTTGGCCCATTGTATCATTACCGATTTAACCTCTTCATCTTTCATGTTCCATTCCAACAGTATTTTATACATTTTTGACAGAATTTTACATTCATTATTTATTATATCTACTTGAAACTTTGACTCTTTTTCTCCGTATCCACATTATTTTATGTCTTTTTTAAACATTTCATTAACTTGTAAATAATGCAACCAATCATATACATGTTCTTTAATTTGTTCATATGGCTTTAACTTCCATTCTCCCTCCTCTTTAATCACCATTTCACCATATGTAATCCAATTGCCTCTCATATTAATTTTCTTTACACTCATAACTTCTAACGGAGATAGCCAGTGTGGAACTTTTGGTTCCAGTAAATTTTTGTATCTGTCCCATACCTCTATCAACGAATTCCTGAAGATGTGGTTCCCAAAACCTTTATGAATTTTCTTCTTATCACACCATAAATATGCACGCCACCCAAATCTGTTATCAAAACCTTCAATAATTCCTTATTGTCTAATTTTATCCATTCTTTTAACCAGCAAAGACATGCTGCTTCATAATATAGTTTCATATCTGGCAGGGCGAAGCCTCCTCTTTCTTTTACATCTGTTAATAACTTATATTTTATTCTTGGCTTCTTGCCCTGCCAGATATACCTTGAAATCACTTTTTGCCACTCTTTAAAAATCCCTATCCCCTTTATAATGGGGATAGACTGAAATAAAAATAACATCTTTGGAAGCACACTCATCTTTATCGTGGAAATTCTGCCCCAAACGGACAGTTTCATTCTGCCCCACACCTTTCATTCTACCCCAGATCTTTCTTTATTTCCTTCCAAACCGGTACATAATTATTCTGGAACAGGTCGATATTTTTGGGTGTTAACCAAATCCCCAAATATTTTACTTTTTTCACAACCTCTATCTCTGTCTGTTGTTGCATTATTTCTATCTTATTTTGTTCCATATTTTTAACAATTATTTTGGTCTTTTTCTTATTCAATCTAAATCCTGCCATTTTTCCAAATTGTTCTGTTTCCTCCAAGACTTCTTTTACACTTTCCAGTGGTTCTTCAATTGTTATAACCAGATCATCGGCAAAGGCTTTCACTTTATATTCATTCTGCCCCACTGTTACCACTTTAATTGATTTATTTTGTCTAATCGCACTTAAAAAGACCTCTAGGACCGTTATAAATAATAATGGCGAGAGCGGACAACCCTGTCTTGTTCCTTTTGATATTTTTATATCCTCTGTAATTACGTTATTAACTAGCAGTTTAGCTCTCTGTTCTGTGTATATTGCCTTAATTCCATTGAAGAACTCTTTCCCCACATCCATACACTCTAAATTTTTCAGCATAAAATCCCATACTATATTATCAAAGGCCTTTTCTGCATCCACAAACATTAATATCGCTTGTTTCTCATTCCTGGCAGTCAGATATTCCAAAATATTAATTATATTCCTTATATTATCTTTCATTTGTCTGCCTGGAAGGCAACCTGCTTGATCTTTATGGATGATTTTCAACAGTATCTTTTTCATTCTCTTCGCTAAAATCCCTGCAAATATTTTGTAATCCGTATTCAATAATGAAATAGGCCTATAGTTTTTGACTTGTGTTAAATCCGAATCTTGTTTTGGAATCAAAGTGATAAATGCTTCTTTCCATGTATCTGGGATCTCTCTTTCTTTTAAAATATTATTCATAACTTCTTTCAATGGTGTCGACAGTACATCTCTCATTTCTTTGTAATAACCTGATGTAAATCCATCTGGTCCCGGGGCCTTTCCTCTCTTCAATTCTTTTATAGCCTCCTTTATCTCGTCCATTTCTATTGGGGCATTCAGCTGGTCTTTTTGTTCTGTCGGGATATTCTGCACCTTTTTTTCTTTTAAAAATCTTTCTATTTTCTTTATATTGTTCCTTTCTTTATTTTTATATAATTGTCTATAAAAGTCCACGAATCCTTTTCTGATTTATTTCGGGTTAACTATCTCTTCACCATTTACAATGATTTTATTAATTGTGTTTTGTTCCTTTCTCTTTTTAATTTGCCACGCTAACCATTTGCCTGATTTGTTAGCAAATTCGAAGTTTTTCTGTCTCAGCCTTTTTATATTCCATTCCACTTCTTTATTATCATTGCAAATTGCGTTTATAAGATCTTGATTTCTTGTTAAATTTTAAGTTATTTGGTTTTCTTATTAGTTTTTGTTCATTGTCCATAATCTGCTTCAAATTGAAGCAAAGTTCTTAACCCGAGGTAATATTTCCGGGTTAGCAGAGTCTGTAACCTGAAGCGTATGTAACCTGAAGCGTCTGTAACCTGAGGTACCACTGTAAAGCCATTCTTTGAAATCTGTAGTCTTTCAAATGCTGCAGTGTACAAATGTGTACAAAAATGCATACACTAGGGTGAAGTGTTCATAAAAATGCATCTATTTGTGAAAACAACACACAATGCACTTTTTAACTGGGGAAAAACCATTTTGCAACAATGTGTATATTGGGTAGAATTTCATACTAAAATGTGTATTTTAGGAAAGACTCATACTAAAATGCTGATGAATTTTCACAGCATGAAAAAGGAAACTGATGCAGAAATGTGGAGAACTGAACTGTAAATTGGAAAAGGAAGAAACTGTACAGCATTAGTGGACTGGGAATGTGGGCTTTGGGGGTCTGTGGTTGCACCTAGAAGTCCCCAACCCGGGACTCAGCTACACGGCTGCAAATAAAACGTTTTAAGTGCAATATACAAGGTGACACCAGATAGCGATGGTGAACGTTATGGAAAATTCAATGTATTTTTTAAAAAATTTAAAAAATATTTTCAGAACTTTTTTTAATGTGTATGTAGATTTCACCCAGGATAGCACTTGAATTTATTGTGGTGCACTACCTGCCAGAGGCATTGAACGATTCTTTGGCCTACTGGACAGCCTGAAGCCAAGTGTGCTAGGACCTAGGTTAGGTTACCCACTAGCTGCTGTCTTGCATACTGACCAAAATCCCAAGTGAGAGGGTGTTTTTGAAGATGGGTAGTTATAATTTCACAGCCACTTAAGACGCTGAGTTGGTGGAGCAGGTGGTGTTTTTAAAAGTCAGTCACCTGCTGCCTGCATTCCCCAAACTCGGTTTCTGAGTGAGTGCCAGCTTCACACTCCTGGCTTACTGCACCCTTTGTTTAAAGTTAATTTTAAATCTGGGCTTCTTCAAAGCAGTGCCTCAACTCTGACTGCTTCAATAGTTTTCAACTCTGAACTCGGGACTCTTTGGTGTTCAGCACAGTGCCCAGGTGGGTTCTGCGGCCAGCTTTCTTTCTCCTGCTTCAGGGGGTTGGTTAAGGTAAAGGAACCCTGGACGGTTAAGTTCAGTCAAAGGCGACTATGGGGTTGCGGCGCTCATCTTGCTTTCAGGTCGAGGGAGCTGGCATTTGTCCACAGACAGCTTTCCTGTCTAAACCGCTTCTGGCGCAACAGAACACTGTGACGGAAACCAGAGCACACGGAAACGCCATTTACCTTCCCACCGCAGCGGTACCTATTTATCTACTTGCACTGGTGTGCTTTCAAACTTCTAGGTTGGCAGGAGCTGGGACAGAGCAATGGGAGCTCACTCCGTCACAGGGATTTGAACCGCCGACCTTCCGATCGGCAAGCCCAAGAGGCTCAGTGGTTTAGACCACAGTGCCACCCGCTCCCTACATCCGGAGGGTAGGATTTGAACCCAATGCCTTCAAGTTACGAGAAAGGAGATTCAGACTAAACATCAGGAAGGACTTTCTGACACTAAGAGCGGTTAGACTCCGAGAGGTGGAGGACTCTTCCTTCCTTGGAGGTTTTAAAGCAGAGGTTGGGTGGCCATTTGCCCTGGTTGCTTTAGCTGAGACCCCTGCATTGCATTGAGACCCTGCAATTCTACGCTGAGAGCCCACAGAGGAGACTATTAAATTTCTTGTCATGCTGCTTCATGCGCTAATCTTCCCACAGCAGAGAAAAAAGGCAGAATGATACAGAAACCCAGCCAGATGGGCTGGGTACAAATAATAAATTATTATTATTATTATTATTATTATTATTATTATACACCTTGACAGTGTTACCAGAAAAATCCGAGGGCTCCCTTGGACAAAAAGTAAAGACACCAACCAGAGTAAATTGGAGCAAATCAGCAGCATGTAGGCTTGGCCTTTATTGACTGTTGCAACAGGGTGCTCCCCTCACTTGCAGGTGAGAGGAAAGACACAGAAAAATGGTGTGAAAGACCTTATAAAAACTTTTGAAATTCCCCTCCTCTAGGTCCAGCCCACCCCCAGAAACATCATGCATACATTACAGAAAGGAGGGGTTGAGGGAGGAGTTGCAGTGGTAACCTGAGTGTCCTGTCACCTGGCTGGTTCCTTCTCTCTCCCTCCCCATGAGTCACTTCCAGGAGACAAAGGGGAGTTGGCAGTTTCCTGCCCCCTGAGGGAAGATCTGATCATTGTCCTTTGTTTCAGTCCATGCTGAATCCACTCCCATATGCAAGTTCTTTGTGATCTGGATTGTCTTCGGTCTAGGACCATCAGGGTTGGCATAGCAACTGGGCAGGGCTCCTGTGGATGTGCTGGGATGCTGAAGGGATTATGGCTGCCCTGTATCAAACCTTCCCCATTTTGTAGTCCTTCCTTCATGGAGTAAAATAAAAGTGGAACAGTGCAAAACCGATGTATGGTTGATTTTCTATGAATTTATAACAGAAGCGTAGCGTATGTAGTGTGTGAGTGTGAGTGTGTGTGAAGTTTGTACAAACTGAATGATTGGGGTGGGGGGTTCCTGCTACAACAGGTATCTGAAGGGACGCTTAGGGCGCTCCAATCAACACTCTCCTCCATATCACAGAGATGATAATAGCAGGGCCGGATTTAGGTTTGATGAGGCCCTATGCTACTGAAGATAATGGTGCCCTTTATATGTCCAGCTAGGGACGCAGGTGGCGCTGTGGGTTAAAGCCTCAGCGCCTAGGACTTGCCGATCGAAAGGTCGGCGGTTCGAATCCCTGCGGCGGGGTGCGCTCCCGCTGCTCGGTCCCAGCGCCTGCCAACCTAGCAGTTCGAAAGCACCCCCGGGTGCAAGTAGATATATAGGGACCGCTTACCAGCGGGAAGGTAAACGGCGTTTCCGTGTGCGGCTCTGGCTCGCCAGAGCAGCGATGTCACGCTGGCCACGTGACCCGGAAGTGTCTCCGGACAGCGCTGGCCCCTGGCCTCTTAAGTGAGATGGGCGCACAACCCCAGAGTCTGTCAAGACTGGCCCGTACGGGCAGGGGTACCTTTACCTTTTATCCTTTGTCAACAACAAATTGTTGCTCTTTTCTGTGTTGAATATATGCTATATGGTAATTTATGGACCTAACAGGTATCTAAAGCCATTTGCACATGTTGCCATGCAACCAGTCCATGCAGTGTAGGCACCCTATATATATAGAAATGAGTGATATTTTAGGGAGCAAGCTAGCAGGCATTACTTACATTATAGGAACCTACACAACACAAAACACTGTTGCTGTATGTTTTATTTTCTTTGTTTTCTACCTTATATTTTGGAAATGTACATCCAGTTCTTTTTTCCCCTTAAATTTTTTTGGGGGCCCTAAACTATACCTTGTTAAGCTTTTACGTAAATCTGGCACTGGATAATAGAATGGTCGAGTTGGGAGGGACCCCAAGGGCATAGCTGTCAACGTTTCCCTTTTTTTTAAGGGAAATTCCCTTATTCCGAATAGGATTCCTCGCAAGAAAAGGGAAAAGTTGACAGCTATGCCCAAGGGTCATCTATCTCAACCCCCTGCAATGCAGGAATCTCAGCTAAAGCATTCACCTCACATGTGCGTATAAAATATCTGTGTGTGTGTGTGTGTGTGTGTAGTGAGGGGACGGTGCCACGCCGCGCGTGAGGAAAAACCCAGGTTCGCTTTCTTAGCGCCCCTCGCACTAGTTTGTCCCACTCGAGGCCCCGTCCCCGCGCGCGCGCTCCGCCCCCGCCTTCTCTTCCCCAGCCTCTTTTCCTAATCTTCCCTCAGCAGAGGCCGAAAGACTTGGCCCCGCCCCAGGGCCCACCAGGCCCCGCCTCCCTCCCGCCCGCCCGCTCGCTCTTTACGTGAATCAGCTGCTTTGAGCGTCCCTAGAAGCCGGCGGGGAGCTCGGCCGCTTACAGCGTAAGGCGCGCGGTTGCAGGTGAGAGAGGGGGGGGGCACGCCACACACACGCGCGCACGGGAGAGGGGAGGGGGAGAGGGAGAGGGGTGGTTAGTAAGGGATGACGACGACGACGACGCCGCCGCCGGGTTCCGAGGAGCGGCTCGCGCGCGCCAACTCCCAACCGCCGCTTTAGCCCCCTTTCCCTCCTCCTCGTCTACCCCACCCCTCAGCGCGCGAGGGGTGAGTGAAACTTAAGTCACGTGCTTAGCGCGCGGGGGGGGGGGAGAAGAAGAGGGATGAGAGAAAACACAGCCTCACCTGCCTGTCGTCGTTGCTCTCATTGGCATCGTTGCTGCGGGCTGCCTGCCCTTTAATAAACCAGCACGAAATTTATTTTCTTTTTTTCTGTAGTGGGGGGCGGGCGGGCAAGGCACCTCCATCTATCTGTTTTCGTTTCCACAAATATATATATATATATATATATATATATATGTATATGCTTACGAGGTGAGGTGAGGGACTATATGTATATATATATAGTCCCTCAGCTGGTAAGCACTGTGGCCTTTTCCCGTCGTGAAGGGAAGGGGATGTTGATTCCACTCCCTCCCTCCCTCCATAAACGTGAAGAGACTTAAAACTAGCATCAAGTGTGAACCTGTTGAATTTTGGAGTTCTTTCCTTTTCCACCACTCAGAATACAGCTTTTGCCTGCCTCTTAGAAAGGCTAGATAATGTTTCATTCTGTGCCTTGCGCAGCTCTTTTGTGTGTGTGTGTGTGTGTGTGGGAAAACAACTATCTGGCAAGGTATCAATGTGTGATGGCATTGGTCCCTCTTACCAGCTGTGGGGACGCAGGTGGCGCTGTGGGTTAAAGCCTCAGCGCCTAGGGCTTGCCGATCGAAAGGTCGGCGGTTCGAATCCCTGCGGCGGGGTGCGCTCCCGCTGCTCGGTCCCAGCGCCTGCCAACCTAGCAGTTCGAAAGCACCTCCGGGTGCAAGTAGATATATAGGGGCCGCTTACCAGCGGGAAGGTAAACGGCGTTTCCGTGTGCGGCTCTGGCTCGCCAGAGCAGCGATGTCACGCTGGCCACGTGACCCGGAAGTGTCTCTGGACAGCGCTGGCCCCTGGCCTCTTAAGTGAGATGGGCGCACAACCCCAGAGTCTGTCAAGACTGGCCCGTACGGGCAGGGGTACCTTTACCTTTACCTTTACCAGCTGTGGCTTAGGGCCTTTCCAAACAGAGCTTGCTTTTCCAGGGGGAGATTGCGTTTGCTGCTGCTACTGCTTTGCTCTCCGTAGTCGCGGCTAGTGATATCTCTGTTCCTGCTTTATTAAATGGAACAAGGCCAGCTTTGCTGCTGAGGGATAGTCTTTCCCCACCCTCCTCCTTCAAATACATTTTTGCAAAGATGTGGAAGCAAGCATCGAGCAGATGACTGAAGAGCCCCCCAAGGAACAGGGACAAAGATTTGCAATTATTTTAAAATGGAATGGAGCATCCCTGAAGAACGCATGGAACCCTGAACAGGAGCCTGCTACGCTGCAACATTTTGATGCAGATCTCACAGGGTTACATTCGAAAGTTGCTTCTGTACTGCCTCACATACAATAAGAACAATACACTGTTCCAGAGGCATTCCTGCAGCATCGTGGGTGTAATAGTCCTGTCTGCTGGGACAGAAGCATTTTCTGCAACTACTGGAGAAACTGTGATTCCTTCCCATTCCCCATGGCAGCGTTTGCTGGTCTGATGTCTTGACTGATGCCATTCTCTTCAAGGGCAGCCATATTGTTTTGGGAATGAATTCCGTACAGACCTGGGAGCCATTAAAAGTAAACATTAAGTATATCCAATCTTACCTTCAAGGGAATGAAAATGGATTGGAAGCTTCTTAAATTGTCTGCAGTTGCCATCAAATTGCCTTAAGAATAAGAGTTCTGATTTTCAAGATTGGCTCCCATAATGGAAGATATGACACCTTTTTTTTATTTAAGGGAGGCTAGTGGCACCTTCATGATGTATCCTGTTTTCTTTTATATTGCTGAAGGAGATGTTCATGGGAATAAAGACATGGTTAAATGACCAGTCAGCAGTTTTTGCTTAGTTTTTATTTCGGTCTGAAGACAGGGATGGGAGGCAATTTCCTTGCGCAGCATTTTAAAAAAGTGTATAGGGAAGTGGCCAGGAAATGGTGAAGTCTTGCATCTTTAATTCTGGAATAGTATTACACAACTGCAACATTTGAAGATCTTCCAGTAGTTTACATGTCTTGCTCTAATTGGTCTAATGTTTGGTTACATTTTCTATAACTTTTTTAAAAATCTGCATTAATTGTTCCTTTAATCCTGAATGCTGTTAAGTTTTCAGTCTTCCTACTCTCATTCGCCATGGGTTTTGCATTCTCCAATGTCAATGCAACATCAATCAAATTTGCTCATCTATGGGTTCAGCGGGGCTTAACTTCTAAAATGTGTACTTCAGGGGTCCATCTGGGCATTCATCCCAAGGAAATCTCTTCTGTGGGAGAGGAACAAGATCTTGTGGTGGCCATGAACACAAGTGGGAACCCCTGGAGCCAACAAAAGTTGCGCTAGCAGCCTTGAGTGGCACCCCATTTGAGGAAGTGGAAAGATTGGATGATTCTGCAGCCTCCTGGATTCTCCCACAACTTCCCCAAGAGTGGTGTGTGAAATTGGAAGCCCAGAGCTAGCTACTTGGGAGGAAGTGAAGCAAGTGCAGGCACTTGAACTAGATTAAGAACCCATGAGAGCTAGGAGGAGTGGAGTAAAGCTGCTATGAGAACACTTTAGTTTTTCTTGAGAGTCACAAGTAATTGAACTGGTGACATTTAAAATAACCACTGTGTGCTTATTAGGTATGCCAGTTGGTTCATGCTTGTTGTCTTTATTCTTTTTATAATGTGGTACTGGAAGTTTTAAAAAGGCCTTAGGGGAATATGACACAATTTCAATGTTCAGGTGATGGTTCTGTGTGCATTACTTCTTTTATCATCAAAGCAGTAGGCCAACATGAAAGAAAATAACCAGACATTCTCTTACAAAACAAAACTAAAATCGGGTTTAAAATACAGCTTCACAAATGTAAGGATGGTCACTAGTGTGTATCTTGTCAGAGGCAGCAGAATATAGAAGTACTGGGAATAGGCTGGGCTGACCTCACTGTGCAAACACCACAGTGACACAGAGCAGCAATATTTAGGATTAAAATCCAAGCATCTGATAAAGTAGACTGTAATCTACAAAAGCTTTATGCCAGGCATGGCCAAACTTGGCCCTCCAGCTGTTTTGGGACTACAATTCCCATCATCCCTGACCACTGGTCCTGTTAGCTAGGGGTGATGGGAGTTGTAGTCCCAAAACAGCTGGAGGGCCGAGTTTGCCTATGCCTGCTTTATGCCATACTAAATGTGTTAGTCTTTATGGTGCTACAGGTGTCTTTGTTTTGGGTAATATATACTTAAGCAGCTAAATTATATATGCAAGGCAATGTGAGATCATTAGTAAATAGATTTTTTTTGTTTTTAAGCATCCAGTAGAATTGTTTCTCACATCAGATTTTTCTATATGTTAATGTCCTCACAAGTAAGGAAACGGAGATGCTGAATTATAGGGAAATTCTGTTGCTTCTTGCCATGGCATGTATTTATGGCTGCCCAGCAGCAGGATATGTGTATCATGAGGGAAGAGGTAACACTTGTATCATGACAAGGAGCTAGGGAGGGGGTTCGTACAATACACACACAGTTCCAGCTTTGTAAGTATAGTCTTGTATATGGAAGTGTGAGAAGCAGCCATGGTTGTTGTTCTGCAACTGTGTATACAAGAGATCTCTTGAAAATGAAAACGTATGTTAAAAACTTGCTTTTCCTAAGGAAAGAAAGTGTTGAATAATCACAACTTTCTCCTGAGGGCTATGACCGTCCTAATTGGACACTTTAACAGCTGGTCATAAGAGTGGTGCTAGCTGAAAAGGTCTGTTTTGAAGGAGCGTTCTTTTAAAAAACTTGCAGTGAAAAGGCCTTTCATGAAATCTGTGGGCAGAGTAATTCTGTTGAGCTTTTGTTTCTAATTTTTTTTAATGGCATAGCATAGAAACTTTTACGCATTCCAGTCTTCTGTAGATGTTCAAAGCTTAGATGACCTTTTTTTTGGTGCTTTCTTGCACCCTGTAGGACAGTGCTGTCCAAACATTTTTCTTTTTCTTTTATATATAATATTTATTGGTATTTCAAAAAGTTACAAGAATAAAAAAGAAAGAAAAAGAGAAACAGAAAATAAAAAATACATAAAATAAATAAAATAAATAAATAAAAACAATTAAAAACAAATCCATCTTTCCATATCTTATCTATCATTTGCTTGTTTCCTTGACCTCCTCACACCTCCCTTTTTTGTATTCTAGTTCATTAGTTGTTTCAGCAAATCCTTTCCTTCTTTGTTTTTGTCTTACTAATTTATCTTAATATATTGTAACTTTACATTCTGACCTGTTAACAATTCATTTTCACTTAATCCTTTATAACATTACTGCTAAAACCACTTAGCTTCATTCCAGCATCCATCTAACATTCTGTCCAAACATTTTTCAAAGAGGGCCAGATTTGATGAAGTGAAGGGCTGTGAGGGCCCACCAAAGGGCCAACCAACGTTATTAAACTTTTATTGAGGATTGAAGAGGATTGAAGTTGTTAAGCTTTTTTATGATTTTACCTTAAAGTTGTTGAGCTTTTTTTCCCCAGGTGCTTTTCCACATGTACTTCAGCTACTACTAAACTTGTGTTTTGCTTTCGTCTTAACAGTTACTATCTCAAAGAGGAATGATTTGGTAATGGCCTGTTCTTGCTGACTGATGGACCCTAAAGAAGAAAGGTAAGCCTATTTGTATTTGATACTACATCTAGAGGGGTGGTGCAGAAAAATTCAAACTCATAGAATTTTGGATCCACTTGCCTGTGACAAGGAAGAATTGCCTTTGATCCAGTAGGTATGGGGCATCTTACAAATTGGAAACAAGTGAATATTTCAGACTGTTGAGGTGGCAAAAATGGCTACCTGTATATAGGCAGGCACAGTAAAAGCCTTTTGCAGGCTAGTAAGGTTTCTGACGCGGGTGGTGCTGTGGGTGCCTTCAGCAGCTAGGACTTGCCGATCGCATGGTCAGCGGTTTGAATCCCCGCGGCGGGGTGAGCTCCCGTCGTTCGGTCCCAGCTCCTGCCCACCTAGCAGTTCGAAAGCACCCTTAAGTGCAAGTAGATAAATAGGTACCGCTTTATAGCAGGAAGGTAAACGGCGTTTCCGTGTGCTGCTCTGGTGCCGGTTCGCCGGAGCAGCTTCGTCACGCTTGCCACGTGACCCGGAGGTGTCTGCGGACAGCGCTGGCTCCCGGCCTCTAGAGTGAGATGAGCGCACAACCCTAGAGTCTGTCAAGACTGGCCCGTACGGGCAGAGGTACCTTTACCTTTACCTTTAAGGTTTCTGAACTTACTCACAAATCTGATTTAATATGCTTTTAAACCTGTATAACATATTAAGCCAAGGAAATAATAATTGATGGTATTCCAGCACACCTATTTAAACTCTGACTCTTTTTTGGAACCAGAGGATAGGGGAAAAGGAAAACAAATAGCCATTTTTGGTTCACAGCATTTTAAAGTATAAAAAAGTTTGCTTCTAATTGTTCCCAGTAGTGAACAGACAGACAGAGATACTGGCCAAAAGCCATCCATTGAGCTTAATGGTTGAGTGGGAGTTTGAACCTACAGTATGTCTCCCTGGTCATTGTCCAGTCACTATCATATAATTCGCGCTGCACTGCTTCCCTGTCTTATCTGTACAAGGAATACTGAGAATAGGCATGCTTTAAACTTACGCAGACCGATGTTGAGGATGTACAAACATGCTCTTAAGATTTGCTTCTACTGGTGTTTGGTATTTAACAATGAGTTGCCCTCCTGGATATTACATATGGATAAAACCTGCATTCTGAGTATGAAGTGCAGCTGATGTATCATGCATATGTGTAAAACAATTTCCTCTGAATTAAACTTGTGTAGACTTTAAATTAACCTTACATTATCAGCATTTTATTTATTTTGCTACATAGTTCAGCAGACCAAGAGGGAGCGCGTGAGAGAGGCCTGGTCTATACGTGGCAGGCTGGTTGCTGTTGTCCAGATCCTGAAAGACTTCCAGGTTGGAGTGGAAAGATAGTGTTGCAGGCAGCAGTTGGCATAAACCATGGTGTGCTTCTCTCAGAAGGTATGGAATGTTGGTCCTAAGAGCATTATTTAATATTTAAGATGATGATGATGATGATGGCATTTGTAAAATGAAATTTCAAAGTTATTGATTTTCCACAATTGCATTTTATGAGGATGGAAACAGAGGTTTTCAGTATTTTAAAAAAATGTATATATAATTGCACGTTTGGATTATACCTCTCTACCGCTTCTTAAAGAATTTGGTATAGCCAAAGAAAGGCAAGAACTGAGCCATGCATGTTCTCGTGAAGAATGATGATGTCAAAACTCATTAAAATTGTATTCAAGATTTTTGTCCTAGATCAATTCTTTCATATGTAGGACCTTGCTTTGTGGGCAGACTGCTCTGTAAATTTGCCTTCAGAACCAATGAAAACTAGCCTAGTAATAGCCTAGTAATTGTACTGTATTTTCAGTGTGTGTCTATTTGTTTCAGATGGTGAGGTTTACAGTTTTGGAAAGCTTCCCTGGAGGGTTGAGTTGGAAGATGCTTACATCAGCTGTCCCATCTTGGAAAAGGCTTTGAATGGACAACATGTTATTACAGTGGCAGCTGGCAGCTTCCATTGTGGAGCAGTGACTGAAGGTGGCGACGTGTACATGTGGGGTGGAAATTCTGCCGGCCAATGTGCAGTGGCCAACCAGGCCTTTGTGCCGGAACCCAAACCCATCAGTATTTCTGACTCTGAAGCTAGCCATCCCTTGCCAATACGGATTTTGCAGCTGGCATGTGGAGAGGAGCACACCCTGGCGCTCTCCCTAAGCAGGGAGATATGGGCGTGGGGAAGTGGCTGTCAGCTGGGGCTCATAACCAACACTTTCCCAGTTACCAAACCACAAAAGGTCGAGTACCTGGCAGGCCGCGTTGTGCTTCAGATTGCTTGCGGAGCCTCTCACAGCCTGGCTCTTGTGCAGTGCCTCCCTACTCAAGACATAAAGCCTATTCCAGAGAGATGCAATCACTGCAGCCAACTCCTGATCACCATGACCGACAAAGAAGACCATGTCATTATCTCCGATAGCCACTGCTGCCCATTAGGGGTGGTTCTAGCTGACTCCCACTCGGAATGCCACATCTCTTGCTCCTCGCTAGAAACTCTAGAGAGGAAGAGTATAACAAGCAGTCAAGGTGATGATTGTCAGAAAACGCTTACAGAAGACCAGGCACTCGCTGCCGCAGAGTATGATGCAGCAAGTGTGTTTTCAAACAGCGATGCCCAGGAAGACAGTGGCATTTCTAGTCCAGGAAATCTCCTGATAATGGACAAGGTGACAACAAAGCAGCACTTGGCAAGTCTTCCAGATCATCCGTTAAATGAGAAGCCTATGGATCAGCAACCTGAGCAGGTACCCACAAGTCACTAGGCTGTGCTTTCATTGCTGTATGATCACGCTGTCCTGCAAAGTTCTGATGATTCTTGAGAACTGTGACTTTAAATAAGAGCTATGGTTCTGAAGGAGGCATAGCTTCCGCCTGCCCCTTAAGCTGCGGTCAAAGCCTGCACAATTTAAACAGTAGAAAAAAATCAAAAGAAAAGCAAGATTGGCAGAAAAATAGATTCTTCTTCCCCCAGGCTTTTGACAAATTAAACAATATATGGCCTTTTAAACTGTGTGGGGTTTGGGGATTATTGTTTTGTTTATTAAAACAAGATCCTTCACCTGGCACTCAAAATGTAGACTTGGTGTCAAATGAGCCTTTTTGGTAAGTGCATTCCAGAGTCAAGGTGCCATAACTGAGAAGACCCTGTTAGGTGTTTTCATCAAACTCACTTGCAGAGGCAGACTTGGAGAGGGGTCTCCCAGAAACATCTTAGTAGACAGATGGATTCATGCAGCGTTTGGTATTGGTTCTTTTATTATGATCTGACTGACAGCAGTTAGCGTTATGGATGTGTTCTATAGATTTGTGTGGAATTTTTAACTCTGGTTGTTTGGTGTAAAGCAGGAAAATAAAGGATAAAGTTCCCAAAAACTTAACTTGGGCTTTACAGAGGTTTAATGGCAGAACCTGTTCTCAGTACTATGACTGAATTCTGGGAAAATGGGGAGTGCCTTTCCCTCACCTCTAAGGGGAAATGGCTTCATGTTATAAATTAAACATAGATCGTGAAACATACTGTAGTTTCTTTTCTCTTGCTTTGTATTTTGAATGCTGCAAGACTAAGCAGTAAATCTTGTATATGCTTAACACATGCTTTGTGTCTACCAAGAGAGACAGATTGTTCTGCCAATATGAAGCAAAGATTTAATTCATTCTTTGTATATTAGCATTGTTTTCAGTGTCGGGCAACTTCTGTTCTGTGGATAGTTTATACCAAAGAAGCATTTGTTGTAGACACTCCCCCCATGTCTTTTTATTAAAGAAACTGCCCAGTATCAAAGAAGATCTATATATGCTGCACATTTATTCAGCATTTTCAGTAATACCTCTGATTACGTACCATCCTCCTTGTGAACACTTAAGGTAACAAGCTCCGTTAACCTGGAAGTAGGTCTCTTGGAAGTGAACTTTGCCCAGGGATGTGAGCAGGCCCCATTAGCGAAAGCCCCATGTGTTGGAAGGCCCCATTAGCGAAAGCGCACCTTAGGTTAAGAATGGTTTCATGTTAAGAGCGGACTTCCGGAATGAATTAAGTTCATAACCGGAGGTACCACTGTGTAATCTTTACAGGATTCCTACTAATGGGAAGTAATTGCCTGTTCTGTAAGCATTAAGACATATTTGTTTACAAGAGTTCTTACTTCTTTACCATAAGGTCCCAGTGCAGGTTACAACAATTTCATATAAAATTATAAAAACAGGTGCAACCTTTACTATGATAAAACAAGTAAAGCCATTCCAAATAGAAATAATTGCATAAATTTAACAAAGGAGGTTAGTCTCACAATAAAGAGTAACATCTTCAGTCTACTGTGAAAGCAGTACAATGAAGCTGCACCTCTGTGGGGAGGCAATTCCCCCATTTAGCAGCTTCCACAGAAAGTCCTCTTCCACTCTCGTAAGGGTGGTGGAATCACCAGGAGTTCATTTAGTGCCAAAAGTGGGAGAAGCAGAATCGATTTCTCATCTAAATTAGCCTGTGTCATTTGGTTGCTACTGAGTATCATGGGAGGTTAAGATAATGTCTGGTTGTTTCCTTTCTTGATAATGAACAAAAACCCAGGAGTTCAGCAGTAATGCTCAAAACTAGTTTTTTTGTATTCTGGATACTTTTGTGCTGCAGTGTTAGGTGGCGTGCCAATCTTGATTTTTCTATAATGAAAAGATCACTGTCCAAGCAGTCTGTGTCTAAATATTTCCCATTTGGCTGTAACAAATAAAATTATGCTGACTTTTCCTGTGACTGGTCAAAACAGCCCTGCTTTGTGAACAAGGCATTTACCCCTTTTTCAGTTCATACTACAGAGTTTTGAACTGCTGTTCTGTGTGCAGTTGAGAGCTTTTTCAAGCCAGGGCTGCACATGTGCAGTTGACTACATATAAAGGGCACTGAAGTTCAGTCCCCAGCAGTTCTTGTTTTTCAGCTTTGGCATCCAGCTGAGAATTTAGAGCTCAGTGTTCCTTAGCACTTTATTCTGGGTGGGGTGGGGGGTTGGAATTGCACACGTGTATTTCAGAAATTGTTGAGAGGTTGTTGTTTTGTTTAAGCAGGACTACTTTTATAATCACTTGAATCAACTACCAGAAATTGTTTGTGATTTTTATCCTGTAACCTAGATGTAGGGAGCCTTTGGCCCTCCAGATGTTGCTGGACTACAACTCCCATCATTCCCTGGCCATGGGTCAGGTTTTCTGGGGCTGATGGGAGTTGGAGTTCAGCAACATCTGGAGGGCCAAAGGTTCCACACACCAGCTGTATCTAAAAACCTTGAAAACACATCTAAAACATTTCTCTATTAGAAAAAGGAAAAATCTTTCAGGATAAGATGTCCATGTGTCCATGTCAGGCTTGGCCTGAGTGCCAAGCCTTGAAAAACCTCTCAAAATCCCAAGCTAAGCCCAGTCATAGTCCAGCCATGGTTACCTTCTATGTGTAGTATATACCCCTGGAACTGGGCTGACCCTACCATTAGGCATAGTGAAGTGGCTGCCTCAGGCAGCTGATTGATAGAGCAATGGAAGGGACAGCCAAATCTTAGTTAATGCACCATTGTATTTTTAATGCCAAAGGGGTGGAGGAGTGCTTCTGAGACTTTTTTCCTTGGGTGCCAGAATAGCTTACTTGATCTTGGATGCTGCACACCTTGACTTAGGGAGAGGGGATGTTTACTGCTCTGCCTCAGGCAGCAAAAGATCTTTGGGAAGCCCCGTTCTAGAGAAAGCTCTGAAACTGCATTCCTAAAAGCAGCCCAAGACTCTTTTAAATGGGGATCTATCAGGGAGTGCAATCTCATGAAAATGAGCATTAGATAGCCTTTCCCCCTGTCTCAGATTAGTTAAGAGGAAATAACCCACTTTACCTAGAATATCCTTGGAAGATATATTTCCTAACCCAGTTGTTGGAAACCTAGTTTTCTAACCTAGTCTCCCTTGAAACATAAGATACAGCATCCTTAGACTCCCAACACATCATATTAACACACACTCTGTCCAAAACAAATGAGGTAAACAAGCATAGCATGTGAGTACTAAGAAATAGGAGCCCTGCAGTGAGTCAAAAACTGCATACAATAGTAATGCTACTCTTTGGAGAGTGTGGAAGAATGCTTCACAATTGCACAATTGCTCTGAAACTAATTCAGAGACATAATTTCACAGTTGTTGTTTTTTCCTAATTAAACCTATGCCATATTTTCTTCTAACCTGGGTCTGAATCTTGTACAAGCCTTGAAGTATTGATCCTTGGCTAACTCACTTCATTATTGTTGTTATTAATGTCTTAAATAAGCTAGTGACTGCAATAGCTGGCATTCTAATATAATTGCATTTATTATATTTATAACCTGCCCTTCAGCCACAAGGCTTTCAGTGTGGTGCACAGCATTTCATTAAAAATATAAAATAAAACCATTAGACACCCTAAAGCACTAATACAGCAGCAGAGAAACAGATTCTTTCAACTGACCACTTCCATAGGCCTGAAGGAAAAGCTGTATTAAACTGAGGTCAAAAAAGTTAATGGGGGCAACCATATCTCCAGCAAACAGACCTTTACGCTAACCAAATATGTAATGTTATAAACAGTGTAAGTCGAATAACCAATATTCGATTCAGGCTTGAATAAAATTATGAAAAGTACACGTGCTCAATATTATTTTGGCCTGGTTTGCATTGCACAGTCAGCCAAACAATGGCTTACTGGAACTGCACGAACATGCAAGCTCTTAGAAAGGAGCTTGCTTTCATTTTGCTCTTCCTGGTTCTACTTGCTCCCACACTGAACCCAAGTCCCTCCTCACTATGAGCTGTAGCCTTTTGGCCAAAACCTTGTCTTAGCTCCTTTCAGAGTGGGACCAAAAAGAACCAGGGAGGAGCGAAACAAATTATTTCCCAAGAGCCCTCATGTTTGCACAGTCCCTGTAAGCCATAGTTTGGTTTACCTTGTCATGCAAACCAGGTTTTGATGGTAATCAAGCAAAAGAGTAGAGGTTATGATCTTGTTTTAAAGCTTCCTTACTCTGGGTTTGCTTGTTCTAATTAGATTTTGTGGGGTTTCTGTTACTATATTTCCAGCAATCTCAAGAAGAAGACCTCACCGCTTGCCTACCCAGTCCACCAGGTCCAGGCACATCTGCCCTTAACAGCCTGGTAGTTTCTTGTGCATCAGCAGTTGGCGTAAGAGTTGCTGCTACATGCGAAGCTGGGGCCTTGTCACTGAAGAAGGTAATGAACTTCTATGGCACAGTTCCAGGTGACACAGTATCCCCACCTAGCGCTGGCTCTCCAAGCCTGGATGGGGTGAAGGACAGCCGAGAGGAGCAGGTCAGGCTGGAGTCAATGCAGGGAAAGAAGAGTTCCAGCTTGGTGGATATTCGAGAAGAGGAATCCGAAGGAGTCTGTCGAAGGCTTTCCTTACCTGGTTTGCTCTCCCAAGGTGAGATGCTCACAGGTGGTTCCAGCGTTATACATCTTGGGGATTTTGGTTCTTTCTTGATGTGTAATTTCTGTGTGTGGCATGGCACACATATTTTTCCTTACATTGATTGTCTATCAATTTTTTAAAACGCATAGTGTTACTTTGTTCTTGTTTATTAAGCTTGTCACTCATTTTTACACAAGCACCTCAAAGCTGTTCACAAATATAGTAAAATACACAGTGCAGTATGTAAAAGCCAAAATAATTAAAAGCAAAGCACAATGCAAGGTAATAAAATCATATAAACAACTCATCCATCCCCTGAAATAGGTCTAATCATTACATTGAGCTCCCAAAGATACATAAACACACACAAAACACCAACTGCTGCAACCTGCACATCATTTATATAGCTGTAGAAAAATCACAAAAGCTCCTCTTTAGGGGCTGCAAGTGCAAATACTGTCACTGTTAAGACAACTGTTGATCTCAAAACTGTGGTGCACTAATAACAGCAGTGCATGCATTTTTTAGATAAGCAGTTGTCTTAACAGTAAAAGTTTTTTTCACTTGCACCCTTAAAGAGGAGTTTCCCTAACTTAAGGAACTCTTGGGACAAGTGTAGTCTAAGGGCAGGGGGCCAGGAACTGCCCTCTCGTATTCTGCATACGATTATTCATTTATCCAGCACTTTTAATTTGCAGAGTGCTTTAAAATATTTACCCAAGTGCATTGCCTTGCATTGTGAATTGCTAAGGCAGGTTGACAATCAATTTGGTAATCCATCTTGTGCCAGAAATTAAAGAGGAAGGAAGAAAGCTACTTAACATTATCCCTTTCCTACCTAAAGCAAGTGTTTATGTAAAGCAGAGGTTGCTGTAAAAGTATTGATGCAGTCTCCTGTGTTTGCAACGTTCCTTAATGTTTCCCTTTAGTCTTAAGCATGTAGTAGGTAAACAAGAGGTCTAATAATACTCTACTGCCCTGACTCTTGTCTCTGAATTCTGTTTCCGCAAACCTAGGATAACCTTAAGGCAAGGTTTCCCATACTTGGCTCCAGCTGCTGTTGGACTAGAACTCCCATCATCCAGTGATCAGGGATGATGAGAATTGTAGTCCAAAAACAGCTGGAGACCCTGCCTTAAGGTATTACCTAGGTTAGAATTCTTTTTCAGACACAGAACTAAGTACCATGGAAAATGACCAGCCGTCATCTTCCTTGAAATTTGTAGAAGACTAGATTGTTGTTAAGCTGCAGTTTCCTCCTCCTTATGTGGCACTTAGGAAGCGGGGTGCATCTTCTGTCCTCACAATCACATTCCATTCTCTGAGAACAAAATGACAGATCTCATTCAAATTAACTACCCAGTGTGCTCTGAACTACAGGTGTGAGTTGCTCTTAAGTGTATGTGTCTGTGTTAATCTTGGAGTTTACAGTGGTGCCTCGCAAGACGAAAAGAATCCGTTCCGCGATTTTCTTCGTCTAGCGGTTTTTTCGTCTTGCGAAGCAAGCCCATTGACGGCTTAGCGGATTAGCGCCATTAGCAGTTTAGCGGCTTTTAACGGCTTATCAGCTTAGCGGATAAGCGGTTTAGCGGCTTAGAAAAAGTCGGAAAAACTCGCAAGACATTTCGTCTTGTGAAGCAAGCCCATAGGGAAATTCGTTTTGCGAAGCGCCTCCAAAACGGAAAACCCTTTCGTCTAGCGGGTTTTCCGTCTTGCGAGGCATTCGTCTTGCGGGGCACCACTGTATTTTGGGTTTGTTGACCTGGATTGACAGGGTGACAACGTGAAGGTGCTGCAAGGTGACATATTGGCTTTTCAGTCTAAAATGAAACGGCACTGTTTGACAAAGCCATGCTTGTTGCATATTGCTTAGTCAACATCTTCATAACATCCTGATGTTCCCAAATGACTTTGTGAATCAGCCGCCTTTGTTTGACTGAAATATTTTATATTAGTTTCTGTACACTTAAGGATTTATTTTTGTTTCCCGTGTTAAAAGTTTCTCCACGGCTCTTGAGGAAAGTTGGACGAGCCAAGATGAGGACCGTGGCCCTCACACCAACCTACAGTGGTGAAGCTGATGCCCTTCTCCCATCTCTGCGAACAGAGGTGTGGAGCTGGGGTAAAGGAAAAGAAGGGCAGCTAGGACATGGTGATACTCTGCCAAGGTAAGCTTTCACTGAGGAAATCTGTTCCATGCCAATAAGCAGTGATATTTGGGGTTGATCTTCTATAGCTGTTTGTCTATGTTCTGTTGAATGCTTCATTATACAGTGGTGCCTCGCAAGACGAAAAGAATCCGTTCCGCGAGTCTCTTCGTCTTGCGGTTTTTTCGTCTTGCGAAGCAAGCCCATTAGCGGCTTAGCGGATTAGCGCTATTAGCGGTTTAGGGGCTTAGCGGATCAGCTGATAAGCGGCTTAGCGGATCAGCTGTTTAGCGGCTTAGCGGATCAGCTGATAAGCGGCTTAGCGGATCAGCTGATAAGCGGCTTAGCGGATCAGCTGATAAGCGGCTTAGCGGATCAGCTGATAAGCGGCTTAGCGGATCAGCTGTTAAGCGGCTTAGCGGATCAGCTGTTAAGCGGCTTAGCGGCTTAGAAAAAGGGGGGAAGGGAAAAAAACCCGCAGGAACTCGCAAGACATTTTCGTCTTGCGAAGCAAGCCCATAGGAAATTCGTTTTGCGAAGCACCTCCAAAACGGAAAACCCTTTCGTCTAGCGGGTTTTCCGTCTTGCGAGGCATTCGTCTTGCGGGGCACCACTGTATCATAGAATCACAGAGCTGGAAGGGACCCCCATGGGGCCATCTAGTCCAACCCTCTGCAATCCTTAGATGACAAACATCTAACAACACAACAACTTGGGATCAAGATTTGCGTGATATTTTCATCTATATTGCTACCGATAGCTTAGATGCATTGAAATCTTTCTCCTTATTAAGCCTATCATTTGCTGTGTGTAGATTTCCTGTGTGCTTACCTTGTGGGTCCTGATTCTGTTTTGTGGGTTCATAGGCTCCAACCACTTTGTGTAAAAAGTCTTGATGGGAAGGAAGTAATTCATTTGTCTGCTGGTGGCCACCATTCCTTGGCACTCACTGCCAAATCGCAGGTATGAGGGTGAAATACTGTTTGCTTCTTTTCCAAGGGGTTATAGTGGGATCTGCTTGTTTTTCCTGGGTCAAACTCTCATTTCACTTTTGGAAAAAGGAAACTTGAGCAGTACACATAATGGACTTCAGGGCCTTTTTACATAGGTGTATATATTTTGTATGAATGTGTGCATCTGAGCTTACACTTTTTTAAAAAAGCATGCACATCTATATCAATACTTCTACTGAAATGTAGAAAAAGATTGGTGTACACCTCTCCAAAAGCAGAGGTAACTAGCTAGTGAATTGTATGTAGGATATGAACTACCAGATGACATTTGTTCTGGCTTGTCCTCATTCCTCAATGTTTTTGGGGATCAGCGCTGGTATAATTCTTCCCCTGTAAGAATGGGCAGCAGCAAGGAACTTGGAAATGACAGGCAGATAAGGAACAGTGGCAGAAATGCCAGGAAGTAGAGTGGCAGTAGTTTAAAGGAGGGGGAGGAAGAGACGGAGAGGGAGAAAGGGGATAATAAGAGAGAGGCTGGACATGCACAATAATTTCCCCCAACAGCTATAATAATGAAGGGCAGGGTGGGAAGAGATGGAGACAGAAAGTCAAACATGTGCAATATATCTGGTGGGAGAGACTAAGGAATCTGATCCTACTTTGCTCCCGCTAACTAGAGGTTTAAACCAGGGATGGGAAACTTGTGACCCACCAGATGCTGCAGCGTCCCCAATCCCTGTCCGTTAGCCATGCTGGCCTGGAAGTTGAGAGTTCAACAGCATCTGGAAGGTTCAGGTTCCTCAGCCCTGATGTGACCGTGGTTTGCTTTAAAATCAAAATCAAAAGTGGAAGCTTTGGGTCAAAATCAAAAGTGGAAAGATGAGCCCACAACTTGCTGAGGTTTGCACATGTTTATTAATGAGAAGCTAATGGTTTCCTGTTGCATCTGAACCAAGCCAGACAGGTTTAGTGTTTCTTCTGCTTCTTCTGCTTCTTCTTCTTCTTCTTCTTCTTCTTCTTCCTCCTCCTCCTCCTCCTCCTCCTCCTCCTCCTCCTCCTCTTCTTCCAAAAATGGGGGCTCCAGAACTCAGTCCTGCCACTGTGAAGCACTGGTTGAGGTTACAGTATTGGGTGGTGAGGGAAGGGGATTCTGCCCATGGCTCCTGTGGGCAATAGGTACTTAAAATGAGCTGGCCTCTGATCTGTAGGGTGATGAACTGCACAGCTTCATGCATTTACCATTCTGCTCCTAAAAGGAGATTTGCTTCTGCAAAAGATAGGAAATAATATCTGGATGGACTTCTGTTAAATCATATAATACTGTAGTCTCCTAACATACTGTAATCTTAATTATTTGAAAATGACTATCCTTTCCCACCCCCCCTTCCCCTTGATCTTTTTACACAGGTATATTCATGGGGCAGCAATACCTTTGGGCAACTTAGTCACTTAAGTTCTCCAACCACAGTCCCTCGCCTTGCAAAGGTACTATATGTGTCTTTTTTATATATATAAAAAATCAGTACTATTTGTGACATAGCTTCCTCCTAGAGCAATGGTGGTTATTTATGTGGACTTCAATCTTAACTAGCAGTTTTTCCTCTTTGCATTATTTATATTGGTAGGGGTGTTGGCTCATCTTTGTGGACAGAAAAAATTGTAGGCTCTAGGACCCTGTGTCTCTCTTGATAGGGATTGAGGTTTTCCTTGCTCCCAAACAGTGCAAATCGGGAACAACCCCCAACTTCAAGCATCAAGCTGAGCAAAAGAAGGTGCAGAATCTTCCCTACCACTTCTGCCAGCTTGCAGCTATAGTGACTTTGAAATGACCCTGCAGTTGCATTGCAGTTCAGAGGGCCTTGGAAGTGCAAGGCAAATGTGGGGATGATCCTTGCCCTCCCGCTGCAGCTTTGGTTTTGTAAAGAAGCTGGGACTTGAAGCACAGCACTAAAAATAAGCCCCAGCCCTCTTGAGCTCTAAAAATGAAAGGCTGGGGTTTGTTTGGGTTCAGCATTTGCCAGGTATTTGAGTATCTGAGAAACGCAGCAGCCAAACAAGTCTTTACCACTCTTTCTAATTCCGGAGCCAGAAAGGAGAAGCTTTTGTGTTTTTGACCCTATACCTCCACAGCAGCCAAATAACCCCCAGATTTCCTCCTACCCAAAACTATGGATCATCACCATAGTTGCTTTGAGCTTCTGAGAGCCTCAAAAGGTCTGTGCAAATGAGGTCCTCCCAATGGAGCTCCCAAAGTTGGGAAGAAGGCTGGAATTCCATCAGACTATGGTGGTGCACTCACCATGACCAGTGAAAATGTTGGAAGGCTGGATATAGGCAAAATAAGCCTATATCTCCAGACCTCACCTGGAGTACTGTGTCCAGTTCTGGGCACCACAGTTCAAGAAGGACACTGACAAACGAACGTGTCCAGAGGAGGGCAACCAAAATGGTCAAAGGCCTGGAAACGATGCCTTATGAGGAACGGCTAAGGGAGCTGGGCATGTTTAGCCTGGAGAAGAGGAGGTTAAGGGGTGATATGATAGCCATGTTCAAATATATAAAAGGATGTCACATAGAGGAGGGAGAAAGGTTGTTTTCTGCTGCTCCAGAGAAGCGGACACAGAGCAATGGTTCCAAACTACAAGAAAGAAGATTCCACCTAAATATTAGGAAGAACTTCCTGACAGTAAGAGCTGTTCGACAGTGGAATTTGCTGCCAAGGAGTGTGGTGGAGTCTCCTTCTTTGGAGGTCTTTAAGCAGAGGCTTGACAACCATATGTCAGGAGTGCTCTGATGGTCTCTTCCAACTCTATGATTCTATGATTCTAAGCCTGAAAACTGAAATCATACAAGCTGTTAAAATCCCATTGCATAGCACTTAACTATTGAAACAGTACAGGGTTACATTTTAAATTCTTCCCAAATTCTTGCACAGCCTAGAGCATCTTAATTGATTGAAACCTGTCCCTGCTGCTTTAAGCAGGTGTCAAATTTCCGCATGTAAAACACCAAAGTCCTTTGATGAAAGCCCCTTAGAAGCCCATTTTTGATTGTCAACAAGGATTTCCCTTTATTATTATTATGTCTTTCTTTTTTACTTCCTTCTAGGTGTGCGATGACAAAAGCATCTGGAACATAGCAGCTGGTCCAGATTATTCATTATTCCTAGTAGATGGGGAAGAGTTTCAACCTTCATTATACTATAGTGGTCGAGAAGAAAAGAGAGAGAGTGATGTTTCATCTGAAGATAGCTGCTTTAAAAATTCAACCCTGTTGCTAAACTGTAGTAAGGTATGAATTAAGTTCTGTGTCCTAGAAAACTTTAGGGCCTAGCAGTGGCATCTTAATTGGTAGGGTTTGGAAAAGTGTGAGCTGGAGTTCATCTCCCCAGTGAGCCCAAGCCCCTTTCCCCCCAAAAATTCAAATTCTCCTGCAAAAGTCCTCTCTGCTCCAGCTGCTCCCTTCTCTCTCCTGATCAAACCAACCTTACAGCAGCAGGAAGGCCTTGAGAAGGGGCTCTTGTTAGCCCCTCAACCCTGCTGCAGCAGTATGCCAGGCACAACAAATGATGGAAATTGCATTTCCCATAGTTCCTTGCACCTGGGGTGCTGCTACTGTGGCCTTCCTGTTCCTTTTAAGAGGTACAGGGGTTTTAAAATAAAAAAAGAAAGGTGATGAAGTCTCTGGACTTTTGCTGAACTCCTGGTCTTGTCAGTGAGACCATGGCATGGCAAACTTTGAAATTAGCTGGGATAACATGATGCTGAGGAACAGGTGTTTTCCATCACTAGTCAAGTTTTAGGCTTTGTTACAGGCTATGTTACAGTACAGTAAGAGAGGAGACTTCATAAAGGTGTTCCAGGAGGCTGCTTCAAGCATGCAGGGCAATAAGAAAAGGAGGGCAGCAATTTGAAGGAGCTGATGTGATCACACTGGATATCACAGGAAACTGTGGTATAACGAGTCAGGATATTGGTGCCCAAACTGAGTATGTGTTGCAGGGGTGGGGGAAGAGTGTTTAGGCAGAGACATCAGCTTGTTCTTGGACTGATAAAGCATATTTTATCAGTCCAAGATTGTGGCATATGAATTGGGCCAATCTAATAAGTCATTTGACTGCTATATTTATTTTTATATCTTGATTTCTGGCTATACAACAAGGTTTCCGATTAGACGGCAGAATGTATACACAGCCCATGTTAATGAAACCTATCTGCGTTTTGTGAGTGTTCCATTGTGTAAGGTGTGTAACTCAGAAGAGCTTGATTTCTATATTAAGTCATGGTTATTTGTAAACCCCTTTTCTAGGGGATTTTTAATACAGTCTGTCTTCCCTCCAGCTAGGGTACATTAGCAGTGTGATGGCTGGTGGGAATAACTGTTTGGCTTTAGTGGACAAAAACATTATGGGCTACATTGCAAGTCTGCATGAGTTGGCTTCGATGGAGAGACAATTCTATTCCAAACTGAGTGCTATAAAATCTCAAGTTCTGAGGCCCCTCTTGGGATTAGGTAAGCAGCATCACTTTTCTGATTGTGACTTCTTTAGAAACACAACCTCTTGATGTTTGTATGTTCCTGGAAGGCAGTACCTGCCATGATCTTGTCTTCTGCTTCATTATGCACCCAAACCTCTGTAATCAGATATCTCTCCCCTCTCTGCCCATATGCATGATGTTTTGCTGAGAGGTTCAGATAAGGAAAGCACTGCAAGCTGTCTTTGTGCTAAAATGAATCTCCTGCTGTTTCTCAAGACACAGCACTGCTCTTTTGATACTTAATACACCACAAGCCCCCTTCCAGGTGAGCCTCAGCCGGCAGCCCTGACTGTGCAGTCATACCTCGGGTTGAATGTGCTTCAGGATGAGCAGGTTCGAGTTGCGCTCCGCGGAAACCCGGAAGTAATGGAGCGCGTTACAGTGGTACCTCAGGTTAAGTACTTAATTCATTCCGGAGGTCCGTACTTAACCTGAAACTGTTCTTAACCTGAAGCACCACTTTAGCTAATGGGGCCTCCTGCTGCCGCCGTGCCGCTGGAGCACAATTTCTGTTCTCATTCTGAAGCAGAGTTCTTAACCTGAAGCACTATTTCTGGGTTAGCGGAGTCTGTAACCTGAAGCGTATGTAACCTGAAGCGTATGTAACCTGAGGTACCACTGTACTTCCGGGTTTTGCTGCTTGTGCATGCGCAGACACTCAAAATGACATCATGCGCAGAAGCGCTGAAACGTGGCACGCGCAGACACGGGTTACGTTTGCTTCTAGATGCGAACAGGGCTCCGGAACGGATCCCGTTCGCATCTTGAGGTACCACTGTATCTATAAAGCAGCAGTCGTATCCTTTGACTGCCTTCCATCATGTTGCCGTTGCCGCCCACCCACCCTTGCCTCAGGCCAGGCTTGTCTGCATCTAATTTTGACATCATCCAATTGGCCTTCTAGAAAATTCTGAAATGAATAGAGGAATCTATTCCTAGGCAAGTTGAATAATGGGCTCATCCACCAGCTGAGCACACCTGCCCTAGCAAGCTTGCACAAGATTTAAAACATGATACAATGCACAATGTCTTTGATCTGGTCTGATCCACATTTACAAAGGCAATCGTTTGTTGGCTTCTTTAAAAAAAATTCAAGTCACATATTTGGTGGGTGTAGTTTGAACATTAAGCTGCGTAAATGCTCGTATAATGGGGGGCGGGTTAATTTCCACAAGTAAGTAGTCCTTTTATGGTCAGATAACTTTGAATATATGGAGAATACAATGTCCATTTTGGCATCTTCAACAAAATGGATCTTATGTCAGAAATATCCTGTAATAACATTAGAAAAGAAATGGGACAACTTGGACATAGTACACCAGATGCATTACTCAGAACTGTAATAGATCTCTCTTCTTTAAGAGTACACATTCATAAACCCATGATTCCATAGTGGAAAAAACTTGCCTAATGTCAGACCAACATTTGGCAAACTTAGAGTGAAGACTGGACACAATGTTGTGGCTGCTTGATGTTGAGCTTGTATAAGTAGTACAATGATTATCAATACTGGTGGTGACCATTTTGTGCAGGGATTCTGTTCCTGCCCTCCATTCGCATTGGCAGAGCATGTATAAGCCTACGATGCCCCGTTACACCCCGGTCTGACCTCTTCCAGGTCCAAAAGTACCCATGCATCGATGGTCATGCGTCAGCTGGTCGTGCACAAAATTGTCACTGCCTGTAATTCTAATCCTAATTGACAACAGCACAGTCCTAACCATGTCTGCTCAGAAGCAAGTCCTATTGAATTTAGTAAGGCTTAATTTCAGGTAAAGGAGGTTAGGAATTGCAGCCTTGAAAGTTGTGTGGTTTTGTTTTGCAAGGAGAGTGGAAAAATTGTTAATGACATTTGTTGGCATCTCCTTTAAAATTATTGCATGTTTTGATAGCCTGGGTTAATTCTTGTTCATGATGTATTGAACTAAAAAAAAGTTTCCACTCCTTAGTGCACACCCCAGCCTCAAATAGCTCAGTGCATATTTTTTGCTCATCTCCCCTGCAGATAATTTAGGTGCTTCATCGACAGTGCAGCTGTTGCAGGAAATGGCTAGTACGTTCAGCAAGCTGTGTTACCTAATCGGTCAGCATGGAGCCTCTTTGACAAGCTTTATTCAAGGGTCAAAAGAGGCAAAGAACTTGGCTGTCCTGAAGCATTCAAGCCTCTTTTTGGAAAGTTACACTGAGCAAGTATCTCATTTTTATTCTCTGGAGATTTATTGTTTCAGGCACGACGTGTTACAAGGAAAAACTAAGATGAAACAAAGAAAGACAGACTTGAAACAGCACACTTGCTATCACCTGAATTATTGACTTGTACTGTAGGGCTGAACTTTACGCATTCAATAAAGTTGGCAAGTGTTTGTTCTGGACTGTACCACTTCAGATTGCAAGCCTCCTTGAATTCTCCCTCATGTAAAATTTCAAGAGAAAAGTCACACAGCCACATTTGTGGCTGAGTTGACACTGAAGTGGAACGATTGGGCATGTTAAATGCTCAGGCATCATTGATGTACTATTGTGGATATGATGGAATGTTAAAGCTTGCCAGTCATTTAATCTTTAAGGTGCAATCCACCAGAACGCGTGGTGTGAAATTGCTGTTCATTTTGATGCATTGTGGCAGATGCTCACTGTGCAAGCCCTGTTGACATGGGCATTGTGCAAAAAGTTCTTCGAAGGCTGCATCCTATAAGCTAACACCATTATTTCAAAGGGGGCACATTGTGTGTTCTTGTGTTACCCTTGTAGTCCCACATTGTGAGTCTTCCTATAATAGATTTTCACCCATTTTTTGTGGTGTGTGTGGCAATACTAGTGTGGGAGGAAGCTGCAGTGTGGACAAGGTGTTATGGTTATTGAAGCAACTATTCGGCAGAGAAAGATCATGCTGTAAGCACAATGTGAGACTGTAAGGTGGTGATGTAAGTTTTCCATTAGTCAAAAAGAGGTTGTTCACACTCGCTCCTTAGGTCCTTCATCCAGCAAATTCATCAGGCTGATTTCCATTTGAAATGCCTAGGCTTTCTCACTTTTCTTCATTAATGCCTCTGATTTAGGTACTGCACTTCCTTGGCAAACTTTCTGGTGATGGGAGGATTTACACTTCTCTCCAAACCAGCAATGTAAGTTAGTCCTTCTGGATGTTGAGTCTGGTGATTTGATGTTACACTAATGTCTGCAAATCCTGGTGTATTACCAATGTATCCATGTGTGAATCTAGTACAGTGGTGCCCCGCAAGACGAACGCCTCGCAAGACGGAAAACCCGCTAGACGAAAGGGTTTTCCGTTTTGGAGGCGCTTCGCAAAACGAATTTCCCTATGGGCTTGCTTCGCAAGACGAAAATGTCTTGCGAGTTCCTGCGGGGTTTTTTCCCTTTTTTCCCCCTTTTCCCAAGCCCTAAGCCGCTTATCAGCTGATCCGCTAAAAGCCGCTAAACCGCTAATAGCGCTAATCCGCTAAGCTGTCAATGGGCTTGCTTCGCAAGACGAAAAGACCGCTGTACGAAGAGCCTCACGGAACGGATTAATTTCATCTTGCGAGGCACCACTGTAGCTCTGCTTACTGTGAGTGCTAAGATAATGGTTAGTAGTGCAGCTGCATAGAATCTTGTACAATCCTTAGCAGCGGTTCTACAGAAAGAGAGAGAGAGAAAGGAAGGTAGGTAGGTAGGTAGGTAGGTAGGGGTGGTGTGTTAAGTGTCTGAAGTTGGTGTCTCTTGCAGTACCTGCAGATGCACCTGTTCACACACTTTTGGCTCTTGAGGTGTATATTTTTTAAGACCCAGCTTAGTTTTGCAATTTTAAGTTGTTTTAGACTGTTTTTAGTATTGTGTAATA
Source organism: Podarcis cretensis (assembly GCF_951804945.1). Classification (NCBI taxonomy): domain Eukaryota; kingdom Metazoa; phylum Chordata; class Lepidosauria; order Squamata; family Lacertidae; genus Podarcis; species Podarcis cretensis. The sequence goes on along the minus strand of NC_137170.1, from coordinate 130,156,148 downwards.
AATATTGCATTTTAGGGATGCGGGTGGTGCTGTGGGTTAAACCACAGAGCCTAGGACTTGCCGATCAGAAGGTTGGCGGTTCGAATCCCCGCAACGGGGTGAGCTCTTGTTGCTCGGTCCCAGCTCCTGCCAACCTGGCAGTTCGAAAGCACGTCAAAGTGCAAGTAGATCAATAGGTACAGCTCCGGTGGGAAGGTAAACAGCGTTTCTGTGCGCTGCTCTGGTTTGCCAGAAGTGGCTTAGTCATGCTGGCCACATGACCCAGAAGCTGTACGCCGGCTCCCTGGGCCAGTAAAGCGAGATGCAACCCCAGAGTCGGCCACGACTGGACCTAATGGTCAGGGGTCCCTTTACCTTTACCCAATATTGCATTTTAATGTTAATGTTATGTTTTAATTGTTATAACACACCCTGGAATCATAGGGTGAAGGACGGGAAACAAACTGCAATGATACCTTCCCAGCTTCCTAGGTTTTTTTTTCATTATTATGAAAGTTGCTTGCTTACCTTCCCTTTGTCAGATGAATCCCTGAAATAAAGTTTCTTACGCTTTAGAATAATGAAAACCCTTTTAGGATGTCATTGTGAGCTATCAGTGCTTTACTCACAGGAAAGGATCCTGCCCCTTAACAGGTGAAATGAGACAAATTTAATAGAAGTCCAAGTTTCATCCCAAATTCTGGCTCAAACAGCCAGCCTGTAATAAGCATGTATAACATTTGGATCCTAATGTCAGGTATTGTGTGGAGTAATAAGGGCCTTATATGGTGGTAAGGATCTATTAGGTAGCTCTATTCTTATTATCTGTGTTGAAAACCATTGAAGCATTAGTCATTTCTTCCATTATGGGTATCAAAGGATGTAGGACTGTGTCTCTCCAGATAACAGTTATATGCTTAGAATGACTGATTCAGGAAATGAGATCTTTGCAGCAAGATACCAATGTCAGTGGCTAATGATATGAGATGGTCTTCTGTGACTATTCCTTTGTACAGCCTTTTAAGTAATTCATCATAAAAAGGAAAGCAGCAGCTCACCAGGACTCCTCATTGTCCTTTGAGACATTAGCCGAGACTTGGTCTTACGATAGTTCTGATACTCCTTGATGCTTGTGTATTGTGACTTCCAAGTGTTGCTCTCAAAGCACT